>NC_138306.1:73435000-74037500 GCF_965601325.2 Salmo salar
AATTAAAATACATTATAATCAGATGATTGGGACATACACTGAGTGTACAAAATATTAAGAACAGCTGCTCTTTCCATGACCTAGACTGACCAGGTGAAAGCTATGATCCCTTATTGATGTCACTTGTTAAATCCACTGCAATCCGTGTAGAGGAAGGGGAGGAGACAGGTTAAAGACGGATTGAGACATGGATTGTGTACATGTGCCATTCAGAGGGTGAATGGGCAAGACAAAAGATTTAAGTGCCTTTGAACGGGGTATGGTAGTAGGTGTCAGGGGCACCGGTTTGTGTCAAGAACTGCAGTGCTGCTGAACTTCACCTGGAGCACTGTTTTGTTATTAACTTGTCACTGTTTGTCTGGTTCTTCTGTTGCTATCTTGCTGTCTGTTGTACTTCTCGCCACCATTCCAAACTATACAGCAATCTTCAGTCAATTCCTTTCTTTCTTTCTTTCTTTCTTTCTTTCTTTCTTTCTTTCTTTCTTTCTTTCTTTCTTTCTTTCTTTCTTTCTTTCTTTCTTTCTTTCTTCTTTCTTTCTTTCTTTCTTTCTTTCTTTCTTCTCTTTCTTTCTTCTTCTCTTTCTTTCTTTCCTTCCTTCCCTCTTTCTTTCTTTCTTTCTTTCTTTCTTTCTTTCTTTCTTTCTTTCTTTCTTTCTTTCTTTCTTTCTTTCTTTCTTTCTTTCTTTCTTTCTTTCTTTCTTTCTTTCTTCTTTCTTTCTTTCTTCTTCCTTTCTTTCTTTCTCTTCCTTCCTTCTTCCTCTCTTCTCTTCTTTCCTTTCTTTCTTTCTTCTCTCTTCTTTCTTTCTTTCTTTCTTCTTTCTTTCTTTCTTTCTTTCTTTCTTTTCCCTCTTTCCCTCTTTCCTTTCTTCACGCGTTCATCCCGTAATCTGTGCAGTGATGTGCTGGTCTTGTCAAAAGGAAGTCATTGTGTGCTGATTTCTGAAGCTGTTTTCTGTTTCAAATGTGGCATTTGGAGTCTGTGACAAGGGGGAAAAAAATCTGTTTTGGAGCAGTTCCCAAAACACTGGTTTTTATGATGAAAATGGACCAAAAGCCCCTTGCATCTCTTTAACTCTGGCTGAAAGACTGTAGATATGATTTAGAATGAGTTGGCTGTTCGTTGCAGAAGGGAATGAAACATAAAACAAAACAATAAATAAAGATGAATTGACGAAATACAATTGTAAATGTAAAGGAAGACAGTTTGATGTTTTGGTCTTTATCTAAAGCATTCTTGCATGCTTGAGTCACCACACACAATTTCTCCTCTATTTCCCCTTTTTCCTCAACCTCTCTCTCTCCTTCATCTTCCTCCAACAAATATCTCTCCTTCCTATCCTCTGTCTCTCTTTCTCTTTCTCACTCTCGCCTCCCCATTAATCTTCTTATCCTCTCCTGTTTTCTGGTCACGTCCTTTCTTCTCTACCTCTCCTCTACTTTTTCTCCTCTCTTTCTCCTCTCTTTCTCCTCTCTTTCTCCTCTCTCAATCAGTCAACTCTCCTCCCCATGCGGGCAGCAGAAACACTGCAAATCACCAAGATCTCAACCTAATCCCTTTCCTTTTGTCCTCTCTCCTCCATCACCACTCCCCTTTCTCCCCCTCTCTCCATCCTCCCCCTCCCTCCCTCTTTCGTTCTCTCCCCATCCATCTCTCTTCCTTCCCATCACTTTCTCTCCCCAATCCCTCTCTCGTGCTCCATTTCTCCATGCCTTCTCTGTGTCTGATCATGTTTGAGTGTGTGTACTGAACCTGCACTCCACAGTGGCCATAAGATGCAGTATGTGAGGATCTTCCACAGAACAGTGGAATGGCCGTACAATCAGAGTATGTTTGCCATGGCAACAGCAGAATTCCAGGACAGCCTGCATGACAGAAGGCACAAACAGAAGCTAAGCCCTGCAAAGTGACAGTGTGTGTGTGTGTGTGTGTGTGTGTGTGTGTGTGTGTGTGTGTGTGTGTGTGTGTGTGTGTGTGTGTGTGTGTGTGTGTGTGTGTGTGTGTGTGTGTGTGTGTGTGTGTGTGTGTGTAAAAAAACAGAAGTGCAGCCCTGCGAAGTGACAACATCACAGAGGTTAATGACGACTATATGAATCCATCCAAACTGCTCCCATCTCACCACCAGTTCCTCAGGGGCTCAGTCTGATTGAAAAGAACAAGTGAAGAGGCGTAATGGTTGAACATTTTATCATGTATGAAAACAGTTGTGATAAAGGCCTGAAATGCAAGCGACAGGCACACACACTCCATCCATGTAGGGTCACACATAGACCCTTGTTTTAATCAGCACACACACTCCATCCATGTAGGGTCACACATAGACCCTTGTTTTAATCAGCACACACACTTCCTCCATGTAGGGTCACACATAGACCCTTGTTTTAATCAGCACACACACTTCCTCCATGTAGGGTCACACATAGACCCTTGTTTTAATCAGCACACACACTTCCTCCATGTAGGGTCACACATAGACCCTTGTTTTAATCAGCACACACACTTCCTCCATGTAGGGTCACACATAGACCCTTGTTTTAATCAGCACACCCACTTCCTCCATGTAGGGTCACACATCAGCACACTAATCGAAACTAAACAACACAGTTTGGTCCCATACATCTTTATTATGGTCTTATTATTAACCACCCACTTCATACGTGTGGTGTGTGTGTGTGTGTGTGTGTGTGTGTGTGTGTGTGTGTGTGTGTGTGTGTGTGTGTGTGTGTGTGTGTGTGTGTGTGTGGTGTGTGTGTGTGTGTGTGTGTGTGTGTGTGTGTGTGTGTGTGTGTGTGTGTCTCCGTGACAAATGAACACCTTGTTCTCTGTGACCCAAACTGTGATCCTCTGTTTGTTGTAATGCACCAGAGCAGTGCTTGAAAAATAGCCCCCTCTGAAATAGGTCTTCTACCTGACCTGGAGAGAGTTACTGTATTCACACCAGGACTACTCTTATTGTAATCTATTCCTATGGGGTTGAGTAGGAATAAGTTGGTTTATTACATTTTTTATTTTTTATTTTACCTTTTTTTAACTAGGCAAGTCAATTATGAACAAATTCTTATTTACAATGACAGCCTACACCGGCCAAACCCAGACGACGCTGGGTCAGTTGTGCGCCTCCCTATGGGACTCCCAATCACGGCCGGTTGTGATACAGCCTGGATTCGAACCAGGGTGTCTGTAGTGATGCCTCTAGCACTGAGATGCAGTGCCTCAGACCGCTGTGCCACTTATATAACCTTTAAATTATGCATTGTCCAAATCTACAATTGGATTGAATCCCAGCCATAGCTTCAGTCCACCAGAAAAATAGATAATTGTGTAACGTTGGTTTCCTGAGGTAAAACCTTAATGTTCTACATAATAAGACATTCTGGTTCCTGTCCTTGTAAATGAAATGTTGTCTTTATAAATAACAACTCAATCATTTCTACTTTATAGTGTGGACCTACTGTGGTCATTGTGGAGAGGGAGGAAGAAAGAAGAGAGAGAGACAGAGAGATAGAGATATGCAGTTGAAGTTGGAAGTTTACATACACCTTAGTCAAACACATTTAAACTCAGTTTTTCACAATTCCTAACATTTAATTCTAGTAAAAATTCCCTGTCTTAGGTCAGTTAGGATCACCACTATATTTTAAGAATGTGAAACATCAGAATAATAGTAGAGAGAATGATTTATTTCAGCTTTTATTTCTTTCATCACATTCCCAGTGGGTCAGAAGTTTACATACACTCAATTAGTATTTGGTAGTATTGCCTTTAAATTGTTTAACTTGGGTCAAACGTTTCGGGTAGCCTTCCACAAGCTTCCCACAATAAGTTGGGTGAATTTTGGCCCATTCCTCCTGACAGAGCTGTTGTAACTGAGCCAGGTTTGTAGGCCTCCTTGCTCGCACACGCTTTTTTAGTTCTGCCCACAATTCTTTTATGGGATTGAGATCAGGGCTTTGTGATGGCCACTCTAATACCTTGACTTTGTTGTCCTTAAGCCATTTTGCCACAACTTTGGAAGTATGTAATTTCTCATGTGTGCAGTTTCACTACTAGCGAATCAGATGGTAGCATTATAATGTATATATTCTATATAGATCCAGTGGCGATTTTAGCATGTAAATCTTGGTGGGGCAAAACAAATAATTGTGAGATGCATGCCAGCAAAGCCACTACACAACACAACACTAAACAATACATTAATTGCACTATAACGGTGACAAATAGTGCTCACAAATTGTTAGGGCCTACATAAAGCTGTCCCAACAGCAGAGTCCCACCAGTAGAGTCCCAACACCTTACCACTGCTAAACCTGGCTATCAGCGGAGCCTTGTCTGGCAGCCAAACAGTTCATTCAGCCTCATTTACTGCCTTTAAAAAAAACATAGCTGATATGGCTGACTTGTTTAAACAAATGTGGTTTATACTGACAATTGAGATGTACAAATTATGGCATAAGGTGACGACAAGCGGATAAGAGGCAATCCGTAATTTCGATTAAGACATTAATGAGCAAGCTAGGACGGACGTAGTCAATATAACTATTTGTTCAGCACTTTTGAAATGTACAGCAACAGAATTCAGGACATGGACCGTTCTTACAGTGTTCTCCCTGTACACCAAGTCAGAACCGTAGGATAAATAAATGGGGCTATATAAACAGACAATGAAAGCTCTTACAATATTCGTTGATTACATTTCTCTTAAACAGGTTATAGGCTATTTGTGCACCACCAAGTTAGAACAGTAGACAAAATTAGGAGGTGAAAATAGACCAAATTATTAGGGTGAGACACTTGGGTCTTTGCAATTTCAAAAAGAAACACGTCATATAACACTATCTGACATGTTAAATAAGCTTTTAATGTGACACGTCAAATAACACAATTCTATTATAGAATGTTGAGTGTGCTGAATTTACACGTGCAAGCCAAGCACCACATGTGTTTACAATACCGCGTTGGTAAAAATAGACCAAATTATTAGGGTGAGGCACATGGGCTACTAACAGCTTACTACACAACATACACTTACTGTAGTATTACTTTCTTAGCTACATTATACATTACTCCCTTGCATATTACATAATTTGATGCAGCAGCATTCAATAAATGTTTCGACTCACTTTGTGAAGGTGGCACAGTGGTCCTTTGTGGGCAGATTTTGTCATCAAACTTTGTCATCAAAGTCTGGCATCCTCTGGATTTATGGTGGGAACTCAGAAAAAATTACAGCCACTCCATTGAATAGCAGGCTAACTTTAGTGGCTTCTTTACAAACGACTCTTTGTTGAATTTGCGATTTCCAACTTGTTGTGTAATCTTTATGCTGATAAGCACCGATACGTTTTATCTATGATTTCTCTTCATTATTTCTCTTCATATGACAAGGATTCAAAATAATTTGCCAGTAGATTGTCGACTTGATGATAAGTGAAGATGACTGCTAGCTAAGACTTTGAAAGTAAGTTGTTGACAGTCATATCAAAGCTACTGTAGATATATCATGATTTGATGTCATTCTATCTGTGGCCAATGACCTTCAGCCTTCTTGGATGGGCACTTCAAATATAACTCTATGGCAGAACCCAAGGGGCAAACATTTTTGAGCTCTAACCTTAGAATTGGGGATGACGTACTGTCCCATGAGTGACAGAAAACTGAGCCAATCAGGCGCAATGCTCTGTATGTTCTGCTGGCTAGCCCCACCACCACAGAAAGCACTGAGCTAGGCTGAAACGCCTGCATTTTGGAGCTGCCTTACTCAAGAAAGGAAAAAGAGACCATGTTTGTATGCAGCTTTATTAACTCAGTGACTTTAAAAAATATATTGTTTGCAAACTCATATGTGACAGGTATTAATGCCTAAATAAAAAGCAAAACAGGCAAGCCCCCCCCCCCCCCCCCCAAATAAAGTGTGGTGCTCAGTGTGGTGCTCTCTATTGGCCCCACCTGCCCTGAATGACAGGTCGCCACTGTATATAGATAAATAGATGAGGAAATAGTGAGACCAAAGGACAATAAATTGCTAGGTGGGATACATGCTTTAGAAGTGAAAAGGAGCGAGGGAGAGATGGAGGAAGAGGGCAGAAAGGGGACAGAGCGCAATACTGAGGGGTGCTGAGGCAGTGAAACAAGGGGTGCATATCACTGATGTCAGAAACAATTTCTTTGACCTGATTTGCTAGTTTGTTTTAGATTAACTTTGTGAAAATATGTATATTTTGTTTTATATTACATTATTATAGTTTTATTTTTAGACAGTGGGAGACATTTGTGTTGTATCGTATTTTTTGTCATGTCACTTCTTGCCACTGGGGGCAGTAATAATTAAAGGTGATGAATCAGGTTATTGGTTAGGTCAGGTATCAATTATTAAGTCAATCTTTGTGTGACTTGGATTTAAAAGGAATAACACTGTGACAGGTGCAAAAAATATGGTTGAGGGAAACTCTATCCAATGCTTTTTAACTTTAGCAGTACAAGGAAGAAGAATCAAGTGAGCAACCTAGCCAATGTTTCCCCTGTCCACAGATTCTGCGGGATGCGTAGGATAACCAGCAGCAGTAATTCCGGTGTTTAGGTTTTTCGTCACTGATTATTCAGACAGATAATGAATTGGCAGGTGTTAGCATCTTTAGAATTTCAGAAGTGGAGGGGACACTCCGCCTATAGTCATGCCTGTAACATGCAAAGATAGAGGGTGGAGGTCCTCGTTCCAGTTCCACTCCTTGTTCTAGCATCTCTTCATCGCTTCTCTTAATATGTATGGAGCCAGAACTTAATTGAGCAGCTGACCAATTACGCAAGGCTTTAGTTCTGAGTTAACTGAGACTAGCGAAGCATTTAGCTGGCTGATTCAGTAAACCCCCTAAAACCCCCATTAAAACCCCCAAGTCTCGAGAGAAAAAAATGAGGGTAAAAAATGTAACGGAACATAATTCATGATGGTTTTTATTTGATTTTAGTTCGTTTTGGAGTCAAAGATAATATTTTCAGTATAGTTTTAGTTTTTCAAACGGGTTTGTTAATTATTTAATTTAATTTTACAAAATATTTTTTTATGATTAGGTTTTTGTTTCAGTTTTAGTTTACTATAATAACCTTGACACACACACACACACACACACACACACACTGACACAATGCCTTTGTTCAGAGGAATTAATTCAGGGTTCAAGGGTTCAAATGATAACAGATAACACACTGTCCTGCTCTTTCTTCCTTTCTATCTATATTTCTTTTTTCTTTCTATCTTTTTCCACCCCTCTCTCCCCCCATCTGTGTTTTATCAGTAACCTTGGCCGTAGAGCCACCAGGTATATTAAAACATTTATAGCCAGCAGCCTGGGAGAGTCCTGAGGGGCTAGTAGAGGTTTATAGGCCTAAAGCAGTCCACACACGCACGCACGCACGCAGAGACACGCACAGACACACACACACGCACGCACGCACGCAGAGACACGCACAGACACACACACACGCACGCAGAGACACGCACAGACACACACACACGCACGCACGCACGCAGAGACACGCACAGACACACACACACGCACGCACGGACGCAGAGACACGCACGCACGCACGCAGACACACACACACACACACACACACACACACACACAGACAGACAGACAGACAGACAGACAGACAGACAGACAGACAGACAGACAGACAGACAGACAGACAGACAGACAGACAGACAGACAGACAGACAGACAGACAGACAGACAGACAGACAGACAGACAGACAGACAGACAGACAGACAGACAGACAGACAGACAGACAGACAGACAGACAGACAGACAGACAGACAGACAGACAGACAGACAGACAGACAGACAGACAGACAGACAGACAGACAGACAGACAGACAGACAGACAGACAGACAGACAGACAGACAGACAGACAGACACACACACACACACACACACACACACACACACACACACACACACACACACACACACACACACACACACACACACACGCGCGCATACTGTACCAGCATACGAGCATGAGCACTTGGACACAACAAGGGCCCTCCTCTCACCTCCTCCCCTCTTTCACCTTACCCCTCCCTCCTCTCTCTCTGCACCTCTCTCTCCCTCTCTCTCTCTCTCTCTCTCTCTCTCTCTGTTTCTGTAAAGGTTATAGTAGCTCCGTGAATAAGCTGTAGATTTATTAACCTGCCAACTCCCAGCAATCACTGTGACCGGGCACACACACACACACACTCACAAACACTATGGTAATGAAACCAAAACGACACTGTGATAGTATGGGGGCCCTATACAACAGCTGAAGGTTATTGATGAGGTATCGGCTGGTAAAACACACACAGACACATAGCTGGTGAACACTATGATAATGATAATAGTTTGTCCTGTGAATATTGACTAAACTAGACATACTCACACACTCAGCTCTCCTCACTCCATCTCTCTCCTTTTTCCTCACACCTAAAAACTCAGTGGCAGGGAGCCTCCTCACCCCTTCTCCACCTCCCCCTCCCTGTGTGTGTACTCCCCCTCCTTGCCACCCCTTACCACTCCTCCTTACCCCTCCTCCTCACCCTCCTCCCCTCTCTCCCCCTCCATGTGTGTGTACTCCCCCTTCACCCCTCCTCCTCTTCACCCCTCTCCCCTCCTCTTCTCCTCACCCCTCTCCTCTTCTCCTCCCCCTGTCTACCCACCCCTCCTCCTCTTCACCCCTCTCCCCTCCTCTTCTCCCCCCTCCTCTTCTCCTCACCCCTCTCCTCTTCTCCTCCCCCCTGTCTACCCACCCCTCCTCCTCTTCACCCCTCTCCTCTTCTCCTTACCCCTCTCCTCTTCACCCCTCTCCTCTTCTCCTCCCCAGCCTACCCACCATCCTCCACTTCACCCCCCTTCTTTTCACCCCTCTCCTCTTTGCCCCTCTCCTCTTCTCTTCCCCCTCCCTGTATGTGTATTCAGTTCTCCTCTCCTGATTCAGAGGACTTGGGTAAAATGCGGAAGATACATTTCAGTTGAATGTATTCAGTTGTGCAACTCACAAGGTATCCCCCTTTCCCTTCCCTTTCCTCTCCCTTCCTCCTCTCCCCCTCCCAGTGTGTGTACCCTGTCCCAGAGGTGTTGGTTTATAGTGAGGTCAACCTCCAGTCAAACCATCTGGATTAATATTTCACCAGAATATTTAATCACATCCATGTCTTCCCCGTGTCACACTCTCTTCTAATCATCCCTCTCTCTCTCTCTCTCTCTCTTCCTCCTTGTCCCTCTATCTTTTCCCCCTCTTTTCCATTGTCATCTCTCCTTTGTCACCTTGTGGATCATACACTCTCTCATGGTTGTTCTATATCAAAGTAATGCGGCGATCTAAGGCACTGCATCTCAGTGCTAGAGGCGTCAGTACAGACCCTGGTTTGATTCCAGGCTGTATCACAACTGGCCGTGATTGGGAGTCCCATAGGGCGGCGCACAATTGGCCCAGCGTTGTCCGGGTTTGGGTTTGGCCGGGGTAGGCCGTCATTGTAAATAAGAATTTGTTCTTAACTGACTTACCTAGTTAAATAAAGGTTAAATAAATAAAATAAAACATGCAACATGTTGACAGATTGTCCCTAAACTAATTTGGAACAAAACAATTCATTTGAATTAAAATCCAACTTAAATAGTATACAGAGTTTAAATGAATAATTATTTAAAAAAAATACTAGTTTAATAGATTTGAGACAATACTATCATAGTATTTATAAGGAAACTTCCTGTTGACTATCTGGTTTGATACAGTATATAGCGTGAATTAATGAACCCCAGTGATCTGCTTCCTGTTTGTCAAAACCGCAGCACCTCTCTACCAATACCTTCTGATGTCTTCCATCTGATCTCCTTCAGTAGGTTACACACACACACACACACACACACACACACACACACACACACACACACACACACACACACACACACACACACACCTCGGCAGAGTGCATATGATGCTTTTCAGTAGTAGTCTCAGTCAGTGAACTCTGGCTGACCTGACTGATAACTGGTTTCACCCAGCTACGACCTTACACACTCTAGTCTCACCATCACACCCCTGTAGAGTAAGACAGACAGAGGCAGGCACACACACACACACACACACACACACACACACACACACACACACACACACACACACACACACACACACACACACACACACACACACACACACACACACACACACACACACACACACACACACACACACACACAAAGGCACACTCACACACACTTTGCACGCTGTCGTGATCTCCAGTTCAGTTAACTGGTGCCGGGAGTTGCATCACACTAGACAGTATTCATCTCTTTTTAATCACAGACAGAGACTGTGAAAGAAAGAGAAAAAAAGAGACAAAGAGAAGAGATGAGAGGCTAGATGGTACAGATCTAAGCAGCCATAAAGCCAGTCAGCTGAGATGTCCTGTCAGTACGAAGGAATGTGTCTTTAGAAATGATGATGAAACACCTCGAATGTTCTCTCTCGCTCTTCCATGTTTTAGAGAAGAGATATTGAAGGAGGGTTTAACAAAGAGACCAAAAGAGAAGGACGAGGGTTGACAGAGGGGAGGGGAAGGGAGGGGGAAGTACTGTAGGGTGTGTGTGTGTGTGTGTGTGTGTGTGTGTGTGTGTGTGTGTGTGTGTGTGTGTGTGTGTGTGTGTGTGTGTGTGTGTGTGTGTGTGTGTGTGTGTGTGTGTGTGTGTGTGTGTGTTGTCAGGGCGATAAGATGCTCTCCGTTAACAGCTCTGATTTTCTCTACATTTCCAGTGAATATGTTCAATTAATAATGAAAAGCTCAATCTCCAAACCGCACACATGAACACACTCACGCATGTGCACCACACACAAACACACACACACACACACACACACACACACACACACACACACACACACACACACACACAAACACACACACACACACAGGGAAAGAGAGAGACAAAAGGAAAGACAGAAACGTTAAGAGGGAGAGGAAAAGAAGGGAGGAAGGAAGTGTTTGAGAAACGGAAGAATAGAGGGATAAATAGAAAGAAAGGTCATTAGAAATAGGTATAAAACAAGAGAAGGGGGGTGACAGGAATGGAGAGATTAAAAGAAGGCAGGAAAAGAGAAATGGAGGGATGGAGGGAAAGACAGATGAAGGTTAAGAAGGATTTCTGTAATAAATGTTCCTTATTCCCTCCATCCAGTCTTAATAGTGGTCTTACCACTTCGTGACATAACCTAGGTTACCAAACAGTGTAGTTTGACAGCAGGATACAACTATCTCTTGGCACACACACACACACACACACACACACACACACACACACACACACACACACACACACACACACGCCCCCGGGTTCCAGTTAATGCAGCGCCAGTGTGATTGCTGGGTGGGAAATGTAACAACACTATCATTCCCAGGTTGTGTGTGTGTGTATTCTGTTATCGTTCCCAAACTCATCATACCCAGGTAATCTCCGGCTCTAGCTCCTGCAACGGTGCTTAACTTAACACATACAATCATGCGTACACACACACACACGCGTGCGCCCCCACATGCGCATGCACACACACACACACACACACACACACACACACACACACACACACACACACACACACACACACACACACACACACACACACACACACACACACACACACACACACACACACACACACACACACGTTTAGTAATGGCCCTAGGGTGCCATCTAGTGTCTAAACTGGGTGTGTGTGTGACGGGGGGAAATACATCTCATGTCTAATCTGACTCATATTCTCACTGTGAGCTGTGGAGGAGAGGGGGAAGGCGATATACAGAGAGAGAAAGAGAATGCGACTTAGGGGTAAATGAACAGGGAAGGGGGAGAGAGGTGGGGGTATGATAAAGGGAAGGGTGGGGAGAGAGAGCGAGAGAGAGGGAGGTTATGAAAAAGGGAACAGTGGGAAGAAGGAGGGAGAGAGATTTTAGGGTCTACTGCACTAAAAGCATATGGAAACACGGTGCCAAACTCATTATCCACACACACACTGTACACACTTCCCTTGACTAAGCAGAACTGACCCTTCAATACAGCCAACCACTTACCGCAGTGTGTGCGCGCGAGCATGTGTGTGTGTGTGTGTCTGTGTGCGTGCGTGTGCGCACGGGTTATCAGTAGTGTAAAGGATGGGTGGTAATTGAATAATGACAGTACAGATCCTGATGGATCACCTGTCACTACTCCGTCCTCCATCCCTCCATCCTTGTCAACCTCTCCTTTCTTTCAATCCCTCCATCCACAGCTTCAAGTCAAATCAGCTCTAATTTGAGCCGTCAGCAGTGTAAGTAGGCTAAAGGCTTAGGTGTGTGTGTGTGTGTGTGTGTGTGTGTGTGTGTGTGTGTGTGTGTGTTACCCCCCTATAACAGCGCCTAGAATCCACTTCTTCCAAAGCAAAGATGCCTTTGCCAACATTTTGTCATCATTTCTTTAATATATTTAAAGAGGTTGCAGAACTACAAATACAAGCAGGTGAAAAGTATTTACACACAGGTCTCTTTAGAACAATGTATATCCTGAAGACAGAAAATACTGTAGTGTCAAAGCACCAATATACCTCCGTAGAATGAGTTACTCTACGAGTACAACATTAACAAAATATAGAGGTCATAAGGAATAGTTTTGATAGAGAGAACATTCTCCAGAAGAAATGAAAGAAAAAAAATGTAATTCCTGTTCATTCAATGGTGGTCAATGATTTACAGTACAAACATAATTTTAGTGGCTTCAAACATCTTATCACATATATTATCACCAATATTTCAGCACCTTCAAGGTCAATCAAAACGCTCTGGATACATGGTTTGACGCAGTGTAAGTCAGCATTTGTTTGAATTGCTGTGTATAGAGTATCATGGATTACTGCTCTGGGTAGAAGTTCCTATTTTAGCACAGATCTAGGATCAGTTTACCTTCCCAAAATGGAACATTAACCACCAAAACATTAACCTGACCTTAGATCAGTGTCTGGTGGCGACTTACAGCTGTAATCCCCTCTCTGTCAGGTGTAGAGTGACTGTGTGACTAGCATGGTGGTCTGCTGTACCAACCGTGGGAACGCAGTGAACCAAGGGCACGCACACGCACGCACGCACACACACACACACGCACACACGCACACGCACGCACACACACACACGCACACAGTGATTGAGAGAGTTAATGACATTGAGATTTTTTATAGGAGTAAAAGTGACTACTGGAACTGTGTGGGAGCAAAGAAACACTCCGGATATCTACTATATCATCACACAGAGGGAGGGAGGGAGGGAGGGAGGGAGGGAGGGAGGGAGGGAGGGAGGGAGGGAGGAGGGAGGGAGGGAGGGAGGGAGGGAGGGAGGGAGGGAGGGAGGGAGGATGGAGGAAGGGAGGGAGGGAGGGAGGGAGGATGGAGGGAGGGAGGGAGGGGAGGATGGAGGAAGGGAGGGAGGGAGGGAGGGGAGGATGGAGGAAGGGAGGGGAGGAGGGAGGGAGGGAGGGAGGGGAGGATGGAGGAAGGAGGGGAGGAGGGAGGGAGGGAGGGAGGGAGGGAGGGAGGGAGGGAGGGAGGGAGGGAGGGAGGGAGGGAGGGAGGGAGGGAGGGAGGGAGGGGAGGATGGAGGAAGGGAGGGGAGGAGGGAGGGGAGGATGGAGGAAGGGAGGGGAGGAGGGAGGGAGGGGAGGAGGGAGGGAGGGAGGGGAGGAGGAGGAAGGGAGGGGAGGATGGAGGGAGGGAGGGAGGGAGGGAGGGAGGGAGGGAGGAAGGAAGGAAGGAAGGAAGGAAGGAAGGAAGGAAGGAAGGAAGGAAGGAAGGAAGGAAGGAAGGAAGGAAGGAAGGAAGGAAGGAAGGAAGGAAGGAAGGAAGGAAGGAAGGAAGGAAGGAAGGGAGGGAGGGAGGGAGGGGAGGATGGAGGAAGGGAGGGGAGGATAGAGGAAGGGAGGATAGGATATGGAGGGAGGGAAAGAAAGAGGTGGAGAGATAGTGAGGATGCTGGTTGATTTCTTTCTAGAAGGATCAGCACAAACCTGTGGGAAGAAACACAAGACATGAGAGAATGAACCACACTTTCTCTCTTTCACTCTCTCCTCACTCTCTCTTCACTCTCTTACTTTCACACTCGAAGGCCTGCAGGACAGTGGTGTATGTAGGACCCAACCAGGAAGTGTAACTACCCACAACCCTGAGCAGGTGGTGAGTGGAGTCAGAAAACAGGAGATCTGATTGGGTGTAGCCCACTGAGCTGAACATGGTGGTGTTCCCAAACACATTCTATAGAGAGAGAAGAGAAGGGGTGAGATGTCAAACATTTTAAATGCTCACATACATACGCAGGCACACACACACACACACACACACACACACACACACACACACACACACACACACACACACACACACACACACACACACACACACACACACACACACACACACACACACACACACACACACACACACACACACACACACACACACACACCTGTAGGCGTTCCAGGTATTTCCAGACTCTACACTTGTCCTCTAGGCGTACCACCACAGCGTTAGCTGGCACCACAGCCAGGTGACACGTCTCATGGTCAAACAGCCCGGCCTCACTGCCATCCGGGCACAGCAGCTTTAGGTCCTCCAGTTCCAGGTCCATGGCCCATGATTCCATATTGTTGCCTAGGGTAGAGTAGAAGAATTGGTGAAGTGATGTGGAGGAGGCTGATCAGAAAAACTAATACTGACACCTAGTGTCTCGAGGGAGAAATGCTGAAGTTTGCTAAGAGAGGAGACATTCTGAATGTTGGTCTTTGGTTAGATTTAGATCAGACTCTCACCATCCATGTTGTCAAAAATGGTGGTGTGTTTGACAAATGCCACATCGCCCAAATTCTCAGCCACGCACCTGGAAGAAAGACTCAAGTCAAACACAGCTAGTTAAATAAGACATTGTTTCTCAAACCAGTCCTCTGGGATCCACAGCAATTCTACCCCATTCAACTAATCAAGGGCTTGGTGATTCGTTGACTAGTTAAATTTGTAGACTGGTGTTGGAATATATCAATTATGTGGGATGGTTAGGGGTCCCCATGGATTGGTTTGAGAAACTTTCAAGTAGGGGAAACAGCTCCTCTCCTCCTCTCCCTCTCTCCTCTCCTCCCTACCTCAGTGCCCCAGCCTCTCCTCCTCTCCTCTCATCTCTCCTCCCTACCTCAGTGCCCCAGCCTCTCCTCCTCTCTTCTCATCTCTCCTCCCTACCTCAGTGCCCCAGCCTCTCCTCCTCTCCTCTCCCTCTCTCTCTCTCTCTCTCTCCTCCCTACCTCAATGCCCCAGCCTCTCCTCCTCTCCTCCCTACTTCAGTGCCCCAGCCTCTCCTCCTCTCCTCCCTACTTCAGTGCCCCAGCCTCTCCCTCTCTCCTCCCTACCTACCTCAGTGCCCCAGCCTCTCCCTCTCCTCCTCTCCTCCCTACTTCAGTGCCCCAGCCTCTCCCTCTCTCCTCCCTACCTACCTCAGTGCCCCAGCCTCTCCCTCTCTCCTCCCTACCTACCTCAGTGCCCCAGCCTCTCCATAGTGTCTCTCTCGGTGATTGTTAACACATATATGTCTCTCGTTGTCGTCTCCTATGCAGGCTTCACACAGGTTCTTAGGGTTGTTTCCTCTGGGGTCGTGTTCTCTGTCCTTTACTCCTGGTACACAGCTGTAGCCAAAGAAGTCCCCCACCGCTGGAGGGACACACAATAACACCAACAATACACACATAGAGTCAGGGCCACACACACCACACACACACACACACACACACACACACAGGTCTCACCTTTAGGAAAGTTGCATTGTTCATCGACACTGATCTGTGAGGTGTTGACCAGGAAGCCAATAGGAACAGTCCAGCCCACCGTGGTACGGATCCCTGGGTGACAGGAGCTACAATATCCAATCAATCAATCAATGAGTCAATCATTCAAATCGCAAAGTTGGTGTGGAAGAGGCAAGGTTTTTTTTTTCTGTCGATAAGGACACGCCACCTGGTACCAACAAATTGGATGGTAAATTGCTGAAGCTGTACTCCTCTTTGCCACATCTTCAAGTTAAGCCTAGAAGACAGTGTGTGCCCTCAGGCCTGGAGGAAGGAAAAGGTAATCCCGCTATCCAAGAATAGCAAACCACCCTTTAATGGTTCAAACAGCCGACCAATGAGCCTATTACCGGTGCATAGCAAACTTTTCGAAACAAACATGCTTGATCAAATACAATGTTATTTTACAGAAAACTACCGTTCAGAAGTTTGGGGTCACTTAGAAATGTCCTTGTTTTTGCAAGAAAAACATATTTTTTGTCCATTAAAATAACATCAAATTGATCAGAAATACAGTGTAGACATTGTTAATGCTCTAAATGACTATTGTAGCTGGAAACGGCTGATTTTCAATGGAATATTTTTTAAAACATTTTACATTTTATTTAACCTTTATTTAACTAGACAAGTCAGTTAAGAACAAATTCTTATTTACGCCAACGTCAACAGAAGAGGCGACTCCGGGATTCTGGCCTTAGGCAGAGTGGCAAAGAAAAAGCTGTATCTCAGACTGGCCAATAAAAATTATTTACACTAGACAGAGGAACTCCACTTAGAAGGCCAGAGCTCTCTTCACAGTCCCCAGCTCCAGAACGGAGGCTGGGAAACGCACAGTATTAAATAGAGCCATGATTACATGGAACTCTCTGCCACCCCAGGTAACTCAAGCTAGAAATAAGACCAGTTTAAAAAATATGACACCTTACGGCACGACAGGGACTGTGAAGAGACACAGAAATGTTCATATATTACATCTTGTATTATGTATTGTATTGCATATTGTATTATGTGTTGTATTATGTATGGCATATTGTATTATGTATTATGTGTTGTATTGTATATGGTATTAAGTATTATATTATATGTTGTATTAAGTATTGTATTATGTATTGTGTATTTTTATATATTTTTTCCTTTATTTAACTAGGCAAGTCAGTTAAGAACAAATTGTTATATTCAATGACATCCTAGGAACAGTAGGTTAACTGCCTTGTTCAGGGGCAGAACAACAGATTTTTACCTTGTCAGCTCAGGGATTTCATCTTCCAACCTTTCGGTTACTAATCCAACGCTCTAACCACTAGGCTACCTGCCGCCCCGTATTGTATTATGTATTGTAGTATGCATTGTATTATGTATTGCATTTTGTATTATGTATTGTATAATGGGTTGTATTAAGTGTTGCATTAAGTGTTGCATTAAGTATTGCATTATGTGTTGCATTATGTGTTGCATTATGTGTTGCATTATGTGTTGTGTTAGGTATTGCATTATGTATTGTATTAAGTATTGTATTATGTATTTTATCGTGTATTATGTGTTGTATTAAGTATTGTATTATGCATTGTATATTGTATTCTGTATTGTATTAAGTATTATATTATATATTATATATTGTATTATGTATTGTATATTGTATTGTTATGTATACTATGTATTTTATTTGTTGTGTTGCGTTTCCTGTTTGGACCCCAGGAAGAGCAGCCATTGCCTTGGCAGCAGTTAAATACGGACCCTAAAAAAAATTACAAAAAACTAAATACAAATCTAACAAACAATCAATCAATCAATTCGTCAATCTGTTCTCACCTGCGTTCATGCATCTCCAACAGGGACAGGTCACTGGAGGAGCGACGAGCCAGAGCTACAACATAGTAGCTGATACCATCTGAGAGAGCAGACAGGATAAGGTAAGACAGGTTCAAGTTTTACACACTGTGTCCTTCTCCCCCTCTCCCCCCTCCTCACTCACCCACTCCGTTGTAAGACTCTCCAGCAGCCAGTTCTAGTCCGTAGCACCAGCCAGCTGTGTAGATGTCATCAGCAAACATGGCTGCTGCATCCGCTGTACCATTCTGAACAGACATAGGTCATATTACTGATTAAAGAAGCAATAAAAGAATTGTTGCACAATTCAACTACACTTTCTCTACAGGTTGTTTAAGGTTGCACAACTCTGGTAACTTTCCAGAAATCCTGGTTGGAGGGTTCCCGGATTTCCTGCTTATTCTCTTGTAATTCCATGGAATCTTCCAACCAGGATTTCTGCAGCCATAAGGCTGTTTTGCCACACACCTTGATCTTCTCCATACAGTCTGTGGGACTCTGTCCACGGACACACAGCAGCGTTCCTCTGATATTCCGAGCTGTAGCGCTCCCAGCCAGATCCAGACACTTCTGCTCCTCTGCCTCCGACACTACACACCAGGAGACTGGGAAAGACAAGGAATGTTGAACTGTTTTCAACTTTATTCCCACTGGAGAAAAACAGGTGCCAGCATTGCATCTACGCATCTGTTGCAAATGCTACAGAAATTCTCAATAGCTTTCACATTAGGATGAGGTTCATCGGAACCAAGGTGAAAACACAGAATACATCTGACCTAAAGACTCCCAGACTTACTTGAGGTTTTCTGAGTGGAGAACGAGATGAACGAGAAGAGGAGAAGAGTCACTGCCAGCCTTCTGTCCAGATGATCCATGTCGACTGGCAAAATCATAGAAATCTTCTCTCTCTCAAACACACACTGTGAAGACGAAATCTCCTCTCACACGAGACACACTCCAACTGAATGCTACAGTGGAGAAACCAGTAACCTGAGGTTTTATGGGGGAAAAATGCTTTCACATCGACCCCCTCTTATACCTTTGTCCTCAGGAACCCTCAAGCGGAGCGAGGGATGGGGGAAGGGGGGAGGGGGTCAGGTAAGAAGAAAACATCTCATTATTCTCCTCCATTCCAAAAATTCTAAGCCCTGGTGGATAATCTCCTGATAATTGAAAGAGAAACGTTAGACAGCTATCCCGTTAGCTTTAGAAAGTGAGAGGAGGGGAGAGAGAGATGGGAGGAGATGGGGGAAGAGATGGGGAGGGGAGAGGAAGGGAAAGAGAGAGAGAGAGAGGATAGAGAGATGTAGAGGAGGGGAGTTGACGGAGAGAGAGAGAGCGAGGAGGGAAAGAGAAGGTGAAGAGATCGAGGGAGGGAGGAGGAGAGGTAGAGGAAGGAATGGGAGTTGATGGAGAGGGTGGGGGGAAAGAGAGAGAGGAGGGAGAGGAAAGGGAGAGTAGTAGAGGAGGGGGATAGGGGAGGCAGGTTGGCTACTTGGCTTGGCGTACCCACTCCAGTACACCTGGCATAGCCCAGCAATCTCTCTAATTAAAAGAGTGATGCAGACAGAGTGTCTCTGTGTGGAAGTCTGGTGGGAGGCTTTGCCAGGGAGAGTGGATACTCCCTGGGTCCCGCTCCGCCTGGGCTGAGATTAAAGATGTAGCCTAGCCGCCATAACAGGCTGTGTATTGTTCAGGTGTACAGTAGCCAGTCAAGGAAAACGTATTGGCTATCCGATACCTCTACCCCTCTCTCTGGGTCTCAGCTCACAAGCAGGCAGGTACACATACACGCACAGACACACGTACATAATGTCTAGCTCTACCTTGATTTAAGAGATTTTAAATCTTGGAATAGGCAAAAAAAAAACTGGTAAAACCAGTGGAAACAACAGTACCATAAAATGATGTGTTTGATACCCAAACCACTTTAACTATTGCATCCAGAGGTGCAACTTTCACTGGGGACGGGGGGGACTTGTCCCCTCCAGTCTGAAATTGCATTTTTGTCCCCCCAAGTTTTATCATTGGAATGTGATACAAAACAAGGCAACGGTGTGCTTTAGGACCATGCGGACGCCTCAGAGCGGTCGGGTAGGCTGTTTGGGTTTATCTGAGTGTGTATCTGACTGAAAAAAAATGTCATTAAAAAAGGTTATTTCGATGATCAGATGCCGTGTAGCTGAAGTAGCAGACTCCTCTCCCCGGTGCTGTGAAGGCACCTGAAGCACAGGGCAAGAAGAAAGGGAACAACCTTTTAAATTGTGGCCACAAGATCTTTTGGTTATAGCTAGTGGGGATGAGCTAAGATGAGGAAAATGTGAGTCAAAGCTGCAGTTGAGCTTAATGGAGGGAAGAAGCCCTAATGCAATGGGCATATACAAGTAAAATAGCACAATTGATATGGATGCAGTCCATATTGATCAACAGTCTAATGTCAAAGCCTCTATAAAGGGCCTAGTGGTTGAGGCCAGGGGTCGGTTTGATACTGGGCAGTACGTTTAGTAAAAGTAGGCTACCTGTATGTTGGCTGTAGGCATTGCCTATATTGGTGAAAACTTTGGTGTAGATCAGATTGGTTTCAGAACTGAAGGGTCCTACTGCTCCTGAATCAGTCAAAGCCGCATAGAAGGCCACCTTCGGTCCGTCCGTGAACACAGGAGAGAAAGTATACTTATTTAGGACATTTCACTGAAAATACGCAGAAATTCCGATTTAGAAAATATCTTTACTTACATGTTACAGAGAAAGAAGAGGAAGACGCTTTCAGAGTGAAAGATGAGGGGGATGTTACTGTGAATAAAAAGGAGGAGGATGCAGTTTTTGGAGTGGAGGATGAAGTGAAAGAAGATGAAGACGTTTTTGGAAAGTAAGAAACTACTTAGTTTCTAATGAGATGTTTTTTGAAAGTGAAGAGAAATTTTCCAATACCATAATTGAACAACATGGGAACAAGTGAAGTTCTCAAAATGTTTCACCTCTCTTTACCTCCTCCTCCTTGCCCTTCATTTTCATTCTATCATATAACAAGGAACAATATACACTATTCCAATTTCTGGTGGCCAACAAAATACAGATTTTTTATTTTGACTAAAATCTGCATACAGCATCTTACTTTACATTTGTACTCAACGAGTATTTCATTGCTTTCTATAAAGGCATGTTCTGTCATATTAAATAAAGTACATTGCCAGTATTCTTGGTATTTTAGCTCCTCCACCTTCCTCTCCCTGGCACTCAGTCTTGCTGCCAATGCTAGAATAATATCAGCAGAAACACTAGTTACCTCACAGTTAAAACTGAGAGAGACATTAAATGACCAATCCACTGTAGAACGTGAACTGATAGACTTTATCATATTTGCATTTTCACTCTCACTGGCAGTCAATCCAATGCAACTTTAATAATCATACTGACTCTCCCACTAATTCAAGAATAAGCTTTTCTACACTCTCACTTTCACTGGCTTGCAGTCTGGCCCCCAAATTCCACAGCTCCACTCTCTGTTCAACCACCATGTCTCTCAGCGCTCTCAGCTCAGCCCAGACATCAGGTGGTGTGGTCGTGCGTTTGCCTGTCGTGCCTGTAGCTTCAGTTCTTTGAGTCGCTATCTGAAATTCACTCACCATATTTTGTTCCCCTGTCCGTTGAGTGATGTCATTCTCTCTGACCCCTCCACTCTCCTCCTGAGTCCATTCCCCAGACAGACAGAACAGCCTCCACTCTCCTCCTGAGTCCATGCCCCAGACAGACAGAACACTCTCCTCCTGAGTCCATTCCCCAGACAGACAGAACACCCTCCACTCTCCTCCTGAGTCCATACCCCAGACAGACAGAACACCCTCCACTCTCCTCCTGAGTCCATTTCCCAGACAGACAGAACACCCTCCACTCTCCTCCTGAGTCCATGCCCCAGACAGACAGAACACTCTCCTCCTGAGTCCATTCCCCAGACAGACAGAACACTCTCCTCCTGAGTCCATGCCCCAGACAGACAGAACACTCTCCTCCTGAGTCCATTCCCCAGACAGACAGAACACCCTCCACTCTCCTCCTGAGTCCATGCCCCAGACAGACAGAACACTCTCCTCCTGAGTCCATTCCCCAGACAGACAGAACACTCTCCTCCTGAGTCCATTCCCCAGACAGACAGAATACTCTCCTCCTGAGTCCATGCCCCAGACAGACAGAACACTCTCCTCCTGAGTCCATGCCCCAGACAGACAGAACAGCAACACCAGCAGAGCTACAGCACCCCTCATTCTGATACAAGGCTTTTTCAGATATGATAGTCTACAGAGCTCAGTTCCCTTCCTTAGAGAACACAGAGAACACACATCGTAGTGAACCACAACATGGGACACAAGCTGCACGTGTTCTCAAAGGTGAAGTCTAGACAATAATAAAACCAAAGACTGATAAAATAGAAGACAATTGAGGTGTTTCCTTAAAACAGGTCATTTCGATCAATGAGGCTACGAGACTGCTTGTTGTCATTGTCAGTTGCCAGTCGCCAAGGTCATCAGATTTCAGGTTGAAAACACTGCTCCAGATAATGGGGAGGGTGCTAAGATGATAGGACCTGAAGGGGCATGGACACAGAGCCAAACCCAGAGCAGTGTACAGAGATGAGATCTACGGTGCCCTCCTAACTTATTTAAATTAGGCTAAAGCACAGAATGTCACCTTTTATTTCTCATGTTGGTCCTGTGTGTCTCAGCTGGTAGAGCAAGGCCCTTACAATGTCACAATTGTGGGTTGGTTCCCGCTGGGGCCACCCATAAGAAAATGTATCCATGCACTACTGTAAGCTGCTTTGGACAAAAACATCTGCTAAAATGTCATATTCTATATTATTATAGAGAAGGCGTTAATTAGGGAAAAAGACTGCAAAGTTGTCTGCCCAAGTTGTTGTACCTATCGAGCACGCATGCATTAAATTGCTGACGAGGAGACTGAAGTATAGAAAATACTGAAAAGCGGTGTGATAAAAGCTGATCAAGGCATCTGTGTCCAAAGACCTACCTTTATTTGATTTTATTTATACATTGAAATTGCTTTATAATAAAGCAACAAAAAAAGGTGTTGATGTCTGTCCAGATACCGGAGGGCACAGTAGTTCATCTAACTCTAGGCCACTACCAAGAAGTAAAGACTATTTCCCTCTAGAGCTCCCTACTGTATGTCCTTGGAGCCATACTGATAAACAGTCAGTCAGATACCAACACTAGCAGATGGATAGCAACATTGCCGGTAAACAATTTAGTTATATGGGGGATTTCATTGGCAACTATCTCAGGGGGCAGAGTTGCACTTGTTTTTTCCCCCAGATGAAAATGAAACAGGTCTCAGGTCTAATTAAAAGGTTAAATAAACTATAAGGAGTATGGTATTGAGGTAAAGCGTAAATTAAGAGTTCTTCTGTTTAGACTTTGAGTTTTACTTGGTGCTAACGATAGGTACATTTGGGCCTTGTGGACAGACTATGCCATGACTATATAATGTAACCTAATAATCCATCGCAAACCTTCTTCTCCCCTCCAACCAGAAACACTGAGCTACTGTCATATTGAACTAATTAACACATTCATCAGGATGTCATACAGACTGCAAAACATAAATAATACAAAATTCTGCTTTTATTTTATTGATGCATTTATTAATACGGGAGCCATTTTGGCTCCAAAAGGCCCCGACATACACTCCACCAGAGACCATTACAGCATTCATTATGTTCTCACACAGTGAAGAGCAGGAAGCCACTGAAGATGTTGTGATTAGTTGAGTCATCATAGCTTGCAAGGATGCGCATGTACACCACATCTCCCTCCTCCAGCTCCAGGCTGACTCCATTAGACAGCGTCTCATAACCGCCACCATTATATCCCTGACTATACATGATTTTCTGTCCATTCTTATACATGTATGCATAAAGGTAAAACAAGGTCTGGACACTCATGGCAGGGAAGCTAATGTAGTAGAGTCCTCTCACTGGTGCTGTGAAGACACCTGTATCAGAGGAGAGTAAAGAGGAATCAACTATTTCTGTTTCTCATGTTCTCTTTTGGCATGCAACAAAAATCACACAAAACAGAATGCCATTGACACCCGATAGCTAAACAAGAACAGTTATAACTTTGTAGCTAAAGTAAGTACCAGACTACTTAACCTCCTAGCCTAATGGCCATAAGAGCGACTGGCCTCAGAAGCCCAGGCCTATGAAGGAGGATTTGGAAGGATGGCCACGCAAGACTAAAGAGCGACAAATACATATCACATTTGCAAGGGGCGTTCAAAAATGGACAAAGCGTTGGTTTGAAATCAGGCCAGAGATCAGTGAAAGTAGACTACCTGTAGCTGGGTTGTAGGCCTTGCCAATGTTTGAGAAGATTTTGGTGTATACCAGTGTGGTTTCAGCAACAAAGGGTCCAACAGTTCTTGAATCAGTCAAACCAGCAGAGAAGGCCACCTTTGGCCTGTCTGCGAACACAGGAAAGATAACATACAGATTGAATGACATACCGTACTTCTAGTATTCTCAAGTCCGCAGCGAAAACTGCATTACACCCTCTGGCAAAAGATGAAACGTTGTTAATAAGCATTCCATGTATGAATCAGTGTTGCAGAGTGAAACAGCATAAGGCTAATTGTTGGAGCTTTCAGTGAGATCTCAGGGAGAGTGATGTCTCCACATGATAGAACTCTTCTATGGCAGATGTGAACTATCAGGGAGTAGGGGGGAGCTGAATACAGCCAAACTAGGAGAGTAGAGAAGCTTTGTGGTGTTTGGATAGATTAAAAACTGAAACAGAGCAGGCGAATCAATTGTTACATTTTCAATTGTGTGTGTGTTGTAGAGTTTAACTGAACTGTGACATCACCCTCCTAAGATCGAAGACTCAACTGTGGCTCTCAGAGTAACAAGCTAATGTTTTGCTAGACGTGTGTATGCTTGACGCGGATGTCAAGGCAATCATCTGTTTTACCTGCAGTTGCTCTCTTCAGCTCCTCCACCTGGCTCTCACTAGCACTCAGTCTGGTCTCCAGGGCTGAACAATCATTAAAAAGTAAGGACTACACTTATGTATAATGGACTTCCTATGAACAGTAAGGTTAAGTACAGTAGCACTTATAATATACATTATGTAAACATACCTGCAGGATACCACATATTCCATAGAATGATTAAAAGGAAATATTCAAGTATTTCTGTCATTTAGGCGAACTATCCCTTTTTAACAACCAGTAAATCACTCTTATTACCTGCATTCTCAGCCTCACTGGCTGTCACTCTGTCCCCAATGGCTGATATTTTAGCCCAAGCAGCTGAACTTATGGAAACAGGTGAGAAATAATCATGATTGTTCATATAAGCAATATAGAGAATGACCTGCATTCTGTCTGCAGCTCCTCCACCTGGCTCTTACTGCCACTCAATCCAGCTGTCAGGTCTAGAATGATAGAAATATGAAAAACCGTTCATGTTGACCTTGCTTCTGCTTGTACAAAGAGGGTCTGAAAAATCCCAGGACAGGAAATATGGTGGGACATTGTTGAGGCCTTATGTGCCTCTTGGCATAATAAGGCGTAAGTGCCTTACAAACTAAACTGAAATAAATGTCCATCCAGAATGTTAAATTTTCATTATTTCCACTCTCACTGACAATCAATCAAATGTAACCCCAGGGGGGCGGGGGGGGGGGGGGGGGGGGTTGAGCATTTCTCTTGTCTTTTCCGGTGTCCTGTGTGAATTTAAATATGCTCTCTCTAATTCTCCCTTTCTCTCTCTCGGAGGACCTGAGCCCTAGGACCATGCCTCAGGACCACCTGGCTTGATGACTTCTTGCACCTGGCCATGCTGCTGCTCCAGTTCCAACTGTTCTGCCTGCGGCTATGGAACCCTGACCTGTTCACCGGACGTGCTACCTGTCCCAGACCTGCTGTCCCAGACCTGCTGCTATGGAACCCTGACCTGTTCACCGGACGTGCTACCTGTCCCAGACCTGCTGTTTTCAACTCTATAGAGACAGCAGGAGCGGTAGAGATACTCTCAAAGATCGGCTATGAAAAAGCCAACTGACACTTACTCTTGTGTTACTGACTTGTTGCACCCTCGACAACTACTATGATTATTATTATTTGACTATGCTGGTCATTTATGAACATTTGAACATCTTGGCCATGTGCTGTTATAATCTCCACCCGGCACAGCCAGAAGAGGACTGGCCACCCCTCATAGCCTGGTTCCTCTCTAGGTTTCTTCCTAGGTTTTGGCCTTTCTAGGGAGTTTTTCCTAGCCACCGTGCTTCTACACCTGCATTGCTTGCTGTTTGGGGTTTTAGGCTGGGTTTCTGTACAGCACTTTGAGATATCAGCTGATGTAAGAAGGGCTATATAAATACATTTGATTTGATTTAAAGCAATAAATACTAAGCTTAAATGACCTGCATTCTCCTTCTCCACATTATTCTTGGTGACCCTCAGCTCCACCCTAAGATCGGTCACTGTGTTTCTCTGCTCCTTTGCCTCAGCCTCACTGGGTGTCACTGACCTCCTCAGCTCACCTTCCTCAGCTCCACTACAATGGTTCCCAGGTTGTGCACCATGTTCCTCAGCTCCTCTCTCTGCTCCACTACGATAGTTCCCAGGTTGTGCCCCATGTCTCTCAGCTCCTTCATCTCAGTCCAGATGTCAGGTGAGGTGGTCATCTGTTCGTTGGTTGTCTCTGAAGCGCAAGTCATTTGGCTCTCTCTCCCTGCACTGTGACCCTTTTGAGTGATGTCACTCTCTCTGACCCCTCCACTCTCCTCCTGAGTCCATTCCCCAGACAGACAGAACACTCTCCTCCTGAGTCCATGCCCCAGACAGACAGAACACTCTCCTCCTGAGTCCATTCCCCAGACAGACAGAACACTCTCCTCCTGAGTCCATTCCCCAGACAGACAGAACACCCTCCACCTGAGCCCATGCCCCAGACAGACAGAACACTCTCCTCCTGAGTCCATGCCCCAGACAGACAGAACACTCTCCTCCTGAGTCCATGCCCCAGACAGACAGAACAACAACACCAGCAGATCTACAGCACCCCTCATTCTGATACAATACCTGTTCAGATATGATGCACTTTATGAGGCTCAGACCCCCGACTTATATACACACAGCTCAGTTAAGCAGTACGTGTACAAGAGACACGTCATACTCAGTGGAAAATTACTAAAGCCATAAAGGACGTTCCGATAAAAAAGAGAACATTTTATCAGAAGTTTCAACACGTAGCAGTTCAGTTCAATCGATGTTGCAGGAGACTGTGAGAAGTCTCCAACTGCAGTGATCTCATGTCTCAGTACAGTTTGTTTGTGAAACGGTACCGAACTATGTGGTAAAAGACAAAAACGTGTAATATAATCACAATCTATCAGAGCACTTCTAGAACAATTGCTGCAGCTGTAGTGTAGAGAAGACAGGGAGTGAATGGGTGCATATTTTGGGGAGGGAGGGTAGCGCATTGCAGTAGTAGGCTATATGAGGTGAGGTCAGGTTTGGAGTTTAGCCGTTGGACAGAGGTTAACACCCCTAGACTTGTGATATGGGAGTAGGGCGAAGTTGCCCTTAAAATATGTTCTTGGGTCAGTTTTGCATTATTCCAACTAATGATTATGATCAGGGAGGGGAAGCTGATCCTAGATTTGTACCTAGAGGAAACTTCATCCTAGAGCTTATGATAGGTGTGATTGACCATTGTCAGATCTCATCCAAGTAGGCTGGATCTAAGCATTATGGCGAAGGTCCACCGAGCATTCTAGGCAAAGGGAAGGTTACTCCATATTGGTTCGCCACCTGTCCACAGTGTTTCATATCTGCATTCTGTAAACACAGAAGGGGAAGGACGGGGTCAAGGGACCAGGAAAGCTGAGAGAATGAGTTCAAGGCAATGAGAAAAAATAAATATTACCCAAGTGAACTTGCTTTCACCTGTCTAGATACCTGGCTGTCTGCCTCCTGCAGACTTGTGCTACATCAGACAGACTCATTGTAAATGCTTCAATGAATTACATGAGATTTGGGTACAAAATCACCTAAACAAAAATAACTTTGTACTGGGGAGAACCCCAAAATGGTTTGGAGGACTGGGGAACCCACAATGCATTATAATGGGAACGTTGTGACGTCATGTTGTTGCGCTAGAACTGCACGACCCAACAAGAAGCCTGTGGGTGGTGGTCGATTCGTTCAGCCTTTTTACAGTAAAAGAAACTGAACTAGCACGCTAATTTGGAGTAGCCCTATCTAAATCAGTTAATTAAGCCCAGGTAAGCACCATTTCGCAAGCTTTTGGGGAGCTAGCTGCTACTAGCCAGCTAAGGGCATGCTAACGAAGCTGAGCTAGAACAAGTAAACTGGTTCAACGTTAGCGTAGCTAAAATTTACAATAGCTTTTAGTGAAATGCAAACTAATAAATCCGTAAGTAAACGTTGGCTAACTAGACGTTTTGATACAATAGTACAGTGCATTCGGAAAGTCAATACCCCTTTACTTTTTCCACATTTTGTTACGTTACAGCCTTATTCTAAAATTGATTAAATTGTACCCCCCCAATCTACACACAAAACCCAATAATGACGAAGCCAAAGGAAAAACTGGGTTTTAGATTTTTGCAAATGTATAGAGAATACAAACTGAAATATCACATTTACATAAGTATTCAGACCCTTTACTCAGTACTTTATTTTAGTCGAGTCTTCTTGGTTATGACTCTACAAGCTTGGCACACCTGTATTTGGGGAGTTTCTCTCATTCTTCTCTGCAGATCCTCTCAAGCTCTGTCAGGTTGGATGGGGAGCATTGCCTCACAGCTATTTTCAGGTCTCTCCAGAGATGTTAGATCGGGTTCAAGTCCAGGCTCTGGCTTGGCCACTCAAGGATATTCAGAGACTTGTCCTGAAGTCTCTCCTGTGTTGTCTTGGCTGTGTACTTAAGATCGTTGTCCTGTTGGAAGGTGAACCTTCGCCCCAGTCTGAGGTCCTGAGCGTTCTGGAGCAGGTTTTCATTAAGTATCTCTCTGTACTTTGCTATGTTCTTCTTTCCCTCGATCTGCTGAAAAACATCCCCGCCGCATGATGCTGCCACCACCAAGCTTCACCGTAGGGATGGTGCCAGATTTCCTCTGACGCTTGGCATTCAGGCTAAAGAGTTACATTTTGGTTTCAGACAAGAGAATCTTGTTTCCCACGGTCTGAGATACTTTAGGTGCCTTTTGGCAAACTCCAAGCGGGCTGTCATGTGCCTTTTTACTGAGGAGTGGCTCCCATCTGGCCACTCTACCATAAAGGCCTGATTGGTTATGTGCTGCAGAGATGGTTGTCCTTCTGGAAGGTTCTCCCATCGCTACAGAGGAGCTCTGTCAGAGTGACCATCGGGTTCTTGGTCACCTCCCTGACCAAGGCCCTTTTCCCCCGATTGCTTAGTACTCTACGGACAATTCTTTTTATCTCATGGCTTGGTTTTTGCTCTGTCAACTGTGGGACCTTATATAGACTGATGCGTGCCTTTTCAACTCTTGTCCAATCAATTGAATTTAACACAGGTGAACTCCAATCAAGTTGTAGAAACATCTCAAGGATGATCAATGGAAACAGGATGCACCTGAGCTCAATTTCAATAATGAACGACGTGGAAGGTGTGGAACTCACCTTCCATGGAGTTGCATTATTTTCCAGAGAACTCATTAAGCCCCGAATTGATTATCCCTTTTATACCATGGTCATAATTTAACACATTTGCCGCTAGAAATGTGTTAAACATCCAGTTGAAATAATGCACGCTCTAGAATGACCTTCAAGAGTATTCAACAATGCCATGGTATAATTTAGCAATAAGGCTGGGGGGGGGGGGTGGTGGTGGTATATGGCCAATATACCACGGCTAAGGGCTGTTCTTAGCCGTGGTATATTGGCCATATACCATAAACCTCCGAGGTGCCTTATTGCTATTATAGCTAAACTAGCAAGTCTGGTTACCAAGTCAACTACTGTAGCTAGCTAGTAAACTAGCTAGCTACTGGATGTTGAACACATTTATAGCAGCAAATGTGTTAAATTATAGCCATGGTATGAAAGGGATAATGAACTCGGGGCTCTATACGTTCTCAAAATAATGCAACTCTGTGGAAGGTTAGTTCACTCCTCTAGCGCGTCGTGGAACACACCTTCACCGTTCATCATTTCCCATAGAACTCGTTGATTATCCCTTACATAATGCACGCTCCAGAATGCCCTTCAAGCCAATCAGAAAGGTGCATTCAACAATGCCATGGTATAACTAGCTAGCCAAGTTGTCTGCCTGCGTTAGCGAACAGTAGCTAACTAGATGGCCGAGGAGAACAGACATGTGGAGACTGATTGCTAGCCAGTTAGCTTTCGCTAAACCTTCCAGGGCATGACACAAATCATGTCTAGCCAACTAGCTATCGAGAACATTTTCACTAGGTAGCTAACGTTATTGTCTAACTAGCTATACGTGTTTTATGGTTGACTGAATGAGTCAAACCAGTAACTTTACTACAGTGTTGGTTTTGTACTTCCTAGACTGATGTACATCACATCATTAATGTGTTGTACGGTCGTGGCCAAAAGTTTTGAGAATGACACAAATATTAATTTCCGCAAAGTTTGCTGCTTCAGTGTCTTTAGATATTTTTGTCAGATGTTTCTAGGGAATACTGAAGTATAATTACAAGCATTTCATAAGTGTCAAAGGCTTTTATTGACAATTACATGATGATGATGCAGAGTCAATATTTGCAGTGTTGACCCTTCTTTTTCAAGACCTCTGCAATCCGCCCTGGCATGCTGTCAATTAACTTCTGGGCCACATCCTGACTGATGACAGCCCATTATTGCATAATCAATGCTTGGAGTTTGTCAGAATTTGTGGGTTTTTGTTTGTCCACCTGCCTCTTGAGGATTGACCACGAGATCTCAATGGGATTTATGTCTGGGGAGTTTCCTGGCCATGGACCCAAAATATTGATGTTTTGTTCCCCGAGCCACTTAGTTATCACTTTTGCCTTATGGCAAGGTGCTCCATCATGCTGGAATTGGCATTGTTAATCACCAAACTGTTCCTGGATGGTTGGAAGAAGTTGCTCTTGGAGGATGTGTTGGTACCATTCTTTATTCATGGCTGTGTTCTTAGGTAAAATTGTGAGTGAGCCCACTCCCTTGGCTGAGAAGCAACCCCACGCATGAATGGTCTCAGGATGCTTTACTGTTGGCATGACACAGGACTGATGGTAGCGCTCACCTTGTCTTCTCCGGACAAGCTTTTTTCCGGATGCCCCAAACAATCGGAAAGGGGATTCATCAGAGAAAATGACTTTACCCCAGTCCTCAGCAGTCCAATCCCTGTACCTTTTGCAGAATATCAGTCTGTCCCTGATGTTTTTTCCTGGAGAGAAGTGGCTTCTTTGCTGCCCTTCTTGACACCAGGCCATCCTCAAAGTCTTTGCCTCACTGTGCGTGCAGATGCACTCACACCTGCCTGCTGCCATTCCTGAGCAAGCTCTGTACTGGTGGTGCCCTGATCCCGCAGCTGAATCAACTTTAGGAGACGGTCCTGGCGCTTGCTGGACTTTGTTGGGCGCCCTGAAGCCTTCTTCACAACAATTGAACCGCTCTTGTTGAAGTTCTTGATGATCCGATGAATGGTTGATTTAGGTGCAATCTTACTGGCAGCAATATCCTTGCCTGTGAAGCCCTTTTTGTGCAAAGCAATGATGACGGCACGTGTTTCCTTGCATGTAACCATGGTTGACAGAGGAAGAACAATGATTCCAAGCACCATCCTCCTTCTGAAGCTTCCAGTCTGTTATTCGAACTCAATCAGCATGACAGAGTGATCTCCAGCCTTTTCCTCGTCAACACTCACACCTGTGTTAACGGGAGAATCACTGACATGATGTCAGCTGGTCCTTTTGTGGCAGGGCTGAAATGCAGTGGAAATGTTTTTTGGGGATTCAGTTCATTTGCATGGCAAAGAGGGACTTTGCAATTAATTGCAATTCATCTGATCACTCTTCATAACATTCTGGAGTATATGCACATTGCCATCATACAAACTGAGGCATCAGACTTTGTGAAAATTAATATTTGTGTCATTTTCAAAACTTTTGGCCACGACTGTACATTGTGCAGTTGAGAAACTCGGCTATAAAATAAGCAGTAATGCATGTATGATGGCTACCTGATATGAGAATGTGTCTAACTGAATCCTGCTACTGTTTGCGCTTCTCTCCTGTCCCCTCCGGAGATTTGTAGAGGCCAGACTGGCTATGTCTGAGCCCTAAGGCACAGCCGAGCATCCCAACTGGACCACTACAAGTAAGACCTGCTAGTAGTAAGCCCATATCTGACCAGGGTTTGGGTCAGTTCCAATGCAATTCAGTCTATTCAGAGAGTGAGTAGCAATTTCAATTCAGTTTCAATTCCTCTCTAAATAGAAGTTAAATTGACCCAATCCATGGTCTGATGTGGATCTTACATTCTGCCATTTATATTCTGCTATTTGTTTATTTTTAAATGCTTTATTTAACTAGGCAAGTCCGTTAAGAACAAATTCTTTTTTACGATGATGGCCTACCAAAAGACAAAAGGCCTCCTGCGGGGACGGGGGCTGGGAATAAAAATATAGGACCAAACACACATCACGACAAGAGAGACACCACAACACTACCAAAAGAGACCTAAGACAACAACAAGCTATGTATTTTTCCCTGTCAACATTGCGAGTTGCAGCCCAGTTTAATTCACTCACCCACACTGCAGAGGATCGATCAGTTGAGACAAAAGACATTGTGTCCCTGAAAGAGAGGAAATAAAATGACTGTGACCAGTTCTGAGTGCTGACCGTCTCCCTCTCCCCTACAGTGCAGTGAACCAAATGGGTCGTTGTGTCTTTCTGTTCCTGCTGCTACAGACCCTGCAGACATTGGCCGAAGGTAGACATGAAGTATATCTACCTTTCTCTCTCTCAGATGGCCATTTGTTTTGCATATGGGTTAACTCTCTCCCCTTCTTCTCTCTCTCTATTAGATGGCCAGTTGCTGTGTGTGTGTGAGGGCAGCGGCTGCCTCAACTCCGCCCAGTGCGAGGGCTCTCAGTGCTACTCGTCGGTGGCGGTCAGTAGCCATGGGGCCGTAGTAACACGGGGCTGCCTGCAGGGATCAGAGAAGACCCGTTTGATCTGTTCTACGGCCTCCTCCCTCAGCCATGCCCTGCTCTGCTGCTCCAGCTTCATGTGCAACCGCAACGCTACCGCCAGCTCACTACTGCCCCTCCTCACTACAGGTGGGAACTGCACCCCTTAAACTTTGGCTTATTTCATGGCATGCTGGGTCCAGTTATAGTGATGTTGCATTTTCTCTCTGTCTTCTGCCTTTCTCCCTCCAGCTCCAGAAGAAGAGCCTGTGAGGTATCGTGTGGAGACTCTGGCCCTGTTTGTATTGGGTCCAGTAGTGATCCTAACCCTCCTGTCAGTCCTATCTGTGTTGGGCTGCAGGAGGCTGCACCACGGCAGGCTACAGAGACTACAGGAGTTTGACCCAGAACAAGATGCGATTGACGGACTCATCACCTCTAATGTTGGGGACAGCACTCTGGCTGTAAGAAGAAAAGACTTGTATGAGTTTGTTTGCAAATATTTTATAGAGAGAACCCTGATGACCTCTGTCTCTCCCCCACTTCTCTCTCTAGGAGCTGTTGGACCACTCCTGTACGTCAGGCAGTGGTTCAGGCCTGCCTTTCCTGGTCCAGAGAACTGTGGCCAGACAGATCAGCCTGATGGAGTGTGTAGGTGTGTAGAAACACAACAATTAGATCAGCCTGATGGAGTGTGTAGGTACGTAGAAAGGCAACAATTAGATCAGCCTGCTGGAGTGTGTAGGTACATAGAATCACAACACATATAACAGACAAACACATATAGTAGAAATGTAAACAGGGGTTTTGTAACGAATGAGGTGTCTCTCCCCATGTCTTTAGGTAAGGGGCGTTATGGAGAGGTCTGGAGGGGTCAGTGGCAGGGGGAGAACGTGGCTGTGAAGATCTTCTCCTCCCGAGACGAGAGGTCATGGTTCAGAGAGACTGAGATCTACAACACAGTGCTACTGAGACACGAGAACATACTGGGTGAGTAGGAGCATCTCGCTCTCTAACCCACATCCAGCTCCCACATCCAGCTCCCACACGCTATATTGGACACAAGCGCACAACAGCATATTGAACAATGTTATGATATGAAATGGTAATATTCAAATCATATTTAATAATGGTCAGGGTTCTCCGCTAAGAATGTAAGAGCGGTGGTGTGATCATATACAGTGCCTTCGGAAAGTATTCAGACCCCTTGAACTTTTCAACATTGTTACTTTACAGCCTTATTCTAAAATGGATTAAATCGTTTTTTCCCCCTCAATCTACACACACTACCCCATAATGACGAAGCAAAAACAGGTTTGTAGAAATGTTTGCACGGGAAAAAAATATGAAATATCACGTTTACATAAGTTTTCAGGCCCTTTACTCAGTACTTTGTTGAAGCACCGTTGGCAGCGATTACAGCCTCGAGTCTTCTTGGGTATGATGCTACAAGCTTGGCACACCTGTATTTGGGGAGTTTCTCCCATTCTTCTCTGCAGATCCTCTCAAGCTCTGTCAGGTTGGATAGGGAGCGTTCCTGCACAGCTATTTTCAGTTCTCTCCAGAGATGTTCGATCCGGTTCAAGTCCGGGCTCTAGCTGGGCCACTCAAGGACATTCAGAGACTTGTTCCAAAGCCATTCCTGCGTTGTCTTGGCTGTGTGCTTAGGGTCGTTGTCCTGTTGGAAGGTGAACCTTCGCCCCCCCCCCCAGTCTAAGGTCCTGAGCAGATTTTCATCAAGGATCTCTGTACTTTGCTCCGTTCATCTTTCCCTCAATTCTGACGAGTCTCCTAGTCCCTGCCACTGAAAAACATCCCCACATGCCACCACCGTGGTTCACTGTAAGGATGGTGCCAGGTTTCCTCCAGACGTGACGCTTGGCATTCAGGCCAAGAGTTCAGTCTTGGTTTCATCAGACCAGATTATCTTGTTTCTCATGGTCAGACTCTTTTAGGTGCCTTTTGGCAAACTCCAAGTGGGCTGTCGTGTGCCTTTTACTGAGGAGTGGCTTCCATCTGGCCACTCTACCATAACGGACTGAGTGGTGGAGTGCTGCAGAGATGGTTGACCTTCTGGAGGATTCTCCCATTTCCACAGAGGAACTCTGGAGCTCTGTCAGAGTGACCATCGGGTTCTTGTGTGTAGATTGAGGGGGAAAAAATAGTTTCATCCAATTTAGAATAAGGCTGTAACGTAACAAAATGTGGAAAAGGTCAAGGGGTCGGAATACTTTCTGAATGCCCTGTAGACCATTACAGGTGTTCAGAAATCTCCCGCTGTACTCAGCAGCACCTTGTTAAAAATTCCTGGGGAGAACCCTGATGGTAATATTAAAATAATAGTTATTAGTTAAGATATTTGACCTCTCCGTTTCCTTCCAGGCTTCATGGCGTCAGATATGACGTCTCGCAACTCCAGCACCCAGCTCTGGCTTATCACACATTACCATGACAACGGCTCGCTCTACGACTACCTCCAGAGGGTTCCCGTGGAGACGGGGGAGGGCCTAGCGATGGCGACGTCGGTGGCGTGCGGTTTGGTGCACCTGCACACGGAGATCTTCGGCACCGAGGGGAAGCCGGCCATCGCTCACCGAGACCTGAAGAGCAAGAATATACTGGTGACCAAGGATCTACACTGTTGTATAGCTGATCTGGGTCAGTAGTGTGTGTGTCTGAGTGTCTGTCTTTACATGCTACTAATTAGCTTCGGTACTTAAATCCAGTGTGAAAGAAATGTCAGAGATTGATAGACGCAGAGCCATATAAGAAAAAAAACAGGGCACCCACAGTCACACAGAGTAGCCATTTTGTGCCAGTACTGACCAGTTTCTCTCCTCTTTCCCTATTCCCTACAGGCCTGGCGGTAACCCACTCCCAGTCAGACAACCAGCTGGATGTAGGAAACAACCCCAAGGTGGGCACCAAGCGCTACATGGCTCCTGAGGTGTTGGATGAGTCCATCCAGACAGACTGTTTTGATGCCTATAAGAGAGTGGACATCTGGGCCTTCGGTCTGGTGCTGTGGGAGATCGCTAGTAGAACCTACAGCAACGGTGAGGACTAATAATGTTTTTATTACCTTAAATAGTTCAGGAACCTCTGACGTCAAGTGGCTTCCTCTCCTCGTCCCCTTTCCTTCACCTAGCCCCTGTAACCCTTGACCCTAACACTAGATGTCCTCTTACCCCTGTGATCAGGTATTGTGGAGGAGTACAAGCCTCCGTTCTATGACCAGGTGCCTAACGACCCCAGCTTTGAGGACATGAGGAAGGTGGTGTGTGTGGAACAACAACGACCGTTCATCCCCAACCGTTGGTTCTCCGACCCTGTGAGTGTGACCACTACTTTTACCGTTAAATGACCACACACACTGGTACCATGACCTTAACGGTAACACTAAATTAAGGTAATCTGTTCTCAGGTTTCTGTGTTTCAAACCCTGTCTTCTTGTATATCAACTTACAATGACCCTCTCCATCTCTCCCCCTCTCCTCTTTCTCTGTTCCCCTCTCTCTCTCTCTAGACCCTGTCTGCCCTGGTGAAACTGATGAAGGAGTGTTGGTACCAGAACCCCTCGGCTCGCCTCACAGCCCTGCGCATCAAAAAGACCCTGAACAAGATCCATAGCTCCCTGGAGAAAGGAAAGAAGTCGTGAGGACAGGAAAGGAGGACGACTGCCAGAGGAGAGATAGAAAGAAGGCAGGGGAGTGGAGATGCCAGATCAGATGGACACAGCTGCTGCTACTGAACATGAATGTTGTTTTCCTTATTGGCTGAATGCTGAACTGAACTAGCTGGTCACTCAGTGTGAGATGGTGTTGCCGTACCCTGTTTTAAAGGCTTGTGCACGCTGCACGGGTCAAGGCTGGGGCTCAGACCCTCTACACACACGCACTTCTGCCCATTTGTCGTTTCAATGTTCAGCCAATGATATTATGTTGCTCTACTCAGACACTCAAATGTGTATTCCAATGTAGGTACACACATTAACGAACACACACACAATCTTGAGTTCAGTTACACAGGAACAGAGCCAATAGGATCGAATGAACGCTATGGTTGTGAACTCTATAGTAAAATATTGATGTAATGTGCTTTATGTGTAGGGTGGGACTATGATGATTTGTAATGTTATGACTAGGAGTTTGGGAGTTGGTCTTGGTAAGGGAAAACTGATTACATTACAAGGAAACTTTATGTACCCATGTAAATGCAGTTTTTTTGGCGAGTAAGACATTGTGTATTTACAAAGGAAGTCAGGAGACATGCCTCCACATGCTTTGAATTGTGAGCTGTGAATGCATTACAGTTATAAATATAGGAACCGCATACTGATTCAGTGTTGTATGCTTTGTAGAATTCCACCCAGTGCTCTTGATTTAGCTCACACCCGCGCCATGTTGGCAGAGTTTTCACCTTAGGGCCAATTGACTGGTTTCAAAAGCTAAAAACTCTGCCTACCCAGAGTGCAGGGCCAGCTCTAGCCTTTGAAGCCCTAAGCCAGATTTGGTTGTGGGGCCCCCCACCTCGTGACAAAACATTTTAGTGGGCCCCCTCTTTACGGCGGAGAGAGTGTTTTTTTTTTTTTTTAATGTGATTTTACTGTGTTATATATATTTCCACAGTATGAGGTTGGAATAATACTGTGAACATGATGATAATGCCCTTTTAGTGTAGTAGCTGTTTGGAATTTCGGCCTATTTTGGTGGGAGGAAGTTTCGGCCTTCCATGGTGACATCACCATGTGGTAAATTAGTTAATAGACCAATAAGAAAGAGTTCCAAACCTCTCTGCCAATAACATTTTTAGTTTTCCACTCCCAGACAGTGCTAGTAAAGTTTTTTGCCTTAGCTTCTTAGCAAGAGTAATTTCTATTTTTGACTATTTTAATTGAAAACAATCACAGGTACTTAAAGGGATACTTCTGTATTTTAGCAATGAAGCCCTTTATCTCTTTCCCCAGAACTGGATACCATTTGTATGTCTCTGCATCCTGTATGAAGTCAGTTGGAGGTAGTCTCGTGAGCCAATGCTAACTAGTCTAAGCTATCTACTAGCATGTGCTAACTCTAGTTAGCAATTGCGCTAACGCTAGTTAATAACTTCCTTCAAACTGCACGTAGAGACAAATGGTATCCACGAGTTCATCTGACTTGGGGAAGTAGAAAAGGTATGAAATTGTATGCACTCACTACTGTAAGTCGCTCTAGATAAGAGTGTCTGCTAAATGACAAAAAAAAGGGGGCTTGTTGCAAAAATCCCATAGTAGGCCTTAAATGTTCCCCAGAAATGATTTGATATGGACATAAAAACGGCTGCATTGAACCTCAGAAGTTTTGGGGCAGAGAAAAAACGTAAACATTAACAAATAATTTTCACAGTTATTAAGCTAATTTCCTGTAATTCTACACATTGAAATGACATGTCATGTTAATATGATATTTGAGTGAGAATGACTAACAAAATCAATGGGGCCCCCTTGGAGGTCAGGGACCATGGGCATGTGCCCTCAGTATTTGGCCATGATTACTGCAAATTTAGGTAGCTGGCTAGACTAGCTACCAATCTAAACATTGTTAGCTGACATGGTTAACTGAGTGACTGACATAAGAGAAACTGCTGTTGCACAATCACATGTTTAAATTGCAGCTGGTATATTCTACTATTCTTACTCTCAATAAACTGAGTTCATTTTCTGGGGGGGATCCATAGGCCCCAAGTGACCGCTTATGTCTGGAATTGGCACTGCCGGAGTGTCAGGCAAGTTTAATCGCGTGCCCCTAATGATTCTGCTCACCCCAGGACCTTACTTGATCGGGATTAGTGGACAGGATCGCCAATGCCTAGGAAACAGACTTGTTCCTTTTGAGAGAATGTTTTACAGGAAAAGGCCAGGATTAAATCCGATCCGCAGTAGCCTGGTTAGCTGAAAAACACATTGCTTGTTTTGGGGGTCGGTGGTGTAACTGCTTTGATTGGATTGAATCCTGACCTTAAATATGTAAGGAACAGTGTCTGGAAAATACATATCTTTGTAATAGGGTTGTACTAGTAGCAAGGTTTTTAAAGTTGATTCCCCGATAAGACTCAGAGCTGTAAGGTGATCTGTTTTCACACTGGTACTGAAGATAACCAGGTGTCGCTCAATTAAGGTTCCGGGTAGAAGTTTCCCCTAACCACAGATCTATAATCAGATTACCATACTACCCACATCCTAACCTTAACCACTACGGGGATGACATATCAAACCCTGTATCAGGCAACTTCTACCTACTCGAGGTCAACAGAGAAAACGTGTTTTAAGGGCAGATTGGTGTATTTCTAGGGGCTGGATTAGATCCGTATCGAGGAAGATCCATGTTATAGCGCGATTGAAATTGAAAGGCAACGTTCCTGAGTTCTCGGAGACTGTATTCACTGTAAACGCCATTGTCTCACGTCAGATGATGTCCCTCCTCGGCGACGCTCGTCCCTCAACCAATATCAGTGCATGCCGAATCGTCTCCCTATCCGAAGTAAGACAATGCGGTAAACGCTGCATATGTCGGCTCAATCGGAAATTACCGTTACATTTTAACGCAGATCTTCCACAATACGGAATTAATCCAGCCCTTATTCGGAGGGCAGCTAACAAATGTGATTGGTTACGTTAAAGCAATAAATATGAATGGGGTTAGAAAACATCCACACAGAGATTTGAACATCAGGGCATCAACAAGATCAGAAGGTGACCTTCTGGTCCCTGTACCTAGTCCATTGAGCCACTAGGTGGGAGGCACCAGTCTTTTTACCGCACATATATAAAGCTGTTTGTCAGAATGACAGTAGATTTGGGAATGTGATTGGTTACGTATGTTGGGTTAGAGAACTGAAACCACACTGGGATTCGAACTAGTGACCTTGTGTGTCGAAACTAATTTTGTACACCCTCTACCGCACGGCATCTCAGTGCTAGAGGCGCCACCACAGACCGGCCGGGTGGGCCGTCATTGTAAATAAGAATTTATTCCTAACTGAGTTGCCTAGTTACATTTTTTAAAATGTTTTATTTAACCTTTAATTAACTAGGCAAGTCAGTTAAGAACAAATTCTTATTTACAATGACGGCCTAGGAACAGTGGGTTAACTGCCTTGTTCAGGGGCACACGACAGATTTGTACCTTGTCAGCTCAGGGATTCGACCTAGCAACCTTCCAGTTTTCTAACCCCATTCATATTTATTGCTTTAACATAACCAATCACATTTGTTAGCTGCCCTCCGAATAAGGGCTGGATTAATTCCGTAGTGTGGAAGATCAACGCTCTAACCACTAAACTACCTGCCGCCCTTTTAAATAAAGGTTAAATAAAACATGTTTTACCACCTAACAAGCCTTTCTTTATTTGACATTCACCTGTTGCTGCAAACTCTGCCTATATCCAACCAATCACATTTATTCTCCCCTCAGAACAAGATCGAAAAAGAAAAACTCCACTGAGCTTTTAACATCAGAGGGCAAGGTGGAGCTACCACCATATTGTTTATACCGCTGCAATCCTTTCAGACCTACACCAGTATATAGTGTAGGGGTTAGGGGTCAGTTGGGAATTGGGCATCTATGGGTCCCTTTTGGGAAATGAGCATGCACAATTATTGACATAAAAAGAACCAGCCGTACATCTAGTTTTAGAGATTCCGTATTCATTCACAAAATGAGCTTATTTTGTTGCTGTACATTTTTTGTTTTTTACATGTAATAAAACAATATCTGCACTGTTACCAAACACCATCTGCTGTCTTCATTTCTGGTGGTAAATAACAAATTGATTAGGTAAAAAAATATATAATCAGCTCTATTTACAATGAATTTACGCAGATGATACAGATGATGCTTACATTAGAAGTTGATCAGACACTTGTACTATGAGAGAACTATGGCCACGGTTAGCCCCCTAATCAGACAGGTCTACTAGGGCCTCATCAGTGCAGGTTAGAGTTGAGTATCAGAGGTAATTCACTAGGGCCGGGATTCAATCCGATCGCGGATTTGGACAATGCACCACTTAAAGGTAATTTCCGATTGAGCAGACATATGCAGGGTATACTGTGAATGTGGTCTCTGAACTCGTAAATATTGCCTTTAAACGTGCACTGCCGACAAAGCGCGATCAGATTGAATCCTAGCCTAGACAAGCCTTACAGTACCTTTACACAACAATAACACCCTACCAGAGTCCTGGGCCCAGATCCACAAAACACTTCTTATGCAAAACAAGTAAGACATTTCTTCTTAAGAAGGTTTTGCGAACCTGGGCCCTGGAGTCTGGAGTGGAGGTGGTCAGGAGTCTGGAGGGGGGTTTGGGTCAGGGTTAATTGAGTTCATCGGGTACGGTCGTGCAGGGTGAAAGGTCATCTGGTAGTGTCTTATGAGACTTGAGTCAAGGTCAGGTCAGGTGTTAGGGTGAATTAAGTTAATCAGGTAAGGAGCAATATGGTCATAGCAGGTCGTCCGGCAGGGTCTTATAAGGGAGAATGCCTTTGGGGTCTAACATGGTCTTAATTTTCCCCATCAGAGCGACAGCCAGGCTGGCTTTACTGTAGTAAATATAGTTCCTCTTCTTCAGGCCCAGGCCATGCTCTGCGCTGATGCTGCCCTGGAAACGGGCCGTCCACTCATAGACAAAGGGTTCAATGGAGGTCAGGGTCTTTGGTAGGAGAGGTGATGTTCAGGTGGAGGTTACCATCACCTGGTGGGAGGAGAGGACACACGCAGAGTCAGGCATACACACACACACGGTTAGACAGTCACACACACACACACACACACACACACACACACACACACACACACACACACACACACACACACACACACACACACACACACACACACACACACACACACACACACACACACACACACACACACACACACACACACACAGTCTTACCAACGTGTCCGTATCCCACCACACTCTTGGCCCTGTCTCTCAGGTGTTCTCTCATATCTGTGAACAGCTGGTAGATCCGTTCCACAGGAAGTGAGATGTCGTATTTATATGTGAAACCATCATGAGTTAAAGCCTCTGTTACCCGCTCGCGCAATGACCAGAGAGCCTAAACACACACAGGAACACACAGAAAACTGAATGAGGCAACATGTCTTGCATCCTCCAATGTTTTATCATTCTTTTGAATGATTCTCTTCTATTTGTCAGTTTGATATCAACATATCCATAAATGAAAGTCACCTTGATTTTGGCCTCCTCCGTTGCTACGGTCCCGTCGATAACCTGGGATGATGTCATGGCCTCCTCCAGAAACTGGTGCAACTTCTCCTCATCGTGGGTGGGGTTAGAGCCGGACGTTTCTATGACGATGTAGAACGGACAATCTGCAGAACAAAGCAGGAAATAGATAAGTGGCTTTGAACCAATCAGAGTTAGAATTAGTCAAACTAACAATTACTAGAACGTTCAGTTCAAAAGCATTACAAAATGTGTGTGTGTGTACCTGTGATGGGGTTAGCCAGTTTGAGGTGTGTGTTCAGTAGTCTCATACACTCTCTGTCCAGGAACTCAAAGGCTGAGAGGATCTCTCCCAGCATGCCTCTACACAGCTGGAAGGTCTGCAGCAGCTGCTCAAAACTCTCACAGCCTGGACACACACACGACCATATCATCACAATAAATTGTCATGACAATCATCTCACAGAAGAAACACATCACATGCATCATATATTAGACAGCGTGAGAGTCTGTAAAAATATAAATAAGTCAAAAGGAGGATGCATATGTGATGATCACCAGTTACAAGGTCAGGAGGGGTCATGAGATCAGGTAACACCTACCCAGGAAGGCCACGTTGACGGCTTTAGGTTTCCGTGGACACAGGATGGTTACCGCGGATATGACCCCCAGCGTGCCCTCTGACCCGATGAACAGCTGTTTGAGGTCATATCCTGTGTTGTCCTTCCTCAGGGTGGCTAGGTAGTCCAGGACCCTTCCGTCTGCTAGCACCTACACACAAATACACACACAGAGTATTGGTGCTGTCCTTTATAGTTAGTTGAATTTCAACAGGCATAGCCCCCTATCTCCCCCCTCCCCTACTGACCACCTCCAGTCCTAATACTGTCCCTCGTAGGGATCCATAGCGTAGCAGCCTCAGCCCTCCAGCGTTAGTGGCTACGTTGCCTCCTATATGGCAGCTTCCCTTTGCCCCCAGGTCCAGAGGCATGATGTTGTCCCTGTCCTCTAGGAAAAGAGACAGGCTCTCCAACACACAACCTGTTTGGCACGACAGAATACCAAGCGGGAGAGGCACGACAGAATACCTAGCGGGAGAGGCACGACAGAATACCTAGCGGGAGAGGCACGACAGAATACCTAGCGGGAGAGGCACGGCAGAATACCTAGCGGGAGAGGCACGGCAGAATACCAAGCGGGAGAGGCACGACAGAATACCAAGCGGGAGAGGCACGACAGAATACCTAGCGGGGGGGGGGGGGGGGGGGGAGAGGGAGAGAGGGAGAGAGGGAGAGAGGGAGAGAGGGAGAGAGAGAGAGAGAGAGAGAGAGAGAGAGAGAGAGAGAGAGAGAGAGAGAGAGAGAGAGAGGCTCAACTGGATTGGACTGTAAAACACTAGGGCAAAACTTTGAGAATTGGAACAGGAAATTTGACGTGTAACTGACTAATGAATACTGACAGAAACCCTAGAGTTACAGACGATACTGACCGGAGACAGAGTCGAAGTTGAGGACGATGTTCATGAGAGCGGTAGAGAGGATGATCTCATCATAGACAGGAACACTGCCTCCCACCAGCCCTGTGTTACCACCCTGAGGACTCACTGCCAGGTTACGACTGTTACAGTACCTACAGGAGAAACACAACACAACATTAGAACACAGGTACACTGCCTGCTACCAGTCATGTAACACTACAACAGTAGAGGAAACCTGGCTTCATACACTAGAAGACTGGAGAATAATACCCAAGGATCTGAGAAACTTCCTCTGTAGTCTGGGGCCTCAGCAGAACCTCACTGAAACCTGCACAGACAGAGAGAGGAGATCAACACATCAACTCAATACAACAATAAGAAGTACATAAACAGTTCCTAACAACCCTACAGAGGAGACAAAGATAGCAAGCTCTTTCCTCCACAATCTCCCTCCTCTGACCTATCTTTCTACACTTTAGTTATTTAGCAGACACTCTTATCCACAGCGACTTACAGTAATGAGTGCACACATTTTCATATTTGTTTGTACTATTTGTTTCTCTCACCCACTCACTCTCTCCCTCCCTTTCTTTCTCTCTCACCTCTCACGGACTTGAGCCAGTCCACAATACTGGTCCCCAGTATATCTGGGTCAGTGATGGTCCTGCCTGGTATTATCTTGCTGGAGAAGGCCAAGTCCTCTGGAGTTACACTGGAGAAAGGCCTCCTCTCTGGGGCAGCTGCGGGGGACGGGGTGGGTCTCTCTCCCCCAGCATGGAGCTCCTGACAGTGGACACCACAAGACCCGGGCCTGGGTGTCTGGAGCAGGCCGCTGCTGAAGCCTGGGGGTAAAGTTCTGACCAGGGCTGGAGGTGAGGCAGTGCTGAGGGGACTCAGCCACCTGAGAGCAGTCCTCAGACGCAACCTTCTGTGGAGGAGACCAGCCATGGCTGGGGAGAGAGCGGATGCCTCGAGTGGATGGGGAGGGATACTAGTTAAATTGCAAAGTGTATATTTGGATGTTTTACATGCACTGACTTTAATTTAAGTTTGACAAAGTATTCCTGCAGAACTAAAACCAATCATAGAACGACACAATCTAATTGTGTAAATCTAACCACAATCTAATGGTTTAAACACACACACACACACACACACACACACACACACACACACACAAATACAGTAAGCTAGTGCCATGCAACAATGCCATACTTCCCCTTGTTAACCCACTTTCGTTAACATACTGTACCGGTCACTGTAGTTCAGTCGCGTTTGTGCTTTTCTTAGCTTCTTAGAATGTGCACCATTGTCAATAGATGGACGACGTTTTCCTTGAACGCAACAGCACTGCAACTTTAGATCAGACTTGTTATGACATGGGCTATTATTAGCTAACTAGTTAGCTACTAATGTTACACGTCAACCACTGAAAAATACAAGATGTGGCTATAGCTAGCTAACATTACTTTGTATAACGTCTACAACGTCAAGATTGTTGGTCAATCAATTGTTTACATCAAGGACAGATAGTTAGGAACCTTGTATGTAAGAACGAGTGGGAGGTCAGGACCGTTTTGCTGAAAACACAGTTCTGAGGAGGTGCAACACAAAAATGTTATTTCCGGTTTTGAACCTTCACAATAAAAGCTTATATCTGATAAAAACTCTCCTAAAACTTTAGAATAATATTTTGATTTATTATATAACATTTCAATAGCCACTGGTCTATGAATGATATCTGGGTATAACAAAACAAATCATAACAAAGGCAAGCTTTTATTTTATCAGCAGTTCATTTTCTGAATTTGATAATAAATGAATCTCCCTAGGCATACAAGATTGGGTTGCCTACCTCCCACAATGTTAACAATGTTCCATTGCCCTAGGTCTGGGATTTCCTCGACTAATACATCATTTTAAGAAAGTATGATCAACTGTAGAAATAGGAACTCATACAGTGCCCTCTTGAATTATCGGCACCTTATGTATATATGTCTATAATATTAACAAAAAGGTGGTGAAAAAATGTTGTTGTTGTTTATCAGCTTGATCTTACACTCAAAATATCATATGAATCTAACCTTTAACTGAGTTAAAATTATTCAAAGAAAAAAATAATCGTCATCAAGAAATAATTATTTTATTCACAATAATTGTCACCCCTGCATTTAGTACTTTGTGCACCCTCCCTTTGCCAAGATAACAGCTCTGAGTCATCTCCTATAATGTTTGATGAGGTGGGAGAACACATAGGAAGGGAAGGGATTTGAGACCATTCCTCTATACAAAGACTCTCCAGATCCAGTCCTTGGTCCTTGCTTGTGGACTCTCCACTTCAGCTCACCCCACAGTTTTTCAATGGGGTTTATGTCGGGGGACTGGGATGGCCATTGCAAAAGCTTGATTCTATGGTCAGTGAACCATTTTCGTGTGGATTTGGAGGTATTCTTTGGATCGTTGTCCAGCTGGAAGATTCAACAACGACCCAGTTTTAGCCTCCTGGCACAAGTTTCGACCTAAAATCTCCAGGTACTTGATGGAGTCCATGATGCCATATAACCTAACAAGGTTCCCATGGCATTTGGAAGTAAAAGAGTGTGGATTAGGTTATTTTCTGCATGGCCATGACACTTTTTACGCCAAACCCACCTCTGGTGTTTATTGCCAAAAATCTATATTTTAGTCTCATCAGATCATAGAACCTGATTCCAATCATAGTTCCAATGACATTTAGCAAACTCCAGCTGCTTACGTTTGTGGTTTGGTGACAGCAAAGGCTTTCTTCTGGCAACCCTTCCAAATAACTTGTTGGCATGGAGGTGGCGTCTAATTGTAGTTTTGGAGCCTTGATGACCCCAAGATGTAACCAAATTCTGCAATTCTCCAACTGTGATCCTTGGAGATTTTTGTTGCCACTTGAACCATCCTTCTCACTGTGCGTGGGGGCAAAATACACTTGCGTCCTCTTCCAGGAAGGTTCATCACAGCTCCAGTTGTTTTACATTTCTTAATTATTGCCCTAATAGTGGAGATGGGTATTTTCAGGAGTGTAGCTATCTTTTTTATAGCCATTGCCTGTTTTTTTGAAGTTCAACAATATTTTGTCTCATTTCATTTGTGTGTTCTTTGACCTTTTCTAAGTTGATGGATGGCTAAGGGAGTTTAGCCTGTGTGTCACCTCATTTATACCCCAGTGAAACAGGAAGTCTTGGATGACCACCTATTTTAAAAAGTAAAATCTTAATCAGAATATACATCAACTATATTTTGTTGATAAGAATTTCTAGGAGAGCCAATAATTGTGACACGCCTGTTTTTGAATACAATTATTTTTTTATTTGAACAATTTTAACTCAATTGAAGGTTAGACTCATTCAAGTGCATTATGTAATTCTATGGAGGACATCTCATAACCACATTGGAGAACCATTCTTGCTGCCTTTTATTGTGCTATCTGTAGTCTCTTGAGGGCATCAACATTTTAGTCATTTAGCAGCACCTGCATCAACACCTGCATTACCCCAGACGACAGAAGTTCATTTGACTATGGATGACAGCTTATGAGATTTGTTTTAGAGTTTTCTCTATCTATCCCAACGATATAAGCGCTGGTAATATAAGTATAAGTATAAGCACTGAATGCTCTAGCATTCCCTCTGATAGGCTATGTTTGCCATATTACACCTATATCTCCCTGTACATCTATCCAATACTTTCAAGATGTAAGAGTGCTTAGTGTTTATACTGTGTTATGCAGTATGCCTTAACAAAAATCAAACAGAGTAAACATTCTTTCTTTATTTTTTAATGCTTTGTTTTTTCATTGCATGCAAAAATACCATATCCCTCCCTCCCTCCCTACTCTCTCTCTATTACCCAGTCTACTCATCCATCTTCAAGCTTTCATCCCTTCCCTGCACTTCTATCACCCTCTCAGTTCCACCTCCAGCTGGCTCCCTCTTTTTCTTCTTCTCCAGTCTCTTCCTCTCCTCTTTCCTCATCTTTTCTCTCTTCTTCTCCTCTTTTACTTGAATCTTTCGCTCCATCTCCAGGAACTCAGCTTGAGCTTTCTCTCTCTTTTTCAGCTCCTCATAACACTTCTTCTCTTTCTTAATTCTGTCTTTCATCATGGCATTATGTATCTTCATCAGCCCCTCTAACCTCTTTTTCTCTGCCTTTTCCTTCTCTTTGCTTTCCTTCTCACTCTTTTTCTGTTCTAACTTCTCCCTCTTTTTCTCAGCCTTCATGACTTTCTTCTGCTCTTTCTCTCTCTCATTCATCTCTTTCTTCTCCCTCTTTTTTTCCTCCTCCTCCTTGTCTTTCATCTCCTTTCTCTCTTTCTCGTCATCTTTCAACTTCTTATTTAGTATCTTATTTTTCTCTTTTTCCTTCATCTTCAAAAACGGGATTTTCTTCATGTGGTTCATGACCAGAAAGCCCACTCTTCCCAGGATGGTCACTGCTCTCTCTGATGAAACCGTCCCATTGGAGCACTTGGAATGGGCACAGTCTGCCTCATGCTTCAATCCCTCCTTCGGGCTCATCTCCTTGACGCTCCTCTCTTCACTCTCAATTTCAATGCCAATGCAATAATCCTAACAGGAAAACATTGAGTCTAGGTGTAAAATTGTTTCAATGTGGCACATTCAATACACAATTGAGTGATCAACATACAATGATGGCCTAATAACCCTAGTGAGGGGTGATGTTTTATACTATGAGCAAAGAGCAGCAGGGTTGGGGTCAATTCCATTTCAATTCCGGTCAATTCAGGAAGTACTCTAAAATTCCAGTTCTCTTCAACGTATTGAATTGAAATGGAACTGACCACCATCCCTGTAAAGTAGTAGTGTAAAATAGGACACCTACCTTTGCCTCTTCCAGGGTCCAGGGCCTGGGTTCCTCATCCTCTGACCTGCATATGGAGGCTCCCACTGTAACAGGCGTCTTAGTGACCACGCAGATCAGAGGGGTGGGCAGCTCATCATTGCGGGTTGCCAGAGTTAAGTTAGCATCTGAGACCAGCTGGTGAGCGTGAGGGCAGATATCCAACTCCACAGTAGTGCCCATCCCTTTCTGATCTGGCTGCTTGTGGTCCTTGTCATGGATGCATGCCAGGCTTGGAGGAAGTAAATGGACAGGGCTTTTATCACCTGTCAGTTCCTCTCTCTTGACAGTGGATGCAACTGCACATCCCTCTATGTCAACTGAGCACTCTGTGGTGTTCTTAACGGTCTCCTCTGGCTGTTTGTGGTCAATGTTGTGGGTGCAGGGTAGCCTTAGAGGCAGTGCTGCGGGTGCAGGAGGACTTTTATGAGTCAAAAACTCCTCTTGGAGGACAGTAGACACAGAAGCGGCTGCTTCACTGGCAACTGGACACTTGCTGGCGCCCTCTACTGCCTCCTCTGGCCGTTTGTAGTCATTGTCAAAGACAAGTTGCAGACTTGAAGGCAGCACTGTGTGAAGAGCTGGAGCTGCCGATGGATCCTCTCTATTAGCAACTGATGCCTCTGCGGCGACTGAGCACTCAGTGGCGCCCTCTATCGTCTCCTCTGGCTGCTTATGGACATTGTCCAAATTGTGTGACAAGCTTGGAGGCAGCCTTGGAGCAGGGCTTTTATCCAGGTCCTCTCCCTGGACAATGGAATTGCCTGCAGTGATCTCTGTGGCAAGGGAGGACTCTGTGGCATCCTCTTTTTCCTCCTTGGTCAGTTTGTGGTCAGAGTCACAGATACATGGTGAGCTTGGAGGCAGTGCTGCAGGGTCAGGAGGGCTTTGATCAGCTGCCATGTCCTCTTTGAGGTGAGTGGACACATCATTGGTTGTTTCACTGGCAACTGGACACTTGTTGGTTCCCTCTGCTGCTGCCCCTGACAGTTTGTTGTCAATGTCAAAGACACCTGGCAGACTTGGAGGCAGCATTGGGACAGGGCATTTAGCTGCTGATCTGTCTACTCCATCAACAGTAGCTGTGTCTGAAGTGGCCTCTGTAGCAAATGAGACCTCATAGGCATCCTCTACTGTGTGCTCTGGAGGCATGAAGTCATCGTCAAAGACTGGTGGCAGGCATGGAGGCTGCACTGAAGGAAGAATTCTAGCTTCCCATCGGTTCTCTCTCTTGACAGTGGCTGTACCTGCAGTGGCCACATTGGCAACTCGGCACTCCGTGGCTGAAACAGCACGCTGGGAGGTTTCCGGGACATTGAATGAATTGCCAATGAACCGCTGAGCCAGTGGTGGAAGGGAGAAAGGATAGAAACTGTCCTCTTCCTTGAAATTAGATATTGCCACTGGAGCAACTGAGACCTCAGTGGTTCCCTCTGTCTGCTGTGGTGGAATGGAGTCATCGTTAAAGAAGTGTGGCAGGTATCGATGAAGCATTGAGGAAAGATGTGTATCTGTCGATAAGTCCTCTCTTTTACCAGCAGATACATCTGCAGTGGCATCTGTGGCAACTGGGCACTCAGCAGGGACAAAGTAGGAAAATACAACATGGTTGGTATAGGCCTCCGATTGGTGAAAGCCAGTGGTGGGAGGGAGTCAATACAGGGAGCCATGAACTCAGTGAGTGGACGGTTGGTCACATCTCTCACATTCTGCGGGAGAAAAGAAACAGACCTGATGAAAGTGATCACCTTCAGTACATACATACTTTGAGTGAACACTATATATTTATACATCACATATACAGTGCCTTCGGAAAGTATTCAGACCCCTTCACTTTTTCCACATTTTGTTACCTCACAGCCTTATTCTAAAATTGATTAAATCATTTTTTTTGCTCATCAATCTAACGTCTTCCATTGAAGAATGATGGAAAATGGCCGCTGTATTCTTGGGGACCTTCAATGCTGCAGAGATTTTTTCGTACCCTTCCCTAGATCTGTTTCTCGACACAATCCTGTCTTGGAACTCTACGGACAATTCCTTCTACCTCATGGTTTGGTATTTGCTCTGACATGCACTGTCAACTGTGGGACCTTATATAGACAGGTGTGTGCCTTTCCAAATCATGTCCTATCAATTTCATTTACCACTTGTCCAATCAAGTTGTAGAAACATCTCAAGGACGATCAATGGAAACAGGATGTACCTGAGCTCAATTTTGAGACTCATAGCAAAGGGTCTGAATACTTATATAAATGAGTTATTTTTGTTTTTAAGTTTAATACATTTGCAAAAAAAATGTTTAAAGTTTTTTCGCTTTGTCATTATGGGGTATTGTGTGTAGATTGCTGAGAATTGTTATTTTATTTAATTCATTTTAGAAGGAGGATGTAACGTAACAAAAGGTGGAAAAAGTAAAGTAGTCTGAATACTTTCTCGAAGGCACTGTATATATCTAGTGTCCTCTCAGATGCTCTGCACCAGTCTGTACCAACCCTGGGTCTTCCAGCCAACGGGTCAACTAAGTGTACAAATACATGCCCTACACCCAGCATAACAGTTAACATTTTAGACATTTAGCAGAGGCTTTTATCCAGAACGACTTACAGTTAGTGCATTCAACTTAAGGTAGCTAGGTGGGACAACTACATCATCCTGATATGAAGGTCTACGAGAGATCGCTTGGTCTTGTTATTTAAAAACATTTCAAGACATGGCAACCATAAGAACTGAGAACTATGTATATAACAATACTCAAAGAGAGACATACACGATACAACACAAGAAAAGTTATCAAACAAAATACTGTTAGCTTACATTCAATGGCATATGTCACATTTTGCCCGTATATTGACATATATTTGCTTTAATCAATATTGTTTAATAGAACTCTAGTCGACTTTGTCAAAGTTGGTCTTGTTACCTCCTCAATCAGGCTCGGCATTTTCCTCGTCTCAAACCAAATCCTCTTCATCTCCTTCTCCTGCTCCCTCTGGATCTGCTTCACCAGAGCCAACCTGGCTCCCAGCTCCATCATGTAGTCTGTCTGGATCTCCCTTTCCTTCAACTGACACTCAGCCCTCCTCTGTGTCAGCGTTGAACCCTCCATGTCTTCCTCCTAGCTAACAATAACTCTGGAAAATACATAACGTTGTAGTAAGTGGCATGTTACTAACCAAAAAATAATACATCTCTTTACGATGTGCACACGTTTCTTCCCGTTTACTTACAATTAAGCAAGTGACAATCCCGATCCAGAGATGATTACGCAATAGGCCTATCTGAATTACTAGTAAAAAGTTGGCAACTGGAAAATTGATTTTGGCTGTTCCTATCATTATGTGCACAATATCCTTTATGACATCATCAATGTGATGCAAGGTGTCGCCATTGGAGATGACAAAGCACCACACAGACTTTAAAAAGCAAACTTCAGGCTCTCTCTGTACCTTACTATTTATTTTTAAATTAGCAACTACAAATTAGGTTGGCCTACTTGTTTTTTACCAAACCGACCCTTTTGTTACATATTTATAGAGATAATTGTTTACAATATATGTTGTGGATTAACACAGAGATGGGGTTTTCTTTCATCAATAGAATGTATTTGCCATTAGGCTGGCTCACTACAACAACTGTAACATGCCATCTCAGGTGTCAGGATGAACAATTCTCTCACAAACAAATGGATTCAAGCAAACTGTCTCTCGTCAATAGTTTCACTTGTTACCATGATTGCATGTTAGGCCTACTTAAAAGGTCATGTTAATTACACAAGTCATTTGAAAAGTAGTTATTCTACAGAAACACAGTTAAACCGTAAGTTATATTACAACCTACCTCTCAAGTAAGCAGTGTGTTCTCTCGCTAATGAAATAGGACATGAATAATCTGTCAGTGGTTAGTTGAATCAGTCTCTTTGCACTGTTCTGTTTGTCTGTGCAACAGCTAACCTCCCAGAATCAGAATCTTGTGATGTCACAATGAAGGCCCCATTGCCATGACTACCCACAGAAGCTCTCATGTGTAATCAAATCCTGGAACAATTCACTTTTTTTATACCTATGCAGCACAGTCATACCTAATATTTACATTGAATCCATGTAACCACATTTTTTATTAAAATAAAATGCTCTACCTCTTATCAAATGGTTGACCATTCATAATACAGGTGTTTTGGCCTAATTCAACGTCAATATGGTTTAGATTTCACAACTAGCATCCAGGCTTACTTAGGTTACTTGTTTGATCTCAACCTACCACTAATGTCAGTGTTTCTCATCATTCTCTTCATCATTAATAAAATATATAGCCTACATTACTACAGTAAAACAGGTCTTCCATAGACTATGACACCTCAGTAACAAAGTTCCAACAAAGAAGTGAGGGCTCAAGAGAACATCTCTCTTCAATGGCCTCAGCTATTAACCATATGATCAACAAGGTCAAATGCAGCACTAAAATCAAGAACCAGTTCAACCATAAGTTTATTTTGGTCAAGTGACCTGAGCCATTGATGGGTTAAATCAACTAGAGCTGTTGCAGTCGAGGGATCTTCACGGTACGCATGCTGGTAGAGAAATAAGATCTGCTGGATGTGTAATTATCTAAGCCTAAAACATCTGATTGAAGAGTAGGTGTCCCTGAAATCTTGCATTGTTGTTCAATATATTTTTAATTAAGGAAATCAATATCAGCTGACTATAGAACAGTAGTTTTAGACCTGCCAACAGATCCCATTTTTTAAAAAATTGTTAGAAATGTTTCTTATCCATGTCTTTCCATTTGATCTAACCAATCAGACTCAAGAGCATCACACATTCATTCCCCTCTATGTGACGCTCGTCGTCGAAAGGAGTAGACCAAGGTGCAGCGTGGAAAGTGCTCATATTTATATTTATTGTAACTCAGAACACTAACTTAAAATAACAAAACAACGGAAACTGAACGTCACATTCTACAGGCTTCACTGAGCTGTACAAAAACAAGATCCCACACTGAAGGAGGGAAAAAGGGCTGCCTAAGTATGATTCCCAATCAGAGACAACGATAGACAGCTGCCTCTGATTGTAAACCATACCAGGCCAATTAAAGAAAAAAACAACATAGAAATATATCACATATCACGCCCACCCCACACCCTGACCTAACAAAATAGAGAAATAAAACGTCTCTCTCAGGTCAGGGCGTGACACTCTATCATGTTCCTCTATCATATTCAGTGGTGACGCGACATTCAGGGCATTTTTTGCAAAAAAATGGCTTTCCTGTTTCGTGTGTTAGCTTGACATCAATATATGTCACATATCCGTTTGCAAACATTGTAAAAAAAAATATATATATAGTACCAGTCAAAAGTTTGGACACACCTACTCATTCAAGGTTTTTTCTTTATTTTAACTTTTTTCTACATTGTAGAATAAAAGTGAAGACATCAAAACTATGAAATAACACATATGGAATCATGTAGTAAGCAAAAAAAGTGTTAAACAAAATATATTTTATATTTGAGATTCTTCAAAGTAGCCACCCTTTGCCTTGATGACAGCTTTGCACACTCTTGGCATTCTCTTAACCAGCTTCATGAGGTAGTCATCTAGAATGCATTTTAATTAACAGGTGTGCCTTGTTAAAAGTTAATTTGTGGAATTTCTTTCCTCCTTAATGCGTTTGAGTCAATCAATTGTGTTGTGACAAGGTAGGGGTGGTATACAGAAGATAGCCCTATTTGGAGAAAATAAACAAGTCCATATTATGGCAAGAACAGCTCAAATAAGCAAAGAGAAATGGCAGTCCATCATTACCTTAAGACATGAAGATCAGTCTATCAGGAACATTTCAAGAACTTTGAAAGTTTCTTCAAGTGCAGTCGCAAGAACCATCAAGCGCTATGATGAAACTGGCTCTCATGAGGACCGCAACAGGAAAGGAAGACCCAGAGTTACCTCTGCTGCAGAGGATAAGTTCATTAGAGTTACCAGCCTCATAAATTGCAGCCCAAATAAATGCTTCACAGAGTTCAAGTAACAGAGACATCTCAACATCAACTGTTCAGAGGAGACTACATGAATCAGACATTCATGGTCGAATTTCTACAAAGAAACAACTACTAAAGGACACCAATAATAAGAAGGGATAATAAGACCCTTGTGACAGAACTACCCACCATAAAAGGACCAAGCAGCGTGAGAGGATGTACCTGGAGTCATGGACGTGGGAGGAGATCCTTGATGGAAAGGGACCATGGAGCCAGGCTGGGGAGTACCAGCGCCCGAAGGAGGAACTGGAAAAAGCTAAGAGGGAACGACGGTGTTACGAGGTGTTGTATCCTCCAATTGAGGAGGTGAAGAGGCAGCCCCCCCAAAGAAATTTGGGGGGGCATAACTTCCCGGGCATTTCAGAGGGAGCCATGGAGTAAACCAGAGCCAGTCGGGGAATCAAGAGCGGATTACGACGCTAGATTCCAGAGAGAGGGACTGGCGGAAAGGGCCTGACGGAGCAGACGCACAGAGGGAAGAGCTATGCAGTATGGAGTAATGCGCACCATGTCGCCCATACGCACTCACAACCCGGTGCGGTCGATACAGGCTCCTCAACGTTGTCGTGCGACAGTTAGCCGGCAGCCAGGTAAAAGTGCGCCGGCTCAACGTATCTGGCCTCTAGTGCGGCTCCTCGGCCCAATATATCCTACGCCTGCTGTCACGTATATCCTACGCCTACTGTCACGTCCTGACCAGTGAAAGAGGTCATTTGCCACAGTAGAATGGTCAGGGCGTGGCAGAGGGGTTTGTTTTGTATGTATTTTGGCCTTTTTTTCTCTATGTGGGTTTCTTCTAGTTATCTATTTCTATGAGTTGGTTTTCATGTTCGGTCGGGTATGGTTTCCAGTATTGAAAATGAGCACTATCCACGCTGCGTCTTGGTCTCCATTTCACGACCCTTGTGACAGGGTGGCAACTTTGAAGAATCTCAAATTTAAAAAATATATTTTGATTTGTGTAACACTTTTTGGGTTACTACAATTCCATATGTGTAATGTCATAGTTCTGATGTCTTCAATATTATTCTACAATTAAGAAAATAGTCAAAATAAAGAAAAACCCTTGAATGAGTAAGTGTGTCCAAACTTTTGACTGGTACTGTATGTCTTTGAGCTAATAAAGCTGCATACAAACATGGTCTCTTTTGTGTTTTCTTGAGTAAGGCAGCTCCAAAATGCAGGTGTTTCAGCCCAGCTAAGAAGGCTCAAGGTCATTGGCCACAGATCAAATGAAAAAACTACAGTAGCTTTGATTTGACGGATCAAGTCAACATCATACTTTCAAAATCTTAGCTGGCAGTCATCATCATGAATGGAGTCGACTATCTGCTGGCAAATCCTTCTTAATCCATATCATATGAAGAGAAATAATGAAGAGTTAATTATAGATAAAGAGGCCATCCTCAGTAGAACACACACATAGTCGGTAAGAATACTCTATTCTGTTAAATAAATGCAATTTTGCCACCATAGGTCCCAAGTCTAAGATTAAGTGTCTCTTTTCCTAGTTTAAAATTATAAACATTCAACATTGGCCATGCTGTCAATGAAGCATGATTTGTGCTGCGCTCACAAAACAACTGTTAACTCGGAACTGCAAAATCTGACTTTAGTAAGTTCAAGACAACTGGGAACTCTGGAAAAACGAGCTACGACTGGGAAAATATGTTTTGAACTTTCATCCAGCTCGGAATTGTAAATTCGGAACTCGGGCCTCTTTCTAGAGCTACGACCTGAAGATCACTGATGTCATCATGATTCAAGCTTTTTTTGTTGAGTCCTTTTTCTAGTGAGCACAGCACAACAAGGTCCAGAAACGTCTTGTATGCTTCTGCATAAATGATGTAATACGGTAGGGAGATATGTATACTGTAGCTAAGAAAGTAATATTAAGTGTATGTTGTGTAGTAAGCTGTTAGTAGCCCATGTGCCTCACTGAATAAATGAACTATTTCGCTGCCAGACAAGGCTCCGCTGATAGCCAGATGTAGCAGTGGTAAAGTGATGGGACTGCCGTTGGGACTCTGCTGTTGGGACAGCTTTATGTTGGGACAGCTTTATGTAGGCTCTAACAGTTTGTGGCCACCGTTTATCACCGTTATAGTGCAATTAATGTATTGTTTAGTGTTGTGTAGTGGCTTTTTTGGCATGCATCGCGCAATTTTTATGTTTCGTTTTTTTGCCAGATTTACAAGCTAAAATCGCTACTGATCATATTCCTTCTATCATATTCCCTCTATCATATTCCCCTCTATCATATCCCCCTCCTTCATGTTCCATGTATTATATCGCCCTCTGTCATATTCCTCTCTATCATATTCCCTCTATCATATTCCCTCTATCATATTCCCTCTATCATATTCCCTCTATCATATCCCCCTCTATCATATCCCCCTCCTTCATGTTCTGTGTATTATATCGCCCTCTGTCATATTCCTCTCTATCATATTCCCTCTATCATATTCCCTCTATCATATTGTGCTCGATCATATTCCTCTCGATCACATTGTAAGAACCGATGCCGGAGATGAGAAGCAGGTACGGGGAGTCAAACATTTAATCGGGAACAGACATAGAACAAGACAGGAACAGCTGCAGCATACGGGTAAACAAGGACATATGACAATCAACGCAGAAGCAGGGAACAGAGGGGGGAACCAGACAGATATAGGGAAGGTAATGACAGAGGTGATTGAGTCCAGGTGAGTCCAATAATCGCTGATGCGCGTGAAGGGGGGAAGGCAGGTGTGCGTAATGATGATGGCAGGAGTGCGCAATGATGGGGAGCCTGGCACCCTCTAGCGCCAGGGAGGGAGAGCGGGAGCAGGCGTGACAAATATTCCTCTATATCATATTCCCCTCTATCATATTCCTATCTATCATATTCCCCTGTATCATATTCCCTTCTATCATATTCCCTCTATCATATTCCCCTCTATCATATTCCTCTCTATCATATTCCCATGTATCATATTCCTCTCTATCATATTCCCCTGTATCATATTCCCCTCTATCAAATTCACTCTATCATATTTCTCTCTATCATATTCCCCTGTATCATATTCCCCTCTATCATATTCACTCTATCATATCAAATCAAATCAATCAAATTTATTTTTATATAGCCCTTCGTACATCAGCTGATATCTCAAAGTGCTGTACAGAAACCCAGCCTAAAACCCCAAACAGCAAGCAAAGCATGTGAAAGAAGCACGGTGGCTAGGAAAAACTCCCTAGGAAAAACTCCCTAGAAAGGCCAAAAACCTAGGAAGAAACCTAGAGAGGAACCAGGCTATGAGGGGTGGCCAGTCCTCTTCTTGCTGTGCAGGGTGGATATTATAACAGAACATGGTCAAGATGTTAAAATGTTCATAAATGACCAGCATGGTCAAATAATAATAATCATAGTAGTTGTCGAGGGTGCAACAAGCACGTCCGGTGAACAGGTCAGGGTTCCATAGCCGCAGGCAGAACAGTTGAAACTGGAGCAGCAGCACGGCCAGGTGGACTGGGGACAGCAAGGAGTCATCATACCAGGTAGTCCTGAGGCATGGTCCTAGGGCTCAGGTCCTCCGAGAGAAAGACAGAAAGAGAGAAAGAGAGAATTAGAGAGAGCATATTTAAATTCACACAGGACACCGGATAAGACAAGAGAAATACTCCAGATGTAACAGACTGACCCTAGCCCCCCGACACATAAACTACTGCAGCATAAATACTGGAGGCTGAGACAGGAGGGATCAGAAGACACTGTGGCCCCATCCGATGATACCCCCGGACAGGGCCAAACAGGCAGGATATAACCCCACCCACTTTGCCAAAGCACAGCCCCCACACCACTAGATGTGGGGTCTGTGCAACAGCTAACCTCCCAGAATCAGAATCTTGTGATGTCACAATGAAGGCCCCATTGCCATGACTACCCACAGAAGCTCTCATGTGTAATCAAATCCTGGAACAATTCACTTTTTTTATACCTATGCAGCACAGTCATACCTAATATTTACATTGAATCCATGTAACCACATTTTTTATTAAAATAAAATGCTCTACCTCTTATCAAATGGTTGACCATTCATAATACAGGTGTTTTGGCCTAATTCAACGTCAATATGGTTTAGATTTCACAACTAGCATCCAGGCTTACTTAGGTTACTTGTTTGATCTCAACCTACCACTAATGTCAGTGTTTCTCATCATTCTCTTCATCATTAATAAAATATATAGCCTACATTACTACAGTAAAACAGGTCTTCCATAGACTATGACACCTCAGTAACAAAGTTCCAACAAAGAAGTGAGGGCTCAAGAGAACATCTCTCTTCAATGGCCTCAGCTATTAACCATATGATCAACAAGGTCAAATGCAGCACTAAAATCAAGAACCAGTTCAACCATAAGTTTATTTTGGTCAAGTGACCTGAGCCATTGATGGGTTAAATCAACTAGAGCTGTTGCAGTCGAGGGATCTTCACGGTACGCATGCTGGTAGAGAAATAAGATCTGCTGGATGTGTAATTATCTAAGCCTAAAACATCTGATTGAAGAGTAGGTGTCCCTGAAATCTTGCATTGTTGTTCAATATATTTTTAATTAAGGAAATCAATATCAGCTGACTATAGAACAGTAGTTTTAGACCTGCCAACAGATCCCATTTTTTAAAAAATTGTTAGAAATGTTTCTTATCCATGTCTTTCCATTTGATCTAACCAATCAGACTCAAGAGCATCACACATTCATTCCCCTCTATGTGACGCTCGTCGTCGAAAGGAGTAGACCAAGGTGCAGCGTGGAAAGTGCTCATATTTATATTTATTGTAACTCAGAACACTAACTTAAAATAACAAAACAACGGAAACTGAACGTCACATTCTACAGGCTTCACTGAGCTGTACAAAAACAAGATCCCACACTGAAGGAGGGAAAAAGGGCTGCCTAAGTATGATTCCCAATCAGAGACAACGATAGACAGCTGCCTCTGATTGTAAACCATACCAGGCCAATTAAAGAAAAAAACAACATAGAAATATATCACATATCACGCCCACCCCACACCCTGACCTAACAAAATAGAGAAATAAAACGTCTCTCTCAGGTCAGGGCGTGACACTCTATCATGTTCCTCTATCATATTCAGTGGTGACGCGACATTCAGGGCATTTTTTGCAAAAAAATGGCTTTCCTGTTTCGTGTGTTAGCTTGACATCAATATATGTCACATATCCGTTTGCAAACATTGTAAAAAAATATATATATATAGTACCAGTCAAAAGTTTGGACACACCTACTCATTCAAGGTTTTTTCTTTATTTTAACTTTTTTCTACATTGTAGAATAAAAGTGAAGACATCAAAACTATGAAATAACACATATGGAATCATGTAGTAAGCAAAAAAAGTGTTAAACAAAATATATTTTATATTTGAGATTCTTCAAAGTAGCCACCCTTTGCCTTGATGACAGCTTTGCACACTCTTGGCATTCTCTTAACCAGCTTCATGAGGTAGTCATCTAGAATGCATTTTAATTAACAGGTGTGCCTTGTTAAAAGTTAATTTGTGGAATTTCTTTCCTCCTTAATGCGTTTGAGTCAATCAATTGTGTTGTGACAAGGTAGGGGTGGTATACAGAAGATAGCCCTATTTGGAGAAAATAAACAAGTCCATATTATGGCAAGAACAGCTCAAATAAGCAAAGAGAAATGGCAGTCCATCATTACCTTAAGACATGAAGATCAGTCTATCAGGAACATTTCAAGAACTTTGAAAGTTTCTTCAAGTGCAGTCGCAAGAACCATCAAGCGCTATGATGAAACTGGCTCTCATGAGGACCGCAACAGGAAAGGAAGACCCAGAGTTACCTCTGCTGCAGAGGATAAGTTCATTAGAGTTACCAGCCTCATAAATTGCAGCCCAAATAAATGCTTCACAGAGTTCAAGTAACAGAGACATCTCAACATCAACTGTTCAGAGGAGACTACATGAATCAGACATTCATGGTCGAATTTCTACAAAGAAACAACTACTAAAGGACACCAATAATAAGAAGGGATAATAAGACCCTTGTGACAGAACTACCCACCATAAAAGGACCAAGCAGCGTGAGAGGATGTACCTGGAGTCATGGACGTGGGAGGAGATCCTTGATGGAAAGGGACCATGGAGCCAGGCTGGGGAGTACCAGCGCCCGAAGGAGGAACTGGAAAAAGCTAAGAGGGAACGACGGTGTTACGAGGTGTTGTATCCTCCAATTGAGGAGGTGAAGAGGCAGCCCCCCCAAAGAAATTTGGGGGGGCATAACTTCCCGGGCATTTCAGAGGGAGCCATGGAGTAAACCAGAGCCAGTCGGGGAATCAAGAGCGGATTACGACGCTAGATTCCAGAGAGAGGGACTGGCGGAAAGGGCCTGACGGAGCAGACGCACAGAGGGAAGAGCTATGCAGTATGGAGTAATGCGCACCATGTCGCCCATACGCACTCACAACCCGGTGCGGTCGATACAGGCTCCTCAACGTTGTCGTGCGACAGTTAGCCGGCAGCCAGGTAAAAGTGCGCCGGCTCAACGTATCTGGCCTCTAGTGCGGCTCCTCGGCCCAATATATCCTACGCCTGCTGTCACGTATATCCTACGCCTACTGTCACGTCCTGACCAGTGAAAGAGGTCATTTGCCACAGTAGAATGGTCAGGGCGTGGCAGAGGGGTTTGTTTTGTATGTATTTTGGCCTTTTTTTCTCTATGTGGGTTTCTTCTAGTTATCTATTTCTATGAGTTGGTTTTCATGTTCGGTCGGGTATGGTTTCCAGTATTGAAAATGAGCACTATCCACGCTGCGTCTTGGTCTCCATTTCACGACCCTTGTGACAGGGTGGCAACTTTGAAGAATCTCAAATTTAAAAATATATTTTGATTTGTGTAACACTTTTTGGGTTACTACAATTCCATATGTGTAATGCCATAGTTCTGATGTCTTCAATATTATTCTACAATTAAGAAAATAGTCAAAATAAAGAAAAACCCTTGAATGAGTAAGTGTGTCCAAACTTTTGACTGGTACTGTATGTCTTTGAGCTAATAAAGCTGCATACAAACATGGTCTCTTTTGTGTTTTCTTGAGTAAGGCAGCTCCAAAATGCAGGTGTTTCAGCCCAGCCAAGAAGGCTCAAGGTCATTGGCCACAGATCAAATGAAAAAACTACAGTAGCTTTGATTTGACGGATCAAGTCAACATCATACTTTCAAAATCTTAGCTGGCAGTCATCATCATGAATGGAGTCGACTATCTGCTGGCAAATCCTTCTTAATCCATATCATATGAAGAGAAATAATGAAGAGTTAATTATAGATAAAGAGGCCATCCTCAGTAGAACACACACATAGTCGGTAAGAATACTCTATTCTGTTAAATAAATGCAATTTTGCCACCATAGGTCCCAAGTCTAAGATTAAGTGTCTCTTTTCCTAGTTTAAAATTATAAACATTCAACATTGGCCATGCTGTCAATGAAGCATGATTTGTGCTGCGCTCACAAAACAACTGTTAACTCGGAACTGCAAAATCTGACTTTAGTAAGTTCAAGACAACTGGGAACTCTGGAAAAACGAGCTACGACTGGGAAAATATGTTTTGAACTTTCATCCAGCTCGGAATTGTAAATTCGGAACTCGGGCCTCTTTCTAGAGCTACGACCTGAAGATCACTGATGTCATCATGATTCAAGCTTTTTTTGTTGAGTCCTTTTTCTAGTGAGCACAGCACAACAAGGTCCAGAAACGTCTTGTATGCTTCTGCATAAATGATGTAATACGGTAGGGAGATATGTATACTGTAGCTAAGAAAGTAATATTAAGTGTATGTTGTGTAGTAAGCTGTTAGTAGCCCATGTGCCTCACTGAATAAATGAACTATTTCGCTGCCAGACAAGGCTCCGCTGATAGCCAGGTGTAGCAGTGGTAAAGTGATGGGACTGCCGTTGGGACTCTGCTGTTGGGACAGCTTTATGTTGGGACAGCTTTATGTAGGCTCTAACAGTTTGTGGCCACCGTTTATCACCGTTATAGTGCAATTAATGTATTGTTTAGTGTTGTGTAGTGGCTTTTTTGGCATGCATCGCGCAATTTTTATGTTTCGTTTTTTTGCCAGATTTACAAGCTAAAATCGCTACTGATCATATTCCTTCTATCATATTCCCTCTATCATATTCCCCTCTATCATATCCCCCTCCTTCATGTTCCATGTATTATATCGCCCTCTGTCATATTCCTCTCTATCATATTCCCTCTATCATATTCCCTCTATCATATTCCCTCTATCATATTCCCTCTATCATATCCCCCTCTATCATATCCCCCTCCTTCATGTTCTGTGTATTATATCGCCCTCTGTCATATTCCTCTCTATCATATTCCCTCTATCATATTCCCTCTATCATATTGTGCTCGATCATATTCCTCTCGATCACATTGTAAGAACCGATGCCGGAGATGAGAAGCAGGTACGGGGAGTCAAACATTTAATCGGGAACAGACATAGAACAAGACAGGAACAGCTGCAGCATACGGGTAAACAAGGACATATGACAATCAACGCAGAAGCAGGGAACAGAGGGGGGAACCAGACAGATATAGGGAAGGTAATGACAGAGGTGATTGAGTCCAGGTGAGTCCAATAATCGCTGATGCGCGTGAAGGGGGGAAGGCAGGTGTGCGTAATGATGATGGCAGGAGTGCGCAATGATGGGGAGCCTGGCACCCTCTAGCGCCAGGGAGGGAGAGCGGGAGCAGGCGTGACAAATATTCCTCTATATCATATTCCCCTCTATCATATTCCTATCTATCATATTCCCCTGTATCATATTCCCTTCTATCATATTCCCTCTATCATATTCCCCTCTATCATATTCCTCTCTATCATATTCCCATGTATCATATTCCTCTCTATCATATTCCCCTGTATCATATTCCCCTCTATCAAATTCACTCTATCATATTTCTCTCTATCATATTCCCCTGTATCATATTCCCCTCTATCATATTCACTCTATCATATCAAATCAAATCAATCAAATTTATTTTTATATAGCCCTTCGTACATCAGCTGATATCTCAAAGTGCTGTACAGAAACCCAGCCTAAAACCCCAAACAGCAAGCAAAGCATGTGAAAGAAGCACGGTGGCTAGGAAAAACTCCCTAGGAAAAACTCCCTAGAAAGGCCAAAAACCTAGGAAGAAACCTAGAGAGGAACCAGGCTATGAGGGGTGGCCAGTCCTCTTCTTGCTGTGCAGGGTGGATATTATAACAGAACATGGTCAAGATGTTAAAATGTTCATAAATGACCAGCATGGTCAAATAATAATAATCATAGTAGTTGTCGAGGGTGCAACAAGCACGTCCGGTGAACAGGTCAGGGTTCCATAGCCGCAGGCAGAACAGTTGAAACTGGAGCAGCAGCACGGCCAGGTGGACTGGGGACAGCAAGGAGTCATCATACCAGGTAGTCCTGAGGCATGGTCCTAGGGCTCAGGTCCTCCGAGAGAAAGACAGAAAGAGAGAAAGAGAGAATTAGAGAGAGCATATTTAAATTCACACAGGACACCGGATAAGACAAGAGAAATACTCCAGATGTAACAGACTGACCCTAGCCCCCCGACACATAAACTACTGCAGCATAAATACTGGAGGCTGAGACAGGAGGGATCAGAAGACACTGTGGCCCCATCCGATGATACCCCCGGACAGGGCCAAACAGGCAGGATATAACCCCACCCACTTTGCCAAAGCACAGCCCCCACACCACTAGATGGATGTCTCCAACCACCAACTTTCCGTCCTAAGACAAGGCCGAGTATAGCCCACAACGATCTCCGCCATGGCACAACCCAAGGGGGGGCGCCAACCCAGACAGGAAGACCACGTCAGTGACTCAACCCACTCAAGTGACGCACCCCTCCCATGGACGGCATGGAAGAACACCAGTAAGCCAGTGACTCAGCCCCTGTAAAAGGGTTAGATGCAGAGAATCCCAGTGGAAAGAGGGGAACCGGCAAGGCAGAGACAGCAAGGGCGGTTCGTTGCTCCAGCCTTTCCGTTCACCTTCACACTCCTGGGCCAGACTATACTTAATCATAGGACCTACTGAAGAGATAAGTCTTCAGTAAAGACTTAAAGGTTGAGACTGAGTCTGCGTCTCTCACATTGGTAGGCAGACCATTCCATAAAAATGGAGCTCTATAGGAGAAAGCCCTACCTCCAGCCGTTTGCTTAGAAATTCTAGGGACAATTAGGAGGCCTGCGTCTTGTGACCGTAGCGTACGTGTAGGTATGTACGGCAGGACCAAATCGGAAAGATAGGTAGGAGCAAGCCCATGTAATGCTTTGTAGGTTAGCAGTAAAACCTTGAAATCAGCCCTTGCCTTAACAGGAAGCCAGTGTAGGGAGGCTAGCACTGGAGTAATATGATCACATTTTTTGGTTCTAGTCAGGATTCTAGCAGCCGTATTTAGCACTAACTGAAGTTTATTTAGTGCTTTATCCGGGTAGCCGGAAAGTAGAGCATTGCAGTAGTCCAGCCTAGAAGTAACAAAAGCATGGATTAATTTTTCTGCGTCATTTTTGGACAGAAAGTTTCTGATTTTTGCAATGTTACGTAGATGGAAAAAAGCTGTCCTTGAAACAGTCTTGATATGTTCTTCAAAAGAGAGATCAGGGTCCAGAGTAACGCCGAGGTCCTTCACAGTTTTATTTGAGACGACTGTACAACCATCCAGATTAATTGTCAGATTCAACAGAAGATCTCTTTGTTTCTTGGGACCTAGAACAAGCATCTCTGTTTTGTCCGAGTTTAAAAGTAGAAAGTTTGCAGCCATCCACTTCTTTATGTCTGAAACACAGGCTTCTAGCGAGGGCAATTTTGGGGCTTCACCATGTTTCATTGAAATGTACAGCTGTGTGTCGTCCGCATAGCAGTGATATTTAACATTATGTTTTCGAATGACATCCCCAAGAGGTAAAATATATAGTGAAAACAATAGTGGTCCTAAAACGGAACCTTGAGGAACACCGAAATTTACAATTGATTTGTCAGAGGACAAACCATTCACAGAGACAAACTGATATCTTTCCGACAGATAAGATCTAAACCAGGCCAGAACTTGTCCATGTAGACCAATTTGGGTTTCCAATCTCTCCAAAAGAATGTGGTGATCGATGGTATCAAAAGCGGCACTAAGATCTAGGAGCACGAGGACAGATGCAGAGCCTCGGTCTGACGTCATTAAAAGGTAATTTACCACCTTCACAAGTGCAGTCTCAGTGCTATGATGGGGTCTAAAACCAGACTGAAGCGTTTCGTATACATTGTTTGTCTTCAGGAAGGCAGTGAGTAGCTGTGCAACAGCTTTTTCTAAAATTTTTTAGAGGAATGGAAGATTCGATATAGGCCGATAGTTTTTTTATAATTTCTGGATCAAGATTCGGCTTTTTCAAGAGAGGCTTTATTACTGCCACTTTTAGTGAGCTTGGTACACATCCGGTGGATAGAGAGCCGTTTATTATGTTCAACATAGGAGGGCCAAGCACAGGAAGCAGCTCTTTCAGTAGTTTAGTTGGAATAGGGTCCAGTATGCAGCTTGAGGGTTTGGAGGCCATGATTATTTTCATCATTGTGTCAAGAGATATAGTACTTGATCCTAGGTCCTGGCAGAGTTGTGTAGACTCAGGACAATGGAGCTTTGGAGGAATACCCAGATTTAAAGAGGAGTCTGTAATTTGCTTTCTAATGATCATGATCTTTTCCTCAAAGAAGTTCATAAATGTATTACTGCTGAAGTGAAAGCCATCCTCCATTTGCGAAGGCTGCTTTTTAGTTAGCTTTGCGACAGTATCAAAAATAAATTTCGGAATGTTCTTATTTTCCTCAATTAAGTTGGAAAAATAGGATGATCGAGCAGCAGTGAGGGCTCTTCGATACTGCACGGTACTGTCTTTCCAAGCTAGTCGGAAGACTTCCAGTTTGGTGTGGCGCCATTTCCGTTCCAATTTTCTGGAAGCTTGCTTCAGAGCTCGTGTATTTTCTGTATACCAGGGAGCTAGTTTCTTATGACAGATGTTTTTAGTTTTTAGGGGTGCAACTGCATCTAGGGTATTGCGCAAGGTTAAATTGAGTTCCTCAGTTAGGTGGTTAACTGATTTTTGTCCTCTGACGTCCTTGGGTAGGCAGAGGCAGTCTGGAAGGGCATCAAGGAATCTTTGGGTTGTCTGAGAATTTATAGCACGACTTTTAATGCTCCTTGGTTGGGGTCTGAGCAGATTATTTGTTGCAATTGCAAACGTAATAAAATGGTGGTCCGATAGTCCAGGATTATGAGGAAAAACATTAAGATCCACAACATTTATTCCATGGGACAAAACTAGGTCCAGAGTATGACTGTGGCAGTGAGTAGGTCCAGAGACATGTTGGACAAAACCCACTGAGTCGATGATGGCTCCGAAAGCCTTTTGGAGTGGGTCTGTGGACTTTTCCATGTGAATGTTAAAGTCACCAAAAATTTGAATATTATCTGCTATGACTACAAGATCCGATAGGAATTCAGGGAACTCAGTGAGGAACACTGCATATGGCCCAGGAGGCCTGTAAACAGTAGCTATAAAAAGTGAGTGAGTAGGCTGCATAGATTTCATGACTAGAAGCTCAAAAGACGAAAACGTCATTGTTTTTTTTTTTTTGTAAATTGAAATTTGCTATCGTAAATGTTAGCAACACCTCCGCCTTTGCGGGATGCGCGGGGGATATGGTCACTAGTGTAACCAGGAGGTGAGGCCTCATTTAACACAGTAAATTCATCAGGCTTAAGCCATGTTTCAGTCAGGCCAATCACATCAAGATTATTATCAGTGATTAGTTCATTGACTATAACTGCCTTGGAAGTGAGGGATCTAACATTAAGTAACCCAATTTTGAGATGTGAGGTATCACAATCTCTTTCAATAATGGCAGGAATGGAGGAGGTCTTTATACTAGTGAGATTGCTAAAGCGAACACCGCCATTTTTAATTTTGCCCAACCTAGATCGAGGCACAGACACGGTCTCAATGGGGAAAGCTGAGCTGACTACGCTGACTGTGCTAGTGGCAGACTCCACTAAGCTGGCAGGCTGGCTAACAGCCAGCAGCCTGGCCTGCACCCTATTTCATTGTGGAGTTAGAGGAGTTAGAGCCCTGTCTATGTTCGTAGATAAGATGAGAGCACCCCTCCAGCTAGGATGGAGTCCGTCACTCCTCAACAGGCCAGGCTTGGTCCTGTTTGTGGGTGAGTCCCAGAAAGAGGGCCAATTATCTACAAATTCTATCTTTTGGGAGGGGCAGAAAACAGTTTTCAACCAGCGATTGAGTTGTGAGACTCTGCTGTAGAGCTCATCACTCCCCCTAACTGGGAGGGGGCCAGAGACAATTAATCGATGCCGACACATCTTTCTAGCTGATTTACACGCTGAAGCTATGTTGCGCTTGGTGACCTCTGACTGTTTCATCCTAACATCGTTGGTGCCGACGTGGATAACAATATCTCTATACTCTCTACACTCGCCAGTTTTAGCTTTAGCCAGCACCGTCTTTAGATTAGCCTTAACGTCGGTAGCCCTGCCCCCTGGTAAACAGTGTATGATCGCTGGATGATTAGTTTTAAGTCTAATACTGCGGGTAATGGAGTCGCCAATGACTAGGGTTTTCAATTTGTCAGAGCTAATGGTGGGAGCCGTCGGCGTCTCAGACCCCACAACGGGAGGAGTAGAGACCAGAGAAGTCTCGGCCTCCGACTCCGACTCGCTTAATGGGGAGAACCGGTTGAAAGTTTCTGTCGGGTGAATAAGCGACACCGGTTGAGCATTCCTACAGCGTTTCCCTCCAGAAGCCATGAGAAAGTTGTCCGGCTGCGGGGACCGTGCGAGGGGGTTTATACTAACGTTACTATCTGTACTTACTGGTGGCACAGACGCTGTTTCATCCTTTCCTACACTGAAATTACCCTTGCCTAACGATTGCGTCTGAAGCTGGGCTTGCAGCACAGCTATCCTTGCCGTAAGGCGATCGTTCTCCTGTATATTATAAGTACAACGACTGCAATTAGAAGGCATCATGTTAATGTTACTTAGCTTCGGCTGTTTGAAGTCCTGACGAACCATGTCCAGATAAAACCTCCGGGGTGAAAAAGTTGAATGAAAAAAGTTGAGTGAGGGAAAAAGTAAAAAGTAAAAATATGAATGAAAAAAGTTGAGTGAGGGAAAAAGTAAAAATATACGGTAATGAAAAAGTAAAAAACCGTCAGGTAGCAAAGTAAGATCGGATTTGTTGTGTTTATTGTTTATTCAGTGGATGCTTTACTCTTTTTTTTGAAAATTAAAATATGAGTATCCATATTCCCGCTGTGCCTTGGTCCTCTTCTCTACATGACAACTTCTGTGACACAGTCGGACGTGTGTTTGTCTTGTCCCGTCTTGTCCCGTGTAAATAGTCGGTTTCCTCGTTTATTCGTACATATTTCATATATATTTTAATCTTGCTTTCCATTTATGAAGTGAATATACTTTCCTTCAACCCGCCTCACCCAATGTGGTACGGATCTGCTATTTTTATACTTTAGAACTGGAACCACCATCAGAAGATAGCCAGCTAAATATCTACTAGCTAGTAGCCAGTTAGCACCTGCTAGCGGTATTCAGCGTTAACTCGGACACCAGCCAGCTTCAGCTCGGTCAATACCTGCCAGTCCGCACAGCGGAATATCAACCCAGAGCATATAGGACTGCTTTTTCTCTACCACATCACCGGATTCCTGCCGCAAGCTCTGGACCGTTACACCGGATCATCGCAGCTGGCTAGCTCCAACCGAGTGGCTACTGCTGGCTAACGCCGCTGTCCTGAATCAAACACCAGTTAGCCTTGAGCTAGCCGAAAAGGTATACCAGCTAATTCTTGGGCTACAATACCTATTTTGCCAATTGGCCTGGAACCTTAATTGATGACACGGAGCCCCGACGATCCATCACGACTGGTCTGCCGACGTAATTTCACCTATTGCTGCTCATTGGACCCTTTGATCACTCGGCTACACATGCCTCTCCCTATTCCTGTAGCACTAATTCCAAAAGGTTTGGGACACTGTAAAGTCCATGGAGAATAAGAGCACCTCCTCCCAGCTGCCCACTTCACTGAGGCTAGGAAACACTGTCACCACCGATAAATCTATGACAACCGATCATTTCAAGAAGCATTTTTCTACGTCTGGCCATGCTTTCCACCTGGCAACTCCTACCCCGGCCAAAAGCTCTGCACCCCCCGCAGCAACGGGCCCAAGCCCCCTTCCCCCGCTTCTCCTTCACCCAAATTCAGAGAGCTGATGTTCTGAAAGAGCTGCAAAATCTTGATCCCTACAAATCAGCGGGGCTATACAATCTGGACCCTCTCTTTCTAAAATTATCTACCGAAATTGTTGCGACCACTATTACAAGCATGTTCAACCCCTCTTTTGTATCATCTGAGATCCCCGAAGATTGGAAAGCTGCCGCGGTAATCCCCCTCTTCAAAGGGGGAGACACTCTAGACCAAAACTGTTATAGACCTATATCCATTCTGCCGTGCCTTTCTAAATTCTTCGAAAGCCAAGTTCACAAACAGATCAACGACCATTTCGAGTCCCATTGTACCTTCTCCACTACGTAATCTGGTTTCCGAGCTGGTCATGGGTGCACCACAGCCACGCTCAATGTCCTAAACGATATCAAAAACGTAATTGATAAAAGACAGTACTGTTGTGGCGGATGAATCAGAATTAGTTAAGTAACATAGATAATTAAGATGTTTTATTTGCATAATATGCTTATGTGAGATACTTGTCATTAGAATGTATCCCTTTGGACTCTGGTGTTGACAGTTGCATGGCTTCCCTTAGCTGGGGCTCAGTCACTTGGGGCCCAGAGAGGGGAGAGGTCAGACTTGTCTTTCACATATCCCTGGTGCTATGCAGAATATCAGAAAGGGAAGAGGACAGGATGGAACATTGTCTTCATATGTGAATGTATCTGTTAAACCATGTGAAGGGATGGCGTGATTAATGGGGAACCAATTACTTGTCTCCACAATGTCTGTGAGCAAGTCACTCCCCTCTGTGAGCTTGTCCAGGAGTGGGATCAAGAGGGGGTTTACTTGAGATGGGAGTATCTAGAGCGGACAATTGATTTATTCCATTGGATGAGATGGTGTTTTTGTACTAAGAAGTACCAGGAACGAGATTAGAACCTCGTCATTAGGGACCAAACTGAACGATAATTTATAGCGAATGTTATCTGGCTAAGGGATACTCCTTTCTTAAATATAAAGTCCCTTTGTGAACTGTTTCTAAGATCTGTGGTTCGTCATGTAGGTTCAGAGGGGTGTATCTTGGCTATAAAAGATCTTTGTACTTTTGTGTAGTCACTTTCCAATGGTTCATAATAGAGATAGCGCATCATTGAAAGTCAAAGTGCTTTTGCAAAAGCTCTTATTATTAAAGATGTAGTTTAAGTATAACTCTGACTGGTATGTGACGTTTGTAACTCTCCTCATTTGGTAATGCAGAAATTAGCCACCACACTGTGCAGCCATCTTAATCGACCTGGCCAAGGCTTTCGACTTTGTCAATAACCACATTCTTATCTGCAGACTCAATAGCCTTGGTTTCTCAAATGACTGCCTCGCCTGGTTCACCAACTACTTCTCTGATAGAGTTCAGTGTGTCAAATCGGAGGGCCTGTTGTCCGGACCTCTAGCAGTTTCTATGGGGGAGCCACAGGGTTCAACTCTCGGGCTGACTCTTTTCTCTGTACATATCAATGATGTCGCTCTTGCTGCGGGTGATTCTCTGATCCACCTCTGCGCAGACGACACCATTTAGTATAGATCTGTCTCTTCTTTGGACAGTGTGCTAACAAACCTAAACTTTCCTTCCAGACTCACATTAAGCATCTCCTATCCAAACAAAATCTAGAATTGGCTTCCTATTTCGCAACAAAGCCTCCTTCACTCATGCTGCCAAACATACCCTCGTAAAACTGACTATCCTACCAATTCTTTACTTCGGCGATGTCATTTACAAAATAGCCTCCAACACTCTACAAAGCAAATGTAGTCTATCACAGTGCCATCCGTTTTGTCACCAAAGCCCTGTATGCTCTCGTTGGCTGGCCCTCACTACATATTCGTTGCCAAACCCACTGGCTCCAGGTCATCTATAAGTCTTTGCTAGGTAAAGCCCCGCCTTATTTCAGCTCACTGGTCACCATAGCAACACCCACACATAGGACACGCTCCAACCAGGTATATTTCACTGGTCATCCCCAAAGCCAACACCTCCTTTGGCCGCCTTTCCTTCCAGTTCTCTGCTGCCAATTACTGGAACGAATTTCAAAAATCACTGAAGCTGGAGACTTATAGCTCCCTCTCTAACTTTAAGCATCAGCTGTCAGAGCAGCTTACCAATCACTGTACCTGTACACAGCCCATCTGTAAATCGCACACCCAACTACCGCATCCCCATATTGTTATTTATTTATTTTTGCTCTTTTGCACCCCAGTATTTCTACTTGCATATCATCTTCTGCACATCTACCACTCCAGTGTTAATGCTTAACTGTAGTTATTTCGCCTCTATGGCATATTTATTGCCTTACCTCCCTAGTCTTACTACATTTGCACACACTGTACATAGATTTTTATATTGTGTTATTGACTGTACATTTCTTTATCCCATGTGTAACTCTGTGTTGTTGTTTTTGTCGCACTGCTTTGCTTTATCTTGGCCAGGTCGCAGTTGTAAGTGAGAACTTGTTCTCAACTGGCCTACCTGGTTAAAAAGTTGTGTTGTCTCTCTTGTCGTGATGTGTGTTTTGTCCTACATTTAAATTGTATTTATTTATTTTTAATCCCAGCCCCCATCCCCGCAGGAGGCCTTTTGCCTTTTGGTAGGCCGTCATTGTAAATAACAATTTGTTCTGAACTGACTTGCCTAGTTAAATAAAATAAATAAAATAAAATAGCATATTCCTCTGTATCACATTCCCTCTATCATTTTCCCTCTATCATATGTCCTCCATCATATGTCCTCTATCATATTTCCTCTATCATATTCCTCTCTATCATATTCCTCTCCACCATCCATCCACTCCCCTCCTTTTTCATCCTCCTCATCTCATCTCAGCACTGCCCCTCTCCATCGGGTAGATTTGGAATTCAACATTTATACACTCCCCAGATTTGTGAAAAGTAAACATTTTGTGTTTATACAGTGTTGTACAGTATGCCTTAACAAAAATCGAACAGAGTAAACATTCTTTATTTATTTTTTAATTCTTTGTTTTTTCATTGCATGCAAAAATACCATATCCCTCCCTCCCTCCCTACTCTCTCTCTATTACCCAGTCTACTCATCCATCTTCAAGCTTTCATCCCTTCCCTGCACTTCTATCACCCTCTCAGTTCCACCTCCAGCTGGCTCCCTCTTTTTCTTCTTCTCCAGTCTCTTCCTCTCCTCTTTCCTCATCTTTTCTCTCTTCTTCTCCTCTTTTACTTGAATCTTTCGCTCCATCTCCAGGAACTCAGCTTGAGCTTTCTCTCTCTTTTTCAGCTCCTCATAACACTTCTTCTCTTTCTTAATTCTGTCTTTCATCATGGCATTATGTATCTTCATCAGCCCCTCTAACCTCTTTTTCTCTGCCTTTTCCTTCTCTTTGCTTTCCTTCTCACTCTTTTTCTGTTCTAACTTCTCCCTCTTTTTCTCAGCCTTCATGACTTTCTTCTGCTCTTTCTCTCTCTCATTCATCTCTTTCTTCTCCCTCTTTTTTTGCTCCTCCTCCTTGTCTTTCATCTCCTTTCTCTCTTTCTCATCATCTTTCAACTTCTTATTCAGTTTCTTATTTTCCTCTTTTTCCTTCATCTTCAAAAACGGGATTTTCTTCATGGGGTTCATGACCAGAAAGCCCACTCTTCCCAGGATGGTCACTGCTCTCTCTGATGAAACCATCCCATTGGAGCACTTGGAATGGGCACAGTCTGCCTCATGCTTCAATCCCTCCTTCGGGCTCATCTCCTTGACGCTCCTCTCTTCACTCTCAATTTCAATGCCAATGCAATAATCCTAACAGGAAAACATTGAGTCTAGGTGTAAAATTGTTTCAATGTGGCACATTCAATACACAATTGAGTGATCAACATACAATGATGGCCTAATAACCCTAGTGAGGGGTGATGTTTTATACTATGAGCAAAGAGCAGCAGGGTTGGGGTCAATTCCATTTCAATTCCGGTCAATTCAGGAAGTACTCTAAAATTCCAGTTCTCTTCAACGTATTGAATTGAAATGGAACTGACCACCATCCCTGTAAAGTAGTAGTGTAAAATAGGACACCTACCTTTGCCTCTTCCAGGGTCCAGGGCCTGGGTTCCTCCTCCTCTGACCTGCATATGGAGGCTCCCACTCTAACAGGCGTCTTAGTGACCACGCAGATCAGAGGGGTGGGCAGCTCATCATTGCGGGTTGCCAGAGTTAAGTTAGCATCTGAGACCAGCTGGTGACCGTGAGGGCAGATATCCAACTCCACAGTAGTGCCCCTCCCTTTCTGATCTGGCTGCTTGTGGTCCTTGTCATGGATGCATTCCAGGCTTGGAGGAAGTGCATGGACAGGGCTTTTATCACCTGTCAGTTCCTCTCTCTTGACAGTGGATGCAACTGCACATGCCTCTATGTCAACTGAGCACTCTGTGGTGTTCTTAACAGTCTCCTCTGGCTGTTTGTGGTCAATGTTGTGGGTGCAGTGGAGCCTTAGAGGCAGTGCTGCGGGAGCAGGAGGACTTTTATGAGTCAAAAACTCCTCTTGGAGGACAGTAGACACAGAAGCGGCTGCTTCACTCGCAACTGGACACTTGCTGGCGCCCTCTACTGCCTCCTCTGGCCGTTTGTAGTCATTGTCAAAGACAAGTTGCAGACTTGAAGGCAGCACTGTGTGAAGAGCTGTAGCTGCCGATGGATCCTCTCTATTAGCAACTGATGCCTCTGCGGCGACTGAGCACTCAGTGGCGCCCTCTATCGTCTCCTCTGGCTGCTTATGGACATTGTCCAAAATGTGTGACAAGCTTGGAGGCAGCCTTGGAGCAGGGCTTTTATCCAGGTCCTCTCCCTGGACAATGGAATTGCCTGCAGTGATCTCTGTGGCAAGGGAGGACTCTGTGGCGTCCTCTTTTTCCTCCTTGGTCAGTTTGTGGTCAGAGTCACAGATATATGGTGAGCTTGGAGGCAGTGCTGCAGGGTCAGGAGGGCTTTGATCAGCTGCCATGTCCTCTTTGAGGTGAGTGGACACATCATTGGTTGTTTCACTGGCAACTGGACACTTGTTGGTTCCCTCTGCTGCTGCCCCTGACAGTTTGTTGTCAATGTCAAAGACACCTGGCACACTTGGAGGCAGCATTGGGACAGGGCATTTAGCTGCTGATCTGTCCACTCCATCAACAGTAGCTGTGTCTGAAGTGGCCTCTGTAGCAAATGAGACCTCATAGGCATCCTCTACTGTGTGCTCTGGAGGCATGAAGTCATCGTCAAAGACTGGTGGCAGGCATGGAGGCTGCACTGAAGGAAGAATTCTAGCTTCCCATCGGTTCTCTCTCTTGACAGTGGCTGTACCTGCAGTGGCCACATTGGCAACTCGGCACTCCGTGGCTGAAACAGCAAGCTGGGAGGTTTCCGGGACATTGAATGAATTGCCAATGAACCGCTGAGCCAGTGGTGGAAGGGAGAAAGGATAGAATCTGTCCTCTTCCTTGATATTAGATATTGCCACTGGAGCAACTGAGACCTCAGTGGTTCCCTCTGTCTGCTGTGGTGGAATGGAGTCATCGTTAAAGAAGTGTGGCAGGTATCGATGAAGCATTGAGGAAAGATGTGTATCTGTCGATAAGTCCTCTCTTTTACCAGCAGATACATCTGCAGTGGCATCTGTGGCAACTGGGCACTCAGCAGGGACAAAGTAGGAAAATACAATGAACCGCTGTGCATCCTGAGCGCGTATGGCCAATGGAGAGGGGGGATGCAACATGGTTGGTATAGGCCTCCGATTGGTGAAAGCCAGTGGTGGGAGGGAGTCAATACAGGGAGCCATGAACTCAGTGAGTGGACGGTTGGTCACATCTCTCACATTCTGCGGGAGAAAAGAAACAGACCTGATGAAAGTGATCACCTTCAGTACATACATACTTTATGAGTGAACACTATAGACTTATACCATCACATATACAGTGCCTTCGGAAAGTATTCAGACCCCTTCACTTTTCCACATTTTGTTACCTCACAGCCTTACTCTAAAACTGATTAAATCATTTTTTTTGCTCATCAATCTAATGTCTTCCATTGAAGAATGATGGTGGCTGGCCGCTGTGTTCTTGGGGACCTTCAATGCTGCAGACATTTTTTTGGTACCCTTCCCTAGATCTGTTTCTTGACACAATCCTGTCTTGGAACTCTATGGACAATTCCTTCTACCTCATGGTTTGGTATTTGCTCTGACATGCACTGTCAACTGTGGGACCTTATATAAACAGATGTGTGCCTTTCCAAATCATGTCCTATCAATTTCATTTACCACTTGTCCAATCAAGTTGTAGAAACATCTCAAGGACGATCAATGGAAACAGGATGCACCTGAGCTCAATTTTGAGGCACATTTTAGACATTTAGCAGAGGCTTTTATCCAGAACGACTTACAGTTAGTGCATTCAACTTAAGGTAGCTAGGTGGGACAACTACATAATCCTGATATGAAGGTCTACGAGAGATCGCTTGGTCTTGTTATAAAAAAATGTTTCAAGACAAGGCAACCATAAGAACTGAGAACTATGTATATAATAATACTCAAAGAGAGACTTACACGATACAACACAAGAAAAGTTATCAGACAAAATACTGTTAGCTTACATTCAATGGCATATGTCACATTTTGCACGTATATTGACATATATTTGCTTTAATCAATATTGTTTAATAGAACTCTAGTCGACTTTGTCAAAGTTGGTCTTGTTACCTCCTCAATCAGGCTCGGCATTTTCCTCGTCTCAAACCAAATCCTCTTCATCTCCTTCTCCTGCTCCCTCTGGATCTTCTTCACCAGAGCCAACCTGGCTCCCAGCTCCATCATGTAGTCTGTCTGGATCTCCCTTTCCTTCAACTGACACTCAGCCCTCCTCTGTGTCAGCGTTGAACCCTCCATGTCTTCCTCCTAGCTAACAATAACACTGGAAAATACATAACGTTGTAGTAAGTGGCGTGTTACTAACCAAAGAATAATACATCTCTTTACGATGTGCACACATTTCTTCCCGTTTACTTACAATTAAGCAAGTGACAATCCCGATCCAGAGATGATTACGCAATAGGCCTATCTGAATTACTAGTAAAAAGTTGGCAACTGGAAAATTGATTTTGGCTGTTCCTATCATTATGTGCACAATATCCTATACGACATCATCATTGTGATGCAAGGCGTCGCCATTGGAGATGACAAAGCACCACACAGACTTTAAAAAGCAAACTTCAGGCTCTCTCTGTACCTTACTATTTCTTTTTAAATTAGCAACTACAAATTAGGTTGGCCTACTTGTTTTTTACTCAACCGACCCTTTTGTTACATATTTATAGAGATAATTGTTTACAATATATGTTGTGGATTAACACAGAGATGGGGTTTTCTTTCATCAATAGAATGTATTTGCCATTAGGCTGGCTCACTACAACAACTGTAACATGCCATCTCAGGTGTCAGGATCAACAATTCTCTCACAAACAAATGGATTCATGCAAACTGTCTCTCGTCAATAGTTTCACTTGTTACCATGATTGCATGTTAGGCCTACTTAAAAGGTCATGTTAATTACACAAGTCATTTGAAAAGTAGTTATTCTACAGAAACATAGTTAAACAGTAAGTTATATTACAACCTACCTCTCAAGTAAGCAGCGTGTTCTCTCGCTAATGAAATAGGACATTAATAATCTGTCAGTGGTTAGTTGAATCAGTCTCTTTGCACTGTTCTGTTTGTCTGTGCAACAGCTAACCTCCCAGAATCAGAATCTTGTGATGTCACAATGAAGGCCCCATTGCCATGACTACCCACAGAAGCTCTCATGTGTAATCAAATGCTGGAACAATTCACTTTTTTTATACCTATGCAGCACAGTCATACCTAATATTTACATTGAATCCATGTAACCACATTTTTTATTAAAATAAAATGCTCTACCTCTTATCAAATGGTTGACCATTCATAATACAGCTGTTTTGGCCTAATTCAACGTCAATATGGTTTAGATTTCACAACTAGCATCCAGGTTTACTTAGGTTACTTGTTTGATCTCAACCTACCACTAATGTCAGTGTTTCTCATCATTCTCTTCATCATTAATAAAATATATAGCCTACATTACTACAGTAAAACAGGTCTTCCATAGACTAGGACACCTCAGTAACAAAGTTCCAACAAAGAAGTGAGTGCTCAAGAGAACATCTCTCTTCAATGGCCTCAGCTATTAACCATATGATCAACAAGGTCAAATGCAGCACTAAAATCAAGAACCAGTTCAACCATAAGTTTATTTTGGTCAAGTGACCTGAGCGATTGATGGATTAAATCAACTAGAGCTGTTGCAGTCGAGGGATCTTCACGGTACGCATGCTGGTAGAGAAATAAGATCTGCTGGATGTGTAATTATCTAGGCCTAAAACATTTGATTGAAGAGTAGGTGTCCCTGAAATCTTGTATTGTTGTTCAATATATTATTAATTAAGGAAATCAATATCAGCTGACTATAGAACAGTAGTTTTAGACCTGCCAACAGAGCCCATTGTTTAAAAACTTGTTAGAAATGTTTCTTATCCATGTCTTTCCAGTTGATCTAACCAATCAGACTCAAGAGCATCACACATTCCTCCATTCATTCCCCTCTATCACGTTCCTCTATCATATTCAGTGGTGACGCGACATTCAGGGCATTTCTTGCAAAGAAAAATGGCTTTCCTGTTTCGTTTGTTATTTTGACATGAATATATGTCACATATCAGTTTGCAAACATTGTAAAAATATTTATATAGTACCAGGCAAACGTTTGGACACACCTACTCATTCAAGGTCTTTTCTTTATTTTTACTTTTTTCTACATTGTAGAATGATAGTGAAGACATCAAAACTATGAAATAACACATATGGAATCATGTAGTAAGCAAAAAATTGATAAACAAAATATATTTTAGAATTGAGATTCTTCAAAGTATCCACCCTTTGCCTTGATGATAGCTTTGCACACTCTTGGCATTCTCTTAACCAGCTTCATGAGGTAGTCATCTGGAATGCATTTTAATTAACAGGTGTGACTTGTTAAAAGTTAATTTGTGGAATTTCTTTCCTTCTTAATGCGTTTGAGTCAATCAATTGTGTTGTGACAAGGTAGGGGTGGTATACAGAAGATAGCCCTATTTGGAGAAAATAAACAAGTCCATATTATGGCAGGAAGAGCTCAAATAAACAAAGAGAAATGACAGTTCATCATTACCATAAGACATGAAGATCAGTCAATCAGGAACATTTCAAGAACTTTGAAAGTTTCTTCAAGTGCAGTCGCAACAACCATCAAGCGCTATGATCAAACTGGCTCTCATGAGGACCGCAACAGGAAAGGAAGACCCAGAGTTACCTCTGCTGCAGAGGATAAGTTCATTAGAGTTACCAGCCTCATAAATTGCAGGCCAAATAAATGCTTCACAGAGTTCAAGTAACAGAGACATCGCAACATCAACTGTTCAGAGGAGACTACATGAATCAGACATTCATGGTCGAATTTCTACAAAGAACCAACTACTAAAGGACACCAATAATAAGAAGGGACGTGCTTGGGGCAAGAAACACAAGCAATAGACATTAGACCGGTGGAAATCTGTCCTTTGGTCTGATCAGTCCAAATATGAAAGTTTGGATCCAACCGTCGTGTCTTTGTCAGACACAGAGTAGGTAAACGGATGATCTCCGCATATGTAGTTTCCAGCGTGAATCATGGAGGAGGAGGTGTGATGGTGTGGGGTTGCTTTGCTGGTGACACTGTCTGTGATTTATTTAGAAATCAAGCACACTTAACCAGCATGGCTTCCACAGCATTCTGCAGCGATCCGCCATCCCATCTGGTTTGCACTTAGTGGAACTATAATTTGTTTTTCAACTGGACAATGACCCAACACACCTCCAGGCTGTGTAAGGGCTATTTGAACAAGAAGGAGAGTGATGGAGTGATGCATCAGATGACCTGGCCTCCACAATCACCCGACCTCAACCCAATTGAGATGGTTTGGGATGAGTTGGACCGCAGAGGGAAGGAAAAGCAGTCAACAAGTGCTCAGCATATGTGGGAACTCCTTCAAGACTGTTGGAAAAGCATTCCAGTTGAAGCTGGTTGAGGGAATGCCAAGAGTGTGCAAAGCTGACATCAAGGCAAAGGGTGGCAACTTTGAAGAATCTCAAATGTAAAAATATATTTTGATTTGTGTAACACTTTTTGGGTTACTACGATTGCATATGTGTAATTTCATAGTTTTGATGTCTTCACTATTTTTCTACAATTAAGAAAATAGTCAAAATAAAGAAAAACCCTTGAATGAGTAAGTGTGTCCAAACTTTTGACTGGTACTGTATGTCATTGAGCTAATAAAGCTGCATACAAACATGGTCTCTTTTGTGTTTTCTTGAGTAAGGCAGCTCCAAAATGCAGGTGTTTCAGCCCATCCAAGAAAGCTCAAGGTCATTGGCCACAGATCAAATGACATATCTACAGTAGCTTTGATTTGACTGATCAAGTCAATATCATACTTTCAAAATCTTAGCTAGCAGTCATCATCATGAATGGAGTCGACTATCTGCTGGCAAATCCTTCTTAATCCATATCACATGAAGAGAAATAATGAAGAGTTAATTATAGATAAAACGTATTGGTGTTCATCGGCCATTGGACAAAAACATTAAGTTGGAAATCGCAAATTCAACAGTGAGTGGTTTGGAAGGAATCACTGGCTAACTGCAAGCATTGCAAAGCAATCATTAGCCTACTATTCACTGGAGTGGCTGTGTGGTCTGTGGTGTTTCATTTCTTTACTATCAAATGAGGAGAGACAAACGTATCACAAAAGTTAGAGTTATACTTAAACTAAATCTTTAATAGTGAGAGCTTTGCAATAGCAATTGCTGGTCGACAAATCATCGTTTCTGATGATCGGCGAGACAAAAGTACAAAGGTCTTTTATAGCCAAGATACACCCCTTTCAAACTACATGACGAACAACAGATACATAGAATGGGTCACAAGGTTAAGATTTGTGTGAAAGATACCTATAATACATAGCAGACAGTATCTGCTGTGTCAACAGTTTTCATTGTATAGACCAGTGTCTGGCCCTCCGACTCCAAACTGGAACCATCTCTCCCTGGTACGGTATAGAACAGAAACATTAACTCATGCTCTGGAATGCTCTTTAGGTTTTATCACCCAAAAGACATCGTAAACCTCCTGTCAGTGTTATCTCCCAGAGGCCCATCCTCAGTAGAACACACACACACAATAGTTAAGAATACTCTATTCTGTTAAATAAAACAACCATTTGATGCAATAAAAGTATTAGAACATAATCTTGCAATTTTGCCACCATAGGTCCCAAGTCGAAGATTGAGTGTCTCTTTTCCTAGTTTAAAATGATAAACATTCAACATTGGCCATGCTGTCAATGAAGCATGATTTGTGCCGCGCTCAAAACAACTGTTAACTCGGAACTGCAAAATCTGACTTTAGTAAGTTCAATACAACTGGGAACTCTGGAAAAACGAGCTACGACTGGGAAAATATGTTTTGAACTTTCATCCAGCTCGGAATTGTAAATTCGGAACTCGGGCCTCTTTCTAGAGCTACGACCTGAAGATCACTGATGTCATCATGATTCAAGCTTTTTTTGTTGAGTTCGTCACCTTCCTTTTTCTAGTGAGCACAGCACAACAAGGTCCAGAAACGTCTTGTGTGCTTCTGCATAAATGATGTAATACGGTAGGGAGATATGTATACTGTAGCTAAGAAAGTAATATTAAGTGTATGTTGTGTAGTAAGCTGTTAGTAGCCCGTGTGCCTCACTGAATAAATGAACTATTTCGCTGCCAGACAAGGCTCTGCTGATAGCCAGGCGTAGCAGTGGTAAAGTGTTGGGACTGCTGTTGGGACTCTGCTGTTGGGACAGCTTTATGTTGGGACAGCTTTATGTAGGCTCTAACAGTTTGTGGGCACCGTTTATCACCGTTATAGTGCAATTAATGTATTGTTGAGTGTTGTGATGTGTAGTGGTTTTGTTGGCATGCATCCCACAATGTTTTTTGTTGTTATTTTTTTGCCATTTTTTTGCTAAAATCGCACCTGATCATGTTCCCTCTATCATATCCCCCTCTATCATGTTCCCCTCTATCATGTTCCATGTATTATATCACCCTCTGTCATATTCCTCTCTATCACATTCCCTCTATCATATTCCCTCTATCATGTTCCCCTCTATCATGTTCCATGTATTATATCGCCCTCTGACATATTCCTCTCTATCATATTCTCTCTATCATATTCCCCTCCGTCATATTCCTCTCTATCACATTCCCTCTATCATATTCCCTCTGTCATATTCCTCTCTATCATATTCCCTCTATCATGTTCCCTCTATCATATTCTTCTCTATCATATTCTCTCTATCATATTCCCCTCCATCATATTCCTCTCTATCACATTCCCTCTATCATATTCCCTCTATCATATTCCCTCTATCATATTGCCTCTATCATATCCCCCTCTATCATGTTCCGTGTATTATATCGCCCTCTGTCATATTCCCCTCAATCATATGCCACTATCATATTCCCTCTATGGCTGCTGTATTGTTGTCTCTTCCTACTTGCCCTTTTTGCTGTTGTCTGTGCCCAACAATGTTTGTACCCTGTTTTGTGTTGCTACCATGTTGTGCTGCTGCCATGTTGTGTTGCTACCATGTTGTTTTCATGTTGTGTTGCTGCCATGCTATGTTGTCGTCTTAGGTCTCTCTTTATATATCTACTATATCTATAACTACTGTACCAAGATGGCGTAGCAGTCGGACGTGTGTTTGTCTTGTCCCGTCTTGTCCCGTGTAAATAGTCGGTTTCCTCGTTTTTTTCGTACATATTTCATATATATTTTAATCTGGCTTTCCATCTACGAACTGAATATACTTTCCTGCAACGCGCCTCACCCAATGTGGTACGGATCTGCTATTTTTATACTTTAGAACTAGAACCCCCATCAGAAGATAGCCAGCTAACTAGCTACTAGCTAGTAGTCAGTTAGCACCTGCTAGCGGTATTCACCATTAACTCGGACACCAGCCAGCTTCAGCTCGGTCAATACCTGCCAGTCTGCACATCGCAATATCAACCCAGAGCATATCGGACTGCTTTTTCTCTACCACACCACCAGATTCCTGCCGCAGGCTCTGGACCATTACACCGGATCATCGCAGCTAGCTAGCTACAACCGAGTGGCTACTGCTGGCTAACGCCTCTGTCCTGAAGCAAGCACCAGTTAGCCTTGAGCTAGCCTCGAGTTAGGCCCATCTCCCGGCTAGCCGAAAAGGTATACCAGCTAATTCTTGGGCTACAATACCTCTTTTGCAAATTGGCCTGGAACCTTAATTGATGACACGGAACCCCGCCGATCCATCACGACTGGTCTGCCGACGTAATCGTCCGAGGTGGTTTTAACAAGCTTTTCCGTTGCGATGTCGCCGAAGAACTATATGCTAGTCCCGGCCCGCTAGCTTTCTGAATAGCCGTGTCTCCAGCTCGCCTAGCGTAGTAGTGACTACCGAACAGCTCCCTGACTCACCTATTGCTGCTCATTGGACCCGTTGATCACTCGGCTACACATGCCTCTCCCTAATCCTGTAGCACTAATTCCAAAAGGTTTGGGACACTGTAAAGTCCATGGAGAATAAGAGCACCTCCTCCCAGCTGCCCACTGCACTGAGGCTAGGAAACACTGTCACCACCGATAAATCTACGATAACCGATCATTACAAGAAGCATTTTTCTACGTCTGGTCATGCTGTCCACCTGGCAACCCCTACCCCGGCCAAAAGCTCTGCACCACCCGCTGCAAGGGCCCAAGCCCCCTTCCCCCGCTTCTCCTTCACCCAAATCCAGATAGCTGATGTTCTGAAAGAGCTGCAAAATCTGTATCCCAACAAATCAGTGGGGCTAGACAATCTGGATCCTCTCTTTCTAAAATGATCTGCCGAAATTGTTGCAACCACTATTACAAGCCCGTTCAACCTCTCTTTCTTATCATGTGAGATCCCCGAAGATTGGAAAGCTGCCGCGGTCATCCCCCTCTAGACCAAAACTGTTATAGACCTATATCCATCCTGCCGTGCTTTTATAAAATCTTCAAAAGCCAAGTTAACAAACAGATCAACGACCATTTCGAGTCCCATCGTACCTTCTCCACTACGCAATCTGGTTTCCGAGCTGGTCATGGGTGCACCTCAGCCACGCTCATTGTCCTAAACGATATCAAAACCGTAATTGATAAAAGACAGTACTGTTGTGGCGGATGAATCAGAATTAGTTGGGTAACATAGATAATTAAGATGTTTTATTTGCATAATATGCTTATGTGAGATACTTGTCATTAGAATGTATCCCTTTGGACTCTGGTGTTGACAGTTGCACGGCTTCCCTTAGCTGGGGCTCAGTCACTTGGGGCCCAGAGAGGGGAGAGGTCAGACTTGTCTTTCACATATCCCTGGTGCCATGCAGAATATCAGAAAGGGAAGAGGACAGGATGGAACATTGTCTTCATATGTGAATGTATCTGTTAAACCATGTGAAGGGATGGCGTGATTAATGGGGAACCAATTACTTGTCTCTACAATGTCTGTGCGCAAGTCACTCCCCTCAGTGAGCTTGTCCAGGAGTGGGATCAAGAGGGGGTTTACTTGAGATGGGAGTATCTAGAGCGGACAATTGATTTATGCCATTGGATGAGATGGTGTTTTTGTACTATGAAGTACCAGGAACGAGATTAGAACCTCGTCATTAGGGACCAAACTGAACGATAATTTATAGCGAATGTTATCTGGCTAAGGGATACTCCTTTCTTAAATATAAAGTCCCTTTGTGAACTGTTTCTAAGATCTGTGGTTCGTCATGTAGGTTGAGAGGGGTGTGTCTTGGCTATAAAAGATCTTTGTACTTTTGTGTAGTCACTTTCCAATGGTTCATAATAGAGATAGCGCATCATCAAAGTGCTTTTGCAAAAGCTCTTATTATTAAAGATGTAGTTTAAGTATAACTCTGACTGGTGTGTGAAGTTTGTAACTCTCCTCATTTGGTAATGCAGAAATTAGCCACGACACTGTGCAGCCATCTTAATCGACCTGGCCAAGGCTTTCGACTTTGTCAATCAACACATTCTTATCGGCAGACTCAATAGCCTTGGATTCTCAAATGACTGCCTCGCCTGGTTCACCAACTACTTCTCTGATAGAGTTCAGTGTGTCAAATCGGAGGGCCTGTTGTCCGAACCTCTGGCAGTCTCTATGGGGGTGCCACAGGGTTCAACTCTCGGGCTGACGCTTTTCTCGGTACATATCAATGATGTCGCTCTTGCTGCGGGTGATTCTCTGATCCACCTCTGCGCAGACGACACCATTTAGTATAGATCTGTCTCTTCTTTGGACAGTGTGCTAACAAACCTAAACTTTCCTTCCAGACTCACATTAAGAATCTCCTATCCAAACAAAATCTAGAATTGGCTTCCTATTTCGCAACAAAGCCTCCTTCACTCATGCTGCCAAACATACCCTCGTAAAACTGACTATCCTACCGATCCTTGACTTCGGCGATGTCATTTACAAAACAGCCTCCAACACTCTACCAAGCAAATTGGATGTAGTCTATCACAGTGCCATCCGTTTTGTCACCAAAGCCCTGTATGCTCTCGTTGGCTGGCCCTCACTACATATTCGTTTGCCAAACCCACTGGCTCCAGGTCATCTATAAGTCTTTGCTAGGTAAAGCCCCGTCTTATTTCAGCTCACTGGTCACCATAGCAACACCCACCCATAGGACACGCTCCAACCAGGTATATTTCGCTGGTCATCCCCAAAGCCAACATCTCCTTTGGCCACCTTTCCTTCCAGTTCTCTGCTGCCAATTACTGGAATGAATTTCAAAAATCACTGAAGCTGGAGACTTATATCTCCCTCTCTAACTTTAAGCATCAGCTGTCAGAGCAGCTTACCAATCACTGTACCTGTACACAGCCCATCTGTAAATCGCACACCCAACTACCTCATCCCCATATTGTTATTTATTTATTTTGGCTCTTTTGCACCCCAGTATCTCTACTTGCACATCATCTTCTGCACATCTACCACTCCAGTGTTAATGCTTAATTGTAGTTATTTTGCCTCTATGGCCTATTTATTGCCTTACCTCCCTAGTCTTACTACATTTGCACACACTGTACATAGATTTTTCTATTGTGTTATTGACTGTAGATTTCTTTATCCCATGTGTAACTCTGTGTTGTTGTTTTTGTCGCACTGCTTTGCTTTATCTTGGCCAGGTCGCAGTTGTAAGTGAGAACTTGTTCTCAACTGGCCTACCTGGTTAAAAAGTTGTGTTGTCTCTCTTGTCGTGATGTGTGTTTTGTGTTATATTTAAATTGTATTTTTTTATTTTTGATCCCAGCCCCCATCCCTGCAGGAGGCCTTTTGCCTTTTGGTAGGCCGTCATTGTAAATAACAATTTGTTCTGAACTGGCTTGCCTAGTTAAATAAAATAAATAAAATAAAATAACATATTCCTCTGTATCACATTCCCTCTATCATTTTCCCTCTATCATATGTCCTCCATCATATGTCCTCTATCATATTTCCTCTATAATATTCCTCTCTATCATATTTCCTCTATAATATTTCCTCTATCATATGTCCTCTATCATATTCCCTCTATCATATTCTCTCTATCATATTCCCTCTATCATATTCCCTCTATCATATTCCCTTTATCATATTCTCTCTATCATATTCCTCTCTATCATATTCCTCTCTATCATATTCCTCTCCACCCTCCATCCACTCCCCTCCTTTTTCATCCTCCTCATCTCATCTCAGCACTGCCCCTCTCCATCGGGTAGATTTGGAATTCAACATTTATACACTCCCCAGATTTGTGAAAAGTAACCATTTTGTGTTTATACAGTGTTGTACAGTATGCCTTAACAAAAATCGAACAGAGTAAACATTCTTTATTTATTTTTTAATGCTTTGTTTTTTCATTGCATGCAAAAATACCATATCCCTCCCTCCCTCCCTACTCTCTCTCTATTACCCAGTCTACTCATCCATCTTCAAGCTTTCATCCCTTCCCTGCACTTCTATCACCCTCTCAGTTCCACCTCCAGCTGGCTCCCTCTTTTTCTTCTTCTCCAGTCTCTTCCTCTCCTCTTTCCTCATCTTTTCTCTCTTCTTCTCCTCTTTTACTTGAATCTTTCGCTCCATCTCCAGGAACTCAGCTTGAGCTTTCTCTCTCTTTTTCAGCTCCTCATAACACTTCTTCTCTTTCTTAATTCTGTCTTTCATCATGGCATTATGTATCTTCATCAGCTTGCTTTCCTTCTCACTCTTTTTCTGTTCTAACTTCTCCCTCTTTTTCTCAGCCTTCATGACTTTCTTCTGCTCTTTCTCTCTCTCATTCATCTCTTTCTTCTCCCTCTTTTTTTGCTCCTCCTCCTTGTCTTTCATCTCCTTTCTCTCTTTCTCATCATCTTTCAACTTCTTATTCAGTTTCTTATTTTCCTCTTTTTCCTTCATCTTCAAAAACGGGATTTTCTTCATGGGGTTCATGACCAGAAAGCCCACTCTTCCCAGGATGGTCACTGCTCTCTCTGATGAAACCATCCCATTGGAGCACTTGGAATGGGCACAGTCTGCCTCATGCTTCAATCCCTCCTTCGGGCTCATCTCCTTGACGCTCCTCTCTTCACTCTCAATTTCAATGCCAATGCAATAATCCTAAAAGGAAAACATTGACCCTAGGTGTAAAATTGTTTCAATGTGGCACATTCAATACACAATTGAGTGATCAACATACAATGATGGCCTAATAACCCTAGTGAGGGGTGATGTTTTATACTATGAGCAAAGAGCAGCAGGGTTGGGGTCAATTCCATTTCAATTCCGGTCAATTCAGGAAGTACTCTAAAATTCCAGTTCTCTTCAACGTATTGAATTGAAATGGAACTGACCACCATCCCTGTAAAGAAGTAGTGTAAAATAGGACACCTACCTTTGCCTCTTCCAGGGTCCAGGGCCTGGGTTCCTCATCCTCTGACCTGCATATGGAGGCTCCCACTCTAACAGGCGTCTTAGTGACCACGCAGATCAGAGGGGTGGGCAGCTCATCATTGCGGGTTGCCAGAGTTAAGTTAGCATCTGAGACCAGCTGGTGAGCGTGAGGGCAGATATCCAACTCCACAGTAGTGCCCCTCCCTTTCTGATCTGGCTGCTTGTGGTCCTTGTCATGGATGCATTCCAGGCTTGGAGGAAGTGCATGGACAGGGCTTTTATCACCTGTCAGTTCCTCTCTCTTGACAGTGGATGCAACTGCACATGCCTCTATGTCAACTGAGCACTCTGTGGTGTTCTTAACAGTCTCCTCTGGCTGTTTGTGGTCATTGTTGTGGGTGCAGTGGAGCCTTAGAGGCAGTGCTGCGGGAGCAGGAGGACTTTTATGAGTCAAAAACTCCTCTTGGAGGACAGTAGACACAGAAGCGGCTGATTCACTGGCAAATGGACACTTGCTGGCGCCCTCTACTGCCTCCGCTGGCCATTTGTAGTCATTGTCAAAGACAAGTTGCAGACTTGAAGGCAGCACTGTGTGAAGAGGGTTAGCTGCCGATGGATCCTCTCTATTAGCAACTGATGCCTCTGCGGCGACTGAGCACTCAGTGGCGCCCTCTATCGTCTCCTCTGGCTGCTTATGGTCATTGTCCAAAATGTGTGACAAGCTTGGAGGTAGCCTTGGAGCAGGGCTTTTATCCAGGTCCTCTCCCTGGACAATGGAATTGCCTGCAGTGATCTCTGTGGCAAGGGAGGACTCTGTGGCGTCCTCTTTTTCCTCCTTGATCAGTTTGTGGTCAGACTCACAGATATATGGTGAGCTTGGAGGCAGTGCTGCAGGGTCAGGAGGGCTTTGATCAGCTGCCATGTCCTCTTTGAGGTGAGTGGACACATCATTGGTTGTTTCACTGGCAACTGGACACTTGTTGGTTCCCTCTGCTGCTGCCCCTGACAGTTTGTTGTCAATGTCAAAGACACCTGGCAGACTTGGAGGCAGCATTGGGACAGGGCATTTAGCTGCTGATCTGTCTACTCCATCAACAGTAGCTGTGCCTGAAGTGGCCTCTGTAACAAATGAGACCTCATAGGCATCCTCTACTGTGTGCTCTGGAGGCATGAAGTCATCGTCAAAGACTGGTGGCAGGCATGGTGTCTGCACTGAAGGAAGAATTCTAGCTTCCCATCGGTTCTCTCTCTTGACAGTGGCTGTACCTGCAGTGGCCACATTGGCAACTCGGCACTCCGTGGCTGAAACAGCAAGCTGGGATGTTTCCGGGACATTGAATGAATTGCCAATGAACCGCTGAGCCAGTGGTGGAAGGGAGAAAGGATAGAATCTGTCCTCTTCCTTGATATTAGATATTGCCACTGGAGCAACTGAGACCTCAGTGGTTCCCTCTGTCTGCTGTGGTGGAATGGAGTCATCGTTAAAGAAGTGTGGCAGGTATCGATGAAGCATTGAGGAAAGATGTGTATCTGTCGATAAGTCCTCTCTTTTCCCAGCAGATACATCTCCAGTGGCCTCTGTGGCAACTGGGCACTCAGCAGGGACAAAGTAGGAAAATACAATGAACCGCTGTGCATCCTGAGCGCGTATGGCCAATGGAGAGGGGGGATGCAACATGGTTGGTATAGGCCTCCGATTGGTGAAAGCCAGTGGTGGGAGGGAGTCAATACAGGGAGCCATGAACTCAGTGAGTGGACGGTTGGTCGCATCTCTCACATTCTGCGGGAGAAAAGAAACAGACCTGATGAAAGTGATCACCTTCAGTACATACATACTTTATGTGTGAACACTATAGACTTATACATCACATATACAGTGCCTTCGGAAAGTATTCAGACCCCTTCACTTTTTCCACATTTTGTTACCTCAAAGCCTTATTCTAAAATGTATTAAATAATTTTTTTCGCTCATCAATCTAACGTCTTCCATTTAAGAATGATGGAGGCTGGCCGCTGTGTTCTTCCCTAGATCTGTTTCTCGACACAATCCTGTCTCGGATCTCTACGGACAATTCCTTCTACCTCATGGTTTGGTATTTGCTCTGACATGCACTGTCAACTGTGGGACCTTATATAGACAGGTGTGTGCCTTTCCAAATCATGTCCTATCAATTTCATTTATCACTTGTCCAATCAAGTTGTAGAAACATCTCAAGGACGATCAATGGAAACAGGATGCACCTAAGCTCAATTTTGAGACTCATAGCAAAGGGTCTGAATACTTATATAAATAAGTTATTTTTGTTTTTAAGTTTAATACATTTGCAATAAAAATGTACAATCATTTTTTTTCGCTTTGTCATTATGGGGTATAGTGTGTAGATTGCTGAGAATTTTTATTATATTTCATCCATTTTAGAATGAGGATGTAACGTAACAAAAGGTGGAAAAAGTAAAGGTGTCTGAATACTTTCCCGAAGGCACTGTATATATCTAGTGTCCTCTCAGATGCTCTGCATCAGTCTGTACCAACCCTGGGTCTTCCAGCCAACGGGTCAACTAAGTGTACAAATACATGCCCTACACCCAGCATAACAGTTAACATTTTAGACATTTAGCAGAGGCTTTTATCCAGAACAACTTACAGTTAGTGCATTCAACTTAAGGTAGCTAGGTGGGACAACTACATAATACTGATATGAAGGTCTACAAGAGATCGCTTGGTCTTGTTTTTTAAAAATTTTTCAAGACAAGGCAACCATAAGAACTGAGAACTACGTATATAACAATACTCAAAGAGAGACATACACGATACAACACAAGAAAAGTTATCAGACAAAATACTGTTAGCTTACATTCAATGGCATATGTCACATTTTGCCCGTATATTGACATATATTTGCTTTAATCAATATTGTTTAATAGAACTCTAGTCGACTTTGTCAAAGTTGGTCTTGTTACCTCCTCAATCAGGCTCGGCATTTTCCTCGTCTCAAACCAAATCCTCTTCATCTCCTTCTCCTGCTCCCTCTGGATCTGCTTCACCAGAGCCAACCTGGCTCCCAGCTCCATCATGTAGTCTGTCTGGATCTCCCTTTCCTTCAACTGACACTCAGCCCTCCTCTGTGTCAGCGTTGAACCCTCCATGTCTTCCTCCTAGCTAACAATAACACTGGAAAATACATGACGTTGTAGTAAGTGGCGTGTTACTAACCAAAGAATAATACATCTCTTTACGATGTGCACACATTTCTTCCCGTTTACTTACAATTAAGCAAGTGACAATCCCGATCCAGAGATGATTACGCAATAGGCCTATCTGAATTACTAGTAAAAAGTTGGCAACTGGAAAATTGATTTTGGCTGTTCCTATCATTATGTGCACAATATCCTTTATGACATCATCATTGTTGTAACGGCTGTCTTCTGTAGAAATGGACCAAGGCGCAGCAGGTATGTGAATACTCATCTTTAATTAAAATAAAGAAGTAAAGCATCCACTTAACAATGCAAACAAAGTGACAACAGCTACAGTTCTGCAGGCTAGAAACGCAGTGCAAAAACAACCACCCACAACCCCAAAGAAAAACACACACACCTATATAGGACCTCCAATCAAAGGCAACTATACACACCTGCCTTCAATTGGAAGTCCCAATCATCCACCCAACATTTAACCAACACAAACATGCCACGTCCTGACCCAACTACACCCTCTACTGGTCAGGACGTGACAGTACCCCCCCCTCAAGGTGCAGACCCCGAGATGCACCTAAAAAAAAGGAAAACACACACAAAAAAAAATAAAAAATCCCCAACAAAAAGGAACACCTAAACAATAAGGGAGGGAAGGGAGGGTGGCTGCCGTCACCGACGGCACTGTGCTACACCCTCCCTCCCCAACCCACCTATCCTGGAGGTGGCTCAGGTGCAGGACGTGGACCTCGCTCCACCTTCGGCGTCGCCCACTCTGTTGGCGCCGATCGCTGCGCCGGGCAGACGGGCCACTCGGGCTGACCCTGGCAGACGGACCACTCGGGCTGGGTCGGAAGACATGCGGGCCACTCGGGCTGGGCCGGAAGGCATGCGGGCCACTCGGGCTGGGCCGGAAGGCATGCGGGCCACTCGGGCTGGGCCGGAAGGCATGCGGGCCACTCGGGCTGGGCCGGAAGGCATGCGGGCCACTCGGGCTGGGCCGGAAGGCATGCGGACCACTCGGGCTGGGCCGGAAGGCATGCGGACCACTCGGGCTGGGCCGGAGGGCATGCGGGCCACTCGGGCTGGGCCGGAGGGCATGAGGACCACTCGGGCTGGACCGGAGGGCAGGAGGACCACTCGGGCTGATCCTGACAGGCCGGGCACCCTGGCAGATCAGGGCAGGCGGGCACCTCTGGCAGAATAGGGCAGTCCGGCCACTCTGGCAGAACAGGGCAGTCCGGCCACTCTGGCAGAACAGGGCAGTCCGGCCACTCTGGCAGAACAGGGCAGTCCGGCCACTCTGGCAGAACAGGGCAGTCCGGCCACTCTGGCAGAACAGGGCAGTCCGGCCACTCTGGCAGAACAGGGCAGTCCGGCCACTCTGGCAGAACAGGGCAGTCCGGCCACTCTGGCAGAACAGGGCAGTCCGGCCACTCTGGCAGAACAGGGCAGTCTGGCCACTCCGGCAGCTCAGGGCAGTCTGGCCACTCCGGCAGCTCAGGGCAGTCTGGCCACTCCGGCAGCTCAGGGCAGTCTGGCCACTCCGGCCGTCCAGGGCAGTCTGGCCACTCCGGCAGTTCAGCGCAGTCTGACCTCTCTGGCGACTGTTGACTGGCGGGCAGCTCTGACGACTGTTGACTGGCGGGCAGCTCTGACGACTGTTGACTGGCGGGCAGCTCTGACGACTGTTGACTGGCGGGCAGCTCTGACGACTGTTGACTGGCGGGCAGCTCTGACGACTGTTGACTGGCGGGCAGCTCTGGTGATGGTTGACTGGCGGGCAGCACTGACGACTGTTGACTGGCGGGCAGCTCTGGTGACTGATGACTGGCGAGGCTGGGTTGACACACTAGACTCCTGATGCGTGGGGCTGGTATAGGACGTGCCAGCCTGGAGACACGCACCTCCATGCTAGTGCGTCTGGCGGGAAACACCGGACCGAAAGGGCGCACTGGCGGTCTTGAGTGCAGGGTTGGCATCACCCCTTCCGGCTCGATGCTCCCCTTGCCCTGGCACCTGCGGGGCGCTGGTACTGGGCGAACTGGGCTGTGCGTCCGTATAGGCGAGATGGTGCATACCTCAGCGTAACATGGCGCCCTCCACCTCGTACGCACCTCCCTGTAGTCACGGGTAGCTGGCTTACTGCTCCTCCCTGGCCTGGCCAAGCTACCCGTGTGCCCCCCCCAAAAAAAATCTTGGGGCTGCCTCTCGGGTTTCCTAGCCAACCGTGTTCCAGCGTAACGTTCCCGATGGTTCCTCTGTCCAGCTGCCTCCACTCTCCTGAGTGCCTCCACCTGTTCCCATGGGAGGCGATCCCTTCCGGCCAGGATCTCTTCCCAGGTGTAGGCTCCCTTGCCGTCCAGGACGTCCTCCCATGTCCATTGTTCCCTTTTTCTCTCCTGTGGCTTCCTCCTCTTCTGCTGCTTGGTCCTTTGGTGGGTGGTTCTGTAACGGCTGTCTTCTGTAGAAATGGACCAAGGCGCAGCAGGTATGTGAATACTCATCTTTAATTAAAATAAAGAAGTAAAGCATCCACTTAACAATGCAAACAAAGTGACAACAGCTACAGTTCTGCAGGCTAGAAACGCAGTGCAAAAACAACCACCCACAACCCCAAAGAAAAACACACACACCTATATAGGACCTCCAATCAAAGGCAACTATACACACCTGCCTTCAATTGGAAGTCCCAATCATCCACCCAAAATTTAACCAACACAAACATGCCACGTCCTGACCCAACTACACCCTCTACTGGTCAGGACGTGACAATTGTGATGCAAGGCGTCGCCATTGGAGATGACAAAGCACCACACAGACTTTAAAAAGCAAACTTCAGGCTCTCTCTGTACCTTACTATTTCTTTTTAAATTAGCAACTACAAATTAGGTTGGCCTACTTGTTTTTTACCAAACCGACCCTTTTGTTACATATTTATAGAGATAATTGTTTACAATATATGTTGTGGATTAACACAGAGATGGGGTTTTCTTTCATCAATAGAATGTATTTGCCATTAGGCTGGCTCACTACAACAACTGTAACATGCCATCTCAGGTGTCAGGATCAACAATTCTCTCACAAACAAATGGTTTCAAGCAAACTGTCTCTCGTCAATAGTTTCACTTGTTACCATGATTGCATGTTAGGCCTACTTAAAAGGTCATGTAAGTACACAAGTCATTTGAAAAGTAGTTATTCTACAGAAACATAGTTAAACAGTAAGTTATATTACAACCTACCTCTCAAGTAAGCAGTGTGTTCTCTCGCTAATGAAATAGGACATTAATAATCTGTCAGTGGTTAGTTGAATCAGTCTCTTTGCACTGTTCTGTTTGTCTGTGCAACAGCTAACCTCCCAGAATCAGAATCTTGTGATGTCACAATGAAGGCCCCATTGCCATGACTACCCACAGAAACTCTCATGTGTAATCAAATGCTGGAACAATTCACTTTTTTTTATACCTATGCAGCACAGTCATAACTAATATTTACATTGAATCCATGTAACCATATTTTTTATTAAAATGAAATGCTCTACGTCTTATCAAATGGTTGACCATTCATAATACAGGTGTTTTGGCCTAATTCAAAGTCAATATGGTTTAGATTTCACAACTAGCATCCAGGCTTACTTAGGTTACTTGTTTGATCTCAACCTACCACTAATGTCAGTGTTTCTCATCATTCTCTTCATCATTAATAAAATATATAGCCTACCTTACTACAGTAAAACAGGTCTTCCATAGACTATGACACCTCAGTAACAAAGGTCCAACAAAGAAGTGAGTGCTCAAGAGAACATCTCTCTTCAATGGCCTCAGCTATTAACCATATAATCAACAAGGTCAAATGCAGCACTAAAATCAAGAACCAGTTCAACCATAAGTTTATTTTGGTCAAGTGACCTGAGCCATTGATGGGTTAAATCAACTAGAGCTGTTGCAGTCGAGGGATCTTCACGGTACGCATGCTGGTAGAGAAATAAGATCTGCTGGATGTGTAATTATCTAGGCTAAACATTTGATTGAAGAGTAGGTGTCCCTGAAATCTTGCATTGTTGTTCAATATATTATTAATTAAGGAAATCAATATCAGCTGACTTTAGAACAGTAGTTTTAGACCTGCCAACAGAGCCCATTTTTTAAAAACTTGTTAGAAATGTTTGTTATCCATGTCTTTCCAGTTGATCTAACCAATCAGACTCAAGAGCATCACACATTCCTCCATTCATTCCCCTCTATCATATTCCTCTACCATATGCAGTGGTGACGCAACATTCAGGGCATTTCTTACAAAAAAATGGCTTTCCTGTTTTGTTTGTTATTTTGATATGAATATATGTCACATATCAGTTTGCAAACATTGTAAAAATATTTATAGTTTGATAGTGAAGACATCAAAACTATGAAATAACACATATGGAATCATGTAGTAAGCAAAAAAGTGATAAAATATATTTTAGAATTGAGATTCTTCAAAGTATCCACCCTTTGCCTTGATGACAGCTTTGCACACTCTTGGCATTCTCTTAACCAGCTTCATGAGGTAGTCATATGGAATGCATTTTAATTAACAGGTGTGCCTTGTTAAAAGTTAATTTGTGGAATTTCTTTCCTTCTTAATGCGTTTGAGTCAATCAATTGTGTTGTGACAAGGTAGGGGTGGTATACAGAAGATAGCCCTATTTGGAGAAAATAAACCAGTCCATATTATGGCAAGAACAGCTAAAATAAGCAAAGAGAAATGACAGTCCATCATTACCTTAAGACATGAAGATCAGTCAGTCAGGAACATTTCAAGAACTTTGAAAGTTTCTTCAAGTGCAGTCGCAAGAACCATCAAGCGCTATAATGAAACTGGCTCTCATGAGGACCGCAACAAGAAAGGAAGTCCCAGAGTTACCTCTGCTGCAGAGGATAAGTTCATTAGAGTTACCAGCCTCATAACTTGCAGCCCAAATAAATGCTTCACAGAGTTCAAGTAACAGAGACATCTCAACATCAACTGTTCAGAAGAGACTGCGTGAATCAGACATTCATGGTTGAATTTCTACAAAGAAACAACTACTCAAGGACACCAATAATTAGAAGGGACTTGCTTGGGGCAAGAAACACAAGCAATAGACATTAGACCGGTGGAAATCTGTCCTTTGGTCTGATCAGTCCAAAAATGAAAGTTTGGATCCAACCGCCGTGTCTTTGTGAGACGCAGAGTAGGTAAACGGATGATCTCCGCATATGTAGTTTCCAGCGTGAATCATGGAGGAGGAGGTGTGATGGTGTGGGGTTGCTTTGCTGGTGACACTGTCTGTGATTTATTTAGAATTCAAGCACACTTAACCAGCATGGCTCCCACAGCATTCTGCAGCGATCCGCCATCACATCTGGTTTGCACTTAGTGGAATTATAATTTCTTTTTCAACTGGACAATAACCCAACACACCTCCAGGCTGTGTAAGGGCTATTTGAAGAAGAAGGAGAGTGATGGAGTGATGCATCAGATGACCTGGCCTCCACAATCACCCAACCTCAACCCAATTGAGATGCTTTGGGATGAGTTGGACCACAGAAGGAAGGAAAAGCAGTCAGCAAGTGCTCAGCATATGTGGGAACTCCTTCAAGACTGTTGGAAAAGCATTCCAGTTGAAGCTGGTTGAGAGAATGCCAAGAGTGTGCAAAGCTGACATGTAGGCAAAGGGTGGCAACTTTGAAGAATCTCAAATTTAAAAATATATTTTGATTTGTGTAACACTTTTTGGGTAACTTCAATTCCATATGTGTAATTTCATAGTTTTGATGTCTTCAGTATTATTCTACAATTAAGAAAATAGTCAAAGTAAAGAAAAACCCTTGAATGAGTAAGTGTGTCCAAACTTTTGACTGGTACTGTATGTCATTGAGCTAATAAAGCTGCATACAAACATGGTCTCTTTTGTGTTTTCTTGAGTAAGGCAGCTCCAAAATGCAGGTGTTTCTGCCCATCCAAGAAGGCTCAAGGTCATTGGCCACAGATCAAATGACATATCTACAGTAGCTTTGATTTGACTGATTAAGTCAACATCATACTTTCAAAATCTTAGCTAGCAGTCATCATCATGAATGGAGTCGACTATCTGCTGGCAAATCCTTCTTAATCCATATCATATGAAGAGAAATAATGAAGAGTTAATTATAGATAAAACGTATCGGTGTTCATCGGCCATTGGACAAAAACATTAAGTTGGAAATCGCAAATTCAACAGTGAGTGGTTTGGAAGGAATCAGTGGCTAACTGCAAGCATTGCAAAGCAATCATGAGCCTACTATTCACTGGAGTGGCTGTGTGATCTGTGGTGGTTCATTTCTTTACTATCAAATGAGGAGAGAGAAACGTATCACACAAGTCAGAGTTATACTTAAACTAAATCTTTAATAGTGAGAGCTTTGCAATAGCAATTGCTGGTCGACAAATCATCGTTTCTGATGATCGGCGAGACAAAAGTACAAAGGTCTTTTAAAGCCAAGATACACCCCTTTCAACCTACATGACGAACAACAGATACATAGAATGGGTCACAAGGTTAAGATTTGTGTGAAAGATACCTATAATACATAGCAGACAGTATCTGCTGTGTCAACAGTTTTCATTGTATAGACCAGTGTCTGGCACTCCGACTCCAAACTGGAACCATCTCTCCCTGGTACGGTATAGAACAGAAACATTAACTCATGCTCTGGAATGCTCTTTAGGTTTTATCACCCAAAAGACATCGTAAACCTCCTGTCAGTGTTATCTCCCAGAGGCCCATCCTCAGTAGAACACACAAACACAATAGTTAAGAATACTCTATTCTGTTAAATAAAACAACCATTTGATGCAATAAAAGTATTAGAACATAATCTTGCAATTTTGCCACCATAGGTCCCAAGTCTAAGATTGAGTGTCTCTTTTCCTAGTTTAAAATGATAAACATTCAACATTGGCCATGCTGTCAATGAAGCATGATTTGTGCCGCGCTCAAAACAACTGTTAACTCGGAACTGCAAAATCTGACTTTAGTAAGTTCAAGACAACTGGGAACTCTGGAAAAACGAGCTACGACTGGGAAAATATGTTTTGAACTTTCATCCAGCTCGGAATTGTACATTCGGAACTCGGGCCTCTTTCTAGAGCTACGACCTGAAGATCACTGATGTCATCATGATTCAAGCTTTTTTTGTTGAGTTCGCCACCTTCCTTTTTCTAGTGAGCACAGCACAACAAGGTCCAGAAACGTCTTGTGTGCTTCTGCATAAATGATGTAATACGGTAGGGAGATATGTATACTGTAGCTAAGAAAGTAATATTAAGTGTATGTTGTGTAGTAAGCTGTTAGTAGCCCATGTGCCTCACTGAATAAATGAACTATTTCGCTGCCAGACAAGGCTCCGCTGATAGCCAGGCGTAGCAGTGGTAAAGTGTTGGGACTGCTGTTGGGACTCTGCTGTTGGGACAGCTTTATGTTGGGACAGCTTTATGTAGGCTCTAACAGTTTGTGGGCACCGATTGTCACCATTATAGTGCAATTAATGTATTGTTGAGTGTTGTGTTGTGTAGTGGTTTTGTTGGCATGCATCCCACAATGTTTTTTGTTGTTGTTTTTTTGCAATTTTTTTGCTAAAATCGCACCTGATCATGTTCCCTCTATCATATCCCCCTCTATCATGTTCCCTCTATCATGTTCCCTCTATCATATTCCTCTCTGTCACATTCCCTCTATCATATTCCCTCTATCATATTCCCTCTATCATGTTCCCTCTATCATATTCTTCTCTATCATATTCCATGTATTATATCGCCCTCTGTCATATTCCTCTCTATCACATTCCCTCTATCATATTGCCTCTATCATATCCCCCTCTATCATATCCCCCTCTATCATGTTCCCCTCTATCATGTTCCATGTATTATATCGCCCTCTGTCATATTCCTCTCTATCATATTCCCTCTATCATATTCCCTCTATCATATTCTCTCTATCATGTTCCCTCTATCATATTCCCTCTATCATATTGCCTCTATCATGTTCCCCTCTATCATGTTCCATGTATTATATCGCCCTCTGTCATATTCCTCTCTATCACATTCCCTCTATCATATTGCCTCTATCATATCCCCCTCTATCATGTTCCCCTCTATCATGTTCCATGTATTATATCGCCCTCTGTCATATTCCCTCTATCATATTCTCTCTATCATGTTCCCTCTATCATATTCTCTCTATCATATTCCCTCTATCATATTCCCTCTATCATATTCCCTCTATCATATTCTTCTCTATCATATTCTCTCTATCATATTCCCCTCCATCATATTCCTCTCTATCACATTCCCTCTATCATATTCCCTCTATCATATCCCCCTCTATCATGTTCCGTGTATTATATCGCCCTCTGTCATATTCCCCTCAATCATATGCCACTATCATATTCCCTCTATGGCTGCTGTATTGTTGTCTCTTCCTACTTGCCCTTTTTGCTGTTGTCTGTGCCCAACAATGTTTGTACCCTGTTTTGTGTTGCTACCATGTTGTGCTGCTGCCATGTTGTGTTGCTACCATGTTGTTGTCATGTTGTGTTGCTGCCATGCTATGTTGTCGTCTTAGGTCTCTCTTTATATATCTACTATATCTATAACTACTGTACCAAGATGGCGTAGCAGTCGGACGTGTGTTTGTCTTGTCCCGTCTTGTCCCGTGTAAATAGTCGGTTTCCTCGTTTTTTTCGAAAAATATTTCATATATATTTTAATCTGGCTTTCCATCTACGAACTGAATATACTTTCCTGCAACGCGCCTCACCCAATGTGGTACGGATCTGCTATTTTTATACTTTAGAACTAGAACCCCCATCAGAAGATAGCCAGCTAACTAGCTAGTAGCTAGTAGTCAGTTAGCACCTGCTAGCGGTATTCACCATTAACTCGGACACCAGCCAGCTTCAGCTCGGTCAATACCTGCCAGTCTGCACATCGCGATATCAACCCAGAGCATATCGGACTGCTTTTTCTCTACCACACCACCGGATTCCTGCCGCAGGCTCTGGACCATTACACCGGATCATCGCAGCTAGCTAGCTACAACCGAGTGGCTACTGCTGGCTAACGCCTCTGTCCTGAAGCAAGCACCAGTTAGCCTTGAGCTAGCCTCGAGCTAGGCCCATCTCCCGGCTAGCCGAAAAGGTATACCAGCTAATTCTTGGGCTACAATACCTCTTTTGCAAATTGGCCTGGAACCTTAATTGATGACACGGAACCCCGCCGATCCATCACGACTGGTCTGCCGACGTAATCGTCCGAGGTGGTTTTAACAAGCTTTTCCGTTGCGATGTCGCCGAAGAACTATCTGCTAGCCCCGGCCCGCTAGCTTTCTGAATAGCCGTGTCTCCAGCTCGCCTAGCGTAGTAGTGACTACCGAACAGCTCCCTGACTCACCTATTGCTGCTCATTGGACCCTTTGATCACTCGGCTACACATGCCTCTCCCTAATCCTGTAGCACTAATTCCAAAAGGTTTGGGACACTGTAAAGTCCATGGAGAATAAGAGCACCTCCTCCCAGCTGCCCACTGCACTGAGGCTAGGAAACACTGTCACCACCGATAAATCTACGATAACCGATCATTACAAGAAGCATTTTTCTACGTCTGGCCATGCTTTCCACCTGGCAACCCCTACCCCGGCCAAAAGCTCTGAACCACCCGCAGCAATGGGCCCAAGCCCCCTTCCCCCGCTTCTCCTTCACCCAAATCCAGATAGCTGATGTTCTGAAAGAGCTGCAAAATCTGTATCCCAACAAATCAGTGGGGCTAGACAATCTGGATCCTCTCTTTCTAAAATGATCTGCCGAAATTGTTGCAACCACTATTACAAGCGCATTCAACCTCTCTTTCGTATCATCTGAGATCCCCGAAGATTGGAAAGCTGCCGCGGTCATCCCCCTCTAGACCAAAACTGTTATAGACCTATATCCATCCTGCCGTGCCTTTATAAAATCTTCGAAAGCCAAGTTAACAAACAGATCAACGACCATTTCGAGTCCCATCGTACCTTCTCCACTACGCAATCTGGTTTCCGAGCTGGTCATGGGTGCACCTCAGCCACGCTCATTGTCCTAAACGATATCAAAACCGTAATTGATAAAAGACAGTACTGTTGTGGCGGATGAATCAGAATTAGTTGGGTAACATAGATAATTAAGATGTTTTATTTGCATAATATGCTTATGTGAGATACTTGTCATTAGAATGTATCCCTTTGGACTCTGGTGTTGACAGTTGCACGGCTTCCCTTAGCTGGGGCTCAGTCACTTGGGGCCCAGAGAGGGGAGAGGTCAGACTTGTCTTTCACATATCCCTGGTGCTATGCAGAATATCAGAAAGGGAAGAGGACAGGATGGAACATTGTCTTCATATGTGAATGTATCTGTTAAACCATGTGAAGGGATGGCGTGATTAATGGGGAACCAATTACTTGTCTCTACAATGTCTGTGCGCAAGTCACTCCCCTCAGTGAGCTTGTCCAGGAGTGGGATCAAGAGGGGGTTTACTTGAGATGGGAGTATCTAGAGCGGACAATTGATTTATGCCATTGGATGAGATGGTGTTTTTGTACTATGAAGTACCAGGAACGAGATTAGAACCTCGTCATTAGGGACCAAACTGAACGATAATTTATAGCGAATGTTATCTGGCTAAGGGATACTCCTTTCTTAAATATAAAGTCCCTTTGTGAACTGTTTCTAAGATCTGTGGTTCGTCATGTAGGTTGAGAGGGGTGTGTCTTGGCTATAAAAGATCTTTGTACTTTTGTGTAGTCACTTTCCAATGGTTCATAATAGAGATAGCGCATCATCAAAGTGCTTTTGCAAAAGCTCTTATTATTAAAGATGTAGTTTAAGTATAACTCTGACGGGTGTGTGAAGTTTGTAACTCTCCTCATTTGGTAATGCAGAAATTAGCCACCACACTGTGCAGCCATCTTAATCGACCTGGCCAAGGCTTTCGACTTTGTCAATCACCACATTCTTATCGGCAGACTCAATAGCCTTGGATTCTCAAATGACTGCCTCGCCTGGTTCACCAACTACTTCTCTGATAGAGTTCAGTGTGTCAAATCGGAGGGCCTGTTGTCCGGACCTCTGGCAGTCTCTATGGGGGTGCCACAGGGTTCAACTCTCGGGCTGACTCTTTTCTCGGTACATATCAATGATGTCGCTCTTGCTGCGGGTGATTCTCTGATCCACCTCTGCGCAGACGACACCATTTAGTATAGATCTGTCTCTTCTTTGGACAGTGTGCTAACAAACCTAAACTTTCCTTCCAGACTCACATTAAGAATCTCCTATCCAAACAAAATCTAGAATTGGCTTCCTATTTCGCAACAAAGCCTCCTTCACTCATGCTGCCAAACATACCCTCGTAAAACTGACTATCCTACCGATCCTTGACTTCGCCGATGTCATTTACAAAACAGCCTCCAACACTCTACCAAGCAAATTGGATGTAGTCTATCACAGTGCCATCCGTTTTGTCACCAAAGCCCTGTATGCTCTCGTTGGCTGGCCCTCACTACATATTCGTTTGCCAAACCCACTGGCTCCAGGTCATCTATAAGTCTTTGCTAGGTAAAGCCCCGTCTTATTTCAGCTCACTGGTCACCATAGCAACACCCACCCATAGGACACGCTCCAACCAGGTATATTTCGCTGGTCATCCCCAAAGCCAACGTCTCCTTTGGCCGCCTTTCCTTCCAGTTCTCTGCTGCCAATTACTGGAATGAATTTCAAAAATCACTGAAGCTGGAGACTTATATCTCCCTCTCTAACTTTAAGCATCAGCTGTCAGAGCAGCTTACCAATCACTGTACCTGTACACAGCCCATCTGTAAATCCCACACCCAATTACCTCATCCCCATATTGTTATTTATTTATTTTGGCTCTTTTGCACCCCAGTATCTCTACTTGCACATCATCTTCTGCACATCTACCACTCCAGTGTTAATGCTTAATTGTAGTTATTTCGCCTCTATGGCCTATTTATTGCCTTAACTCCCTAGTCTTACTACATTTGCACACACTGTACATAGATTTTTCTATTGTGTTATTGACTGTACATTTCTTTATCCCATGTGTAACTCTGTGTTGTTGTTTTTGTCGCACTGCTTTGCTTTATCTTGGCCAGGTCGCAGTTGTAAGTGAGAACTTGTTCTCAACTGGCCTACCTGGTTAAAAAGTTGTGTTGTCTCTCTTGTCGTGATGTGTGTTTTGTCCTATATTTTAATTTGATTTATTTATTTTTAATCCCAGCCCCCCATCCCCGCAGGAGGCCTTTATCTTTTGGTAGGCCGTCATTGTAAATAACAATTTGTTCTGAACTGACTTGCCGAGTTAATTAAAATAAAATAAATACAATAACATATTCCTCTGTGTCATATTCCCTCTGTCATATGTCCTCTATCATATTCCCTGTATTATATTCCTCTCTATTATATTCCCTCTATCATATTCCTCTCTATCATATTCCCTCTATCATATTCCCTCTATCATATGTCCTCTATCATATTCCCTTTATCATATTCTCTCTATCATATTCCTCTCTATCATATTCCTCTCTATCATATTCCTCTCTATTATATTCCTCTCCACCCTCCATCCACTCCCCTCCTTTTTCATCCTCCTCATCTCATCTCAGCACTGCCCCTCTCCATCGGGTAGATTTGGAATTCAACATTTAAACACTCCCCAGATTTGTGAAAAGTAACCATTTTGTGTTTATACAGTGTTGTACAGTATGCCTTAACAAAAATCGAACAGAGTAAACATTCTTTATTTATTTTTTAATGCTTTGTTTTTTCATTGCATGCAAAAATACCATATCCCTCCCTCCCTCCCTACTCTCTCTCTATTACCCAGTCTACTCATCCATCTTCAAGCTTTCATCCCTTCCCTGCACTTCTATCACCCTCTCAGTTCCACCTCCAGCTGGCTCCCTCTTTTTCTTCTTCTCCAGTCTCTTCCTCTCCTCTTTCCTCATCTTTTCTCTCTTCTTCTCCTCTTTTACTTGAATCTTTCGCTCCATCTCCAGGAACTCAGCTTGAGCTTTCTCTCTCTTTTTCAGCTCCTCATAACACTTCTTCTCTTTCTTAATTCTGTCTTTCATCATGGCATTATGTATCTTCATCAGCCCCTCTAACCTCTTTTTCTCTGCCTTTTCCTTCTCTTTGCTTTCCTTCTCACTCTTTTTCTGTTCTAACTTCTCCCTCTTTTTCTCAGCCTTCATGACTTTCTTCTGCTCTTTCTCTCTCTCATTCATCTCTTTCTTCTCCCTCTTTTTTTGCTCCTCCTCCTTGTCGTTCATCTCCTTTCTCTCTTTCTCATCATCTTTCAACTTCTTATTCAGTTTCTTATTTTCCTCTTTTTCCTTCATCTTCAAAAACGGGATTTTCTTCATGGGGTTCATGACCAGAAAGCCCACTCTTCCCAGGATGGTCTCTGCTCTATCTGATGAAACCATCCCATTGGAGCACTTGGAATGGGCACAGTCTGCCTCATGCTTCAATCCCTCGTTCGGGATCATCTCCTTCACGCTCCTCTCTTCACTCTCAATTTCAATGCCTATGCAATAATCCTAACAGGAAAACATTGAGTCTAGGTGTAAAATTGTTTCAATGTGGCACATTCAATACACAATTGAGTGATCAACATACAACGATGGCCTAATAACCCTAGTGAGGGGTGATGTTTTATACCATGAGCAAAGAGCAGCAGGGTTGGGGTCAATTCCATTTCAATTCCGGTCAATTCAGGAAGTACTCTAAAATTCCAGTTCTCTTCAACGTATTGAATTGAAATGGAACTGACCACCATCCCTGTAAAGAAGTAGTGTAAAATAGGACACCTACCTTTGCCTCTTCCAGGGTCCAGGGCCTGGGTTCCTCATCCTCTGACCTGCATATGGAGGCTCCCACTCTAACAGGCGTCTTAGTGACCACGCAGATCAGAGGGGTGGGCAGCTCATCATTGCGGGTTGCCAGAGTTAAGTTAGCATCTGAGACCAGCTGGTGAGCGTGAGGGCAGATATCCAACTCCACAGTAGTGCCCCTCCCTTTCTGATCTGGCTGCTTGTGGTCCTTGTCATGGATGCATTCCAGGCTTGGAGGAAGTGCATGGACAGGACTTTTATCACCTGTCAGTTCCTCTCTCTTGACAGTGGATGCAACTGCACATGCCTCTATGTCAACTGAGCACTCTGTGGTGTTCTTAACAGTCTCCTCTGGCTGTTTGTGGTCATTGTTGTGGGTGCAGTGGAGCCTTAGAGGCAGTGCTGCGGGAGCAGGAGGACTTTTATGAGTCAAAAACTCCTCTTGGAGGACAGTAGACACAGAAGCGGCTGATTCACTGGCAACTGGACACTTGCTGGCGCCCTCTACTGCCTCCGCTGGCCATTTGTAGTCATTGTCAAAGACAAGTTGCAGACTTGAAGGCAGCACTGTGTGAAGAGGGTTAGCTGCCGATGGATCCTCTCTATTAGCAACTGATGCCTCTGCGGCGACTGAGCACTCAGTGGCGCCCTCTATCGTCTCCTCTGGCTGCTTATGGACATTGTCCAAAATGTGTGACAAGCTTGGAGGCAGCCTTGGAGCAGGGCTTTTATCCAGGTCCTCTCCCTGGACAATGGAATTGCCTGCAGTGATCTCTGTGGCAAGGGAGGACTCGGTGGCATCCTCTTTTTCCTCCTTGGTCAGTTTGTGGTCAGAGTCACAGATACATGGTGAGCTTGGAGGCAGTGCTGCAGGGTCAGGAGGGCTTTGATCAGCTGCCATGTCCTCTTTGAGGTGAGTGGACACATCATTGGTTGTTTCACTGGCAACTGGACACTTGTTGGTTCCCTCTGCTGCTGCCCCTGACAGTTTGTTGTCAATGTCAAAGACACCTGGCAGACTTGGAGGCAGCATTGGGACAGGGCATTTAGCTGCTGATCTGTCTACTCCATCAACAGTAGCTGTGCCTGAAGTGGCCTCTGTAACAAATGAGACCTCATAGGCATCCTCTACTGTGTGCTCTGGAGGCATGAAGTCATCGTCAAAGACTGGTGGCAGGCATGGTGTCTGCACTGAAGGAAGAATTCTAGCTTCCCATCGGTTCTCTCTCTTGACAGTGGCTGTACCTGCAGTGGCCACATTGGCAACTCGGCACTCCGTGGCTGAAACAGCAAGCTGGGAGGTTTCCGGGACATTGAATGAATTGCCAATGAACCGCTGAGCCAGTGGTGGAAGGGAGAAAGGATAGAATCTGTCCTCTTCCTTGATATTAGATATTGCCACTGGAGCAACTGAGACCTCAGTGGTTCCCTCTGTCTGCTGTGGTGGAATGGAGTCATCGTTAAAGAAGTGTGGCAGGTATCGATGAAGCATTGAGGAAAGATGTGTATCTGTCGATAAGTCCTCTCTTTTACCAGCAGATACATCTCCAGTGGCCTCTGTGGCAACTGGGCACTCAGCAGGGACAAAGTAGGAAAATACAATGAACCGCTGTGCATCCTGAGCGCGTATGGCCAATGGAGAGGGGGGATGCAACATGGTTGGTATAGGCCTCCGATTGGTGAAAGCCAGTGGTGGGAGGGAGTCAATACAGGGAGCCATGAACTCAGTGAGTGGACGGTTGGTCGCATCTCTCACATTCTGCGGGAGAAAAGAAACAGACCTGATGAAAGTGATCACCTTCAGTACATACATACTTTATGTGTGAACACTATAGACTTATACCATCACATATACAGTGCCTTCGGAAAGTATTCAGACCCCTTCACTTTTTCCACATTTTGTTACCTCAAAGCCTTATTCTAAAATGTATTAAATCATTTTTTTCGCTCATCAATCTAACGTCTTCCATTGAAGAATGATGGAGGCTGGCCGCTGTGTTCTTCCCTAGATCTGTTTCTCGACACAATCCTGTCTCGGATCTCTACGGACAATTCCTTCTAACTCATTGTTTGGTGTTTGCTCTGACATGCACTGTCAACTGTGGGACCTTATATAGACAGGTGTGTGCCTTTCCAAATCATGTCCTATCAATTTCATTTATCAGTTGTCCAATCAAGTTGTAGAAACATCTCAAGGACGATCAATGGAAACAGGATGCACCTGAGCTCAATTTTGAGACTCATAGCAAAGGGTCTGAATACTTATATAAATAAGTTATTTTTGTTTTTAAGTTTAATACATTTGCAATAAAAATGTAAAATCATTTTTTTTCACTTTGTCATTATGGGGTATAGTGTGTAGATTGCTGAGAATTTTTATTATATTTCATCGATTTTAGAATGAGGATGTAACGTAACAAAAGGTGGAAAAAGTAAAGGTGTCTGAATACTTTCCCGAAGGCACTGTATATATCTAGTGTCCTCTCAGATGCTCTGCATCAGTCTGTACCAACCCTGGGTCTTCCAGCCAACGGGTCAACTAAGTGTACAAATACATGCCCTACACCCAGCATAACAGTTAACATTTTAGACATTTAGCAGAGGCTTTTATCCAGAACAACTTACAGTTAGTGCATTCAACTTAAGGTAGCTAGGTGGGACAACTACATAATACTGATATGAAGGTCTACAAGAGATCGCTTGGTCTTGTTATTTAACATTTTTTCAAGACAAGGCAACCATAAGAACTGAGAACTATGTATGTAACAATACTCAAAGAGAGACTTACACGATACAACACAAGAAAAGTTATCAGACAAAATACTGTTAGCTTACATTCAATGGCATATGTCACATTTTGCCCGTATATTGACATATATTTGCTTTAATCAATATTGTTCAACAGAACTCTTGTCGACTTTGTCAAAGTTGGTATTGTTACCTCCTCAATCAGGATTGGCATTTTCCTCGTCTCAAACCAAATCCTCTTCATCTCCTTCTCCTGCTCCCTCTGGATCTGCTTCACCAGAGCCAACCTGGCTCCCAGCTCCATCATGTAGTCTGTCTGGATCTCCCTTTCCTTCAACTGACACTCAGCCCTCCTCTGTGTCAGCGTTGAACCCTCCATGTCTTCCTCCTAGCTGACAATAACTCTGGAAAATACATAACGTTGTAGTAAGTGGCATGTTACTAACCAAAGAATAATACAAACTGTCTCTCGTCAATAGTTTCACTTGTTACCATGATTGCATGTTAGGCCTACTTAAAAGGTCATGTAAGTACACAAGTCATTTGAAAAGTAGTTATTCTACAGAAACATAGTTAAACAGTAAGTTATATTACAACCTACCTCTCAAGTAAGCAGTGTGTTCTCTCGCTAATGAAATAGGACATTAATAATCTGTCAGTGGTTAGTTGAATCAGTCTCTTTGCACTGTTCTGTTTGTCTGTGCAACAGCTAACCTCCCAGAATCAGAATCTTGTGATGTCACAATGAAGGCCCCATTGCCATGACTACCCACAGAAACTCTCATGTGTAATCAAATGCTGGAACAATTCACTTTTTTTTATACCTATGCAGCACAGTCATAACTAATATTTACATTGAATCCATGTAACCATATTTTTTATTAAAATGAAATGCTCTACGTCTTATCAAATGGTTGACCATTCATAATACAGGTGTTTTGGCCTAATTCAAAGTCAATATGGTTTAGATTTCACAACTAGCATCCAGGCTTACTTAGGTTACTTGTTTGATCTCAACCTACCACTAATGTCAGTGTTTCTCATCATTCTCTTCATCATTAATAAAATATATAGCCTACCTTACTACAGTAAAACAGGTCTTCCATAGACTATGACACCTCAGTAACAAAGGTCCAACAAAGAAGTGAGTGCTCAAGAGAACATCTCTCTTCAATGGCCTCAGCTATTAACCATATAATCAACAAGGTCAAATGCAGCACTAAAATCAAGAACCAGTTCAACCATAAGTTTATTTTGGTCAAGTGACCTGAGCCATTGATGGGTTAAATCAACTAGAGCTGTTGCAGTCGAGGGATCTTCACGGTACGCATGCTGGTAGAGAAATAAGATCTGCTGGATGTGTAATTATCTAGGCTAAACATTTGATTGAAGAGTAGGTGTCCCTGAAATCTTGCATTGTTGTTCAATATATTATTAATTAAGGAAATCAATATCAGCTGACTTTAGAACAGTAGTTTTAGACCTGCCAACAGAGCCCATTTTTTAAAAACTTGTTAGAAATGTTTGTTATCCATGTCTTTCCAGTTGATCTAACCAATCAGACTCAAGAGCATCACACATTCCTCCATTCATTCCCCTCTATCATATTCCTCTACCATATGCAGTGGTGACGCAACATTCAGGGCATTTCTTACAAAAAAATGGCTTTCCTGTTTTGTTTGTTATTTTGATATGAATATATGTCACATATCAGTTTGCAAACATTGTAAAAATATTTATAGTTTGATAGTGAAGACATCAAAACTATGAAATAACACATATGGAATCATGTAGTAAGTGTGGAAGGACCACCAGAGGGCAGGCTGGGCTCATAGATAGTAGCCCAACAAGGCATGTGAGACAAGGTAACCAGAGTCAATTAAGCACAGCTGACGGTACTAATGAGATATTCTCTTTCCCCTACAAGAGAGAGGATGGAACCAGCAAGAAGGAGGAAGATAAACTATCTCTAAAGAATGGCTACGGAGAGAGAGGTGCTATCCAAGAAGATTCATTAAGACGGTGACGAATATGTGATTGTTGTTATAATTTGAAGATAACCGTAATGTGATCCTGTGTCATCTAAAGAAGACGTATGTTGTTCCTTTGGAGATTCTCATTGACTGTGTTGGAGTGTTTGTAGTGTCAGAAATCCCTCAATAGAGAACTGTGTTGAATCAAGAAAACCTACTCTGGACTCGTTTATTCCACCTTTCCACTTTAGAGTGACACCAAATGACTTGGTCCGCTCACATTGGTGGAGAATGTGGGCAACTAGGTGGACGAGTGACACAAGGATAAGTGAGTAAATCAAGATTCTTCCAGTAGACAGAGGAACCATTCAAGAACGATGGACAACGCTCTACTACAACAGTTGATCACGGCACAGCAGACAACCATAGAACTCCTGCAACGACAGCTGAGTGGGCGAGAAGAACCTAGAGTGAAGCCAAGAGCGGCTGCTCACGCCATCTTACCTCGTCTCTCCAAGGACGATGATATCGAGGCCTTCCTCATGACCTTCGAAAGGACGGCCACCTTGGAAGAGTGGCCGCCCACAGAATGGGCGAGCGCATTAGCACCTCTTTTGACCAGGGTGGCCCAGGAAGCCTATTTTGACCTGGATTCCCACGAAGCTGCGGACTATGGGCGACTAAAAACCGAGATCCTGTCCCGGTACCAGCTGACTGCCAGAGATAGAGCTGTAAAGTTCCATCAGTGGACCTATATGACTGACCAACCCGTCCGTGCCCAGATCTTCGCTCTAATACGACTGATGAAACAGTGGCTGGAACCCGGAAAGGGAGTAGGACATGTAATTGAGACCCTCGTGGTGGACAAGATATTGAGGGAATTACCCAGTGACTTAAAAAGGGTTGTGGGTCAAACCAACCCGTTGTCAGCCGACGACATAGCCCAGGCGGTGGAAACATACCGATCTACAGGGGAGTTGTTAAAAGGGGACAAGAAGGAACGGAAGGATTCTGCAAATCCCGTACCACGACTCGCCCCGGCACGTCCGCCACCGAAACCTCCAAACCCCCTCCGGAGGTGGGAGAAGTCATCCCCCACACAGCAGGGTCGGTGTTTTAAATGTCAGTCTCCAGACCATTATGCCTCACAATGTCCTAGCAAGGACGAGTCCATGGTCACGGAGTCATCGATGCCCATCCCCACGCATCCCGGTTCGAGAGGGCATGATCAACACTGTTGGTTAACAGAAATAGCCCCAGCCCCAGAGATTCCGGTTCGAGTAGAAGGACAAGATGTGGTTGCCATTCTCGACTCGGGAAGTATGGTTACGTTAGTAGAGGAGCAGATGGTGACCTCAGCAACACTGCTACCAGACAAAGTAGCCGTGTCCTGTATCCATGGAGACACCCACTATTACCCCACCGTGAATCTGTCTATTCTCACTCCGAAAGGAAGGTGTACAGTCAGGGCAGGAAAAGTACCCCAGCTGAAGGTGCCATTATTGATAGGGAGAGACTGTCCTCTATATAAAGAGCTGCGGCAGATGACGTTATGCATGGGAAGAAGGGGGACAGAAAAAAAAACAAAAAACAAATCCAAGCCCGAGGTAGTAGTCCTACAAGGAGACGTAGCCTCGTCCTTGTCCTCTGGAGCAGAGGAAGAAATAGAGACCCAACGTTTACGACAGATATTCCAGGAAACCACCGATGAAGACACCTGCGAAGGGTTATACACGACGCAGGAAGGAAGGAGCAACCAGGCGCTAAGAGATATATTTGAAGCCCCATCCGAGGAGGGAACCTGGAAGGGATTCTCCTCGGTCACCCCTGGAGGGGATGGGGAACAACCTCCACACCCCTCTACCGAGGTTGACCTGACCCAGGAATTAAAGGGACAGTTCGGCACCTCGCAGCATAGAGACCCAGACCTAAGGGAGGCCATGAGGAAGGTGAAGGTGATCGACGGGAGGAACGTCGACGGATCAGGTGAGCCCCCTCTTCCTTACTATGCAATCAGGCGGGGTCTCTTATATTGGGTCGTGCAACGAAGGGGGGAAATCCAGGAATTACTAATGGTGCCTAGACCATACAGGGATACAGTCCTACAGTTAGCCCATTCCCACGTCCTAGGAGGACACCTGGCACGGGACAAGACTATCGACAGAATCATGCAGAGATTCTATTGGTCCCGTGTCACCCGTGATGTGGCCAGGTATTGTAGGACGTGTGATCAATGTCAGCGTACAGCTCCACGGCCACACCTACGTAACCCTTTGATTCCTCTCCCCATCATAGAGACTCCCTTTGAACGCATAGCTATGGACCTCGTGGGACCCCTCCCAAAATCTGCCAGAGGACACGAGTACATCCTAGTGGTCGTAGATTACGCTACCAAGTTCCCAGAGGCCATACCCCTGCGTAACATGTCGTCCAAGGGAATTGCCAAGGAATTGTTCATGATGTTCTCTCGGGTAGGCCTTCCCAAGACGATCCTAACCGATCAGGGAACCCCGTTCATGTCCCGGTTGATGAAGGACTTGTGTCGGTTATATCAGGTTCAACAGATACGTACAAGCATATTCCACCCTCAAACAGATGGGTTGTGCGAACGCTTGAACAAAACGATTAAAAGCATGTTGAGAAGAGTGGTGTCCAGAGACGGGAAAAACTGGGACATGCTTCTCCCACACTTAATGTTTGCCCTGCGAGAAGTACCCCAGGCGTCCACTGGATTCTCCCCGTTTGAATTGCTCTACGGCAGACCCTGTCGAGGGATCCTCGACTTAGCCAAGGAGACCTGGGAGACCCAACCATGTCCCTTCCGATCCACAATAGAACATGTTACCCTGATGAGAGACCGCCTGTCGGCAGTGTGGCCCATAGTAAAGGAGCATATGGAGAAGGCGCAAAGGACCCAAGGCTGGGCCTACGATAAGTCCGCGACATCCCGTGAGTTCTCCGTGGGAGAGAAAGTGATGGTGCTCGTGCCCACAGTTGAACACCGCTTGCTGGCACAGTGGAGGGGGCCCTACGAGGTAATGAAAAGGGTCTCACCGGTCAATTACCTCATCAAACAACCTGACAGGAGGAAGAAGGTCCAACTCTATCACATAAACCTGTTGAAGAAGTACCATGGAAGAGAGGAGGAGGTGGCTTTGATGGCCATGGAGGGCCAAGGAAAAGAGGAGGTTCTACCACAGGTGCGCCATGGCCAAACTCTCTTGCCGGAACAGTCGAGACAGCTAGACAAGCTGATTATTCACTTCGGCCGGGTATTCTCTCCGTTCCCAGGACAAACAGATGTCTTGTTCCACCATATCCACACTGAACCCGGCAAGAAGGTGCATATCCGTCCTTACAGGATTCCTGAGGCCCGCCGAGTCATCGCCAAGAACGAGGTAAGGGAGATGCTGAGGATGGGTGTGATCGAGCCATCGACGAGTGAGTGGTCCAGTCCCATAGTCCTGGTCCCCAAACCCGATGGTAGTATGAGACTCTGCAACGACTTTAGGAGCGTGAATGCAATCTCTACATTCGACGCATATCCCATGCCCCGTGTGGATGAACTCTTGGAGCGCTTAGGAAAGGCCAAGTTCATCACCACCCTGGATTTGACGAAGGGATATTGGCAAGTGCCGGTGGCTCCAGAGGACCGCCCAAAGACCGCCTTCGCCACACCGGAGGGGCTTTTTCAGTATGTGAGGATGCCCTTCGGACTGCATGGTGCTGCTGCAACTTTCCAACGCCTCATGGATGCCATTCTACGGCCCCATCAAGAGTACGCAGCGGCGTACATAGACGATGTGGTCATCCACAGCGAGGACTGGGATAGTCACCTCCTACGACTACGGGCGGTGCTCATGAGTCTGGAAGCCACAGGGTTGACGGCCAATCCAAAAAAATGCTGCCTGGGTCTGTCCGAAGCGGAATACCTGGGGTACACCGTGGGGAATGGGAAAATACGCCCACAGGCAGAGAAGACCAGGGCAATTCGGGACTGGCCTCGACCCCAGACCAAGCGGGACGTTCGGGCCTTCTTAGGGATAACGGGATATTATCGCCGTTTTATCCCTGGATATGCAACCATTGCCAACCCCCTCACAAACCTCATCAAGAAAAACTTGCCAAACCGGGTAGAGTGGAAAGATGAGGCGGAGGAGGCCTTTCAATTGCTAAAAGAGGGCCTGTGTTCTGATCCCGTCCTACAGGCTCCGGACTTCTCACAAGAGTTCATTGTACAGGTAGACGCCTCGGATACGGGGCTCGGGGCCGTACTAGCTCAGGGTGAAGGCGAAGCAGAGAGGCCGATTCTCTTTATAAGTAGAAAGCTCAGCGATCGGGAACAGAGATATGCTACCGTAGAGAAAGAGGCCCTAGCCATTAAGTGGGCCCTCGATTATCTCCGGTACTACCTACTGGGTCGGAGGTTTGCATTAGTTACGGACCATGCGCCCCTCACGTGGATGGCTGGTAAGAGAAACAATAACAACCGAATAGCCAGATGGTTTCTTGCTTTACAACCGTTCTCTTTCCATGTCATCCACAGGGCCGGATCGAGGAACGGGAATGCAGACGCGCTGTCCCGACGCGACCAAGACGGTGCGTCTGGCGCCCGACCCTCCGGTCCGGTCCTGAGGGGGGAGGTATGTGGAAGGACCACCAGAGGGCAGGCTGGGCTCATAGATAGTAGCCCAACAAGGCATGTGAGACAAGGTAACCAGAGTCAATTAAGCACAGCTGACGGTACTAATGAGATATTCTCTTTCCCCTACAAGAGAGAGGATGGAACCAGCAAGAAGGAGGAAGATAAACTATCTCTAAAGAATGGCTACGGAGAGAGAGGTGCTATCCAAGAAGATTCATTAAGACGGTGACGAATATGTGATTGTTGTTATAATTTGAAGATAACCGTAATGTGATCCTGTGTCATCTAAAGAAGACGTATGTTGTTCCTTTGGAGATTCTCATTGACTGTGTTGGAGTGTTTGTAGTGTCAGAAATCCCTCAATAGAGAACTGTGTTGAATCAAGAAAACCTACTCTGGACTCGTTTATTCCACCTTTCCACTTTAGAGTGACACCAAATGACTTGGTCCGCTCACATAAGCAAAAAAGTGATAAAATATATTTTAGAATTGAGATTCTTCAAAGTATCCACCCTTTGCCTTGATGACAGCTTTGCACACTCTTGGCATTCTCTTAACCAGCTTCATGAGGTAGTCATATGGAATGCATTTTAATTAACAGGTGTGCCTTGTTAAAAGTTAATTTGTGGAATTTCTTTCCTTCTTAATGCGTTTGAGTCAATCAATTGTGTTGTGACAAGGTAGGGGTGGTATACAGAAGATAGCCCTATTTGGAGAAAATAAACCAGTCCATATTATGGCAAGAACAGCTAAAATAAGCAAAGAGAAATGACAGTCCATCATTACCTTAAGACATGAAGATCAGTCAGTCAGGAACATTTCAAGAACTTTGAAAGTTTCTTCAAGTGCAGTCGCAAGAACCATCAAGCGCTATAATGAAACTGGCTCTCATGAGGACCGCAACAAGAAAGGAAGTCCCAGAGTTACCTCTGCTGCAGAGGATAAGTTCATTAGAGTTACCAGCCTCATAACTTGCAGCCCAAATAAATGCTTCACAGAGTTCAAGTAACAGAGACATCTCAACATCAACTGTTCAGAAGAGACTGCGTGAATCAGACATTCATGGTCGAATTTCTACAAAGAAACAACTACTCAAGGACACCAATAATTAGAAGGGACTTGCTTGGGGCAAGAAACACAAGCAATAGACATTAGACCGGTGGAAATCTGTCCTTTGGTCTGATCAGTCCAAAAATGAAAGTTTGGATCCAACCGCCGTGTCTTTGTGAGACGCAGAGTAGGTAAACGGATGATCTCCGCATATGTAGTTTCCAGCGTGAATCATGGAGGAGGAGGTGTGATGGTGTGGGGTTGCTTTGCTGGTGACACTGTCTGTGATTTATTTAGAATTCAAGCACACTTAACCAGCATGGCTCCCACAGCATTCTGCAGCGATCCGCCATCACATCTGGTTTGCACTTAGTGGAATTATAATTTCTTTTTCAACTGGACAATAACCCAACACACCTCCAGGCTGTGTAAGGGCTATTTGAAGAAGAAGGAGAGTGATGGAGTGATGCATCAGATGACCTGGCCTCCACAATCACCCAACCTCAACCCAATTGAGATGCTTTGGGATGAGTTGGACCACAGAAGGAAGGAAAAGCAGTCAGCAAGTGCTCAGCATATGTGGGAACTCCTTCAAGACTGTTGGAAAAGCATTCCAGTTGAAGCTGGTTGAGAGAATGCCAAGAGTGTGCAAAGCTGACATGTAGGCAAAGGGTGGCAACTTTGAAGAATCTCAAATTTAAAAATATATTTTGATTTGTGTAACACTTTTTGGGTAACTTCAATTCCATATGTGTAATTTCATAGTTTTGATGTCTTCAGTATTATTCTACAATTAAGAAAATAGTCAAAGTAAAGAAAAACCCTTGAATGAGTAAGTGTGTCCAAACTTTTGACTGGTACTGTATGTCATTGAGCTAATAAAGCTGCATACAAACATGGTCTCTTTTGTGTTTTCTTGAGTAAGGCAGCTCCAAAATGCAGGTGTTTCTGCCCATCCAAGAAGGCTCAAGGTCATTGGCCACAGATCAAATGACATATCTACAGTAGCTTTGATTTGACTGATTAAGTCAACATCATACTTTCAAAATCTTAGCTAGCAGTCATCATCATGAATGGAGTCGACTATCTGCTGGCAAATCCTTCTTAATCCATATCATATGAAGAGAAATAATGAAGAGTTAATTATAGATAAAACGTATCGGTGTTCATCGGCCATTGGACAAAAACATTAAGTTGGAAATCGCAAATTCAACAGTGAGTGGTTTGGAAGGAATCAGTGGCTAACTGCAAGCATTGCAAAGCAATCATGAGCCTACTATTCACTGGAGTGGCTGTGTGATCTGTGGTGGTTCATTTCTTTACTATCAAATGAGGAGAGAGAAACGTATCACACAAGTCAGAGTTATACTTAAACTAAATCTTTAATAGTGAGAGCTTTGCAATAGCAATTGCTGGTCGACAAATCATCGTTTCTGATGATCGGCGAGACAAAAGTACAAAGGTCTTTTAAAGCCAAGATACACCCCTTTCAACCTACATGACGAACAACAGATACATAGAATGGGTCACAAGGTTAAGATTTGTGTGAAAGATACCTATAATACATAGCAGACAGTATCTGCTGTGTCAACAGTTTTCATTGTATAGACCAGTGTCTGGCACTCCGACTCCAAACTGGAACCATCTCTCCCTGGTACGGTATAGAACAGAAACATTAACTCATGCTCTGGAATGCTCTTTAGGTTTTATCACCCAAAAGACATCGTAAACCTCCTGTCAGTGTTATCTCCCAGAGGCCCATCCTCAGTAGAACACACAAACACAATAGTTAAGAATACTCTATTCTGTTAAATAAAACAACCATTTGATGCAATAAAAGTATTAGAACATAATCTTGCAATTTTGCCACCATAGGTCCCAAGTCTAAGATTGAGTGTCTCTTTTCCTAGTTTAAAATGATAAACATTCAACATTGGCCATGCTGTCAATGAAGCATGATTTGTGCCGCGCTCAAAACAACTGTTAACTCGGAACTGCAAAATCTGACTTTAGTAAGTTCAAGACAACTGGGAACTCTGGAAAAACGAGCTACGACTGGGAAAATATGTTTTGAACTTTCATCCAGCTCGGAATTGTAAATTCGGAACTCGGGCCTCTTTCTAGAGCTACGACCTGAAGATCACTGATGTCATCATGATTCAAGCTTTTTTTGTTGAGTTCGCCACCTTCCTTTTTCTAGTGAGCACAGCACAACAAGGTCCAGAAACGTCTTGTGTGCTTCTGCATAAATGATGTAATACGGTAGGGAGATATGTATACTGTAGCTAAGAAAGTAATATTAAGTGTATGTTGTGTAGTAAGCTGTTAGTAGCCCATGTGCCTCACTGAATAAATGAACTATTTCGCTGCCAGACAAGGCTCCGCTGATAGCCAGGCGTAGCAGTGGTAAAGTGTTGGGACTGCTGTTGGGACTCTGCTGTTGGGACAGCTTTATGTTGGGACAGCTTTATGTAGGCTCTAACAGTTTGTGGGCACCGATTGTCACCATTATAGTGCAATTAATGTATTGTTGAGTGTTGTGTTGTGTAGTGGTTTTGTTGGCATGCATCCCACAATGTTTTTTGTTGTTGTTTTTTTGCAATTTTTTTGCTAAAATCGCACCTGATCATGTTCCCTCTATCATATCCCCCTCTATCATGTTCCCTCTATCATGTTCCCTCTATCATATTCCTCTCTGTCACATTCCCTCTATCATATTCCCTCTATCATATTCCCTCTATCATGTTCCCTCTATCATATTCTTCTCTATCATATTCCATGTATTATATCGCCCTCTGTCATATTCCTCTCTATCACATTCCCTCTATCATATTGCCTCTATCATATCCCCCTCTATCATATCCCCCTCTATCATGTTCCCCTCTATCATGTTCCATGTATTATATCGCCCTCTGTCATATTCCTCTCTATCATATTCCCTCTATCATATTCCCTCTATCATATTCTCTCTATCATGTTCCCTCTATCATATTCCCTCTATCATATTGCCTCTATCATGTTCCCCTCTATCATGTTCCATGTATTATATCGCCCTCTGTCATATTCCTCTCTATCACATTCCCTCTATCATATTGCCTCTATCATATCCCCCTCTATCATGTTCCCCTCTATCATGTTCCATGTATTATATCGCCCTCTGTCATATTCCCTCTATCATATTCTCTCTATCATGTTCCCTCTATCATATTCTCTCTATCATATTCCCTCTATCATATTCCCTCTATCATATTCCCTCTATCATATTCTTCTCTATCATATTCTCTCTATCATATTCCCCTCCATCATATTCCTCTCTATCACATTCCCTCTATCATATTCCCTCTATCATATCCCCCTCTATCATGTTCCGTGTATTATATCGCCCTCTGTCATATTCCCCTCAATCATATGCCACTATCATATTCCCTCTATGGCTGCTGTATTGTTGTCTCTTCCTACTTGCCCTTTTTGCTGTTGTCTGTGCCCAACAATGTTTGTACCCTGTTTTGTGTTGCTACCATGTTGTGCTGCTGCCATGTTGTGTTGCTACCATGTTGTTGTCATGTTGTGTTGCTGCCATGCTATGTTGTCGTCTTAGGTCTCTCTTTATATATCTACTATATCTATAACTACTGTACCAAGATGGCGTAGCAGTCGGACGTGTGTTTGTCTTGTCCCGTCTTGTCCCGTGTAAATAGTCGGTTTCCTCGTTTTTTTCGAAAAATATTTCATATATATTTTAATCTGGCTTTCCATCTACGAACTGAATATACTTTCCTGCAACGCGCCTCACCCAATGTGGTACGGATCTGCTATTTTTATACTTTAGAACTAGAACCCCCATCAGAAGATAGCCAGCTAACTAGCTAGTAGCTAGTAGTCAGTTAGCACCTGCTAGCGGTATTCACCATTAACTCGGACACCAGCCAGCTTCAGCTCGGTCAATACCTGCCAGTCTGCACATCGCGATATCAACCCAGAGCATATCGGACTGCTTTTTCTCTACCACACCACCGGATTCCTGCCGCAGGCTCTGGACCATTACACCGGATCATCGCAGCTAGCTAGCTACAACCGAGTGGCTACTGCTGGCTAACGCCTCTGTCCTGAAGCAAGCACCAGTTAGCCTTGAGCTAGCCTCGAGCTAGGCCCATCTCCCGGCTAGCCGAAAAGGTATACCAGCTAATTCTTGGGCTACAATACCTCTTTTGCAAATTGGCCTGGAACCTTAATTGATGACACGGAACCCCGCCGATCCATCACGACTGGTCTGCCGACGTAATCGTCCGAGGTGGTTTTAACAAGCTTTTCCGTTGCGATGTCGCCGAAGAACTATCTGCTAGCCCCGGCCCGCTAGCTTTCTGAATAGCCGTGTCTCCAGCTCGCCTAGCGTAGTAGTGACTACCGAACAGCTCCCTGACTCACCTATTGCTGCTCATTGGACCCTTTGATCACTCGGCTACACATGCCTCTCCCTAATCCTGTAGCACTAATTCCAAAAGGTTTGGGACACTGTAAAGTCCATGGAGAATAAGAGCACCTCCTCCCAGCTGCCCACTGCACTGAGGCTAGGAAACACTGTCACCACCGATAAATCTACGATAACCGATCATTACAAGAAGCATTTTTCTACGTCTGGCCATGCTTTCCACCTGGCAACCCCTACCCCGGCCAAAAGCTCTGAACCACCCGCAGCAATGGGCCCAAGCCCCCTTCCCCCGCTTCTCCTTCACCCAAATCCAGATAGCTGATGTTCTGAAAGAGCTGCAAAATCTGTATCCCAACAAATCAGTGGGGCTAGACAATCTGGATCCTCTCTTTCTAAAATGATCTGCCGAAATTGTTGCAACCACTATTACAAGCGCATTCAACCTCTCTTTCGTATCATCTGAGATCCCCGAAGATTGGAAAGCTGCCGCGGTCATCCCCCTCTAGACCAAAACTGTTATAGACCTATATCCATCCTGCCGTGCCTTTATAAAATCTTCGAAAGCCAAGTTAACAAACAGATCAACGACCATTTCGAGTCCCATCGTACCTTCTCCACTACGCAATCTGGTTTCCGAGCTGGTCATGGGTGCACCTCAGCCACGCTCATTGTCCTAAACGATATCAAAACCGTAATTGATAAAAGACAGTACTGTTGTGGCGGATGAATCAGAATTAGTTGGGTAACATAGATAATTAAGATGTTTTATTTGCATAATATGCTTATGTGAGATACTTGTCATTAGAATGTATCCCTTTGGACTCTGGTGTTGACAGTTGCACGGCTTCCCTTAGCTGGGGCTCAGTCACTTGGGGCCCAGAGAGGGGAGAGGTCAGACTTGTCTTTCACATATCCCTGGTGCTATGCAGAATATCAGAAAGGGAAGAGGACAGGATGGAACATTGTCTTCATATGTGAATGTATCTGTTAAACCATGTGAAGGGATGGCGTGATTAATGGGGAACCAATTACTTGTCTCTACAATGTCTGTGCGCAAGTCACTCCCCTCAGTGAGCTTGTCCAGGAGTGGGATCAAGAGGGGGTTTACTTGAGATGGGAGTATCTAGAGCGGACAATTGATTTATGCCATTGGATGAGATGGTGTTTTTGTACTATGAAGTACCAGGAACGAGATTAGAACCTCGTCATTAGGGACCAAACTGAACGATAATTTATAGCGAATGTTATCTGGCTAAGGGATACTCCTTTCTTAAATATAAAGTCCCTTTGTGAACTGTTTCTAAGATCTGTGGTTCGTCATGTAGGTTGAGAGGGGTGTGTCTTGGCTATAAAAGATCTTTGTACTTTTGTGTAGTCACTTTCCAATGGTTCATAATAGAGATAGCGCATCATCAAAGTGCTTTTGCAAAAGCTCTTATTATTAAAGATGTAGTTTAAGTATAACTCTGACGGGTGTGTGAAGTTTGTAACTCTCCTCATTTGGTAATGCAGAAATTAGCCACCACACTGTGCAGCCATCTTAATCGACCTGGCCAAGGCTTTCGACTTTGTCAATCACCACATTCTTATCGGCAGACTCAATAGCCTTGGATTCTCAAATGACTGCCTCGCCTGGTTCACCAACTACTTCTCTGATAGAGTTCAGTGTGTCAAATCGGAGGGCCTGTTGTCCGGACCTCTGGCAGTCTCTATGGGGGTGCCACAGGGTTCAACTCTCGGGCTGACTCTTTTCTCGGTACATATCAATGATGTCGCTCTTGCTGCGGGTGATTCTCTGATCCACCTCTGCGCAGACGACACCATTTAGTATAGATCTGTCTCTTCTTTGGACAGTGTGCTAACAAACCTAAACTTTCCTTCCAGACTCACATTAAGAATCTCCTATCCAAACAAAATCTAGAATTGGCTTCCTATTTCGCAACAAAGCCTCCTTCACTCATGCTGCCAAACATACCCTCGTAAAACTGACTATCCTACCGATCCTTGACTTCGCCGATGTCATTTACAAAACAGCCTCCAACACTCTACCAAGCAAATTGGATGTAGTCTATCACAGTGCCATCCGTTTTGTCACCAAAGCCCTGTATGCTCTCGTTGGCTGGCCCTCACTACATATTCGTTTGCCAAACCCACTGGCTCCAGGTCATCTATAAGTCTTTGCTAGGTAAAGCCCCGTCTTATTTCAGCTCACTGGTCACCATAGCAACACCCACCCATAGGACACGCTCCAACCAGGTATATTTCGCTGGTCATCCCCAAAGCCAACGTCTCCTTTGGCCGCCTTTCCTTCCAGTTCTCTGCTGCCAATTACTGGAATGAATTTCAAAAATCACTGAAGCTGGAGACTTATATCTCCCTCTCTAACTTTAAGCATCAGCTGTCAGAGCAGCTTACCAATCACTGTACCTGTACACAGCCCATCTGTAAATCCCACACCCAATTACCTCATCCCCATATTGTTATTTATTTATTTTGGCTCTTTTGCACCCCAGTATCTCTACTTGCACATCATCTTCTGCACATCTACCACTCCAGTGTTAATGCTTAATTGTAGTTATTTCGCCTCTATGGCCTATTTATTGCCTTAACTCCCTAGTCTTACTACATTTGCACACACTGTACATAGATTTTTCTATTGTGTTATTGACTGTACATTTCTTTATCCCATGTGTAACTCTGTGTTGTTGTTTTTGTCGCACTGCTTTGCTTTATCTTGGCCAGGTCGCAGTTGTAAGTGAGAACTTGTTCTCAACTGGCCTACCTGGTTAAAAAGTTGTGTTGTCTCTCTTGTCGTGATGTGTGTTTTGTCCTATATTTTAATTTGATTTATTTATTTTTAATCCCAGCCCCCCATCCCCGCAGGAGGCCTTTATCTTTTGGTAGGCCGTCATTGTAAATAACAATTTGTTCTGAACTGACTTGCCGAGTTAATTAAAATAAAATAAATACAATAACATATTCCTCTGTGTCATATTCCCTCTGTCATATGTCCTCTATCATATTCCCTGTATTATATTCCTCTCTATTATATTCCCTCTATCATATTCCTCTCTATCATATTCCCTCTATCATATTCCCTCTATCATATGTCCTCTATCATATTCCCTTTATCATATTCTCTCTATCATATTCCTCTCTATCATATTCCTCTCTATCATATTCCTCTCTATTATATTCCTCTCCACCCTCCATCCACTCCCCTCCTTTTTCATCCTCCTCATCTCATCTCAGCACTGCCCCTCTCCATCGGGTAGATTTGGAATTCAACATTTAAACACTCCCCAGATTTGTGAAAAGTAACCATTTTGTGTTTATACAGTGTTGTACAGTATGCCTTAACAAAAATCGAACAGAGTAAACATTCTTTATTTATTTTTTAATGCTTTGTTTTTTCATTGCATGCAAAAATACCATATCCCTCCCTCCCTCCCTACTCTCTCTCTATTACCCAGTCTACTCATCCATCTTCAAGCTTTCATCCCTTCCCTGCACTTCTATCACCCTCTCAGTTCCACCTCCAGCTGGCTCCCTCTTTTTCTTCTTCTCCAGTCTCTTCCTCTCCTCTTTCCTCATCTTTTCTCTCTTCTTCTCCTCTTTTACTTGAATCTTTCGCTCCATCTCCAGGAACTCAGCTTGAGCTTTCTCTCTCTTTTTCAGCTCCTCATAACACTTCTTCTCTTTCTTAATTCTGTCTTTCATCATGGCATTATGTATCTTCATCAGCCCCTCTAACCTCTTTTTCTCTGCCTTTTCCTTCTCTTTGCTTTCCTTCTCACTCTTTTTCTGTTCTAACTTCTCCCTCTTTTTCTCAGCCTTCATGACTTTCTTCTGCTCTTTCTCTCTCTCATTCATCTCTTTCTTCTCCCTCTTTTTTTGCTCCTCCTCCTTGTCGTTCATCTCCTTTCTCTCTTTCTCATCATCTTTCAACTTCTTATTCAGTTTCTTATTTTCCTCTTTTTCCTTCATCTTCAAAAACGGGATTTTCTTCATGGGGTTCATGACCAGAAAGCCCACTCTTCCCAGGATGGTCTCTGCTCTATCTGATGAAACCATCCCATTGGAGCACTTGGAATGGGCACAGTCTGCCTCATGCTTCAATCCCTCCTTCGGGCTCATCTCCTTGACGCTCCTCTCTTCACTCTCAATTTCAATGCCTATGCAATAATCCTAACAGGAAAACATTGAGTCTAGGTGTAAAATTGTTTCAATGTGGCACATTCAATACACAATTGAGTGATCAACATACAATGATGGCCTAATAACCCTAGTGAGGGGTGATGTTTTATACCATGAGCAAAGAGCAGCAGGGTTGGGGTCAATTCCATTTCAATTCCGGTCAATTCAGGAAGTACTCTAAAATTCCAGTTCTCTTCAACGTATTGAATTGAAATGGAACTGACCACCATCCCTGTAAAGAAGTAGTGTAAAATAGGACACCTACCTTTGCCTCTTCCAGGGTCCAGGGCCTGGGTTCCTCATCCTCTGACCTGCATATGGAGGCTCCCACTCTAACAGGCGTCTTAGTGACCACGCAGATCAGAGGGGTGGGCAGCTCATCATTGCGGGTTGCCAGAGTTAAGTTAGCATCTGAGACCAGCTGGTGAGCGTGAGGGCAGATATCCAACTCCACAGTAGTGCCCCTCCCTTTCTGATCTGGCTGCTTGTGGTCCTTGTCATGGATGCATTCCAGGCTTGGAGGAAGTGCATGGACAGGACTTTTATCACCTGTCAGTTCCTCTCTCTTGACAGTGGATGCAACTGCACATGCCTCTATGTCAACTGAGCACTCTGTGGTGTTCTTAACAGTCTCCTCTGGCTGTTTGTGGTCATTGTTGTGGGTGCAGTGGAGCCTTAGAGGCAGTGCTGCGGGAGCAGGAGGACTTTTATGAGTCAAAAACTCCTCTTGGAGGACAGTAGACACAGAAGCGGCTGATTCACTGGCAACTGGACACTTGCTGGCGCCCTCTACTGCCTCCGCTGGCCATTTGTAGTCATTGTCAAAGACAAGTTGCAGACTTGAAGGCAGCACTGTGTGAAGAGGGTTAGCTGCCGATGGATCCTCTCTATTAGCAACTGATGCCTCTGCGGCGACTGAGCACTCAGTGGCGCCCTCTATCGTCTCCTCTGGCTGCTTATGGACATTGTCCAAAATGTGTGACAAGCTTGGAGGCAGCCTTGGAGCAGGGCTTTTATCCAGGTCCTCTCCCTGGACAATGGAATTGCCTGCAGTGATCTCTGTGGCAAGGGAGGACTCGGTGGCATCCTCTTTTTCCTCCTTGGTCAGTTTGTGGTCAGAGTCACAGATACATGGTGAGCTTGGAGGCAGTGCTGCAGGGTCAGGAGGGCTTTGATCAGCTGCCATGTCCTCTTTGAGGTGAGTGGACACATCATTGGTTGTTTCACTGGCAACTGGACACTTGTTGGTTCCCTCTGCTGCTGCCCCTGACAGTTTGTTGTCAATGTCAAAGACACCTGGCAGACTTGGAGGCAGCATTGGGACAGGGCATTTAGCTGCTGATCTGTCTACTCCATCAACAGTAGCTGTGCCTGAAGTGGCCTCTGTAACAAATGAGACCTCATAGGCATCCTCTACTGTGTGCTCTGGAGGCATGAAGTCATCGTCAAAGACTGGTGGCAGGCATGGTGTCTGCACTGAAGGAAGAATTCTAGCTTCCCATCGGTTCTCTCTCTTGACAGTGGCTGTACCTGCAGTGGCCACATTGGCAACTCGGCACTCCGTGGCTGAAACAGCAAGCTGGGAGGTTTCCGGGACATTGAATGAATTGCCAATGAACCGCTGAGCCAGTGGTGGAAGGGAGAAAGGATAGAATCTGTCCTCTTCCTTGATATTAGATATTGCCACTGGAGCAACTGAGACCTCAGTGGTTCCCTCTGTCTGCTGTGGTGGAATGGAGTCATCGTTAAAGAAGTGTGGCAGGTATCGATGAAGCATTGAGGAAAGATGTGTATCTGTCGATAAGTCCTCTCTTTTACCAGCAGATACATCTCCAGTGGCCTCTGTGGCAACTGGGCACTCAGCAGGGACAAAGTAGGAAAATACAATGAACCGCTGTGCATCCTGAGCGCGTATGGCCAATGGAGAGGGGGGATGCAACATGGTTGGTATAGGCCTCCGATTGGTGAAAGCCAGTGGTGGGAGGGAGTCAATACAGGGAGCCATGAACTCAGTGAGTGGACGGTTGGTCGCATCTCTCACATTCTGCGGGAGAAAAGAAACAGACCTGATGAAAGTGATCACCTTCAGTACATACATACTTTATGTGTGAACACTATAGACTTATACCATCACATATACAGTGCCTTCGGAAAGTATTCAGACCCCTTCACTTTTTCCACATTTTGTTACCTCAAAGCCTTATTCTAAAATGTATTAAATCATTTTTTTCGCTCATCAATCTAACGTCTTCCATTGAAGAATGATGGAGGCTGGCCGCTGTGTTCTTCCCTAGATCTGTTTCTCGACACAATCCTGTCTCGGATCTCTACGGACAATTCCTTCTAACTCATTGTTTGGTGTTTGCTCTGACATGCACTGTCAACTGTGGGACCTTATATAGACAGGTGTGTGCCTTTCCAAATCATGTCCTATCAATTTCATTTATCAGTTGTCCAATCAAGTTGTAGAAACATCTCAAGGACGATCAATGGAAACAGGATGCACCTGAGCTCAATTTTGAGACTCATAGCAAAGGGTCTGAATACTTATATAAATAAGTTATTTTTGTTTTTAAGTTTAATACATTTGCAATAAAAATGTAAAATCATTTTTTTTCACTTTGTCATTATGGGGTATAGTGTGTAGATTGCTGAGAATTTTTATTATATTTCATCGATTTTAGAATGAGGATGTAACGTAACAAAAGGTGGAAAAAGTAAAGGTGTCTGAATACTTTCCCGAAGGCACTGTATATATCTAGTGTCCTCTCAGATGCTCTGCATCAGTCTGTACCAACCCTGGGTCTTCCAGCCAACGGGTCAACTAAGTGTACAAATACATGCCCTACACCCAGCATAACAGTTAACATTTTAGACATTTAGCAGAGGCTTTTATCCAGAACAACTTACAGTTAGTGCATTCAACTTAAGGTAGCTAGGTGGGACAACTACATAATACTGATATGAAGGTCTACAAGAGATCGCTTGGTCTTGTTATTTAACATTTTTTCAAGACAAGGCAACCATAAGAACTGAGAACTATGTATGTAACAATACTCAAAGAGAGACTTACACGATACAACACAAGAAAAGTTATCAGACAAAATACTGTTAGCTTACATTCAATGGCATATGTCACATTTTGCCCGTATATTGACATATATTTGCTTTAATCAATATTGTTCAACAGAACTCTTGTCGACTTTGTCAAAGTTGGTATTGTTACCTCCTCAATCAGGATTGGCATTTTCCTCGTCTCAAACCAAATCCTCTTCATCTCCTTCTCCTGCTCCCTCTGGATCTGCTTCACCAGAGCCAACCTGGCTCCCAGCTCCATCATGTAGTCTGTCTGGATCTCCCTTTCCTTCAACTGACACTCAGCCCTCCTCTGTGTCAGCGTTGAACCCTCCATGTCTTCCTCCTAGCTGACAATAACTCTGGAAAATACATAACGTTGTAGTAAGTGGCATGTTACTAACCAAAGAATAATACAAACTGTCTCTCGTCAATAGTTTCACTTGTTACCATGATTGCATGTTAGGCCTACTTAAAAGGTCATGTAAGTACACAAGTCATTTGAAAAGTAGTTATTCTACAGAAACATAGTTAAACAGTAAGTTATATTACAACCTACCTCTCAAGTAAGCAGTGTGTTCTCTCGCTAATGAAATAGGACATTAATAATCTGTCAGTGGTTAGTTGAATCAGTCTCTTTGCACTGTTCTGTTTGTCTGTGCAACAGCTAACCTCCCAGAATCAGAATCTTGTGATGTCACAATGAAGGCCCCATTGCCATGACTACCCACAGAAACTCTCATGTGTAATCAAATGCTGGAACAATTCACTTTTTTTTATACCTATGCAGCACAGTCATAACTAATATTTACATTGAATCCATGTAACCATATTTTTTATTAAAATGAAATGCTCTACGTCTTATCAAATGGTTGACCATTCATAATACAGGTGTTTTGGCCTAATTCAAAGTCAATATGGTTTAGATTTCACAACTAGCATCCAGGCTTACTTAGGTTACTTGTTTGATCTCAACCTACCACTAATGTCAGTGTTTCTCATCATTCTCTTCATCATTAATAAAATATATAGCCTACCTTACTACAGTAAAACAGGTCTTCCATAGACTATGACACCTCAGTAACAAAGGTCCAACAAAGAAGTGAGTGCTCAAGAGAACATCTCTCTTCAATGGCCTCAGCTATTAACCATATAATCAACAAGGTCAAATGCAGCACTAAAATCAAGAACCAGTTCAACCATAAGTTTATTTTGGTCAAGTGACCTGAGCCATTGATGGGTTAAATCAACTAGAGCTGTTGCAGTCGAGGGATCTTCACGGTACGCATGCTGGTAGAGAAATAAGATCTGCTGGATGTGTAATTATCTAGGCTAAACATTTGATTGAAGAGTAGGTGTCCCTGAAATCTTGCATTGTTGTTCAATATATTATTAATTAAGGAAATCAATATCAGCTGACTTTAGAACAGTAGTTTTAGACCTGCCAACAGAGCCCATTTTTTAAAAACTTGTTAGAAATGTTTGTTATCCATGTCTTTCCAGTTGATCTAACCAATCAGACTCAAGAGCATCACACATTCCTCCATTCATTCCCCTCTATCATATTCCTCTACCATATGCAGTGGTGACGCGACATTCAGGGCATTTCTTACAAAAAAATGGCTTTCCTGTTTTGTTTGTTATTTTGATATGAATATATGTCACATATCAGTTTGCAAACATTGTAAAAATATTTATAGTTTGATAGTGAAGACATCAAAACTATGAAATAACACATATGGAATCATGTAGTAAGCAAAAAAGTGATAAAATATATTTTAGAATTGAGATTCTTCAAAGTATCCACCCTTTGCCTTGATGACAGCTTTGCACACTCTTGGCATTCTCTTAACCAGCTTCATGAGGTAGTCATATGGAATGCATTTTAATTAACAGGTGTGCCTTGTTAAAAGTTAATTTGTGGAATTTCTTTCCTTCTTAATGCGTTTGAGTCAATCAATTGTGTTGTGACAAGGTAGGGGTGGTATACAGAAGATAGCCCTATTTGGAGAAAATAAACCAGTCCATATTATGGCAAGAACAGCTAAAATAAGCAAAGAGAAATGACAGTCCATCATTACCTTAAGACATGAAGATCAGTCAGTCAGGAACATTTCAAGAACTTTGAAAGTTTCTTCAAGTGCAGTCGCAAGAACCATCAAGCGCTATAATGAAACTGGCTCTCATGAGGACCGCAACAAGAAAGGAAGTCCCAGAGTTACCTCTGCTGCAGAGGATAAGTTCATTAGAGTTACCAGCCTCATAACTTGCAGCCCAAATAAATGCTTCACAGAGTTCAAGTAACAGAGACATCTCAACATCAACTGTTCAGAAGAGACTGCGTGAATCAGACATTCATGGTTGAATTTCTACAAAGAAACAACTACTCAAGGACACCAATAATTAGAAGGGACTTGCTTGGGGCAAGAAACACAAGCAATAGACATTAGACCGGTGGAAATCTGTCCTTTGGTCTGATCAGTCCAAAAATGAAAGTTTGGATCCAACCGCCGTGTCTTTGTGAGACGCAGAGTAGGTAAACGGATGATCTCCGCATATGTAGTTTCCAGCGTGAATCATGGAGGAGGAGGTGTGATGGTGTGGGGTTGCTTTGCTGGTGACACTGTCTGTGATTTATTTAGAATTCAAGCACACTTAACCAGCATGGCTCCCACAGCATTCTGCAGCGATCCGCCATCACATCTGGTTTGCACTTAGTGGAATTATAATTTCTTTTTCAACTGGACAATAACCCAACACACCTCCAGGCTGTGTAAGGGCTATTTGAAGAAGAAGGAGAGTGATGGAGTGATGCATCAGATGACCTGGCCTCCACAATCACCCAACCTCAACCCAATTGAGATGCTTTGGGATGAGTTGGACCACAGAAGGAAGGAAAAGCAGTCAGCAAGTGCTCAGCATATGTGGGAACTCCTTCAAGACTGTTGGAAAAGCATTCCAGTTGAAGCTGGTTGAGAGAATGCCAAGAGTGTGCAAAGCTGACATGTAGGCAAAGGGTGGCAACTTTGAAGAATCTCAAATTTAAAAATATATTTTGATTTGTGTAACACTTTTTGGGTAACTTCAATTCCATATGTGTAATTTCATAGTTTTGATGTCTTCAGTATTATTCTACAATTAAGAAAATAGTCAAAGTAAAGAAAAACCCTTGAATGAGTAAGTGTGTCCAAACTTTTGACTGGTACTGTATGTCATTGAGCTAATAAAGCTGCATACAAACATGGTCTCTTTTGTGTTTTCTTGAGTAAGGCAGCTCCAAAATGCAGGTGTTTCTGCCCATCCAAGAAGGCTCAAGGTCATTGGCCACAGATCAAATGACATATCTACAGTAGCTTTGATTTGACTGATTAAGTCAACATCATACTTTCAAAATCTTAGCTAGCAGTCATCATCATGAATGGAGTCGACTATCTGCTGGCAAATCCTTCTTAATCCATATCATATGAAGAGAAATAATGAAGAGTTAATTATAGATAAAACGTATCGGTGTTCATCGGCCATTGGACAAAAACATTAAGTTGGAAATCGCAAATTCAACAGTGAGTGGTTTGGAAGGAATCAGTGGCTAACTGCAAGCATTGCAAAGCAATCATGAGCCTACTATTCACTGGAGTGGCTGTGTGATCTGTGGTGGTTCATTTCTTTACTATCAAATGAGGAGAGACAAACGTATCACACAAGTCAGAGTTATACTTAAACTAAATCTTTAATAGTGAGAGCTTTGCAATAGCAATTGCTGGTCGACAAATCATCGTTTCTGATGATCGGCGAGACAAAAGTACAAAGGTCTTTTAAAGCCAAGATACACCCCTTTCAACCTACATGACGAACAACAGATACATAGAATGGGTCACAAGGTTAAGATTTGTGTGAAAGATACCTATAATACATAGCAGACAGTATCTGCTGTGTCAACAGTTTTCATTGTATAGACCAGTGTCTGGCACTCCGACTCCAAACTGGAACCATCTCTCCCTGGTACGGTATAGAACAGAAACATTAACTCATGCTCTGGAATGCTCTTTAGGTTTTATCACCCAAAAGACATCGTAAACCTCCTGTCAGTGTTATCTCCCAGAGGCCCATCCTCAGTAGAACACACAAACACAATAGTTAAGAATACTCTATTCTGTTAAATAAAACAACCATTTGATGCAATAAAAGTATTAGAACATAATCTTGCAATTTTGCCACCATAGGTCCCAAGTCTAAGATTGAGTGTCTCTTTTCCTAGTTTAAAATGATAAACATTCAACATTGGCCATGCTGTCAATGAAGCATGATTTGTGCCGCGCTCAAAACAACTGTTAACTCGGAACTGCAAAATCTGACTTTAGTAAGTTCAAGACAACTGGGAACTCTGGAAAAACGAGCTACGACTGGGAAAATATGTTTTGAACTTTCATCCAGCTCGGAATTGTACATTCGGAACTCGGGCCTCTTTCTAGAGCTACGACCTGAAGATCACTGATGTCATCATGATTCAAGCTTTTTTTGTTGAGTTCGCCACCTTCCTTTTTCTAGTGAGCACAGCACAACAAGGTCCAGAAACGTCTTGTGTGCTTCTGCATAAATGATGTAATACGGTAGGGAGATATGTATACTGTAGCTAAGAAAGTAATATTAAGTGTATGTTGTGTAGTAAGCTGTTAGTAGCCCATGTGCCTCACTGAATAAATGAACTATTTCGCTGCCAGACAAGGCTCCGCTGATAGCCAGGCGTAGCAGTGGTAAAGTGTTGGGACTGCTGTTGGGACTCTGCTGTTGGGACAGCTTTATGTTGGGACAGCTTTATGTAGGCTCTAACAGTTTGTGGGCACCGATTGTCACCATTATAGTGCAATTAATGTATTGTTGAGTGTTGTGTTGTGTAGTGGTTTTGTTGGCATGCATCCCACAATGTTTTTTGTTGTTGTTTTTTTGCAATTTTTTTGCTAAAATCGCACCTGATCATGTTCCCTCTATCATATCCCCCTCTATCATGTTCCCTCTATCATGTTCCCTCTATCATATTCCTCTCTGTCACATTCCCTCTATCATATTCCCTCTATCATATTCCCTCTATCATGTTCCCTCTATCATATTCTTCTCTATCATATTCCATGTATTATATCGCCCTCTGTCATATTCCTCTCTATCACATTCCCTCTATCATATTGCCTCTATCATATCCCCCTCTATCATATCCCCCTCTATCATGTTCCCCTCTATCATGTTCCATGTATTATATCGCCCTCTGTCATATTCCTCTCTATCATATTCCCTCTATCATATTCCCTCTATCATATTCTCTCTATCATGTTCCCTCTATCATATTCCCTCTATCATATTGCCTCTATCATGTTCCCCTCTATCATGTTCCATGTATTATATCGCCCTCTGTCATATTCCTCTCTATCACATTCCCTCTATCATATTGCCTCTATCATATCCCCCTCTATCATGTTCCCCTCTATCATGTTCCATGTATTATATCGCCCTCTGTCATATTCCCTCTATCATATTCTCTCTATCATGTTCCCTCTATCATATTCTCTCTATCATATTCCCTCTATCATATTCCCTCTATCATATTCCCTCTATCATATTCTTCTCTATCATATTCTCTCTATCATATTCCCCTCCATCATATTCCTCTCTATCACATTCCCTCTATCATATTCCCTCTATATAATACACATGTTCCGTGTATTATATCGCCCTCTGTCATATTCCCCTCAATCATATGCCACTATCATATTCCCTCTATGGCTGCTGTATTGTTGTCTCTTCCTACTTGCCCTTTTTGCTGTTGTCTGTGCCCAACAATGTTTGTACCCTGTTTTGTGTTGCTACCATGTTGTGCTGCTGCCATGTTGTGTTGCTACCATGTTGTTGTCATGTTGTGTTGCTGCCATGCTATGTTGTCGTCTTAGGTCTCTCTTTATATATCTACTATATCTATAACTACTGTACCAAGATGGCGTAGCAGTCGGACGTGTGTTTGTCTTGTCCCGTCTTGTCCCGTGTAAATAGTCGGTTTCCTCGTTTTTTTTGAAAAATATTTCATATATATTTTAATCTGGCTTTCCATCTACGAACTGAATATACTTTCCTGCAACGCGCCTCACCCAATGTGGTACGGATCTGCTATTTTTATACTTTAGAACTAGAACCCCCATCAGAAGATAGCCAGCTAACTAGCTAGTAGCTAGTAGTCAGTTAGCACCTGCTAGCGGTATTCACCATTAACTCGGACACCAGCCAGCTTCAGCTCGGTCAATACCTGCCAGTCTGCACATCGCGATATCAACCCAGAGCATATCGGACTGCTTTTTCTCTACCACACCACCGGATTCCTGCCGCAGGCTCTGGACCATTACACCGGATCATCGCAGCTAGCTAGCTACAACCGAGTGGCTACTGCTGGCTAACGCCTCTGTCCTGAAGCAAGCACCAGTTAGCCTTGAGCTAGCCTCGAGCTAGGCCCATCTCCCGGCTAGCCGAAAAGGTATACCAGCTAATTCTTGGGCTACAATACCTCTTTTGCAAATTGGCCTGGAACCTTAATTGATGACACGGAACCCCGCCGATCCATCACGACTGGTCTGCCGACGTAATCGTCCGAGGTGGTTTTAACAAGCTTTTCCGTTGCGATGTCGCCGAAGAACTATCTGCTAGCCCCGGCCCGCTAGCTTTCTGAATAGCCGTGTCTCCAGCTCGCCTAGCGTAGTAGTGACTACCGAACAGCTCCCTGACTCACCTATTGCTGCTCATTGGACCCTTTGATCACTCGGCTACACATGCCTCTCCCTAATCCTGTAGCACTAATTCCAAAAGGTTTGGGACACTGTAAAGTCCATGGAGAATAAGAGCACCTCCTCCCAGCTGCCCACTGCACTGAGGCTAGGAAACACTGTCACCACCGATAAATCTACGATAACCGATCATTACAAGAAGCATTTTTCTACGTCTGGCCATGCTTTCCACCTGGCAACCCCTACCCCGGCCAAAAGCTCTGAACCACCCGCAGCAATGGGCCCAAGCCCCCTTCCCCCGCTTCTCCTTCACCCAAATCCAGATAGCTGATGTTCTGAAAGAGCTGCAAAATCTGTATCCCAACAAATCAGTGGGGCTAGACAATCTGGATCCTCTCTTTCTAAAATGATCTGCCGAAATTGTTGCAACCACTATTACAAGCGCATTCAACCTCTCTTTCGTATCATCTGAGATCCCCGAAGATTGGAAAGCTGCCGCGGTCATCCCCCTCTAGACCAAAACTGTTATAGACCTATATCCATCCTGCCGTGCCTTTATAAAATCTTCGAAAGCCAAGTTAACAAACAGATCAACGACCATTTCGAGTCGCATCGTACCTTCTCCACTACGCAATCTGGTTTCCGAGCTGGTCATGGGTGCACCTCAGCCACGCTCATTGTCCTAAACGATATCAAAACCGTAATTGATAAAAGACAGTACTGTTGTGGCGGATGAATCAGAATTAGTTGGGTAACATAGATAATTAAGATGTTTTATTTGCATAATATGCTTATGTGAGATACTTGTCATTAGAATGTATCCCTTTGGACTCTGGTGTTGACAGTTGCACGGCTTCCCTTAGCTGGGGCTCAGTCACTTGGGGCCCAGAGAGGGGAGAGGTCAGACTTGTCTTTCACATATCCCTGGTGCTATGCAGAATATCAGAAAGGGAAGAGGACAGGATGGAACATTGTCTTCATATGTGAATGTATCTGTTAAACCATGTGAAGGGATGGCGTGATTAATGGGGAACCAATTACTTGTCTCTACAATGTCTGTGCGCAAGTCACTCCCCTCAGTGAGCTTGTCCAGGAGTGGGATCAAGAGGGGGTTTACTTGAGATGGGAGTATCTAGAGCGGACAATTGATTTATGCCATTGGATGAGATGGTGTTTTTGTACTATGAAGTACCAGGAACGAGATTAGAACCTCGTCATTAGGGACCAAACTGAACGATAATTTATAGCGAATGTTATCTGGCTAAGGGATACTCCTTTCTTAAATATAAAGTCCCTTTGTGAACTGTTTCTAAGATCTGTGGTTCGTCATGTAGGTTGAGAGGGGTGTGTCTTGGCTATAAAAGATCTTTGTACTTTTGTGTAGTCACTTTCCAATGGTTCATAATAGAGATAGCGCATCATCAAAGTGCTTTTGCAAAAGCTCTTATTATTAAAGATGTAGTTTAAGTATAACTCTGACTGGTGTGTGAAGTTTGTAACTCTGCTCATTTGGTAATGCAGAAATTAGCCACCACACTGTGCAGCCATCTTAATCGACCTGGCCAAGGCTTTCGACTTTGTCAATCACCACATTCTTATCGGCAGACTCAATAGCCTTGGATTCTCAAATGACTGCCTCGCCTGGTTCACCAACTACTTCTCTGATAGAGTTCAGTGTGTCAAATCGGAGGGCCTGTTGTCCGGACCTCTGGCAGTCTCTATGGGGGTGCCACAGGGTTCAACTCTCGGGCTGACTCTTTTCTCGGTACATATCAATGATGTCGCTCTTGCTGCGGGTGATTCTCTGATCCACCTCTGCGCAGACGACACCATTTAGTATAGATCTGTCTCTTCTTTGGACAGTGTGCTAACAAACCTAAACTTTCCTTCCAGACTCACATTAAGAATCTCCTATCCAAACAAAATCTAGAATTGGCTTCCTATTTCGCAACAAAGCCTCCTTCACTCATGCTGCCAAACATACCCTCGTAAAACTGACTATCCTACCGATCCTTGACTTCGGCGATGTCATTTACAAAACAGCCTCCAACACTCTACCAAGCAAATTGGATGTAGTCTATCACAGTGCCATCCGTTTTGTCACCAAAGCCCTGTATGCTCTCGTTGGCTGGCCCTCACTACATATTCGTTTGCCAAACCCACTGGCTCCAGGTCATCTATAAGTCTTTGCTAGGTAAAGCCCCGTCTTATTTCAGCTCACTGGTCACCATAGCAACACCCACCCATAGGACACGCTCCAACCAGGTATATTTCGCTGGTCATCCCCAAAGCCCATCTGTAAATCCCACACCCAATTACCTCATCCCCATATTGTTATTTATTTATTTTGGCTCTTTTGCACCCCAGTATCTCTACTTGCACATCATCTTCTGCACATCTACCACTCCAGTGTTAATGCTTAATTGTAGTTATTTCGCCTCTATGGCCTATTTATTGCCTTAACTCCCTAGTCTTACTACATTTGCACACACTGTACATAGATTTTTCTATTGTGTTATTGACTGTACATTTCTTTATCCCATGTGTAACTCTGTGTTGTTGTTTTTGTCGCACTGCTTTGCTTTATCTTGGCCAGGTCGCAGTTGTAAGTGAGAACTTGTTCTCAACTGGCCTACCTGGTTAAAAAGTTGTGTTGTCTCTCTTGTCGTGATGTGTGTTTTGTCCTATATTTTAATTTGATTTATTTATTTTTAATCCCAGCCCCCCATCCCCGCAGGAGGCCTTTATCTTTTGGTAGGCCGTCATTGTAAATAACAATTTGTTCTGAACTGACTTGCCGAGTTAATTAAAATAAAATAAATACAATAACATATTCCTCTGTGTCATATTCCCTCTGTCATATGTCCTCTATCATATTCCCTGTATTATATTCCTCTCTATTATATTCCCTCTATCATATTCCTCTCTATCATATTCCCTCTATCATATTCCCTCTATCATATGTCCTCTATCATATTCCCTTTATCATATTCTCTCTATCATATTCCTCTCTATCATATTCCTCTCTATCATATTCCTCTCTATTATATTCCTCTCCACCCTCCATCCACTCCCCTCCTTTTTCATCCTCCTCATCTCATCTCAGCACTGCCCCTCTCCATCGGGTAGATTTGGAATTCAACATTTAAACACTCCCCAGATTTGTGAAAAGTAACCATTTTGTGTTTATACAGTGTTGTACAGTATGCCTTAACAAAAATCGAACAGAGTAAACATTCTTTATTTATTTTTTAATGCTTTGTTTTTTCATTGCATGCAAAAATACCATATCCCTCCCTCCCTCCCTACTCTCTCTCTATTACCCAGTCTACTCATCCATCTTCAAGCTTTCATCCCTTCCCTGCACTTCTATCACCCTCTCAGTTCCACCTCCAGCTGGCTCCCTCTTTTTCTTCTTCTCCAGTCTCTTCCTCTCCTCTTTCCTCATCTTTTCTCTCTTCTTCTCCTCTTTTACTTGAATCTTTCGCTCCATCTCCAGGAACTCAGCTTGAGCTTTCTCTCTCTTTTTCAGCTCCTCATAACACTTCTTCTCTTTCTTAATTCTGTCTTTCATCATGGCATTATGTATCTTCATCAGCCCCTCTAACCTCTTTTTCTCTGCCTTTTCCTTCTCTTTGCTTTCCTTCTCACTCTTTTTCTGTTCTAACTTCTCCCTCTTTTTCTCAGCCTTCATGACTTTCTTCTGCTCTTTCTCTCTCTCATTCATCTCTTTCTTCTCCCTCTTTTTTTGCTCCTCCTCCTTGTCTTTCATCTCCTTTCTCTCTTTCTCATCATCTTTCAACTTCTTATTCAGTTTCTTATTTTCCTCTTTTTCCTTCATCTTCAAAAACGGGATTTTCTTCATGGGGTTCATGACCAGAAAGCCCACTCTTCCCAGGATGGTCACTGCTCTCTCTGATGAAACCATCCCATTGGAGCACTTGGAATGGGCACAGTCTGCCTCATGCTTCAATCCCTCCTTCGGGCTCATCTCCTTGACGCTCCTCTCTTCACTCTCAATTTCAATGCCTATGCAATAATCCTAACAGGAAAACATTGAGTCTAGGTGTAAAATTGTTTCAATGTGGCACATTCAATACACAATTGAGTGATCAACATACAATGATGGCCTAATAACCCTAGTGAGGGGTGATGTTTTATACTATGAGCAAAGAGCAGCAGGGTTGGGGTCAATTCCATTTCAATTCCGGTCAATTCAGGAAGTACTCTAAAATTCCAGTTCTCTTCAACGTATTGAATTGAAATGGAACTGACCACCATCACTGTAAAGTAGTAGTGTAAAATAGGACACCTACCTTTGCCTCTTCCAGGGTCCAGGGCCTGGGTTCCTCATCCTCTGACCTGCATATGGAGGCTCCCACTCTAACAGGCATCTTAGTGACCACGCAGATCAGAGGGGTGGGCAGCTCATCATTGCGGGTTGCCAGAGTTAAGTTAGCATCTGAGACCAGCTGGTGACCGTGAGGGCAGATATCCAACTCCACAGTAGTGCCCCTCCCTTTCTGATCTGGCTGCTTGTGGTCCTTGTCATGGATGCATTCCAGGCTTGGAGGAAGTGCATGGACAGGGCTTTTATCACCTGTCAGTTCCTCTCTCTTGACAGTGGCTATACCTGCAGTGGCCACATTGGCAACTCGGCACTCCGTGGCTGAAACAGCAAGCTGGGAGGTTTCCGGGACATTGAATGAATTGCCAATGAACCGCTGAGCCAGTGGTGGAAGGGAGAAAGGATAGAATCTGTCCTCTTCCTTGATATTAGATATTGCCACTGGAGCAACTGAGACCTCAGTGGTTCCCTCTGTCTGCTGTGGTGGAATGGAGTCATCGTTAAAGAAGTGTGGCAGGTATCGATGAAGCATTGAGGAAAGATGTGTATCTGTCGATAAGTCCTCTCTTTTACCAGCAGATACATCTCCAGTGGCCTCTGTGGCAACTGGGCACTCAGCAGGGACAAAGTAGGAAAATACAATGAACCGCTGTGCATCCTGAGCGCGTATGGCCAATGGAGAGGGGGGATGCAACATGGTTGGTATAGGCCTCCGATTGGTGAAAGCCAGTGGTGGGAGGGAGTCAATACAGGGAGCCATGAACTCAGTGAGTGGACGGTTGGTCACATCTCTCACATTCTGCGGGAGAAAAGAAACAGACCTGATGAAAGTGATCACATTCAGTACATACATACTTTATGAGTGAACACTATATACTTATACATCACATATACAGTGCCTTCGGAAAGTATTCAGACCCCTTCACTTTTTCCACATTTTGTTACCTCACAGCCTTATTCTAAAACTAAATAATTTTTTTCGCTCATCAATCTAACGTCTTCCATTGAAGAATGATGGAGGCTGGCCGCTGTGTTCTTGGGGACCTTCAATGCTGCAGAATTTTTTTTGGTACCCTTCCCTAGATCTGTTTCTTGACACAATCCTGTCTTGGAACTCTATGGACAATTCCTTCTACCTCATGGTTTGGTATTTGCTCTGACATGCACTGTCAACTGTGGGACCTTATATAAACAGATGTGTGCCTTTCCAAATCATGTCCTATCAATTTCATTTACCACTTGTCCAATCAAGTTGTAGAAACATCTCAAGGACGATCAATGGAAACAGGATGCACCTGAGCTCAATTTTGAGGCACATTTTAGACATTTAGCAGAGGCTTTTATCCAGAACGACTTACAGTTAGTGCATTCAACTTAAGGTAGCTAGGTGGGACAACTACATAATCCTGATATGAAGGTCTACGAGAGATCGCTTGGTCTTGTTATTAAAAAAATTTTCAAGACAAGGCAACCATAAGAACTGAGAACTATGTATATAATAATACTCAAAGAGAGACTTACACGATACAACACAAGAAAAGTTATCAGACAAAATACTGTTAGCTTACATTCAATGGCATATGTCACATTTTGCCCGTATATTGACATATATTTGCTTTAATCAATATTGTTTAATAGAACTCTAGTCGACTTTGTCAAAGTTGGTCTTGTTACCTCCTCAATCAGGCTCGGCATTTTCCTCGTCTCAAACCAAATCCTCTTCATCTCCTTCTCCTGCTCCCTCTGGATCTGCTTCACCAGAGCCAACCTGGCTCCCAGCTCCATCATGTAGTCTGTCTGGATCTCCCTTTCCTTCAACTGACACTCAGCCCTCCTCTGTGTCAGCGTTGAACCCTCCATGTCTTCCTCCTAGCTAACAATAACTCTGGAAAATACATGACGTTGTAGTAAGTGGCATGTTACTAACCAAAGAATAATACATCTCTTTACGATGTGCACACATTTCTTCCCGTTTACTTACAATTAAGCAAGTGACAATCCCGATCCAGAGATGATTACGCAATAGGCCTATCTGAATTACTAGTAAAAAGTTGGCAACTGGAAAATTGATTTTGGCTGTTCCTATCATTATGTGCACAATATCCTATACGACATCATCATTGTGATGCAAGGCGTCGCCATTGGAGATGACAAAGCACCACACAGACTTTAAAAAGCAAACTTCAGGCTCTCTCTGTACCTTACTATTTCTTTTTAAATTAGCAACTACAAATTAGGTTGGCCTACTTGTTTTTTACCAAACCGACCCTTTTGTTACATATTTATAGAGATAATTGTTTACAATATATGTTGTGGATTAACACAGAGATGGGGTTTTCTTTCATCAATAGAATGTATTTGCCATTAGGCTGGCTCACTACAACAACTGTAACATGCCATCTCAGGTGTCAGGATCAACAATTCTCTCACAAACAAATGGATTCATGCAAACTGTCTCTCGTCAATAGTTTCACTTGTTACCATGATTGCATGTTAGGCCTACTTAAAAGGTCATGTTAATTACACAAGTCATTTGAAAAGTAGTTATTCTACAGAAACATAGTTAAACAGTAAGTTATATTACAACCTACCTCTCAAGTAAGCAGCGTGTTCTCTCACTAATGAAATAGGACATTAATAATCTGTCAGTGGTTAGTTGAATCAGTCTCTTTGCACTGTTCTGTTTGTCTGTGCAACAGCTAACCTCCCAGAATCAGAATCTTGTGATGTCACAATGAAGGCCCCATTGCCATGACTACCCACAGAAGCTCTCATGTGTAATCAAATGCTGGAACAATTCACTTTTTTTTTATACCTATGCAGCACAGTCATACCTAATATTTACATTGAATCCATGTAACCAATTTTTTTATTGAAATGAAATGCTCTACCTCTTATCAAATGGTTGACCATTCATAATACAGGTGTTTTGGCCTAATTCAACGTCAATATGGTTTAGATTTCACAACTAGCATCCAGGTTTACTTAGGTTACTTGTTTGATCTCAACCTACCACTAATGTCAGTGTTTCTCATCATACTCTTCATCATTAATAAAATATATAGCCTACCTTACTACAGTAAAACAGGTCTTCCATAGACTAGGACACCTCAGTAACAAAGTTCCAACAAAGAAGTGAGTGCTCAAGAGAACATCTCTCTTCAATGGCCTCAGCTATTAACCATATGATCAACAAGGTCAAATGCAGCACTAAAATCAAGAACCAGTTCAACCATAAGTTTGTTGGTCAAGTGACCTGAGCCATTGATGGGTTAAATCAACTAGAGCTGTTGCAGTCGAGGGATCTTCACGGTACGCATGCTGGTAGAGAAATAAGATCTGCTGGATGTGTAATTATCTAAGCCTAAAACATTTGATTGAAGAGTAGGTGTCCCTGAAATCTTGCATTGTTGTTCAATATATTATTAATTAAGGAAATCAATATCAGCTGACTATAGAACAGTAGTTTTAGACCTGCCAACAGAGCCCATTGTTTAAAAACTTGTTAGAAATGTTTCTTATCCATGTCTTTCCAGTTGATCTAACCAGTCAGACAACCTTTGTTGCTCAAGAGCATCACACATTCCTCAATTCATTCTCTATCATATTCCTCTCTATCATATTCCTCTCTATCATATTCATCTCTATCATACTAAACATATACAATTACATACAAAGCAGAAAATATATACAGAGCAAATGTGTTAGATTGAACACATACATTTCACAATGAACAGTTGATCTTACCCCCGTTTTGCACTGTTTCACTATGGCTTTAGTCATCAATCTAGCAAGAGGGAAACATTTTATTAATGTAATAGTGTTTCAGGGACTGTCAGTTTAAGAGGTTTTAAATCTTAAAGTGATCTAATCAAACAAATCCTCTCTGTCACATTCCTCTCTCTCAATATATTCCTCTCTATAATATTTCTCTGTCAGATTCTCCTCCATCATCAGATTCTCCTCTATCATATTCCCCTCTATCATATTCCTCATATCATATTCCCCTGTATCATATTCCCCTCTATCATATTCCCCTCTATCATATTCCTTTTTATCATATCCCCCTCTATCAGGTTCTTCTCCATCCTCCATCCACTGTGCCTCCCTCCTCCTCTCAATGCAGCCCCTCTCCATCCACCAAAGCAGGATGGAGAGCTGTTCCTCCAGCCTGGAAAGTACCATCTCCTTGCCAACCAGGCAACCTTCCTTTTCCACATATTTGATTGCCTCCTCTTTAACTCTCAGTTGCTCTCTATTGATCCTCAAAATCACCCCTGATCTGGGCTTTGAGATGATCTGACGTCTCGTTTGTTTGAGACATTTCTCGTTGCTGCTCATCATATTCCAGCACACTAATGTCCTTCTTGAAGTAGCATAAATCTGAGGCTACCTTTTTTTTCAGATCCTTATGTGCTTCTCTTATAGGTTGGAATGTGTGTCCTCTGTCGTCTCTCCCATCTCTGCAGATCCCAGAGATCAGATTACTGTCCGTCTCACAAGGCAGCTTCAGAGCCTCTCCATGTTCACGACATTCATCTTCTCTGCCGTTTCCTCTCTCAGCTGTAGCTCTCTATCTTTTAGGATCTTCCTCCAGTTTCAGCTGGTAGGCCACGTTCCTGATCAGTCTGTTGATCTGGAAGTTTCTGTCTCTGACCAGAGCCCTGCGTTGGTGTCCAGCATTCCGGCTGTCTTGGGAGGCATCTCTTGCAGAAGGTGTGCTGAGCTGACAGCTCAGAGACACAGGCTCAGTGTAGATCTCTGTGCAGATGGAACAGGACAGGTGCTCTACCAGGTCAGAGGAAGCTGTGGTCATAAAGGAGATGACTGTGCTCGTGCTCAGTGCGTGAGAGAAAAAGAGGCAGTATCAGAATACCCATATTAGCATACGCAAAAAAATATGTTTTATATACTGCTCAAAAAAATAAAGGGAACACTTAAACAACACAATGTAACTCCAAGTCAATCACACTTCTGTGAAATCAAACTGTCCACTTAGGAAGCAACACTGATTGACAATACATTTCACATGCTGTTGTGCAAATGGAATAGACAACAGGTGGAAATTATAGGCAATTAGCAAGACACCCCCAATAAAGGAGTGGTTCTGCAGGTGGAGACCACAGACCACTTCTCAGTTCCTATGCTTCCTGGCTGATGTTTTGGTCACTTTTGAATGCTGGCGGTGCTTTCACTCTAGTGGTAGCATGAGACGGAGTCTACAACCCACACAAGTGGCTCAGGTAGTGCAGCTCATCCAGTATGGCACATCAATGCGAGCTGTGGCAAGAAGGTTTGCTGTGTCTGTCAGCGTAGTGTCCAGAGCATGGAGGTGCTACCAGGAGACAGGCCAGTACATCAGGAGACGTGGAGGAGGCCGTAGGAGGGCAACAACCCAGCAGCAGGACCGCTACCTCCGCCTTTGTGCATGGAGGAGCAGGAGGAGCACTGACAGAGCCCTGCAAAATGACCTCCAGCAGGCCACAAATGTGCATGTGTCTGCTCAAACGGTCAGAAACAGACTCCACGAGGGTGGTATGAGGGCCCGACGTCCACAGGTGGGGGTTGTGCTTACAGCCCAACACCGTGCAGGACGTTTGGCATTTGCCAGAGAACACCAAGATTGGCAAATTCGCCACTGGCGCCCTGTGCTCTTCACAGATGAAAGTAGGTTCACACTGAGCACATGTGACAGACGTGACAGAGTCTGGAGACGCCGTGGAGAACGTTCTGCTGCCTGCAACATCCTCCAGCATGACCGGTTTGGCGGTGGGTCAGTCATGGTGTGGGGTGGCATTTCTTTGGGGGGCCGCACAGCCCTCCATGTGCTCGCCAGAGGTAGCCTGACTGCCATTAGGTACCGAGATGAGATCCTCAGACCCCTTGTGAGACCATATGCTGGTGCGGTTGGCCCTGGGTTCCTCCTAATGCAAGACAATGCTAGACCTCATGTGGCTGGAGTGTGTCAGCAGTTCCTGCAAGAGGAAGGCATTGATGCTATGGACTGGCCCACCCGTTCCCCAGACCTGAATCCAATTGAGCACATCTGGGACATCATGTCTCGCTCCATCCACTAACGCCACGTTGCACCACAGACTGTCCAGGAGTTGGCGGATGCTTTAGTCCAGGTCTGGGAGGAGATCCCTCAGGAGACCATGCGCCACCTCATCAGGAGCATGCCCAGGCTTGTAGGGAGGTCATACAGGCACGTGGAGGCCACACACACCACTGAGCCTCATTTTGAATTGTTTTAAGGACATTACATCAAAGTTGGATCAGCCTGTAGTGTGGTTTTCCACTTTAATTTTGAGTGTGACTCCAAATCCAGACCTCCATGGGTTGATAAATTGGATTTCCATTGATTATTTTTGTGTGATTTTGTTGTCAGCACATTCAACTATGTAAAGAAAAAAGTATTTAATAAGATTATTTCATTCATTCAGATCTAGGATGTGTTGTTTAAGTGTTCCCTTTATTTTTTTGAGCAGTGTAGTATGTGAAATTTAGAAAGTATGCAGCGTTCACATGCTAGTCGGAACTAGGAAACTCTGAAATGTCCGACTTCCTGATTCGTTGAATGCGACACGTATATAACTACAACCAGTATGCAAGTCTGACATTTCAGAGTTTCTTAGTTCCGGCTAGCACATAAACGCAGTACTCTGAATGCGTCATCTAATGCACGATTGCATTGACTCTGTCATTCGTACATTTTGGTACGCGCTTCAATTTATCTGGTTATCAGCTGTTGTCAAACACGTGAGTCGGAAAAGAAGAGTGAATTCTGCAAGGGTGGGCAACTCCAGTCCTCGAGGGCCTGATTGATGTCACACTTTTTCTCCATCCCTAGCAAACACAGCTGATTAATCAAATTCCATTCTAAACTGAAGATCATGATTAGGTGATTATTGGAGTCAGGTGTGTTAGCTGGGGCTGGGGGAAAAACTGTGACACCAATCAGGTTGCTCACCCCTGTTACTAGATCAAATGCCGAAATTAGTACATACCCTAATCTAACTGCCTGTAGCTCAGGACCTGAAGCAAGGGTATGCATATTCTTGATACCATTTGAAAGGAAACACTTTGAAGTTTGTGTTAATGGGAAATTAATGTAGGCCAATATAACACATTAGATCTGGTAAAAGATAATACAAAGACAAAAACAACCGTTTTTTTGTACCATCATCTTTGAAATGCAAGAGAAAGGCTATAATGAATTATTCTAGCCCAGGTGCAATTTAGACTTTGGCAACTAGATGGCAGCAGTGTATGTGCAAAGTTTTAGAGTGATCCAATGAACTATTGCATATCTATTCAAAATGTTGTATCAAGACTGCCCAAATGTGCCTAATTGGTTAATTCATACATTTTCAAGTTCATAATTGTGCACTCTCCTCAAATAGCATGGTATTCCTTCACTGTAATAGCTACTGTAAATTGGACAGTGCAGTTAGATTAACAAGAATGTAAGCTTTCTGCCAATATCAGATATGTCTATGTCCTGAGATTTTTGGGGGGTTTCTTACAACCTCATGCTAATCACATTAGCCTACGTTAGCTCAACCGTCCCGTTGACGGGACACCGATCCTGTAGAGGATTTATTAAAGTACACAGTCAAATTAAAATTTGCTTTAAAGATCTCACTAAGAATACTGACTGACTTCTTGTAAAGGTAGGGGCATGTGACTATCATAAAGCAAGACAGACTAAAGTTCATTGGCAGCGACAACTTTCAGTGTGGGTGTGGGGGAAAAGCTACAACACAACTTAATAAAGGATGGGTTTAATTATCCATACAGCATAAATAGGAAATATCTAATAAACAAAGGATTCCAACTAATTCTTTGGATTGGAGATCACTGCTTTAGACTGTTGATATGAATCCACACATTCAAGACAGCAAGCACTAAATAAGTGTCCAGCATGCTCTAGAGGTTATTACAAGTAACTACACATATCACACCACAAAAGCTAACATAGGGTCTCACTCCCGCTCCTCCTTCTGTCTCCTCTGTTCTTCCTCTATTCCTCCTCCTCTCCTCCTCTCCTCTCAGCGGCTCCAGCTGGATAGAGTGACGTCGAGGTGACCTCTCACTGGTGGGAGGGAGAGGGGGAACAAAGGAGGACGAGGAGGAGGTGGAGAGAAGGACAGCAGGAATGGAAGAGGAGGTAGAGAGGGGTAGAGGAGGCAGAAAGCCTGATCTAAATATTGCTTTATCTGGAAGAGCGGGGGAGGAGCAGAGAATGTGAGAAAGGGGGGGAGTGAGAGAAAGAGGGGAGGAGGGGGAGGGCAGCTGCGTCCGACACACCATTCCTACACCTGCAACAGGTAGGCCAAGGGGCAGGACCTGTAGGTGAGACTCATAACATGATAGGGGAGGCAGGTGAAGAAGGGGTGGAGCTGGAGTCAAGGAGGGGAGAGTGTTCCTACGGGCCCCCTGCCAGCAAGAGGGAGAGCAGGGAGGAAGTCTGTCCACAGAGCACTTCCGGGTCATTGGTTCGCCTCCGATGAGATTAGATCCCCCTCTACAATGTAAAGCAGTTTGAGTACCGGGGTGTTCTCTGTATAAATCCAAGGTGGAACCTCCAGGGGCTAGCCTCCTCTCAGGGGACAGTCTGCTCTGGGCTGCCTGGGAAAGGTGCTCCTCTGTGGGGAAGAGGAGAGAACAAGAGGCCCCGGAAGAGATCTCCTTATGGTAGAGATGGACAGATTGACTCTCCTTGTCATCTCCCACCTCTTCCTATTGCTCGGCCTTCTCCCTCCTTTCCTTCTTAAAGTCGTGATGAAGACAACCTTTTTCTCCCTTTCCTCCTTCCTCTCTTCCCTCTTTCTCTTCCTCTCCCTCCTTCCCTCTTGGTAGACCTTGTTTAGTTGAGCCAGATTGTGAATAGCTAGCCATGGTTCAGACCACTGTCGCAGTCTGGGAGGGGTGATACAGGACTGGTCCACTGGACTCAGCTCACATGGGGAGAATCTGCTGCTGCTGCCACTCCCCCTCTTACCTGGGATGAGATAAGAAAGGATGAGACAAGTTCCTGAGATGTTTAACACCTTCCCTCCCTCCCTCTAACCTGATCCTCTGAAATTGAACACATTCTCTCCCTCAAGTGAGTTGGGTGAGCCTGTCTTGACGATGATGTCAGAGGGTGACATGCAGGTGACAGGTGATGCATCGGGAGACGGCAGAACGTTCAGATAGCGCCTCGTCACCGGCCCTCCGCTCACATCCATCTCCGTGGTGATGATGATGATGTCACGGCCTTTGGCGCGGCATGCGTCCAGCAGCACCTGGGGGTATGTAATGGTCAGTTATAATAATTTCACCACACACACAGTCTTGTATAACTAACCTTTTGGGGGGACACATTTCAGTCCCATTCAAAATACTATTTTCCCTAACCCATACCCTTAACCCAAAAATCTAACTCTGAACCTAATTCTAACCCTAACACTAATTCTAACCTTAACACTAAACCCCCTAGAAATAGCATTTCACCTTGTGGGGACCAACAATATGTCCCCAGTTGGTCAAATGTTTGTATGTTTACTATTCTTGTGGGGACTTCTGGTCCCCACAAGTATAGTTAAACATGTCCACACACACTTCCTCCCTCCTGACCTGTAGTGTAGGCTGGTGCTGTGCGTTGATAGCGTAGACCATAGCTGAAGCTCCAGAGTAGTCCTCCATACTGGGGTCAGCTCCAGCTGAGAGGAGAGTAGAGGCTAGCTGAGCTCCAGCCCTCTCCATACAGGAATACAGCTCTCCTTTAAAGGCAGACACAGACCTGGTTGTCTAGTAGGTATCTGAGCAGTTTCAGGGTTCCAGGTCCAGTGGTTCCCCTCTCAGGGCTTTACACGCAGCCAGGAGAGGAGTCTCTCCTCCTGGGTTTCTCTCGTTGACCTGAGCACCCCCCTCCAGGAGCAGCCTAACGAGGCGAAGCTTCCCCAGCCTAGCTGCTCCAATCAGGGGACTGCCGTCTGGCAGGAGGTCCTGGGGGACCGACATGGTCTGGAGGAGAGGAAAAGGTAGAGAGATAGTAAGAAAAAGAGAGAGGCAGTCAAACAGACAGGCGAAAGTCAAATAGTGAGTTAGCATCCAAACGTTCCTGGGTCATCTGAGGTCCTGGATTGATTGTTAAGGTTTCACTCCAGACCAAGTGGAGATCCACACATCACATGTTGTCAGCAGACAACTTCAGCCGACTGGACACTGATACACATCCTCTTCTCTCTCCTACTTCTTTCTCTCCATCTCACTCTGTTCTACCTCTCTCCTGTACGAGGAGCGTGGGTCCTGTCTCAGGTCAAGGGCAGGCGTGGGTAGCGGTGAGCGTTCAAAGTTGTCAATGGTTTCAGCTCTAAATGTCACCTGTTGCTGAGTCTCCACACTACAAAGGCTCTGGGAAGGACTGATAGAAGCCAGCTTTGCACAGCCTTCATCTGGCAGACCACCGACTGAGTTCAAACAGCCCGAAGGGGTGTGTGTGCAGAAACGGCACTCTAAATCAAATTGTGTTGGTCACATACACATATTTAGCAGATGTTATTGCGGGTGTAGCAAAAATAAAAAAATAAATACTGCAAAGTTGCTTAGGAGCTAGAAGCAGAGCTGCCATGTCTGTCGGCGCCATCTTGTCAACACAGACTTGTGATAAAAAGACCTGTGGATATGTAGAAAGGTTTTGCTGGCTGTTCTGCCTTTGGATAGGCCTGTCAACACACACACACTTCCTTTGCCTTCATCGTCAGCAGTGCGAAAGAGCGCAAACTAATTGAGTGATGGGAACTAGAAGCCTCTAATAAAAGGTGTTGAAAGAACTAAATGTCTTGGCAAAAGTAGTGAAGTAATTTTATTTGTTTTTTTTGATGTATCTACAACAACAAGAAGGACACAGGGAGGAAAAAAAAAACTGATGACTCGGTGAAAAACCCAAAACAAATGACATTTATTATTGATGCAAGATTTCCCACCTTCCCTTCCCCCCCCAATAAGCAACTTTTTAATCAGTCTCTAAAGAAACTTTATTACAACATAAAGAAAACGTACAAATAGGAAACGTTTTATTACTACACAAGACATTTAGGAGCGGAAACTAGCCTATCAGGAAATACAAAGCAAACCCAGGAAGCAGTTCTTCACAATGTTTAATCCAGATTGGCATGATACCGTGTTGCCCCATTAGATTATGTTCCCGCTGCTTTTGAAAAGAACCTGAATATGGCAATATTCCAACTAAATGTCATGGGGATCATTTATATACACAGCACTGCAAGAGAGTCCGAGTTCTCTTTCAGTTGGATCTTCAAATCAAAGTGGCACCCAATCGAAAAGGGGTTAACAGAATTTAAAAACACAGGATCATTGTAATGGACTAAATATTCTGAAAAACAGACGGCCTCGTATTCAATACTGCTTTGTCGTCAGAGAAAAACATGGTCTGCATCTCAATGCTAAAGTGGCTTCCTCTCCTCACGTCATCTCCACAGACCCATCTTCCACGTCAGTGCAGGTGAAGGGAGAGGAGGACGCTACTTCAGACTAGCGAGATGGATAAACCCAAGGAACAGAAAAATGTTTCCTTACCCACTGTCCCCTCCTTTCAACCCTCCCAGAATGAAACAGTATTATACATTACCATAGAAACACAGAAATGACCGACAATGTGACAACGTTGATTTTACATACAGGAGCGGCGTTTGCACCGGTGCAGTTTGACACCTCGCGATCAGAATGGAAGAACTAGGGCCAGGAGGTTTCCCTGAACAGGTCACAGTCAGGAAACAACTTGAAAAAGGTAGAGCCATAGAGAAAGAGAGGCCTATAGTGGCCAAAATGCCGTTTTAGCATGGGCAGCGCCATTGACGGCTTCCACCATACTAAAGCGGTCAACCGGATGGGGATTCCTATGGGTTGTAGCCTCAATGGCGCTGCCCATGCGGTCACAGATAAAGAGGAGTCCTCTTCCGTATGGGCAGAGTGGAAAGGTCAAATGAAGGTCATGAGTTTTTCCAGAGCACATGAAATGACAAGGACCACAGGAGGTTGGTGCACCTTAATTGGGGACGGCGGGCTTGTGCTAATGGCTGGAGCCCGAAATGTTACATAGATCAAACATGGTTCCACGCTCCATTCCAGACAATATTATGAGCCATCCTCCCCTCAGCAGCCTCCACTGACAAGGGCACATAAAACACTCCTAGCCCTAGTTATGGTAAGTAAATATATCTCACATTTTAAAAACAAACAGTTTCACGGTTCGCTTTCCAATAATTATCCTCTTCCAACAATAAACACTTTGCACTGGTGCAAATTAGGGCACGTTCCAAATGCCACCCTATTCCCTATGTAGTGCACTACTTTTGGCTTCAGTAGCGCACTATATAGGGAATTGGGTGCATTTCAGATTTGCCCTTAGTGAATATGGTTCAGAGTTGAATCTATACAGCAGTATCCCAAAATACACCAGAAGCCTTTCCCCCCCTTCACACTCTCTCTTCATATCATTAAGAACCTGTGTTTTAACATCTTTTCTCAATTCAAATACAGAAAAATCCTTAATAGAAAACAATCATTTTCTTTTCATCTATCGTTACTAGGGACAGGAGATTTCCCTAACAGCTTGACCTGGCCAGGAAATACTCTGGACTCTAAATGTTAGTTGTAGTTCCTAACTACATAATGATCTAATAAAAGAGGGTTCCTCCTGGCCCTAGTTGTGTCTGAGTTAAACAGTGAGGTACTGTAAAAACACACACTGTCTCTTTCAAACCAAGTTGGTCTGAATCAACTCATTTCTCAGTCATTGGTTGTGACGGAAATATCAAAACATGTCATGATATCAAAATTCACTTTACAGTATTTACAAAACAAACCAAAGACAGATGGAGACGTCACAAAAGGAGAGAGAGGTGGTTGGGGAGGGGGATGGTGTAGGTAGGCCGATTGGTTGGTTGTGTGTGTGTAAAGACAAATGTTGTCCTCTTGGGGGGGGGGGGGGGGAGCTTGCCAGCCAGTTACCATGGCAATTGCCATACCACCTCCTGATTGGCTCGGCTCTGTTACAAGAGTCCTTTAAGCATCCAAGCAGAATAATTTCACAGAAGGTCAGAAGAACTTCCCTCTGGGTAAAAAAAAAAAAAATACAATTAAAACAAAAACCAGACACTTCCAAGATGTCTTCCTCTAGGAGATGGATGCTGATTGGTGCAGAGTGATTCTCGGAGTGTGCAGATAGAACAGGTTGACAATACGTCTGTCTCAAAGGGAAATTAAACAAATAAATACAACTGTGCATCCTCTGCATGTTCAGGGTCACTTAGTCTACTACAGAGAAAACTCATTCACAGGGGGGATGGAGAGGGACATTCCAATTTAAAGTACCATGATGGACCAAGGTGCTGTTCTCTGACTGGGCAAAGAGGGGGCAGTAGATTGTGTATATCCTGTGGGTTTTCCTTAAGGAGACTAGTGAAGGTTGACCATCCTGTGAAGTTACTAACGAAGAGGTCATCAGTGGGTGCATGCCCTTTCAACAACAAAAATGAAATCCTACATTTTAAAATAACCAGAAATCATCATAACAATATTATTAAATCATAACAATAAAATATTATAAAAGAATAGCAATAATACATTACATACAGAGTAATGGAAAACATCACAACACTTTTGTTTTTTAAATGTATACACAGAGTGAGCGAGGGGGGAGGGGGGGGGGATGGGCGACACTTCCATGTCTACGTCTCAAATGACACCCTAATCCTCTAAAGTAGTGCACTACATAGGGAAAAGGGGATCATTCGAGATTCGTTCCCTGTTCCACCCCTGTATCCATTAGAAACACAATCAAATCCATTAGAAACAATAAAAACATCAAAATAAAAGTGAATGCCAATGTAATGTTTGTAGAGCTTCCAGACAGCTACTGACAGAACCCTACCATGCTGTGTCCTGAAGGGTGTCCATGTTATCCAGTCTCTCCATCTTTCTTTCTCTCATCCCCTCTCTCATTGTCCAGACCCTGACAAGAAGTCAGAGAGGCAGGGGGCGGGGTTAGAGAGTAGGGACTTCCTGTGTCTCTGTTTCCTGTCTATGCCACAGACAGCGTCGGGAAGCTCCGCCTTCACTAGAGGCCCAGCATGCCCCAGGGCTGTCCTAGAAGCCTGGGTAGCGGCGAGAGTTCCGAGGGGCTGGAGGTGAGGTGGGAAAGGCAGAATGAGTCCGATCCAAGGTGAGGGGTTGGAAAAATCCAGGTGGAAAGGTACAAAAACAACCAAAAGAAAATACAAAAATAAAGAAATTAAAATTACACACTCATCGTCATGTTGGGTGAATACTGTGAAGAGAGAAAGGGAAGGGGGGGGGGGGGGGGGGGAGTGGTAGACATGAGTGAAAAATGTAAACGCTACAACATTACATACCAGGTCACCCACCCTGGTTCTTGAGGGGTCAAGGTATAAGGGTCAGGGGTCATCGGCCAGCAGTACTCACACTTTCACTTTGGAATGGGTTGAGGAAGTTTCCACCCATCTCTCCATCGTCCCGCGGCGTCCCAGGAGGGTTGCTCATACCCCCCATGTTGTTAGGAGAGTTCTGGGTAGAGAGGGAGAGAAAGTAAGTAACTCTAAAAATATGTCGTACCACAAGTTATTTGACCAGCAGCACCAAGACATGTCCCTCTGACTGTAAACCCTGTCTGTTTGAGAGATTGAAGTCAAATGTTGTAGAAGAGGGGATTTCTATTCACCTTTGGCAACCCGTCCATGTCCCCAGAGCCTGAGAGACCATGAGAGAGATGAGATTCAAAACAGTTCATCCATGCATTGAACATTATGTCACCCTTACGACTGCATTATAACAGGTTTCATAACCCTGTCATAGCACCCACCTAGTGAGCCGTTCATGTGGTGAGGTTCCATGGCTCCCATAGCTCCCATCGGTCCATCAGGCCCCGGGCCCATAGGGAACTGGGAGAGAACACACACACAGAACATAAAGATGTCTCAGCGAGAAAGGGCAATACAACCAGTCTGAAGGTCCAATCTAATCAGCAGGGGGATAAAGTCCTACTGTATTGTGGTGTCACGCGGTGGAATACGACGTGTCATGTGACTCACGTTGGGTCTGTTTCCTCCTGGTCCTATAGGGTTCATCATAGTGTAGATGTTTTCACTGGAGTTGTTGGAGTCTGGGGGAGACAAACAATGGCACAACATTAGTCCACAGAGAGAGGAAACACAGTGTCTAAATATAGTACTCGTGCTGGGGGGGGGGGGACTTATTTAAGAGACGCACCACCTGGGCTGGGCATGATGGGAGTTCCGGGCGGCCCTCCTCCTCCTGGAGGACCCTGGGAAACAGTTCAAAAAGGTCAATAAGAACAGCGCACACAATTTCCCATTTCCACAGCTAAGGAACAGTTTCATAACTGACGTGTTATTGAAAACACTGACGGTTGGCTACTCACCACATAGTGGCCTGGAGATGAGGAGGAGTATTGTATCTGTGATGAGAGAAGGGAAACTAGAGGTTAGGGGGTCATAGTTACCGCCAGGAGAGATTCTCAACTAACCAGTAGTTCTTTCCTCCAGCAACAAGAGGGCAGTATAGTACATTTTCAAGCCACCTGTTAAATAATAATCATTGTAGTGAATCATCTAATCTATGGCAAATTGAGCGAGGAGGAAACAACTTACTGAGTTAGCATTGGGACCAGGCCACGGCCCTCTACCACCAGGTCCCCTGAGAGACAGAGACAGAGACTATAAGTATAGGGATACACTGCCATAAAACAAGAAAACAACAGTTCAACATTCATGATGTCGGGGCCTTCGATATTCAACCATGAAGCTGGTGCTACGGGATAGACTATATCTCCCTATGGAGGGAACACTTACATGTTCATCCCAGGCATAGGACCACCCATGGAGTTAGGAGGAGGTCGCATACCCCCGTAGTTCTACATACAGAGAAGAGATACACCGTGTTAAAACTATAGTGTGTGTGTGTGTGTGTGTGTGTGTTCGCACGCGCATACACTTACCTGTGGACCCATGGGCCCCATTCCTCGTGGAGCGTTCATTCTCATTGGCCCGCCCATATTAGGATGTCCTATAGGAGAAAACATAACAAGAACAGTCTTAACACCAACACACACTGGTAGTTAAAGACACTATGTGTCCACTGACAGAAGGTCTCATTCCTGTTTCCGGTCACAACTTGCAGACTTGTTTACGCTGCTGTGCGTTTTTGTTGCCGATCTTACTTTGATACCTGACGGTTTTTTACTTTTTCATTACCGTATATTTTTACTTTTTCCCCTCACTCAACTTTTTTCCTCACTCAACTTTTTTCATTCATCCCCGGAGGTTTTATCTGGACATGGTTCGTCAGGACTTCAAACAGCCGAAGCTAAGTAACATTAACATGATGCCTTCTAATTGCAGTCGTTGTACTTATAATATACAGGAGAACGATCGCCTTACGGCAAGGATAGCTGTGCTGCAAGCCCAGCTTCAGACGCGATCGTTAGGCAAGGGTAATTTCAGTGTAGGAAAGGATGAAACAGCGTCTGTGCCACCAGTAAGTACAGATAGTAACGTTAGTATAAACCCCCTCGCACGGTCCCCGCAGCCGGACATCTTTCTCATGGCTTCTGGAGGGAAACGCTGTAGGAATGCTCAACCGGTGTCGCTTATTCAGCCGACAGAAACTTTCAACCGGTTCTCCCCATTAAGCGAGTCGGAGGCCGAGACTTCTCTGGTCTCTACTCCTCCCGTTGTGGGGTCTGAGACGCCGACGGCTCCCACCATTAGCTCTGACAAATTGAAAACCCTAGTCATTGGCGACTCCATTACCCGCAGTATTAGACTTAAAACTAATCATCCAGCGATCATACACTGTTTACCAGGGGGCAGGGCTACCGACGTTAAGGCTAATCTAAAGACGGTGCTGGCTAAAGCTAAAACTGGCGAGTGTAGAGAGTATAGAGATATTGTTATCCACGTCGGCACCAACGATGTTAGGATGAAACAGTCAGAGGTCACCAAGCGCAACATAGCTTCAGCGTGTAAATCAGCTAGAAAGATGTGTCGGCATCGATTAATTGTCTCTGGCCCCCTCCCAGTTAGGGGGAGTGATGAGCTCTACAGCAGAGTCTCACAACTCAATCGCTGGTTGAAAACTGTTTTCTGCCCCTCCCAAAAGATAGAATTTGTAGATAATTGGCCCTCTTTCTGGGACTCACCCACAAACAGGACCAAGCCTGGCCTGTTGAGGAGTGACGGACTCCATCCTAGCTGGAGGGGTGCTCTCATCTTATCTACGAACATAGACAGGGCTCTAACTCCTCTAGCTCCACAATGAAATAGGGTGCAGGCCAGGCAGCAGGCTGTTAGCCAGCCTGCCAGCTTAGTGGAGTCTGCCACTAGCACAGTCAGTGTAGTCAGCTCAGCTTCCCCCATTGAGACCGTGTCTGTGCCTCGATCTAGGTTGGGCAAAATTAAAAATGGCGGTGTTCGCTTTAGCAATCTCACTAGTATAAAGACCTCCTCCATTCCTGCCATTATTGAAAGAGATTGTGATACCTCACATCTCAAAATTGGGTTACTTAATGTTAGATCCCTCACTTCCAAGGCAGTTATAGTCAATGAACTAATCACTGATAATAATCTTGATGTGATTGGCCTGACTGAAACATGGCTTAAGCCTGATGAATTTACTGTGTTAAATGAGGCCTCACCCCCAGGTTACATTAGTGACCATACCCCCCGTGCATCCGGCAAAGGCGGAGGTGTTGCTAACATTTACGATAGCAAATTTCAATTTACAAAAAAAAAAACAACAATGACGTTTTCGTCTTTTGAGCTTCTAGTCATGAAATCTATGCAGCCTACTCACTCACTTTTTATAGCTACTGTTTATAGGCCTCCTGGGCCATATGCAGTGTTCCTCACTGAGTTCCCTGAATTCCTATCGGATCTTGTAGTCATAGCAGATAATATTCTAATTTTTGGTGACTTTAACATTCACATGGAAAAGTCCACAGACCCACTCCAAAAGGCTTTCGGAGCCATCATCGACTCAGTGGGTTTTGTCCAACATGTCTCTGGACCTACTCACTGCCACAGTCATACTCTGGACCTAGTTTTGTCCCATGGAATAAATGTTGTGGATCTAAATGTTTTTCCTCATAATCCTGGACTATCGGACCACCATTTTATTACGTTTGCAATTGCAACAAATAATCTGCTCAGACCCCAACCAAGGAGCATTAAAAGTCGTGCTATAAATTCTCAGACAACCCAAAGATTCCTTGATGCCCTTCCAGACTGCCTCTGCCTACCCAAGGACGTCAGAGGACAAAAATCAGTTAACCACCTAACCGAGGAACTCAATTTAACCTTGCGCAATACCCTAGATGCAGTTGCACCCCTAAAAACTAAAAACATCTGTCATAAGAAACTAGCTCCCTGGTATACAGAAAATACACGAGCTCTGAAGCAAGCTTCCAGAAAATTGGAACGGAAATGGCGCCACACCAAACTGGAAGTCTTCCGACTAGCTTGGAAAGACAGTACCGTGCAGTATCGAAGAGCCCTTACTGCTGCTCGATCATCCTATTTTTCCAACTTAATTGAGGAAAATAAGAACAATCCGAAATTTCTTTTTGATACTGTCGCAAAGCTAACTAAAAAGCAGCCTTCGCAAATGGAGGATGGCTTTCACTTCAGCAGTAATAAATTTATGAACTTCTTTGAGGAAAAGATCATGATCATTAGAAAGCAAATTACAGACTCCTCTTTAAATCTGGGTATTCCTCCAAAGCTCCATTGTCCTGAGTCTGCACAACTCTGCCAGGACCTAGGATCAAGGGAGATACTAAAGTGTTTTAGTACTATATCTCTTGACGCAATGATGAAAATAATCATGGCCTCCAAACCCTCAAGCTGCATACTGGACCCTATTCCAACTAAACTACTGAAAGAGCTGCTTCCTGTGCTTGGCCCTCCTATGTTGAACATAATAAACGGCTCTCTATCCACCGGATGTGTACCAAGCTCACTAAAAGTGGCAGTAATAAAGCCTCTCTTGAAAAAGCCGAATCTTGATCCAGAAATTATAAAAAACTATCGGCCTATATCGAATCTTCCATTCCTCTCCAAAATTTTAGAAAAAGCTGTTGTACAGCAACTGACTGCCTTCCTGAAGACAAACAATGTATACGAAACGCTTCAGTCTGGTTTTAGACCCCATCATAGCACTGAGACTGCACTTGTGAAGGTGGTAAATGACCTTTTAATGACGTCAGACCGAGGCTCTGCATCTGTCCTCGTGCTCCTAGATCTTAGTGCCGCTTTTGATACCATCGATCACCACATTCTTTTGGAGAGATTGGAAACCCAAATTGGTCTACATGGACAAGTTCTGGCCTGGTTTAGATCTTATCTGTCGGAAAGATATCAGTTTGTCTCTGTGAATGGTTTGTCCTCTGACAAATCAATTGTAAATTTCGGTGTTCCTCAAGGTTCCGTTTTAGGACCACTATTGTTTTCACTATATATTTTACCTCTTGGGGATGTCATTCGAAAACATAATGTTAAATTTCACTGCTATGCAGACGACACACAGCTGTACATTTCAATGAAACATGGTGAAGCCCCAAAATTGCCCTCGCTAGAAGCCTGTGTTTCAGACATAAAGAAGTGGATGGCTGCAAACTTTCTACTTTTAAACTCGGACAAAACAGAGATGCTTGTTCTAGGTCCCAAGAAACAAAGAGATCTTCTGTTGAATCTGACAATTAATCTGGATGGTTGTACAGTCGTCTCAAATAAAACTGTGAAGGACCTCGGCGTTACTCTGGACCCTGATCTCTCTTTTGAAGAACATATCAAGACTGTTTCAAGGACAGCTTTTTTCCATCTACGTAACATTGCAAAAATCAGAAATTTTATGTCCAAAAATGACGCAGAAAAATTAATCCATGCTTTTGTTACTTCTAGGCTGGACTACTGCAATGCTCTACTTTCCGGCTACCCGGATAAAGCACTAAATAAACTTCAGTTAGTGCTAAATACGGCTGCTAGAATCCTGACTAGAACCAAAAAATTTGATCATATTACTCCAGTGTTAGCCTCCCTACACTGGCTTCCTGTTAAGGCAAGGGCTGATTTCAAGGTTTTACTGCTAACCTACAAAGCATTACATGGGCTTGCTCCTACCTATCTTTCCGATTTGGTCCTGCCGTACATACCTACACGTACGCTACGGTCACAAGACGCAGGCCTCCTAATTGTCCCTAGAATTTCTAAGCAAACGGCTGGAGGTAGGGCTTTCTCCTATAGAGCTCCATTTTTATGGAATGGTCTGCCTACCAATGTGAGAGACGCAGACTCAGTCTCAACCTTTAAGTCTTTACTGAAGACTTATCTCTTCAGTAGGTCCTATGATTAAGTATAGTCTGGCCCAGGAGTGTGAAGGTGAACGGAAAGGCTGGAGCAACGAACCGCCCTTGCTGTCTCTGCCTTGCCGGTTCCCCTCTTTCCACTGGGATTCTCTGCCTCTAACCCTTTTACAGAGGCTGAGTCACTGGCCTACTGGTGTTCTTCCATGCCGTCCATGGGAGGGGTGCGTCACTTGAGTGGGTTGAGTCACTGACGTGGTCTTCCTGTCTGGGTTGGCGCCCCCCCCCCCCCCCCCCCCTTGGGTTGTGCCATGGCGGAGATCGTTGTGGGCTATACTCGGCCTTGTCTTAGGACGGTAAGTTGGTGGTTGGAGACATCCCTCTAGTGGTGTGGGGGCTGTGCTTTGGCAAAGTGGGTGGGGTTATATCCTGCCTGTTTGGCCCTGTCCGGGGGTATCATCGGATGGGGCCACAGTGTCTTCTGATCCCTCCTGTCTCAGCCTCCAGTATTTATGCTGCAGTAGTTTATGTGTCGGGGGGCTAGGGTCAGTCTGTTACATCTGGAGTATTTCTCTTGTCTTATCCGGTGTCCTGTGTGTATTTAAATATGCTCTCTCTAATTCTCTCTTTCTCTCTTTCTGTCTTTCTCTCGGAGGACCTGAGCCCTAGGACCATGCCTCAGGACTACCTGGTATGATGACTCCTTGCTGTCCCCAGTCCACCTGGCCGTGCTGCTGCTCCAGTTTCAACTGTTCTGCCTGCGGCTATGGAACCCTGACCTGTTCACCGGACGTGCTTGTTGCACCCTCGACAACTACTATGATTATTATTATTTGACCATGCTGGTCATTTATGAACATTTTAACATTTTGACCATGTTCTGTTTTAATATCCACCCTGCACAGCCAGAAGAGGACTGGCCACCCCTCATAGCCTGGTTCCTCTCTAGGTTTCTTCCTAGGTTTTTGGCCTTTCTAGGGAGTTTTTCCTAGGGAGTTTTTCCTAGCCACCGTGCTTCTTTCACATGCTTTGCTTGCTGTTTGGGGTTTTAGGCTGGGTTTCTGTACAGCACTTTGAGAATATCAGCTGATGTACGAAGGGCTATATAAAAATAAATTTGATTTGATTTTGAAATTTGATGTGATGGTCTAATATGGATAACTCGATTCACTTAGCAAATGCTTTTATCCAATGAGACGGTCACCTCCACACCTAATCCACATATGGTCAGTCTGAACCTGGAAGGCAGGGTTAATGGCAGGCAACAGACTAAACTCTCCTCTAACCTCATTAACTGGGACCCCTGTTGGGTTAAACAGTAATCTCTAATCTGAATTTGTCATCTCTAGCCAAAACTCAGAGACCCACACTATCCTATCTTCTACCCAGAAGACCCCTAAATCTGTAAGGTCCTGGGGGCACCGGCGTTCTCAGAGAGGAACGCCACTTGAAAAACTGCAAGCTTACATAAACACAAGAATGAATAATGCGCGCACACACACACACACCCCTACCTTGTGGCCTGGTGGGGTCCATGCTGTTTGGCAGGAGAGGCTGAGAACCAGGGATTCCCCCTGGAGGCTGAGGGAAACAGATGGACGAGAGAAAGGGTGATCGTGAGTATGGATCACCAGCACATACTTACCTGAAAGTACATGTTCAGCTGTATAGGTGAGCGTGTGGTCCATACCTGATTTGGCATTCGGAGAGAGGGGCGGGGTCCACCTGGAAACCGTGGCGACATGAAAGGCTGAGAGAGAGAGAGAGAGCGCGAGAGAGAGTTTGTCATTCCCACTGCAAAGGAGTTGAGCAGACAGATGGACAGAGTGTGAATGGAGGATGTGGAGGAAGGGAGTGAGAAAATAGAAAACTAATACAATGAGCGGGCTCATTAAATGAGGTATTTTACAGAGGAAGCTTGTCTTCAAGGACGCAGGCTTTGCACTCATCCCTTAGCCTTACATGTAGTGCTACATGTAGAGCATTGTGTGTGTTTTGTCTGTCCTGTGCACATGTGCATCTGTGCACTCAGTGTATAAGTCCACAGTGGCTCATCTTTTGTTTTATTGATGAGGTGTTGGTGGAGTGTGTGTGTGGGGGCTAAAGCTCCAACCCCCCAGAACAGCTCCAGAGGAGAGTCAATTATTTATGTGTGTGTGTGTGTGTGTGTGTGTGTTACCTGTCCGTGTGGTCCCATGCCGTGGGGGGGCTGTGCGTGAGGAGACTGCTGGGAGCCTGGCGGACCCTGAGAGAAGAGAAGAGTGACATCAGAGAGAGGGAGGAGCTAACACAATTACACCTGCAGGAGCAAGCCAATCAGGGATGTGGAAGAGAAGCTAGGCAGTTGCCAATCAGGACACAAGAGCGGGAGAGGAGGCCGTTTTTCCTAATCCATGGTAAGAGGGTGTCTTCACCACTAGAGGGCAATGTTGACACAGCCAAAACACACAGCTCAGAACGACAGAGGATCAGAGGAGCCTACAGCATGTTTGGTCACTGTCCATCCCATACTGTTCAACATCAGGACATGAAACTAGACTGAGGAACTGCTTGAATGTGCATGAATGACTTCAGGTTTGTTTTGTGAGTCTTTATTATTAGCGAACAAACACCAAGCACACACACGATAATAGCAACACAGGCATATTTGCAGCAAACAGCTCATGCTAATGATAAGGCCACTTGTACAAAAAGGACAACACAAGCAAAGACACCCTCCTCCCTCACTTGTGTTATAAATAGCACTTCCGTGCCTCTCCTCTTTTCTCGCTCCCTCACTACTCTTGCCATCTCCCACTTTCACCTACTTCCTCCCTCCAATTATTTTATATATCTCTCTCTCACTCTCCAGTTCTCTCTTCCACTCTCGACAAACAATGAAGTGGTAGCCACAGAAACAAACACATTGAGGCCCATCTCTCTCCGTTGCACCTTATCATCGCTGCTGCCAAATGCCAGGGCTGTCCATCACGCTGTCTGGCTGTGTGTGTGTGTGTGTGTGTGTGTATATATATATATAGAGAGAGAGGAGAGGAGTGAGGGCTTATTGGAGATGGAGAGAAAGAGGGGGTGGTGAAAAAAGGAGTGTGAGGAGATGTAGGAAGAGAGGGAATAAAGTAATGGATGGTGAAGATGGAGGAGTGGAGGGAGGGATGACAACAAGAGGGAGTTTTACCATGCGTAAAGTGAGGGGCGAGGGAGGTAGCAAAAGACAGGGATGAATAGAGGTGTATTACCTGGAAGAATCCAGGTGGCATGGGTCCTCCTGGCATGCCATCATTAGGAGGCATGTTCCCCATCACAGGACTGGGGGCTGCTGCCGCACTCTGCAACACACACACATTAAAAGATGAAGCACACAATCACACACACAAACCATCCTAAACCCTGCCCTTTCCACTTTCTGTTAAACTGACACACACACACACACCTTGTCTTTATACATTTATGCTAATTCTGCCCATGAACAGGCCACTGAGTCCCTGGAGAAAACATAGGGTCTCCCTCCATCTTGCTCTCCTTCCCCGGCTCATTCCCCTTAACCCTCTCCAAACATCTATACTCCTCCTCTCCTCTCCTCACCTCCCACGGCCCTCACCTCTCCCCCCTCCCACGGCCCCCACCTCCCCCCTCCCCTCCCACGGCCCTCACCTCTCCCCTCCCCTCCCACGGCCCTCACCTCTCCTCTCCCTCCCACGGCCCTCACCTCTCCTCTCCCTCCCACGGCCCTCTCCTCCCCTCTCCCTCCCACGGCCCTCACCTCCCCTCTCCCTCCCACGGCCCTCACCTCCCCTCTCCCTCCCACGGCCCTCACCTCTCCCTCCCACGGCCCTAACCTCTCCTACCCTCTCCCTCCCACGGCACTAACCTCTTCTACCCTCACCTCTACCTCCTACCCTCACCTCTCCTCTCCCTCCCACGGCGCTAACCTCTCCTACCCTCACCTCTCACCTCTCCTCTCCCTCCCCCGGCGCTAACCTCTCCTACCCTCACTTCTCCTCTCCCTCCCACGGCCCTAACCTCTCCTCTCCTCTCACGGCGCTAACCTCTCCTACCCTCACCTCTCCCTCCCACGGCACTAACCTCTCCTACCCTCACCTCTCCCTCCCACGGCACTAACCTCTCCTACCCTCACCTCTCCTCGCGCTAACCTCTCCTCCCCTCCCTCCCACGGCCCTCACCTTCCCCTCCCCTCCCACGGCACTAACCTCTCCTACCCTCACCTCTCCTCTCCTCCCCCAGCCCTAACCTCTCTTCCCCGTCGCTCACTTCCTTTTGCTCACTCCCCCTCTCTCATCTCGATTGCAGTAGCTAGTCGAAGCTGTTGCTATGGAGACTGGTCCTTTGCTCCCTGTCCCTCTAGCATCCCCCTCTCAGAGAGAGAGAGCGAGAGAAGAGGGAGGTAGGAGAAAGAGACCGAGAGAGACAGAGAGTGACGAGTTTTCAGTAACAACCTCTAACCAGGCCCTAGCCACTTGTGTGGATATGAAATAATTGGATAGATATAGGCAATATGGTGAGAACTCCACCTATCATATCAGAGGGCAAGGTTCGTATAGAAATACCATTAACCAGGCAACTGGCATCATGCTTGACAGACAAAACACAGACAAATCCTAAATATCAATGACAAATAACTGTACATCAATACAGTTACATGGTTGACTATCACTCACCCACACAAACAGAAATACATGTCAACACACACCTTCCCACACACAGTGACAGGAAGCACCACAGGGGAAGGTTCATGTCTGGCTCAGCCTATAGGAATCCACCACCATGAGTAATTAATCAACAAATCAAAACTGATGATTTGATTGGGCGATGTGGTATGTGGCTCACCGATAGTGAATGGAATTGATCTATCCAGCCCACACACACACACACACACACAGAAATGGACAGATTAATGGTGCTCAACACATTATTGACCTTTTCAATGGTAAGACAAACAAGCACTGGAAGATGGAGGGAGAGAAAGAAAAAGGGAGAGAAGTGGTAAATCCCCCCAAAGAGAGATGAGAGAGTAAAGGGGGCAAAATGAGAGAGGGAAGAAGGCAAAGCGAGTTACAGGAGAACTAAATAATTAGTTTTCTATGGATTTAGAAAACCGCATGTCTGAGCCCACAGACACACACACAGAAAGAGATGCACGCTCCCCCTGCCAAAATGCTAGACATGGATATAGACACACCTTGTGTGTTTGAGTGGCCATCTGGTCCTCGAGACTGGCAAACTGGCACTTCACTCAAACAGTTGCCAGCCAAGGAAGACAAAACAGAACACACAAAGCATGCACACACACGGTTAACCAGCTCTCTCTGGCACTGAGGATGTGAAAGCCCCCCTTGCTCTGGGCCAGATGCCAGGGCTGCAACACACACCCACCCACAAATCCCTGGCTTAACCCCGGCCCAGTGCTGGGATTACGGGATTAAGACCTCCATTCCATTATCTCCACACACTGACGATAGCCACACACACGGGAAGAGGCGGGACGAAGACACACACACACACTTGGGGGCGGTCACTCACGTAATCATGGAAGGCCTTGGCCTCGCTGGAGTGTTCGCAGTTCTCCCGTCTGTCCGGCGCAGCGCAATACAAATCCCAGAATACACTGCAACGGGAAATAGAGGAAGAGGGTTCATGTCAGGGAGCACCTGATGAGCCAATAAAGGCGGTAAAGAGGTCAATCGAACTCCACCAAAGCAATTGAATTGCCATGGAAACGCATGAAGGACCGTGGGGGAAAGATCCCGACTCTCCTCATTGCCCCCCAGCAAAAGTTGCCTACATTTAGGCTATTTTTACATGTGTATTTCACACTATGTTGAGGTAGAAATCTCAATATAACGCTTGTATGGATGTCAACCAACACATGTTCATGTCATCGTTACAAATCAATGGCATTATATAGTTAAAAACAACTGGCCACCACCAATTTCTGTATGCTAGCTATGCTAACCAGCTTATACGAACGGGAGTTAGCATTTAGCAGTCACTTGTAAACGTTACTTGGCTTAAAAACGGCTAACATATATCCAACTCGGACTTAAGTAACCACATTGTGGGCTTGTTAGAACATGTGCCAATCTGCGCTCCACTGACTCCTTTACCACATCTATGTACAGTACATAAGTTATTCACCATACTACTCTCACTTGCCATCTATCACACACACGTATGTATCTGAGTGTAAATGGTACGGAGTGGTGATATTCTAATGGAATACACAAACGCGTGAACACAAGATGCGCAGGGCCGAGATGCTCACCACCACCATGAGTGTAGGAATCCAGGAGGCTCCCCTAAAGTAATATTCTTCTCCCATCGTATCTGAAAGAGAGAAGGCAACATCATGTCTAGTTCTAAACTCAGCAGGAGAGGAGACGGTCAGGGTGGGTGTGTCTAGAGTACATGTGAAACTCATTCCACTGAGGGCTGGGTCACACTCCCCCTTTGTACTTGATTGATGAATTAAGGTCACTAAGTAGTAAGGAACTCCCCTCACCTGGTTGTCTAGGTCTTAATTGAAAGGAAAAACCAAAAACCCGCAGCCACTCGGCCCTCTGTGGAATGAGTTTGCCACCCCTGGCCTAGAGGTTAAGAACACATAATCAGTCTGTCTCAGCCAGTCAACCCTGTCCCTCTTTCGCGACCGCGCTCTCTCCCTCGCTCTCCTTCTTTCCCTACCTCTCAGTCAATGCCCCCAGACAGTTACACCTCGTTCTACCCCTTTGTCAACGCCGTCCTTCCCCGTCGCTCTCTCGGTATCCCTCTACCACCATCTCTCTACCTCAGTCTCCCCCTCTTTTCCTCTGTCATTCTCCACCTTTCTCACTCTAGTCCCTTACTTATTGGGAAGGACCAAAGTTGGCAACCACCAGGCTAAAAGTAGGACGACGTCGGACAGAAAGGTGTGTGCGTCTTACCTCTGACAAGAAGGTCTGTGCAGACTTCTGTGCTCCTACATGCAGCAGGTACTCATATACGTACAACGCTAACCTGCAAAAGAGGAGAACAGGACTTTGCATTAGTAAAACTATAGAAAAAGCCATAGGAGTCAGCATTAGCAAAGATCTGGTTGAGGATTACACAAACCTACTAGAACAACAAGGCTGACTGTGTGTGCAGGGCCGGCTGCAGGCGTAAGTGGTCACTTAGGGCCCCAGGCCGCTAGGTTGTTTTTGGGAACTCAGTCGGGGCCTCAACTTACTGTTGTGAGTTAGAATAGTAGAATACACAAGGTGCAAGTTCGAAATTTGGTTATGCATCAGCAATCTCTCTTGTTATGTCAGTCACTAAATTACCCATGTTAGCTAACAATTTTTTGATTAATTTACCAATCTAGCCAGCTATCTAAACTTGTAGTAATCATGGCCAAATACCGACCAGGTATGTTCCTAGGGTCCAATTGATTTTGTTAGTCTTTCTCATTCAGATATCATTAAAAACCTTACCAGCCGGAGCATTCTAATTCCATAATAATAGTTAAAAAATGGTTTAAAGCCATAATAACACTGCCGTCCAATCACCAAATGTATTTCTGTAAACTGCCATTTACACATGATCTACAAGTAGATATATTAATGGTTTAGGGCTTTATGGGCGGGAACTTGTTTTTTTACTTCAATGAAAGGTCACGGAGCAAATCCTCCATTTGCCTCAGTGCCCTGGTAGATGACTGGAAGGAGAGTGGATCGAGTGCCATTTTGACAGCTTCAAAGTGGAAACCACCAGGTGGATCAGATGAGGTAAGAAAGTTGCTTCTCCCTCCGTTTCTGACATTTTTGGGGCTATTTCTTTCTAGCTGGCAAAACAAGTGAGTTAGATTTTCTGTGTACTGTCAAACATAGCTAAGTTTGTCGCTGGTATGGGCTAGTAAAAAAATAAATAAAACATCAGCAGGTAGACTAGCAGTTAAGAGCGTTGGGCCAGTAACCGAAAGGTCACTGGTTCGAATCCCTGAGCTGACTACGTGACAAAAAATATATTTTGATCTGCCCTTGAGCAAGGCAATTAACCCTAACTGCTCCTGTAAGTCGGTCTGGATAAGAGTGTCTGCTAAATGACTCCAATGTCAATTAAACCAGATTGACCACTGTGCTAACACTGGTTACACTTCACTTGCAGTGAAATATAATGTGAGCTTGCCAGATCAGGCTGGTTTAGGGATCTTAAGGAAATACAGTATGCTTGATGCCTGTCCCCCTGCCCCCACAGGTACTAGACACTCCCCCGCTGCCCAGTGTTGCTCCCCGGCCTTCCAACGCCGCTCCCCAGACCTCTTCCACCCTTGTCTCTCCCCCCTCCTTTTCTTCTGGTCCCCCCTCTTAACCCCCACTGGCCTTGCCTCCTAGTCCTACCAGACACCGGCTGCATACCAGCTTCCAGGTCCACCGCAGCTACTCTGAGATAGCCGACTCCTCTGCCCACCAGAGGCCCCCACCTTGGCTCCTCCATAACTCTCCCGTGTATGTTCCTCACCCTTGTATGTTGTCCTTTCCTGTTCCCATATATCCTGCATGCCAGCCTGCCTACATGTTTGAGACATGACTCTCATGGCCTTGGAGATGTAAAGGACATGTAAAGGCTAAAATAATGTTGGGCTTTTAAATTGTTCCCGTTCCGACTCCTCACGTGATTGGCCTAGTGTAATAATGTACAGAACAAAATGTAAGTTGTAAAAGCCAATAAATTGGTATTATGCCTTTATCATATTCTGTCATTCCAAATACATCTCAATGACAATATCCCTAAGATGAATGTTGTATTTAATGTTATCGCTATAATGGTGATAACTTCTAGTTTTTTTTTATAGGTTTGAATGAGAATGCACTCCCTAACGTTATTCTTTCAATAAAGTTATTGTCTTATTAATATTATATTACTTGTTTATGTCTTTGCTTATATGTCAGACTAAATGCCATTTGTTTTGGAGCAGATGTGTTAAATATACTATGCAGATAAGTGTCTGATCAAGGAAGATTCCATAGAATTCTTTTTAAATACCATTGGTCACTAAAACAACTTGTTCACAGTAAAAGGTATTTCTATTCTTATTTCAGATTTTCAAACCTTACAAAACAAGAGACTCAATATGCTAAGTTTTTCTCTAGCTTCATTAGAAAGTGTTGTAAATTGCAGTTATTTGGGGGGGGGGGGGGGGGCATAGATTTCCATGTAAGATTCAAATGACAGAACACCTGTGAAAATGTAAGGGCAGTTTCTGAACTTTCAAAATAGGTATCATGTTTTCATTATACTCATTAATGCACGCCGAGGTCATGATCCAGTGGAACATTCCGCTCAGAAGGGTTAACATGGCATAAGTCAGAAAGTGTAGAACTGCTGGAAATTTGCTTCAAAAGCTACAATATGTAACTTTTTGGGCGACCCGACAAAAGTCATAGAAACGTGAGTTACAGATCTGTCACTCATTGAAAGCCTAAGAAGTATCTGTTCTATGTGCACTATTTCGATGCTTCCCATTTAAATTGTATTTTTGCATCTTTTACTTTCATTTTTGTAACCAGTTTCAAACAGCTGAAAATGAAATATTTTTGGTTATGGAAACAATTTCACAACAGTCTAGATGGTACAATGATTCTCTACACTATCCTCGCTTGTTTTGTAAAACGGAAATTAAGCAAACTATTAGAATTAAGAGAAATTTCTGCATAGTGCCTCTTTAAAACAGCAAACATTTCACCATGGCAAAATGGGTAGAATTGCAGAAAACTGTAAAAACTTTTTTTCTACCACATGGCAAAATTTGTAGAATGGCATGAAATTTGATATAAAATTGCGATAATGTTCTCTTCGCCCCATGGCGAAGGGGTGGCAGGGTAGCCTAGTGGTTAGAGCGTTGGGCTAGTAACCGAAAGGTTGCAAGTTCAAATCCCCGAGCTGACAAGGTACAAATCTGTTGTTCTGCCCCTGAAAAAGGCAGTTAACCCACGGTTCCTAGGCCATCATTGAAAATAAGAATTTGTTCTTAACTGACTTGCCTAGTTAAATAAAAGGTAAAATGAAATGGCAAAATATGTAGAACTACAGAAAAATTGCTTTAAAACTGCAGCATTCTCTCTATACCACGTGGGTAAATGTGTCCGCTCAAATGTTTTGCCCGCGAGGTGGGGGGCCCCCCGATCAAATCTCGCTTAGGGCCCCCAATAGGCTAGAGCTGGCCCTGCGTGTGCGTGTCGTAGGTCAAAATACTATTTCAAATATCTGAATTACTTTCACATACATTTCAAGTAAATATTCTGATTTTTTTTATTTGAAAAGACAAGTAGTTGAATATTTGAATGTTGTGGGGAAATACATTTGTAAGGTATTGGCATGTATTTGAAAATTCAATAAACTTTTTGACCACATCCCTTTTGATTGAAACAAAATAACTTCCCATACATGTTTGACCATGACCTAAATGGTCAGAAAGTGACTTACACCAGAATACCAAAACATCCAGGAGATTACGGTGCTCAAAGTTGACCCATTTTACTTACCATGAGACAGCCATGTCTTCATCGCTAGAAAAGGTAAAACGGTTGAGCTTGATATCATTTTTTTTTTAAAACAAGTTTGTCAAATTACTTTATAATTTCTTGAAAAAAAATATTTTTTATATTTGCATATGTTGTAGCTTAGACCTTTCATCATCTGAGGTTTGTGTTGTGCCTGCCATCAGCTTGTGAATACAATAGAAGTAGTTGATTTGGCCCATATTATTTGAAAATATTTAAATACTTATTTTCTGTGTATTTGAGTAACAAAATATACATGTATTTGAATCCAGGTCTGGTGTGTGTGTGTGTGTGTGTAGTCGTAAGGGCTGTCTCACAGGACAGGATCATAAATAGCTGAGGGGTGTTCCCACCCTGTGATCACAGATAAAACAACTGGTAAGACAGGACAAACACACTGCCAGAGAAGAGTACGAACTCTCTTAAGAGTAGGAGGTAATTGTGAGGTTGCAGCTCTTCACACAGGCGAGCCTGTGATTTATGAGCCAGGACGTCAGAGGTAGTGGTTCTAACACACACAAATGTCTGCGGCTGCCTGGTGGTGTTGTAAAGTTTACTGTCAGTCTTGGGTCAGTTAGGCCTCTCACACACACCTGAGCACAACACAACACCACACACAAACTGATCAGCATTCACGGTGAATAAAGTAACGCTGCCAATACTTTCAATGCATTTTCCCCCCCAAAAGGTGTGGAAATGTAGCCAGGCCACTTAACATTCCTTCGCTTATGATACGTGCCATGGGATCTTTAACATCCCATCTGAAAGACGGCACGCTACACAGGGAAACGTCCCCAATCACTGCCCTGGGGCACTGGGATATTTTTTATTTTTTTTAGACCAGAGGAAAGAGTGCCTCTGCTTAGCTTCAGAGGCAAGCCAGAAGTGGGATGCATGGTGGGTAAACTTCCTTTACCCTCCACTACACCACTGACTTTGGTTAGTGTAGGTCTACTCTCTCACATACACACCACGTCTTCTCCTGGCCGTTTACAGAAGGCTATGGTTAACGATCAAACTACTTATCTCCCCCACAAGGGCACTGATGAAATGTTTATGTGTGATGAGAGGCCTGTCTGTGTGTGTGCAGGGTGGGGGGCTATGTGCACCTGGTATGCTGCATTATTTAAGCTCACGCATTGAGAGGAAGAGAGTTTCTTGAGCTGCAACACTGGAGAGATGTTTTGATGGGAAGGTAGTGTCTCTGCGCACACGCACAATTACTCAGTCAGCAAAGGGACAGCTCACTCCTTCCTCAGTCCCTTTCTCTCACATAAACTTCCCTCCTAATGTTCACCACCAGTACACCTGACATCCTGCCTGCGGCTGCAGACAAAACCCCTCTTTAAACATGGATCAGCCAGCCCACCGACACACATGCTCCTTCTCACAGACAGAAACACACACATGCTCCTTCTCACAGGCAAACACACACATTGCTCCAGCTCAGAGCGACCGCACGCACACACACCGCTCCGACTCACAGCACAGAGCAACCGCTTCCGTCAGACACTCAATAATTCAACACAGAAGAGGGAGATGAGGACTTGGAAGAGAGGAAGGGAGAACTGAGCATTGGAGAGGAGGGGAAGAAAGGAGAGGAGACAGAGGAGGAGAGGGAGGGGAGGTAAGGAGGCAGAACAATAGAGACAGGGGAGGAAAATCAACAAAAGTTTGCCTTCTGAGCTAAGCTATGGTCTGCCCTGAGCTCAAGTGCTGAGGTTGATTCATAAAATCAATTAGGCTAGATTGTAGAGATGAACATAATCATATCAAGCACAGCAGCGACATACACAGAAGGAGCAGACAAAATGTGTTGACAATGTATTTGCACATCCAAGGGACAAGGCTTAGAACCGTTTTTATTTAAATATGGACTGAAATGTGTGGGGTAAAGTATGGAAAAATAATGAGGCATCGGCTTTGTTGACATTTGGCAAGACACGGGAAAAAGAGAGCCATCTACAGATTGTCAGTAAAGTTCAAATAAATCAGTACGAATAGCCTAGTAGTTGTGGTGTTCACAGTGCATACTTATGAGTATCTGGTTCTGCAGGTTATACCATAGAAATGTGAAATCTCTTTAGAAACCAAATAACACATGTTGAGACAAACATGTTTAGGAACGAAACATAAATGCAACAACACAGTAGTAATGGGTGGATAAGATTAAGTTACTGTCGTACTAGTAGCCAGTTCAGCGGAACATCATCCTGTACGGACAAAACGGCATCCGTAGCTAGCAGACAAAGGGATAGGTAAGCTAACGCTATCTGAGCTAGAACACTACCTCGTTTATAACTCAACTATTCGGCTAAATGCTCAGCACAGTGGCCAATTTTAAATGATAGAAAACCTTGTTTTATAAAGGACACGTATTTTACTCTTTAATAAGGGCTAAACAAACTGTTTGGACACAAAGTTGTCATACTTGCCGCTAGCTAGCTCCTAGCCTACCTAGCAGTAACTCGCGTATGAAGGAACACATTCATACAACGTAGAGTGAGTTCGAATAGTTACTTTTTGGAACGTTGGACACTCCTTTGTTACATTGAAACAAAACCGGTTACATTGGTTTCAACTTTGTAAAAACTATCAGTCGGCTACGTTATTTCACCTTAAACTAATCCCAGGCTTCCTGAAACACACAAGCATCTTCACGAATGCATTGTTCCCAATACCCAGAGAGGTAGGAATTCTCTTTTCCACTCAATTCTAAAATGCAACATATTGCACAGACAGTTTTAAAACAAACGAATTTTCCAATGTTGTTTAATATCTCCAATGTCATACATGAAGTTAATAATATACTGTACCGGATGAGAATGAAACTAGTAGGAATGGATACCTTGGTTATAAGCTAACGTTTAGCTAGGCTAGCAAACAACCCTCAATAACTGCTTGCTTGTTAGGGAGGGCTACAAGACTTCACCGATGCAAGAAAACAACCTGAAAAACAAAGACCCTAAACAACTACGGAGAGCATATCGTATCCTAATCTGCACCCTCTCTATGACAACAAGCAAGGTGGTGTATGTGAGCGTTGGAGATAACAGTAGATATCCTAGCATTAGTGTCTCTAGCTAGTGTTTTTGTGACATTGTACTATTCCCACTTACTTTTCTCTTGCTTGGTTATCTGAGGGCACAACAGCACCTTTCCCCTTGGCGTACATCCTTGAAGCTGGTTTCGATACTTTTTATTCAGTCCGGTTCCGACACCTGTCAAAGAAAGCGACCACTTACGATCTCCATAGCTACACAGCAGTAGTGTTCTCTCTCTCTCTCTCTCACTGTGCCCCGGTGTCTTTTTTTTCTAGCAGGCTACATCCATCCTCAACATTGCCGATCCGAACAGGGGCTGCTGCCGTCGCGGGGAGCTTGAAACCGTCTGTTGGTGATCTTTTTTTTCAGTCGCTGTTCCAGGGTTTTATCCACGCTCCCCCTGTTATAGAATGGTGGGGGCTTCTTAAAGGGATATATACCTTTTTTGGTTTATTTGCCAAACTAAATGATGATAGACTGGTCAGTGTTCTTCATTCCTGGGCTTGGAGACCCACATGGATGTGTGCAGGGTTTTGATCAAGCACAGCACTAACATGCCTATTTTAACAGTACCCTACTGTGCCCACATGTAGCTGTATGCTCTGTAAGGTATGTTCCGGCCAGGAATGGTATATAACAGCTCTGTGTGTTCTGTTTAGATATAGTTCTATGGCTGTGTTTACACAGTAAGCCAAATTCTGATAATTTTGCCACTAATTGGTCTTTTGACCTATCACATCAGATCTTTTCACATCAGATCTTTTTCAGAGCTGATCTGTTTGGTGAAAGGACCAATTTAGTGAAGAAAAAAAGATCAGAATTGGGGTGCCTGTCTAACACAGCCTATGTGTCTTGTGGGGGAATTATTAATAAAATGTGTACATGTATACCAAGTATGAAGTTGAGGGATCTGTGTGTGTCCTGTCCCTTTAAGAATGTGTGTGAGTGCGGGCGCAGTGCAGTGGCTGGGTGTGTGTGTGTGTGTGCAGGAGGGAAGTGATCTGCTTAAATGTTGCTCATCTGTGGGAAGGACACACTGACTGCATGCATGTGTCATTTTTGGGGTTAGCCACCTCCACTGTTTTCTAAAGGACACACATAAGCAAACACATTGTCCAAAAAAGGGGGAAAGAGAGAGTGCAAAGAGCTAGGACACAAACACAGTCTAGCTAGGCAGACCTGTCAGTGTGCTTGTGTTGCTCCAATAGGGAAGAGAGTGAGGGAGAGTGTGTTTCTATCTACTCAGCTCTAGACCACAAACTCTATCACTGTCTCATCATAGCATCAGTATCGATTGGTCTGAGCCCACATACCTCTCAGAACACACACACTGTTAAGGGAGTGTGCCTGTGTGTGTGTGTATGTGTGTATATTTCTGATAGGGTAGGATGATTCGTTAGGGTAATTATAAATCAACTCCACTCCTGGAATTCAGAGGTATTCACCCTAATGTACACACGCACACACACACACATCTCACACACACTCCAAACAGGTTGTGTTCAATCGAGCCAGACCTGTATTTTCAATCACTCCAGAAGAGGACCTCTCAGAATATTACATTCACATGTTTCATTGCTAATTGAATGAGGCCGTTTGACTCACCAATTAGGCTGTTTGTTGGATTTCTGGATCAGTATTCACTGGATTCCTATAGATGGCTTCGTCTCAAAGACTTGGGCCCCGTTTCAATGCTGTAGTAAGAAAGAAAGAGGTTACTGGAACAGGGCTCTAACATGAGCGTGTCAATACCACAACCTAGCTAGTAGAGAGTGTGGGAGTTTCAGTAGTAGCACATTTAATCAATGTGGTTAACTATTTTGCTTCTCACACTTCCTGATACCTGATAGTTCTATCTCTCAGAATAGCTGTTACCTCTAACTACAGATCTAGGATCAGGTTACCCGACCTGACATTCTAATCATAACCATTAATAGGACTGAACAAGTGTCTGACCTGGGACCAGCTAGGCTGCGTTTACACATGCAGCCCAATTCTGATCTGATTCTTTTTCCACTAATTGGTCTTTTGAGCAATCAGAAGAATTGGCCTGCCTGTGTAAACACAGCCTTAGAGTTAAGGGAAATGTCTACCTGCTCCTGTATCTCTCTAACCTCTGTTTTCTCTCAATACTTTCTATTTCTATAGAAATGTAATCTCTCTAAAGATCATACTGCCTGGTTTCTCTACGCCCCTATTTTAACTGTCTGAGGGGAAAAGCAAAGACAACCACTGCCTCTGTATGACGCTGCCTCTCCTTGCTTTTTCAGACTCTTTTTCTCTCCTCTTCTTTCCTCTCCCCTTGTCTCCCATTCATTAATTATTCCACCCATCTTCTCCATCCTCCCAACTTTATTGCAAGCTGCAAACAGGTATATCAGTTGTAGGTGTTTTGCAACAATGTGTACCTGGACTGTATTTACACCTTACCTGCTCATGCTAATTACTCGCTAATGATTACCTGCTAATTACCATGTAAGTAAGGTTTTAGCACCACAACATATAGGTGGACCATATTTCCAGAAACTAAAATGGCAGGCTGCTGTTGTTTTATACTGAACAAAAATATAAATCACAACATGCAACAATTTCAAAGATTTTGCTGAGTTACAGTTCTTATAAGGAAATCAGTCAATTGAAATAAATGAATTAGGCCCTAATCTATGGATTTCACATGACTGGGCAAGGGCGCTGCCATGGGTGGGCCTTGGAGGGCATAGGCCCATCCACTTGGGTGCCAGGCCCACCTAATGGGAAGCCAGGCCCAGCCAATTAGAATGAGTTTTTCCCCACAAAAAGGGCTTTATTACAGACAGAAATACTCCTCAGCTCCCCCTCCCCTCAGACGATCCCGCATGTGAGGAAGACGGATGTGGAGGTCCTGGGCTGGTGTAGTTACACGTGGTCTGCGGTTGTGAGGCCGGTTTGACGTACTGCCAAATTCTCTAAAACAAATTAACGTTGAATTCTCTTGCAACAACTCTGGTGGACATTCCTGCAATCTGCATGCCAATTGTGGGCTCTCTCAACATTTGAGACATCTGTGGCATTGTGTTGTGTGACAAAACTGCACATTTTAGAGTGGCCTTTTATTGTCCCCAGCACAAGGTGCACCTGTGTACAGATCATCCTGTTTAATCAGTTTCTTGATATGCCACACCTGTCAGATGGATGGATTATCTTGGCAAAGGAGAAATGCTCACTAACATGGATGTAAACAAATTTGTGCACAACTTGAGAGAAATAAGCTTATGTGCGTATGGAACATTTCCGGGATCTTTTATTTCAGCTCATGAAACATGGCACCAACACTTTACATGTTCCGTTTATATTTTTGTTAAGTGTAGATATGAATCGTATCAGCGTGGTTGTAATCAGCCAGTGGAAAACAAAGGGGATCCAGAGGGAGAGAAAGAGAGAGATGTGGGAATTTGAGCGAGTTGACTAATATTCCGAGAGATTAAAGGAGAGAAAGTAAAAGAGAGGGAGAGAGAGATTGTGTGTGTCTGTATAAAGAGGTCAGACTGGGCTTATGAAACTGTCTATGACCTAACCTGCCCTATTTCTGACAGAACACAACTCTGTACAGTCATATCATAGGCACACAAACACACGCACAGGCTTTGGGATCAGAATGTCAAATATCACCACAAGTTTTGATGCTGTGTGTCAATAATATCAAACTTTTAAACAGTCGGAGCAGAGTCAAGTACATCTGACTTAAGAGCCCTGAAATAAAAACACATGGATGTTAAATAGGATCCAGATTGCATGTCCTCTTAAAGAAGGGTTTTAACAGTCGCACGCACTCACACATACGTACACATGCACACACACACACCCGGAACACAGTTTTTTCATTAAAGGAACACAGACTGTGGTGTGATCTGCTGCTACACAGACAGTACACTGATGTTCTCAGCTTTTAACATTATTTTATTTAAATGGTGAATTCCATCAAACTCTTACTGCAATGGTTATCTGGTAATGTCTTGATATTGCTTTATTTCCCAAATTGCTAAATTGTTTTAGGTAAAATTACCATATAACTACTTTCCCAGGTATGTTTGTTGACTGAATAAATAATGCTCTATTCTATCCCCCCTCTCAATCTCTCTCTAAATGTTCTCTCTCTTTACCGCTTTCCCTCTCTCTCCCCTCCCCCTCTCTCTCCTTCTCCCTCTCCCATCTTTCCCATTCTCCCACCCCCTCTCTCTCTCTCTCTCCTACTCCCTCCCCCTCTCTACCCTTCTCCCCTCTCTCTCCTCCCTCCCCCTCTCTCCCCTTCTTCCTCCCCCTCTCTCCCCTTCTCCCTTACCTCTCTCTCCCCTTCTCCCTCCTTTCCCATTCTCCCTCCCCCACTATCTCCTTCTCCCTTCCCCTCTCTCCCCTTCTCCCCCTCTCTCTCCTGCTCCCTCCTTTGCGCTCTCTCTCCTTCACCCTCTCCCCTCTCTCCCCTTCTTCCTCCCCCTTTCTTTCCTTCTCCCTCACCCCTCTATCCCCTTTTCCATCCCCCTTTCTCTCTTTCTCCCTCCCCCTTTCTCTCCTTTTCCATCACCCCTCTCTCTCCTTCTCCCTCACCCCTCTCTCTCCTCCCTCACCCCTCTCGCTCCAGTAGAGAAGGTTCTGCTTGGCATTATGTTTGTCTTACCTCTGCTCTTGGTGTCACATGCAGTGTTATGTACGTACACACACACCAAAAACAGGGGCTGTGTGTGTGTGTGTGTATATAGAGTGTGTTGTCTGGGGGTTTTGGTACATGCGTTGTTGACAGTCTCGCCCCTCTGCCAGAACTACAGGGCCCCTCTACCCCTCTGTGGGCCTCTAAACCTCTCTTTCTTTTCTCTCTCTGTCTTTCTCGTTCTTTACCGCTGTCCCTCTCCCTCTGTGCACTCCATACCTCCTGCTCTCTCTCCCTCTCTCCCTGTCCCTTCTCGCCTCTCCCTCCATTCACCACCACATCCACCCATCTCTAACACACACGGTGGCAGGGCTGTACTCTGCCTCCCCAAGGAGTAGTGTTTAACTCACTGACGAGGGGTTTAAGGCCGAGGATGTTTGTGAGTGGGGTGGGGAAAGTAAATTGTTTAGTGTTTCTGTGCTGACTCCACATATGATCCCCATTAGCTAACGGGGGTACATACACACACACTCACGGTGAAGGATGACGTTAATCCAGTGTTAGCCATAATGGGTCCATTCTAGCTGTTCAGCAGTATCTACTGCAAACATCACAAAGCACTTGTACATACCTGCTCTATTCTATTATGTTCTATTATGTTCTATTCAGATGTGGTGAATGAAACATTAATCTTTATAGTTTGCTTTAAAGGTTTATCAATTGTTTGTCAAAATCTGATGTAGATTACAAAGGTTCTAACGATTATTAGGTGTCGAAAGAGGTGAAAACAACATATGAACAATTTTTTTATTTAAAAAAAATCAAACGTTAATGCACATTCTTCTAGTCAATGTCTCCATACCAAGTCCAGAGTGTCATGTTTCAGATGTAATTAGAACTGAGTTGACAGCCCATAGCGTTCCAAAGTTAGAGCTCAAAGTCTGATGGCACAAGTGACCATATCGTTGGCCATTTTAAATCGTGTCAGTATGTCAGATTACCTCAACCGCCAATTTCTCAGCCTCTGAGTATCACAGAAACACAACACTTTGAATGAATAGCAGACAAATGTTCATAACAAGTGGCTGGATGAAATGTATCAAAATATCTGTTCAAAACAGGAAAAACATTCAAATGTATATTTTGAAAGATCAAATTTGACCATAAATGTGTGCATTTCTTTATTTAAACATTTTACTGCAGTGGGCTGAATCAGGGTCACGCAGTGTTTCTTGGTAGTCTTAACCAAATCTACTATGAAGCAAAAGTATACACCTCACACACATGGTTATGGGCTTAAAAAGAAGACACCTGGTACCATGTCAGATATAGAGATGAAATGTATTACATTTTGAGTTTACATTTCAATATTACCCTTTATATACATGACAGAAGACTGAAATATAGCAAAACCGTTTGACATTGAAACACCGGATTTTAGGGTTAACAATGTAGCAACATGAAAAACATCATCAACAACAACCACAAAAGCCCCATAGGGGATAATCAGATCTTAACTACACTAATGCTTGATTGGTCCTGGGGATTTACTGTATTCTTTTAATACACACACACAAATACACACACACACACAGTGAGTATGTATGCTATCTTCCAGTTCTTGAGCTGTGTTGAAGCATTATGATTATTGTGTGAATGGCGACATAGGACCTGTGGAGTCAAGTGTCACTAATCCTTCTCCCTTAACCACTACCACTGTTCATTTACCAGCCATATGTACAGTACAGGATATGGGGAGAGAGAGAGACGGAGAGAGAGAGAGAGACGGGGAGAGAGAGAGACGGGGAGGGAGAGAGACGGGGAGAGAGAGAGACAGAGAGAGAGAGACGGGGAGAGAGAGCGAGGGAAAGAGGGAGAGAGAGTTTTCCATTATTGAGAATAATTGTTTGTCTTTTCTTTTTTTATTCTGGAGAAAATAAAACGACAACATGACAATCATAGTTCACATCACTAAGACGTGCACTGGCATGGAATACACTGGCGTTACTCTATTATAATGTCATAATTTATGATAAATGTGTTATAGCATAGGCAGGCCTACATTTTCACATGAAATGATATAAGAAAGGTGGATGTGGTAGACTAGAGAAACAAACAAGAAAATATTAAGGCCTTTTAATAAAGATGGCAAAATACTTTTCATTCAGTAGAAATGGGCAGACATGTCAACAGGCTTTCTCCCTCAGTCCACTAACATTTTCGTTATCTAAAATGTACTAATTCCTTATTATGGCGGGGGGAGGGTAAACTGGTGACTTCAACAGCCGTTCTGTGACCCAAAAAACTGTCAGTCTTTGCCTGGAATAAATTGTGGAATATACTATTTCCAAGAACAAGGAGGGGGGGGGGGGGGGGGCATATTTGATAAAACACTGAATTCTTAACCAATGGCTGCTCAACTTTAATTCGGACTACTTTGAAGTCTAAAATAAACAACAAAGAAGACAAATAGGCTTACTTTTTATTTCGACGAGTTTTGTGTATTTAAAGGGTTTGGTTAAAGAAGGACGTAACATCGCAGACCCCCGCCATACGGTGCTGCGTTTCGAGCGGCCTCATAGTAGAATCAATTCAGCTAGGGGGAGCTTGAAACTGTCAACTGATGCTTTCCTCGGAGCTCTGGAGAAACACAGTCAAACTGAATACAGGCAGCTAGTGGGATATCAGCAGAACCGCACAAGTTGCACACACTGTGTCGATCACACTCATTAATCTTTGCTTTTCCTTGACCGATTATCAAATGAAGAATTATGTGAAGTTAAATAACAGTGTAATACAATACCTACATGAAGGCTATACTTAAACTCTAGTCATTATGTTTTGAGCACTGAAATGGACTGCATAATGCTCAACACTTCAGTCATATACACTGAAAGAGGGTTTAAAAACATGTCTTCATATGCTTGGATGCAAAATGAATATGCCCACCTTCAGATGATCTCTCATAACAAAAATGCATCTAAATTCCAATTCAACTAAAAAAGAATATCTGAAATAATCCCTGATCATAATCCATATAACCTGAAGCCTCTTTCTCTATTGTGTGAAGTTGAAGGTATTGTAGCAGTTGGGGGGTAACTAAGGAGGTGGGGGCGATACATAGCAACCATCACATCTACATGGAGCCTTGAGATGAGTGCGATTTTTAGTAGTCACCGTCCCAAATGGCACCCTATTCCCTACCATTCTGTAGTGCACTACTTTTGACCAGAGCCCTATGGGCCCTGGTCAAAACTAGTGCACTATGAAGGGAATAGGATGCCATTTGGGACAGGCGGTCATGGATGGTCTTACCTGGTCACTGTATCCAGGCCACCACACCTGGAGCAGGTTGAACTGGGCAGGTAACAAACTAGATGCTTTGGAGCTTTGAGCACATTCACACACACACACACACTGTACTTATGTCACTCATGTACGTACATTACTTAGCGTCACAGGGAACATGGCTTGGGGGAAAATCAGGCGCACTATTCCATTGTGTGTGTGTATCACCCATATGCATCAATGTAATCTGTGTGTGCTTGTGTGTGTGTCTTTGTGTGTGCGTAACCACCAATGTCACCTTCATGGAACACTATACATGGAGCATCCTTCAGAATGTAACAGATCATGCTTGCAGGCAGATATTGATAAGGTCATCCCTTCCCAAGGTCACTTCCACATGTATGCGCATTCCATTTCAACCTCTATATATCATACATAACTATATACATCCTATATGATCTGTTTCTATGTGTTTAAGACGGGTTGAAACCTAGCTCTGCTTTCTTTAAGGACACACTGAAGCAAGAGGTCTTTATGAGCCAGTCAGATCAGGAACAGTCAGTGTGTGTGTTGCATGTCTGCGTGTGCCATGTGTTTGCCATGTGAGTCATCCTCAAGTGTGAGGGTCTAAGTAGTAAGATCCTCTCCTCCTACTCTCCACTCTCCTCCTTCCACCCCCTCTCTCTCCTATTTCCACCTCCTCTCTCTCCTCCTTCCACCTCCCCTCTCATTCTTCCAACTCCTCCCCTCTCCTCCTTTCACCTCCTCTCTCCTTCCACCTCCTCCCTCTCTACTCCTTCCACCTCCTCTCTCTCCTCCTTCCACCTCCTCTCATTCTTCCACCTTCTCTGTCTCCTCCTCCCTCTCTACCTCCTTCCACCTCCTCCCTCTCTCCTCCTTTCACCTCCTCCCACCTTCTCCCTCTCTCCTCCTTCCACCTCCTCTCTCCTCCTTCCATCTCCCCTCTCTCCTCCTTCAACCTCCTCCCCATCTCCTCCTTTCACCTCCTCCCTCTCCTCTCCTTCCACCTCTCTCTCTTCCTTCCACCTCCTCTCTCTCCTCTCTCTCCTACCTCCTGTCCCTCCTCCTTCCACCTCCCCTCACTCCTCCTTCCACCTCCTCCCTTTCTACTCCTTCCAACTCCCCTTGCTCCTCCTTCCACCTCCCCTCTCCCCTCCTTCCCTCTTCTCCTTCCACCTCCTCCCTTTCTCCTCCTTCCACCTCCTCCCTCTCTACTCCTTCCACCTCCTCCCTCTCTACTCCTTCCACCTCCTCTCTCTACTCCTTCCACCTCCTCTCTCCTCTCCTTCCACCTCCTCCCTCTCTACTCCTTCCACCTCCTCTCTACTCCTTCCACCTCCTCCCCTCTCTCCTCCTTCCACCCCCTCTCTACTCCTTCCACCTCCTCCCTCTCTACTCCTTCCACCTCCTCCCTCTCTACTCCTTCCACCTCCTCCCTCTCTACTCCTTCCACCTCCTCTCTCTCCTCCTTCCACCTCCTCCCTCTCTACTCCTTCCACCTCCTCTCTCTCCTCCTTCCACCTCCTCTCTCCTCCTTCCACCTCCTCTCTCTCCTACCTCCTGTCCCTCCTCCTTCCACCTCCCCTCGCTCCTCCTTCCACCTCCTCCCTCTCTACTCCTTCCACCTCCTCCCCTCCTTCCACCTACTCCCTCTCTACTCCTTCCACCTCCTCCCTCTCTACTCCTTCCACCTCCTCCCCTCCTTCCACCTCTCTACTCCTTCCACCTCCTCTCTCCACCTTCCACCTCTCATCTCTCCTCCTTCCATTTCCACTCTCTTTCAGTCAAATATACACACTTTTAGTGCTCATCGTTCCCCTCTTATCAGGGACTGATTCAGATCTCAGGTGTGAGACCTGGGACGCCAGGTGAACGCTGCCCTGGCTAGTCAGTCAGTGAGAAACGAAAACCAGCAGTACTAGAGATCTGGAGGTGTTGGATGTGAATTATGCCTGACCCTAAAGACGCCTACTGAACACACACAGAGATAACATCAGCTAGCACAGAGGGGGAGGGGTCGCACAGGCACACACACAGAGAGATAAGTAAACAGTTGTCTGACGTAAACCAGTGGTGACTAATGCTGTGACGTCTACTAAACAGTCCTATGACCATGGTTGGAATACAGAATGAACAATACGCTTGAATGTGTCCTGTTGTTATGTGCCCTGTTGTGTTCTCATCCCTCTATTCTTTGGAAGTAGTCTTCCTCCACCTAGTGGTGGTTAACCAACACACTCCCACAGGGACTAAGCTCTACTACAGAGCAGCAAGAGAAATTAACCACACGTTTTAATACCTCTGGGCCCTGGTCAAAAATATGGCACTATAAAGGGAATAGGGTGCCATTTGTAACGCAAACTATGTGAGGTCAGAGAGAGAACTGTCTTCATTTCAGCTTCCTCCTATGATGTGGACAAGACAACAAACAGTGTATGTGAACTATAATAAGGTGCACTTGGATTATGAAAACACTGCATGTGAAAAACTGCTAGATTTGTGGTCAGAGTTATCGATAGAGAGAGGGGACATGATGGCACAGTCAATCAGAAGAGTCTCTGAGATAAGTTCTGTAGCAAAATAGATTCCATTAAATTACTAGAGGGGCTATGTCATAAACCCTCAAAGTTCCAGAATTGGGTGAAAATGGCAGCCATTGTGGTCAGGGAGAAAACCAAACCAGTCTAATTGGAATGAATGGCAGTAATCCTGGTTTTATGTATGCTGGAAAATTTAAGTAAGGAATGTGATATATTGGAAAGTATGTAATAGAATTACGGTCAACCTAAAATATTGTCATATAATCATAAATACAGTTTATACGGGTTTTATATCATTTGCAGTAAAAAAAAAAAAACACTAAAATATGTCAACAGACCATCAATGTCTACATTTGTTTTCTTGGAAAACAGAGTGATACAATATCAGTACTTGCTGCATTTACAACTTGTCTAAATCCTATCATCAACTGATTTCAGCCGGTATATGGCTGTGGATTGACTGCATTGTTTGAATAGAATGTTGGCATATTGGCAATTAATTTGAAATATTTATGGAATCATTCCTCTATAATTAGCTGGCAAGCTAACACACAGAGTGCAGATAAATTCTTCAAATTCATTATTTGACACCATCTTATCACAGCACTGGCAAACCATGGTTGACAAACTCCCTAACCAAAATGGCTGACCTTTATTTGTAAGATTTAGACAAGTTGTAAATGCAACAAGTACTGATATTGTATCACTCTGTTTTCCAAGAAAACAAATGTAGACATTGATGGTCTGTTTACATATATTTTAGTGTTTGAAATTTTGCAGGACGAAATCTCTTGAGATGCACCATGTCGTTTTCAAGTGTCCAAATGAAAAATAACTAAACAAACAATACTTAGTAATGATACATTAACAGCATAATAGGGCTACAAGTAAAACTACTGCTCCAACTACTAATACAACTAAGTACCTATAATATATACATAAACTCAGCAAAAAAAGAAACGTCCTCTCCCTGTCAACTGCATTTATTTTCAGCAAACTTAACATGTGTAAATATTTGTATGAACATAAGAAGATTCAACAACTGAGACAAACTGAACAAGTTCCACAGGCATGTGACTAACAGAAATGGAATGTGTCCCTGAACAAAGGGGGGGGGGTCAAAATCAAAAGTAACAGTCAGTATCTAGTGTGGCCACCAGCTGCATTAAGTACTGCAGTGCATCTCCTCCTTATAAACTACACCAAATTTGCCAGTTCTTGCTGCGAGATGTTACCCCACTCTTCCACCAAGGCACCTGCAAGTTCCCGGACATTTCTGGGGGAAATGGCCCTAGCCCTCACCCTCCGATCCAACAGGTCCCAGACGTGCTCAATGGGATTGAGATCCAGGCTCTTCGCTGGCCATGGCAGAACACTGACATTCCTGTCTTGCAGGAAATCACACACAGAACGAGCAGTATGGCTGCTGGCATTGTCATGCTGGAGGGTCATATCAGGATGAGCCTGCAGGAAGGGTACCACATGAGGGAGGAGGATGTCTTCCCTGTAACGCACAGCGTTGAGATTGCCTGCAATGACAACAAGCTCAGTCCCATGATGCTGTGACACCCTAGACCATGACGGACGGACCCTCCACTTCCAAATCGATCCCGCTCCAGAATACAGGCCTCGGTGTAACGCTCATTCCTTTGACGATAAACGCAAATCCGACCATCACCCCTGATGAGACAAAAACGCAACTCGTCAGTGAAGAGTACTTTTTGCCAGTCCTGCCTGGTCCAGCGACGGTGGGTTTGTGCCCATAGGCGACGTTGTTGCCGGTGATGTCTGGTGAAGACAGGCCTACAAGCCCTCAGTCCAGCCTCTCTCAGCCTATTGCGGACAGTATGAGCACTGATGGAGGGATTGTGCATTCCTGGTGTAACTCGGGCAGTTGTTGTTGCCATCCTGTACCTGTCCCGCAGGTGTGATGTTCGGATGTACCGATCCTGTGCAGGTCTTGTTACACGTGGTCTGCCAATGCGAGGACGATCAGCTGTCCGTCCTGTCTGCCTGTAGCACCGTCTTAGGCGTCTCACAGTCCAGACATTGCAATTTATTGCCCTGGCCACATCTGCAGTCCTCATGTCTCCTTGCAGCATGCCTAAGGCACGTTCATGCAGATGAGCAGGGACCCTGGCAATCTTTCTTTTGGTGTTTTTCAGAGTCAGTAGAAAGGCCTCTTTAGTGTCCTAAGTTTTCATAAATGTGACCTTAATTGCTAACCGTCTGTAAGCCGTTAGTGTTTTAACGACCGTTCCACAGGTGCATGTTCATTAATTGTTTATGGTTCATTGAACAAGCATGGGAAACAGTGTTTAAACCCTTTACAATGAAGATCTGTGAAGTTATTTGGATTTTTACGGATTATCTTTGAAAGATAGGGTCCTGAAAAAGGGACGTTTCTTTTTTTGATGAGTTTACAGACAAATATCTTCACATGGTGATATTTCTATTAGCTAGTTAAAAACACAAACAGTTTGTTCTTAACATTTGAAAAATAGCTCTTAAATTCACTGTGATTCCAGTCAGTTGGGTCTTTGTAGCTGAAAGATCTTACTCTAACCTCACGATGTACCCTTGGAATGTGTAATGGCTGCTGTTGTCGAAATAAGTAATATGAGTCTTGTAAAGTTAGGTGTTCCTTAAATTTAAGTTAATGCAATTAAAGATAAATTGTTACCAATGCAATTGTCTTCTGTTTGGGAGTGACAGCCCATTTAGTGATTCAGGCAATGTGTCTTATAATGGCATCATACGAAGGTTCATGTCCATTCTAGTATTCTAATTCCTAACTCTATGTCTGTAGCACCCTAATAATGGTGAGGTAATTTTGAAGTCATTGTGAGGTCACTTCCTCCCCCTGGTCCACTTCCTACTGACTCCACATAGAATTAGAATGATCAGAACAGACATTCCTGATTAATGCAAACTTTGTGGCTTTGGATAAAAGTGATCTAAGAGCTTTGTCCTTTCTACTCATTCTAATTCTATTGCAACAAGTCCTGCTCTGCCGCCATGTTGAGTCAGATATAAAAAAAAGAGTTATGATGAGTCATGTCTCCTCGCTCTAACTCTATGTCACTTCCTCTTCTTCTTCCTCCTCGGGCAGGTTGCCGGGGCAGGGCTCCATTGTTACTGCGACGGCCATTCCGCTGCGTCCTAGCAACATGTTGGTGATGGACGTCCACTGGTTGGTGTCAGGGCAGTAACTCTCAACACTGGACAGAAACCCTGTGGAGTTAAAACCACCTGGAGGCAGGAGGGAGGGAGAGGAAGAGGGACAGCGAGAGAGGAAGAGGGATGGAAGGCAAAGAGAGGGAAACAGGATGGGTGAATCCAAGCCTCAGCAGGAGCAATATGATATCTGGCTCTAAAGTTGGCCAAACTCTCCAGAGAGATGGCAGGTTTCTCCAGACTCACCCAGTATGAAGATGCGTCCCTGGTAGATGGTGACCCCGTGAGCGCTGCGGCAGTGCTGCATGGAGGCCACTGGCTCCCACACATCTCTGGTTACACTGTACCTCTCCATGGAGCTGAGCTGGGTATGACCGTCATACCCTCCTACTGCATACAGGTACGAGTCCACACACACCACACCTACACACACGAGGGAGAAACAGAGAGAGAGAGACGTTATCCACACACCTTGACAGGTGTACACACACACACACACACACACACACACACTCACTCACCCAGTCCACTGCGTACAGTGGTCATGGGGGCCAGTTGGTGCCAGGTGTTGGAATCGGGGTGGAACCTCTCTGCTGTGTTCCAGCGGTTCTGGCCGTCGAACCCCCCCACCACGTACAGAGACCCCCCGCAACCTGCTACCCCCGCCCCCAGACGGGCTACTGACATGGGGCTCACAAACACCCAGCGGTTCGCCTCTGGGTCATACCTGGCAGAGAGGGAGCGAGAGAGAGAATTTATGGTTGTTATTGTCGTAAAGCTGCAATATGTAACTTTTTGGGCAACCCGACCAAATTTACATAGAAATGTGAGTTAAAGAAAGAACGTCTAAGAAGCAGTAGATCTGTTCTATGTGTGTTATTTCTATGCTTCCCATTCTTAAGTTTTGCTTTTGAATCTTTTACTTTCGGTTTCGTACACCAGCGTCAAACAGCTGAAAATACAATATTTTTGGTTATGGAAAAGATATTTCACAGCGGTTAAGATGGTACAAAGATTCTCTACACTATACTTGCTTGTTTTGTCACATAAATTGAAATTAGGCAAACTATTAGAATTTTTGCGATTTCTGCATAGTGCAATGCTCATTATCATTGTTATCATCATAACCTGAGTGCATGAGACTGTAGGAGCTATCAGAGTGTGAGTTAGATAGTTATACTAACTCATTATATAGGAGCCAGGTAACTTACAGTGCATTGACTAAAGCTACGTACTTTGTGAGGTGTCTAGCTGAGAGGAGAGGCAAGGGTGGATGGATGGAAGGAAGATAGAAAAAAAGGCAGGAAGGACACATCTCTGAGGTATTCTACCAGAGTCACGGGTCCTTTTAGCTGCTCAGCGAGTTGCAAAACATTCCCAACCGGATTGACATTCCTTGGAAGCAGGTACCAACACAGCCGGACCAAAGGCTGTCACACTAATTAGTCCCCCACCTTGGGCTCAGGAATTTCTACATTATCTTGGGGAATTTGCACTACCTCTCACTCTCTTTCTGCTCTCTCTCTCCTCTTTCTGTCTTCTCTCCTCTACACCCCCCTTCTCCTCACTATTTCTTTCTCCTCCTCCTCCTCCTCACCTCTCCACGGTGTTATGATGCGTAGACCCCTGGGACCCCCCCACGGCGTAAATGCTCCCGTCCACCACGGCCACCCCCACCCTGTTCCTGGGGGTGTTGAGGGAGGCGTGCTGGCTCCACTGATTGGTCATGGGGTTGTAGCAGCACAGGGAACTGGACTCAGTGTTGTTCTGTAGGGACAGGTTCCTGCCTCCCACCTGAGGATGAGGGAAAGAGGGAGGGAGAGAGGGAGGGAAGGATGGAGAGGGGGAGGGGTTAGATAGAAAGACAAGGCCGTAAAAAGCAAGGTGTGTGTGTGCGTTCGTGTACCGTGTAGAGCAGGCCAAACAGCACACAGGAGCCCAGACCACTGCAGGGAGAGCCCATGTCAGCTAGCTTCAGCCAGATGTTCCTACCAGGGTCATAGGCCTCCAAAGAAGACAGAGAGTGCTGCCGATACCTGGGATGGAAGACAGGAGGATCAGACAGTGCATAACCATAATAGGATTATATCATCATACTCGTATGATATCATCCAATTATCTCATTGTATTGTATCGTGTCCTACGCTCTACTATCCTACTACACCCCATCCCATCATATGTTTGTAGACTACCCTCCAGCTACGTAGATAAGCTGTGTTCCACGCTGAGGCGCAGGGGGGAGGGGCTTCCTCAACGCCATTTCCTGGAATATCTTAGACAGGAAGTCTCTACAGGAGTTGGCCTGGAATGAAGGAACATATCAATCAATTCCAGCAGCCGGTCATAGATGAATAGACGACATAGGTTTCATAGATAGGGACTTGCCTTGCTGAGGATGGGGCAGGACTGGAGCTGTATCTTGATGAACTTGGGAGGCAGAGCGTAGACGTGGAGAGCATTGAGGAGGGCGTGGAGATAAGGAGCTCTGCTCTCCACGTCCCATCGCACCCAGTCTGTACAAGCCTTGTACACCTGACATCAAGGAGCTCATGGTCAAACTTTGGCAGGCGGTTATCTTGATTTTCACATAGAAATATGCATATAAGTGAAATATATAAATATACACCTCAGGATAAACCATGTATATAGAATATAAATCAAATCCATACCTCTGACTCACAGAGCACCTTGAGGCTGTCTTGGCTGATGAGCTCCAACAGCTGACAGTGAGACAGACTGAAGAACTCCTCCTCTTTGGTTACCTGGGGTAGGGACAAATAGACACACAGTCAACACGCGTCACATGCTCACACACACAAACACAGTCTGTCAATAAGGCATTTCTATGTCCGACTAAGCACACTGTTTTAGTCTATAGGGAACAGGTGACGTCAGGGGACCCTTCACCAAACGACAGTTGCAGACTTCTCATGGTCTTATACAACATTGACAAGACTTACCAACCTTGACTTTTTCATGACGTGTCTCTTGTACACGTACTGCTTAACTGAGCTGTGTGTATATAAGTCGGGGGTCTGAGCCTCATAAAGTGCATCATATCTGAACAGGTATTGTATCAGAATGAGGGGTGCTGTAGATCTGCTGGTGTTGTTGTTCTGTCTGTCTGGGGCATGGACTCAGGAGGAGAGTGTTCTTTCTGTCTGGGGTATGGACTCAGGAGGAGAGTGTTCTGTCTGTCTGGGGCATGGACTCAGGAGGAGAGTGTTCTGTCTGTCTGGGGCATGGACTCAGGAGGAGAGTGTTCTGTCTGTCTGGGGCATGGACTCAGGAGGAGAGTGTTCTGTCTGTCTGGGGCATGGACTCAGGAGGAGAGTGTTCTGTCTGTCTGGGGCATGGACTCAGGAGGAGAGTGTTCTGTCTGTCTGGGGCATGGACTCAGGAGGAGAGTGGAGGGTGTTCTGTCTGTCTGGGGCATGGACTCAGGAGGAGAGTGGAGGGTGTTCTGTCTGTCTGGGGCATGGACTCAGGAGGAGAGTGGAGGGTGTTCTGTCTGTATGGGGAATGGACTCAGGAGGAGAGTGGAGGGTGTTCTGTCTGTATGGGGAATGGACTCAGGAGGAGAGTGGAGGGGTCAGAGAGAGTGGCATCACTCAACAGGGACACAGTGCAGGGAGAGAGCAGGGTGAGTGAGGTTCAGATGGAGAGATGACCAACGAACAGACCACCACCGCCCGTGACATCTGGACTGAGATGAAGGAGCTTAGAGACATGGTGCACAACCTGGGAACCATCATAGTGGAGCAGAGAGAAGAGCTGAGGAACATGGTGCACAACCTGGGAACCATTGTAGTGGAGCAGAGAGAGAAGCTGAGGAACATGGTGCACAACCTGGGAACCATCGTAGTGGAGCAGAGACAGGAGCTGAGGAACATGGTGCACAACCTGGGAACCATCGTAGTGGAGCAGAGAGAGAAGCTGAGGAACATGGTGCACAACCTGGGAACCATCGTAGTGGAGCAGAGAGAGGAGCTGAGGAACATGGTGCACAACCTGGGAACCATCATAGTGGAGCAGAGAGAGAAGCTGAGGAACATGGTGCACAACCTGGGAACCATCGTAGTGGAGCAGAGAGAGAAGCTGAGGAACATGGTGCACAACCTGGGAACCATCGTAGTGGAGCAGAGAGAGAAGCTGAGGAACATGGTGCACAACCTGGGAACCATCGTAGTGGAGCAGAGAGAGGAGCTGAGGAACATGGTGCACAACCTGGGAACCATTGTAGTGGAGCAGAGAGAGGAGCTGAGGAACATGGTGCACAACCTGGGAACCATCGTAGTGGAGCAGAGAGAGAAGCTGAGGAACATGGTGCACAACCTGGGAACCATCATAGTGGAGCAGAGAGAGAAGCTGAGGAACATGGTGCACAACCTGGGAACCATCATAGTGGAGCAGAGAGAGAAGCTGAGGAACATGGTGCACAACCTGGGAACCATTGTAGTGGAGCAGAGAGAGAAGCTGAGGAACATGGTGCACAACCTGGGAACCATCGTAGTGGAGCAGAGACAGGAGCTGAGGAACATGGTGCACAACCTGGGAACCATTGTAGTGGAGCAGAGAGAGGAGCTGAGGAACATGGAGGTCAGACTGACAGCCAATGAGGCTGAGGTATAGAAACACAGTGGTGGACCTTAGAAACCACCATGGGGAAGATGAAGATAAAAGGACACAGTTGATTTAACAGGTATGGTTGTAAAGGTGTACATTGAAGGAACTAAGTGAGACACAGCGTCCCACTGTTTATAATGACTTGAAGAAGGGTTAACATTGTTTCATGTTGGACGTAAAGTTACTGGTGACTTAGTGTGAATATGTCTGTTGTTTTCAGGCCTGGAGGCCAGACTGAGTGCCAGTGAGAGCCAGGTGAGGGAGCTGACGAGAGCAGCTGCAGTTATGGTAAAATGGATGTAAACAACATTGATTTTGAGTCGGGGATCAGTTCATTTCACTAAATCTACATTGCTGCAGAATTCACTGCTGCACAAGTATAATGTATTAAATACCATTGAGAACCTGTGAACCATTAAACATACTGTCATTTGCACTCTGTGATTGAGAATAGAAGAATGATGTAATTGTATCAGTATCATCAAGTAACTCTACCGTTTTCTCTCTCCTGTGTTCATGGGCAAACCAAAAGTGGCATTCTCTGCTGGTTTGAGCCACAATGGACCTGTAGGCCCCTTCCATAATGTCACCACCCCGGTCTACACCAGAGTCATCACCAACACCTACGACCCGACAACAGGTAGTCACTTTACGGCCCAACCATATAGACTGACTTTAGTCTAGGAGTTCAAGCTATATTAAAGCATGTATGCAAAATGTTCTTGTTCTCTGCTCCAGGTATCTCCACACCACCAGTAAGATGTGTCTACTACTTGAGATTCACTGCCATGAACAACTTTTCCATTGCCTTCAGAAAGTATTCACACCCCTATACTTTTTCCACATTTTGTTGTGTTACGGCCTGAATAAAAATGCAATTTTGTTTGAAAATCTGAAATGTCTTGAGTCAATAAGTAATCAACCCCTTCTTTATGGCAAGCCTAAATAAGTTCAGGAGTAAAACTGTGCTTAACAAGTCACATAATAATTTGCATGGACTCACTCTGTGACCACTAACATTGAGTGGTTGCTGCCAACATACTGACTCAAACCTCTATCCACTTTAATAATTAAAAATTGGATGTAATAAATGTATCACTAGTCACTTTAAACAATGCCACTTTATATAATATTTACATACCCTACAATACTCATCTCATATGTATATACTGTACTCTATACCATCTACTGCATCTTGTCTATGCCGTTCAGCCATCGCTCATCCATATATCTATATGTACATATTCTTATTCATTCCTTTACACTTGTGTGTATAAGGTAGTTGTTGTGAAATTGTTAGATTACTTGTTAGATATTACTGCATGGTCGGAACTAGAAGCAGAAGCATTTCGCTACACTCGCATTAACATCTGCTAACCATGTGTATGTGACCAATAAAATGTGATCTGATCAATAATAGTGTTTAACATGATTTTTGAATGACTACCTCATCTCTGTACCGCACACATACAATTATCTGATAGGTCCTTCAATCGAAAAAAGTGAATTTCAAGCACAGATTCAACCACAAAGACCAGGGAGGTTTATAATGCTCCTAAAGAAGGGCACCAATTGGTAGATGTATAAAAATAAAAAGCAGATGCTGAATATCACTTTGAGCATGGTGAAGTTATTAATTAGGCTTTGGATGGTGTACCAATACACCCAGTCACTACAAAGATATACATGTCCTTCCTAACTCAGTTGCCAGAGAGGAAGGAAATTCCTCAGGGGTTTCACCATGAAACCAATGGTGATTTTTAACAGTTACAGATTTTATTGGTTGTGATATGAGAAAACTGAGGATGGATCAACAGCATTGTAGTTACTCCACAATATTAACCTAAATGACAGAGTGAAAAAAAGGAAGCCTGTACAGAATAAAAAATATTCCAAAACATGCATCCCTTTTGCAATAAGGCACTTAAGGAATACTGCAAAAAATGTGGCAAAGAAATGTACTTTTTATCCTGAATACAAAGCGTTGTGTTTGTGGGAAATCCATCACTGAGTACCACTCTTCATATTTTCATGCATGGTGGTGGCTTCATCATGTTATGGGTATGCCTAGTTACAGTTTTGACTTAAATCGGCTTGAAAATCTATGGCAAGATTTGAAATTGACTTTCTAGCAATGATCAACAACCAACTTGACAGTGCTTGAAGAACCTTTTCAAAAGAACAAAATGGGCAAATATTGTACAATCCAGGTGTGCAAAGCTCTTAGAGACTTACCCCAAAAGACTGTAATCACTGCCAAAGGTGTTTCTAACAGATATTCTCTCAGGGGGGTGAATACTTATCTAATCAAGATATAATAGCGTTTCATTTTTAATATATATATTTTTATAAATGTTAGAATTACTCTTCCACTTTGACAGAGTATTTTGTGTAGACCGTTTACCAAATTTAAACACACTTTAACAACAAAATGTGGAAAAAGTCAAGGGGTGTGAATCCTGTATAATTACGACTTCAAGCCTGACGATAAGCATAAGCACATTTCTAATGCTTTCACTCTACAACTGATGAAGGGTGTATATACTGTGTACATGCGCAATCCTACATTGTGGAAGCTCTGGGATTCCTACCAAAACCATAACCCCTTCAGTGGCTTCCTCCTCTTCACAGTGTGAAAACATCATGGATGCTGTAATGGTCTCTAAAAGTCTGTATGTCAGGGCCTCTTGGTTCGTCTAACGTCTATCAACAAAAGGCAAAATCGTCTTTGTCTCGTTGATGTTTTATAGTCTTTATGACACGATGCTAAAATAGCTCATGTGTACAGCAATATGACAGCTGCTTGACAGACAGCAACATTATTTTGGCCCAAATCCAGCCCACATCTGAAAGGTTACTTCAGGTCACTTCAGACACATAGCCAGCCATATTGGCTACATTATGTGAGTGAGATACAAAGTGTGTGTGTGTGTGTGTGTGTGTGTGTGTGGTTCCTACCTCATTGAAGTGTGTGTTGATGTACTCGCGGCTCCTCAGGTGCAGCTCGGTGCAGCCAATCTCCTCAGCGAAGCGAGCGATGCCGATCACGTTGGCTGGCTCCAAGTTTTTAGTGAGGTAGTCACAGCAAGCCTTAGCCACGTCTTCTATCTGGTACCTGACACACACGCACACGTTCAATGAGGTAGTCACAACACGCCTTAAAGGTACAGAAGGATTCATCATATAAGACACCAGGAAAAACTTTATAAGTAGACCATCTTCCAGTCAAATTATTTATGTCACCACATAGACTCTTACCTCATGGCGGCCAGTAGGAGGTGCAGCACACACTTCTCCCCCACGGTGATGCGTGAGGTGTAGGCGAAGTCAATGAGCCTCCCTACCACCTGGGGGCAGACATCACGTAGCGTCACCTCGGAGGCGTGGCATTCCTTAAAGCTGCTGGTGAACATGGCTTTGAAGTATGGGCTGCAGGATGCCAGCACCACTTTATGCACCTGAGGTTGGGAGGGGAGGTGTGGCCAATCTTATACATGTGGGTGGGGTGCAGGCTTTTACGCCAACCAAGCAGTAAAACACCTGATTCAACTAAGAAAGTATTTTACAGCCTTTTGCTTTGATAAGCAACCCTCTGGGGTAATGCACAAGGATAACGTTGTATTTTACAGTCAAGTATCACCTTATACAGCTTTATAAGTAGGAACAAAGAGCAGCCCTCTCACCTTGAAGTCGACGGTCGTGTCCTTATAGGTGACGTGTAGGGTGATGTCACACAGCATCTCGTGCCTTCTGAAGTCCTCCATGGCCTGCAGGGCTCTGGATGGGTGGGTCTCTATGGTGTAGTCCAGGTACCCAGACCCCCGCATCGACGGCACCGCGATGGCAGAGAAATCTGCATCCCTGGTGAGGCGCTTCTTCCTGGGGCACAGCATCCTGACCGATGGGGGGCTGGAGGTTGTGGGAGTTTGTCTGTCTTAGGGACTGATTAACCAAATCAATGGACTAAGTATTGATTTTCCCTGAATCCCCCAAGTCGACTTTTGCACCCGATTAATCCTTAATCCTTGAATGATTGTAACACAGTGCATAGTGCATAGTCACTCAACGCGTGATACTTATCGATATTACGAAACGTTCAGGAGGAGTGGGGTTTTCCACGCAGTATCTGTTATTACAAATCAAAGTCCTACACAAGTAACAGCCACGTACCCCTCCATTTGTCCGATTTGATGATTAGAACTTCCATCCATCACTGTTGGCAGTATTTCCTCCAGAGTCAATGTGTTGATAATATTTTCACCTCTCTAGCATAGCTATCTAGTGACTAGGCTGTTACAACACACACATATCATCAACGCTAGTCAGTCAGATATCACAGGAAAAAAACAGTCATGTTGCTGAGATTACTGATTTCATCCAAAGACTTCTAGTTCAGTCCACAATTACATATTCAGTCCAGAGATTCCAATTTTAGTCCAGAAATGCCTAAATTAGTCTGATATTTCAGATTTTGGTCCTGATATTCCTGGTTTAAGAACTATTCCTATTTAGTCCATGGAGTTCTAGTTTATTCCAGAGATTCCATCTTTAGAGCAGATATTCCTGATTTAGTCCATGAGATTCCAATTTCGTCCTTTGGTGTTGGGCTTCCAGTTCTGGGGTTCAGGAATGAAGCATTGGTTGGCCATTCTTCACTTGTTGTCCTCTAAATCCATTATGTCCAAGAAAGATGACATCAGGGATGATCTGGTGGCTTCTGTTTGTCTGGGAGCAAATTAAGACAATATAGTCATTAGGAGAGGCAGCATGTGTGTATCCAATGGAGTGTGTATATCAAATGTTTTAACCCCACCCCACACACACACACACACACACACACCACTGTCAACAGACCTAGGGCTGTGATGATTATGGAATTTGTGTAAAGATGAATTGCAATGCAAATGACCACGGTTATTGTCATAATTGTAATTTTGGCAAAAATGTTTTGAGCTTGTAACATATCCTTTAAAATTAGCTTTGGCATACCTAATGAATAGAACACAGCATTGGTGACACCCCTGTCTCTGAAACAAATGGTTTTCACCTCTTAAACTTTTGGAAATGAAGTTGTTCTGCTCGTAAAATGATTACCAACTTTACCCTCTTCATGTACACAGAACATAAATATAAAACGCAGCATGCAACAATTTCAAAGATTTTACTGAATTACAGTTCATAAAAGGAAATCAGTCAACTGAAATTTATCAGGCCCTAATCTATGGATTTCACATGACTGGGTAAACAGATATGCATCTGTTGGTCACAGTTACAGTTGAAGTCGGAAGTTTACATACACTTAGGTTGGAGTCATTAAAACTCGTTTTTCAAACACTCCACAAATTTCTTGTTAACAAACTATAGTTTTGGCAAGTCGGTTAGGACATCTACCCGTGCATGTGATTTTTCCAACAATTATTTACAGACAGATTATTTCACTTATAATTCACTAGATCACAATTCCAGTGGGTCAGAAGTTTACATACACTAAGTTGACTGTGCCTTTAAAGAGCTTGGAAAATTCCAGAAAATGATGTCATGGCTTTAGAAGCTTCTGATGGGCTAATTGACATAATTTGAGTCAATTGGAGGTGTACCTGTGGCTGTATTTCAAGGCATACCTTCAAACTCAGTGCCTCTTTGCTTGACATCATGGGAAAATCAAAAGAAATCAGCCAAGACCTCAGAAAAAAAATTGTAGACCTCCACAAGTCTGGTTCATCCTTGGGAGCAATTTCCAAACACATAACGGTACCACGTTCATCTGTACAAACAATAGTACGCAAGTATAAACACCATGGGACCACGCAGCCATCATACCGCTCAGGAAGGAGACGCGTTCTGTCTCCTAGAGATTAACGTACTTTGGTGCGAAAAGTGCAAATCAATCCCAGAACAACAGCAAAGGACCTTGTGAAGATACTGGAGGAAACAGGTACAAAAGTATCTATATCCACAGTAAAATGAGTCCTATATGGACATAACCTGAAAAGGCCACTCAGCAAGGAAGAAGCCACTGCTCCAAAACCTCCATAAAAAAGCCAGACTACGGTTTGCAACTGCACATGGGGACAAAGATCGTACTTTTTGGAGAAATGTCCTCTGGTCTGATGAAACAGAAATATTACTGTTTGGCCATAATGACCATCGTTATGTTTAGAGGAACAAGGGGGAGGCTTGCAAGCCGAAGAACACCATCCCAACCGTGAAGCACGGGGGTGGCAGCATCATGTTGTGGGAGTGCTTTGCTGCAAGAGGGACTGGTGCACTTCACAATATAGATGGCATCATGAGGAAGGGAAATTATGTGGATATATTGAAGCAACATCTCAAGACATCAGTCAGGAAGTTAAAGCTTTGTCACAAATGGGTCATGACCCCAAGCATACTTCCAAAGTTGTGGCAAAATGGCTTAAGGACAACAAAGTCAAGGTATTGGAGTGGCCATCACAAAGCCCTGACTTCAATCCCATAGAAAATTTGTGGCCAGAACTGAAAAAGCGTGTTCGAGCAAGGAGGCCTACAAACCTGACTCAGTTACACCAGCTCTGTCAGGAGGAATGGGCCAATATTCCCCCAACTTATTGTGGGAAGCTTGTGGAAGTATACATGAAATGTTTGACCCAGGTTAAGCAATTTAAAGGCAATGCTACCAAATACTAATTGAGTGTATGTAAACTTCTGACCCACTGGAAATGTGATGAAAGAATTAAAAGCTGAAATAAATCATTCTCTCTACTATTATTCTGATATTTCACATTCTTAAAATAAAATGGTGATCCTAACTGACCTAAGACAGGGAATTTTTACTAGGATTAAAGGTCAGAAATTGTGAAAAACTGAGTTTAAATGTAAACTGCTGACTTCAACTGTACCTTAACAAAAAGGAGGTAGGGGTCGTGGATCAGAAAACCAGTCAGTATCTGGTGTGAACACCATTTGCCTCATGCAGCGCGACATCTCCTTTGCATAAAGACATTTTTACATTTTAGACATTTAGCAGACGCTCTTATCCAGAGCGACTTACAGTAGTGAGTGCATACATTTCATACCATGCATTTTTGTTTTGTACTGACCCCCCGTGGGAATCGAACCCACAACCCTGGCGTTGCACACACCATGCTGGCGTTGCAAACACCTTGCTCTACCAACTGAGCCACAGGGAAGGCCCAAAGTTGATCAGGCTGTTGATTTTGGCCTGTGGAATGTAGTCCCACTCTTCTTCAATGGCTGTACGAAGTTGCTGGATATTGGCGGGAACTGAAACACACTGTCGTACATGTCAATCCAGAGGATCCCAAACATCCTCAATGGGTGACATGTCTCGTGAGTATGCAGGCTATGGAAGAATTGGAACATTTTCAGCGTCCAGGAATTGTGTACAGATTCTTGCGAAATGGGGCTGTGCATTATCATGCTCAAACATGAGGTGATGGTGGCAGATGAATGGCACGACAATGGGCCCCTCTTCACAACATTGACATCAGCAAACCGCTTGCCCACAGGATGCCATCTGCCCGGTACAATTGAAACCGGGATTCATCCGTGAAGAGCACACTTCTCCAGCATACCAGTGGCCATCGAAGGTGAGCATTTTCCCACTTAAGTCAGTTTCGACACCAAACTGCAATCAGGTCAAGACCCTTGTGAAGAAGACGAGCACACAGATGAGCTTCACCGAGACTGTTTCTGACAGTTTGTGCAGACGTTCTTTAGTTGTGCAAGCCCACAGTTTCATCAGCTGTCCAGGTGGCTGGTCTCAGACGATCCCGCAGGTGAAGAAACTGGATGTGGAGGTCCTGGGCTGGCGTGGTTACACCTGGTCTGAGGTTGTGAGACTGGTTGGACATACTGACAAATTCTCTGAAACAACAGCTCTGATGGACATTCCTGCAGTCAGCATACCAATTGAATGCTCCCTCAAAACTTGAGACATCTGTGCCATTGTGTTGTGTGATAAAACTGCACATTTTAGAGTGGCCTTTTATTGTCCCCAGCACAAGGTGCACCTGTGTAATGACTATGCTGCTTAATCAGCTTCTTGATATGCCACACCTGTCAGGTGGATGGATTATCTTGGCAAAGGAGAAATGCTCACTAACAGGAATGTAAACAAATTTGTGCACAACATTTTAGAGAAATAAGCTTTTTGTGCGTATGGACATTTTTTGGAATCTTTTATTTCAAGCTCATGAAAGATGAAACCAACACTTTACATGTTGCGATTATATTTTTGTTCAGAATGAATATGAAAAATTGCTATTGGGTAAACTATATGAGAACCTCGAGCACAGTTTCACTTCCTTATGGCTTATAAATAGACGAGAGGACAAACAATCATACCAGAAATTACATAGGCCTAGCGTGGTGTGTCACCCTAAAGCTAGCCTGATCACAAGTCACAAGACCTAAACCCACCAGCCAGGAGAGAGAGGGGGGAGAGAGAAAGGGGGGATGGAAAGAGAGTGGTGAATGGCAAAAAGAGAGAGGGGATAGAAAAAGAGGGGGAGTGAGGAAGAGAAACAAACAGAGAGAGAGTCCTTCATATTCAACCCCCCCTATAAAGGTCCATTGTCCTGAGCTGTGTCCCCTGGTGCTGAACTCCTGATCTGGCTTAAGGGGTTTTAACACACCAAAACTAACCCTGTCGACACAGCAAATAGGCATACAGTCCACAGGGTGAAAAATCTGCAGCTTCAACTACTGAAACAAAGTTACACCACTAACATACAGTACCAGTCAAAAGTTTGGACACACTTACTCATTCAAAGGTTTTTCTTTATTTTTACTATATTGTAGAATAATAGTGAAGATGTCAAAACTATGATATAGCACATATGGAATCATGTAGGAACCAAAAAAGTGTTAAACAAATCAAAATATATTTTATATTTGAGATTCCTCAAAGTAGTCACCCTTTGCCTTGATGACAGCTTTGCACACTCTTGGTATTCTCTCAACCAGCTTCATGTGGAATGCTTATCCAACAGTCTTGAAGGAGTTCCCACATATGCTGAGCGAATGCCAAGAGTGTGCAAAGCTATCAACAAGACAAAGAGTGGCTACTTTGAAGAATCTCAAATATACTTTGATTTGTTTAACACTTTTTTGGTTACTACATCATTCCATATGTGTTATTTCATAGTGTTGATGTCTTCATTATTATTCTACAATGTAGAAAATAGTAAAAATAAGAGAGAAACCTGGAATGAGTAGGTATGTCCAAACTTTTGACTGGTACTGTATATGCTATACAATGTAACAAACACTAGTTGAAGCTAAGATGCAGTTTTACAGCACACACTGTTCAAACACTGTGACAGTAGCCAAAGAGTTAACCATTAACAGAATCAACAGTGGGTGTGTCCACGTGCAACAGAACCAACAAGAACACACAGTGCTGTTCTATCACTGAAGGTTGCATCGCAATACTTTGAAGTGACTTCCTCTCCTCAGCTCATCCCCTTCAGAAATTAACAACCTGACTAGAGGCATTTACAACATGGTATTTGCTATGTCATAGTGTGACACTACAGTATTCACGAAATGAAGCTTGACACCGTTATCCATGTCAATAAAATAATTTCAGGCTAGAGGTTATATGCTGAGCAACCAAACATGATCAGCAAATTAAAAATGTACTGCCAATAAATAGGTTCTCAATTGTTTAACTTCTGTTCAATTGGATGAGGATAATGTTTTATTATTTCCTAACAGGATGTGCGCTTGTACAGTACACACACACACACACACACACACACACACACACACACACACACACACACACACACACACACACACACACACACACACACACACACCAACATTATGACTAATGAGAAGGTGGTACTGACAGACAGGTGACTCACTACAACACTTATAGAATAGGATTGTTTGTGTGTGTGTGTGTGTGTGTGTGTGTGTGTGTGTGTGTGTGTGTGTGTGTGTGTGTGTGTGTGTGTGTGTGTGACTATTTTACACTGTCATAAGGTATCTGGCACAGACATATTTGACTACACAGAAAAAAATGTTTTTCCAAGAACATAAAAGTCAACATACAAGTCAAACAATGATTAGACAATATATGAAACCATAGGCCCTAAAGCCTATGGTTTTAGGTTACTGAACAAGGTTACTGAACCCAGTTGTTACACGATAACTTCCTATGCAGGGGAAGGGTTAAACTCCGTTCACTGGAACAACTGATAAGGTGCACATAATCTGAAACCACTCAAGAGTGTACTAATAATGCTGATGACAACATGCATGACAACATGCAAAATCAATACCTTTATCTTGTTTAATTTCATTCATAATCATGACTCACTCCATAAATCAGCTATATTCTTGTTATAGATAAAAGTATTCCCTTGAGATTGTCATTATTTATACTTATCAGAATGTTTATATAGACTCTCAAACGCATAACTTTCTCTCAATTTTTCTCTGCTTCAAGGGCCCCCTACGGGCTTGAGCACAGGGGCTTCAGACCCTGTAAACACCTGCATTAATCAGCCCCTGAGTACGCACTATGCAGCTGTTGCAAGAGCTAATTTTCACTTGTAGCAAAAACAACGACTGATAGGCAGCTTAAACTTCTTAAATTCAACCATGATTGCAATGCAATTCAACGTCAGGTTTCCAGGCAAGTTTAGATTGAGATATATGAGCGAGAGTTAGTCATGTGTGGCGCTCATCTGCTTCTAAATCAGTTTTCACTTCCTTTTAGACTGCAGTGCATTCAACAACAATAAGACATGTCAAAAGTAAAATATTACACACATCCAACACTGATGTAGCCTAGCCTATATGCTCAAGTCAGTAGATACTCACCTCCCCTGCTATATTATATTTTAGGCTACAGGGATTTATTCCAAAATAGTAGTTTCCAACTAGTGTTCTTTTCGCGGACACATTCAGCTCCCTGACTGTCAGTATGGAAATCAGTCTGTCAAACTGCCGACGCAGTTGTCCTTTGATGACGCAACCGCGTAGATCTTATGTCGGCACACAAACAAAAACTTGCCACTTCACTTTTAAATGACATCGCACTTATTGAATAAAACGAGAGACTTTTTTCGGATACACTTTAGACACATTCAGATGCACAATACCTCGTTTGAAGCTGTCTCCTGTGCTGTGTGCGCCTGAACGCTGCGCGTTTCGCATTGACGTGGGGCATTCACATCACAGTAGATGCATTATATGCGCGCGGCGCGATTTCTACATCACCATGACTTAGCAACTTCAACTTCATAGCAGCATAGCCCAGCAGCACAACTTCATTAATGACGCCCGGCAAGTCGGCAAGTACGCACAAAACAACAATAACAACATTCCAAGAAATTAACCCGATTACCCGACGATTATAACGCAAGATACACCAACCCAGCGCAGTTCAGCGTGGCTGGTAGACTATCTATAACATCAGACATTTATACGCTAAAAACAAATAAACGCCCACATACTAAGGTCCTAAACAGTTTCTTTGAGTCATAAATAAATATAGTGCTCCAGGCCTATTCAATTAAACAGGCAGTACCTCATATTTAAAGTCAAATAGATCACGAAGGGTATGTGTGTGTGCAAGGTCAGCAGTTTATGAACAAAGAAACTGTACACATTGATATGGGGATGCGTAGTTTGACGGAACAGTATCATCAGAAAGTGCTGGGTGGTGTCACATTCTGATGTGGAGGCATCTGATGGAACGGTCTAATGGAAAACCATGATGTTTGCTGGCATGCATTTCCCCTAAGAATTACAGCCACATTCTCGACCTAGTGGTTGTGGATCCGTAAACTGTTCGTTCAATCAATGACTTCTCAATATGCATGATAGGATCACTAATAAACGTAGCGTGTGTGATTATGTATATTTATATAAACCCCTGTCTGTATCTGTAATTATAACGTCATTACAGAACATAGTGAAATGGTTGTGGGCAGGTGACCTGTGGGCAGGCATGTGTACGTATTTGTTTTATTGACAGTGCTGATAGGAGAAAGTAAAGTGAAACTGCCATAGCACAGTGACACTGCGGTATGGCTGCATCTCAATCTATCTGAGGAGGATTCCTTTCTTAGTCTTCCTCTCCTCGATTCATTTCCTTCATCTGCACTTGGACAGTTGAAAGCAAATTCCTACTTTATTTATAATATCCCTCCCCCATTTCTAACCTTAATGTAGGTGTTTATTATTCATTATTTATTAAAAGCTGAAAAACAATGAAAACGGTTTAACCCACGTTTGTGTGCCCAGTGGGATGTATGACAATTTCCTCTGAGAGCCACATACACAGAGTGCACAAAACATTAGGAACACCTTCCTAATATTGAGTTGCACCCCCTTTTGCCCTCAGAACAACCTACAGTTGGCTGGATGTTCTTTTGGTGGTCGACCATTCTTGATAGACACAGGAAACTGTTACGTGTGAAAAACCCAGCAGCGTTGCAGTTCTTGGCACACTCAAACCCAGTGGTGTAAAGTACTTAAGTAAAACATACTTGAAAGTAATACTTGAATAGTTTTGGGGGGTATCTGTACTTTACATTACTATTTATATTTTTGGCAACTTTTACTTTACTACATTGCTAATGAAAGTAATGTACTTTTTACTCCATACATTTTCACTGACACCCAAAAGTACTCTTACATTTTGACTGGAAAATGGTCCAATTCACACACTTATCAAGAGAACATCCCTGGTTATCCCTACTGCCTCTAAGTATATTTAAAACCAAATACTTTTAGACTTTTACTCAAGTAGAATTTACTGGGGGACTTTCAAATTTGAGTTGAGTCCTTTTCTATTAAGGGATCTTTACTTTTACTGAAGTATGACAATTGACAACGTTTTCCACCACTGCTCAAACCAGTACGCCTGACACCAACTACCATACCCCTTTCAACGACACTTCAATATTTTGTCTTGCCCATTCACCCTCTGAGTGGCACACATACACAATCCATGTCTCAATTGTATCAAGACTTAAAAATCCTTCTTTAACCTGTGTCCCCCTCTTCATCTACGCTCCTTGAAGTGGATTCAACAAGTGACATCAATAAGGGATCATAGCTTTCACCTGGTCAATCTTTGTCATGGAAAGAGCAAGTGTCCTTAATGTGTTTTACACTTAGTGTAATTTAGTTATTAAAAGTGAAGAATGATTGACCTACAATCAAAAGTAATTCAAATAATTGGTTGAAATCTAGAAACATTATTATATATTTATGTCATAATCTTCGTCGTCTGAAGAGGAGAAATCATCGGACCAATATGCAGCGGGTATATTGCTCATCTTCGTATTTATTGAAGGTAAGGTGCACAGACTAAACCGGAAACAACCACCCACAAACACAAGTGAAAACGAAACACACTAAATATGGCCTCCAATTAGAGACAACAACCACCAGCTGCCTCTAATTGGAGGTCATTGAAAAAACACAACATAGAAAGAGAAACCTAGAATAAACCTAGAAAATATAGAACATACATCAAAACCCCGAAACACCCAAAACAAACACCCCCTGCCACGCCCTGACCAAACTATAATAACAAATAACCCCTTTTACTGGTCAGGACGTGACAATTTATTAATGACAAATGTGAAACGGCAGAGCTGTGTTAGAGCTGTCAAATCCACAAGTGTCTCCTTGTGTTACCTTATCACCTAAACTGCCAATAGTTTAGGTGATATATCAAACAAATCCCGTGAAGCCGCGTCAGAAGTTCCTGCAGCGCGTTAATAGTTCAAACACCTGAATGTGTGATGTTCTATTGTAGGCTAAAGGCCCTACTCCCGATTAGACTGATACGCTTTTGTAAGGCTCTGTGTGTAGTGGGTGCGAAGTCAGGCGCAGGAAGCAGAGAGTACAGGTTAGTGCTTTATTGGCACAAACGGCGAACATAAGCCACCCCACTAAGATACAGGGCGCATACAAAACAAATGCCCCAAACACTGGGGACTGAAACAGTCCGGAGAAAAACCCACTACCGAAACGCCTGAGACACGAGCGTGCACAGATGCAACACACAAACAATCCCGCACACAGAGCAGGCGGGCCTACTGGCTAAAATAACCCGACTAATCAGTCTAACAAAAAACAGGTGAAACCAATAAACAGAAAGGGGAAAAAGGGAATCAGTGGCAGCTACAGTGGGGAAAAAAGTATTTGATCCCCTGCTGATTTTGTACGTTTGTCCACTTACAAAGAAATGATCAGCCTATAATTTTAATAGTAGGTTTATTTGAACAGTGAGAGACAGAATAACAACAACAAAAATCCAGAGAAATGCATGTGAAAAATGTTATAAAATGATTTGCATTTTAATGAGGGAAATAAGTATTTGACCCCTCTGCAAAACATGACTTAGTACTTGGTGGCAAAACCCTTGTTGGCAATCACAGAGGTCAGACGTTTCTTGTAGTTGGCCACCAGGTTTGCACACATCTAAGGAGGGATTTTGTCCCACTCCTCTTTGCAGATCGTCTCCAAGTCATTAAGGTTTCGAGGCTGACGTTTGGCAACTCGAACCTTCAGCTCCCTCCACAGATTTTCTATGGGATTAAGGTCTGGAGACTGGCTAGGCCACTCCAGTACCTTAATGTGCTTCTTCTTGAGCCACTCCTTTGTTGCCTTGGCCGTGTGTTTTGGGTCATTGTCATGCTGGAATACCCATCCACGACCCATTTTCAATGCCCTGGCTGAGGGAAGGAGGTTCTCACCCAAGATTTGACGGTACATGGCCCTGTCCGTTGTCCCTTTGATGCGGGGAAGTTGTCCTGTCCCCTTAGCAGAAAAACACCCTCCAAAGCATAATGTTTCCACCTCCATGTTTGACGATGGGGATGTTGTTCTTGGGGTCATAGGCAGCATTCCTCCTCCTCAAAACACGGCGAGTTGAGTTGATGTCAAAGAGCTCCATTTTGGTCTCATCTGACCACAACACTTTCACCAGTTGTCCTCTGAGTCATTCAGATGTTCATTGGCAAACTTCAGATGGGCATGTATATGTATTCTTGAGCAGGGGGACCTTGCAGGCGCTGCAGGATTTCAGTCCTTCACGGCGTAGTGTGTTACCAATTGTTTTCTTGGTGACTATGGTCCCAGCTGCCTTGAGATCATTGACAAGATCCTCCCGTGTAGTTCTGGTCTGATTCCTCACCGCTCTCATGATCATTGCAACTCCACGAGGTAAGATCTTGCATGGAGCCCCAGGCCGAAGGATATTGCCAGTTCTTTTGTGTTTCTTCCATTTGCAAATAATCGCACCAAATGTTGTCACCTTCTCACCGAGCTGCTTGGCGATGGACTTGTAGCCCATTCCAGCCTTGTGTAGGTCTACAATCTTGTCCCTGACATCCTTGGAGAGCTCTTTGGTCTTGGCCATGGTGGAGAGTTTGGAATCTGATTGATTGATTGCTTCTGTGGACAGGTGTCTTTTTTACAGTTAACAAGCTGCGGTTAGGAGCACTCCCTTTAAGAGTGTGCTCCTAATCTCAGCTCGTTACCTGTATAAAAGACACCTGGGAGCCAGAAATCTTTCTGATTGAGAGGGGGTCAAATACTTATTTCCCTCATTAAAATGCAAATCAATTTATAACATTTTTGACATGCATTTTCCTGGATATTTTTGTTGTTATTCTGTCTCTCACAGTTCAAATAAACCTACTATTAAAATTATTGACTGATCATTTCTTTGTAAGTGGGCAAACGTACAAAATCAGCAGGGGATCAAATACTTTTCACCCCACTGTAGTAGGCCGGTGACGACGACCGCCGAGCACCACCCGAGCAGGAAGGGGAGCCACCTTCGGTAGGAGTCGTGACAGCTTTACATCCCCCCCATCCAAATTAACATGAAAATTATGCAATAGCCTACAGTTTCTATCGCCATTTTGAACTTCTAATGCGGTAGGGAAAATATCCCACTGGGCACATACGTCAATTCAACATCTATTCCACGTTGGTTCAACATAATTGATTTGAAATGACATGGTGTGTGTGGGAAGGAAGTGAGTGGTTTGTGACGCACAAGAGCAACCGTGGGTTAATGCTCAATCTGATTGAATCAAGCCTCTAATTTTAGAAGAAGATAAAAAGGTCTGGAGTACAGCAGTCTATATGGAAACTAGTGATGCGTTGCCACTAGTGATGCATTTTTTTTTCATGGGTGGAGTTGCCTGGCAGCAGACTGGGATGTGGGTGAAGAAAGCAGGTACTAGTTGCAGCAGACTTGGCACTGGAGGAAGCAGGTTAGACTTTAGTGGGAGCAGCCTGGGTGGGGCACGCAGCAGGTTAGACTGTAGTGGGAGCAGCCTGGGTGGGCCACGCAGCAGGTTAGACTGTAGTGGGAGCAGCCTGGGTGGGGCACGCAGCAGGTTAGACTGTAGTGGGAGCAGCCTGGGTGGGGCACGCAGCAGGTTAGACTGTAGTGGGAGCAGCCTGGGTGGGGCATGCAGCAGGTTAGACTGTAGTGGGAGGAGCCTGGGTGGGGCACGCAGCAGGTTAGACTGTAGTGGGAGGAGCCTGGGTGGGGCACGCAGCAGGTTGGACTGTAGTGGGAGCAGCCTGGGTGGGGCACGCAGCAGGTTAGACTGTTGTGGGAGGAGCCTGGGTGGGGCACGCTGCAGGTTGGACTGTAGTGGGAGCAGCCTGGGTGGGGCACGCAGCAGGTTAGACTGTAGTGGGAGGAGCCTGGGTGGGGCACGCAGCAGGTTGGACTGTAGTGGGAGCAGCCTGGGTGGGGCACGCAGCAGGTTAGACTGTAGTGGGAGGAGCCTGGGTGGGGCACGCAGCAGGTTAGACTGTAGTGGGAGGAGCCTGGGTGGGGCACGCAGCAGGTTGGACTGTAGTGGGAGCAGCCTGGGTGGGGCACGCAGCAGGTTAGACTGTAGTGGGAGGAGCCTGGTGGGGCTGGCATCAGAGAAGTCAGTAGTGGTGGTGGTGAAGTCATCCAGAACACTACCAACTGTGGGGTCCATTGCATAGTCCTCAAAATCAGTCTCCTCCGACTCAGGGCCCATAGCCTGCATGGCCTTCCCAGTCTGCCTGAGCAGGTAGTCCACACACCAATCAACTCTCCTGAAAATGAAACAAGACAAAAATGTATATGAATATGAATATGATTACTCACAATATCTTCATCATATCAAAACACTGATTGTCACATCTGCTCCCACTCCCCCTCTTTGGTGCTCGAGGTCACCAGTTCACTCATTACGCACACCTGCCACCATCGTTACACACACCTGCGCTTAATTATGGTACTCACCTGGACTCCATCATGTCATTTACCTTCCCTATATCTGTCACTTCCTCAGTTTCATTCCCGAGTCAGCATTGATATAGTTATGTTTCTCCTGTCCAGACGCTCTTCTTGTTTTGTTTCATGTCTATTTATTATTAAATCCACACCCTGTACTTGCTTTTCGTCGCCCAGCGTCTGTCGTTACAGAACCGTTACAGTGATACAGTTTTGTTTCTGCCATGTTTTAATGGTTGTAATGATATTAGTTAAGAAATGTTCTGAGGTTCGTCTTAGAGGCTATAGCAGAGAAGAGCACTTACAGAGGCTGTAGTAGAACTGGCAGTGCCCTGAGAGACAGCAGAGGCAGTGGTGGTTTTCACAGAAGCTGTAGCAGAGGGGAAAGGGAAAATGATAGAAGATTATTATATCTTATTATATATATTTGATAACCTAATATGAAAATTATTTGAGGGTAAACAGTAATAAAACAAATGTATACAGGCAGGTTGCCTCGAGGTTAAAGCATTGGACCATTTACCGAAAGGCTGCTAGTCGAAGACCGGAGCCGACAAGGTGAAAAAATCTGTTGCTGTGCCCTTGAGCAAGGAACTTAACCCTAATTGCTCCAGGGGCGCTGTACAATGGCGACCCTGGCCTTAACCTGACTCCCTGCGGGTGTTTCAGGGGGAGTTGGGATATGCAAAATATTTGATATGCACTGTTATAAACTGGGTGGTTCGAGCCCTGAATGCTGATTGGCTGACAGCCGTGGTATATCAGACCATATACCATGGGTATGATGAAACACTTATTTTTACTTCTCTAATTACGTTGGTAAACAGTTTATAATAGAAATAAGACACCTCGGGGGTTTGTGATGTATGGCCATTATACGACGGCTAAGGGCTGTGTCCAGGCACTCCGCGTTGCATCGTGCTGAAGAACAACCCTTAGTCGTGGTATATTGGCCAAATACAACACCCCTGGGGTCTTATTGCTTACATATACAGCCATTGACACATACAGAACAAGCTTGTAGGTACTGCCCTCCAATGGATAGAAATGGAGCAGCAGGCCCTCCCAGTCGTACTGTAGCTCCACATTATTGGGTTGGGGAGTAGCCTACGGGTGAAAGCAGCCAGTATCCAATCTATCCAACCCAGCTAGTTCAAATGAACATGCACTTCACATGTACTTGTAATTCAGGCCATAAAACCAGAGGGATTTACAGACAAAACCTTGATCCCCTTCTCCTCAATGTAGTGTTTTGCTTTTTTTGATTGTTGATGGCATAGAGTAGACCAACACATTGGGTCCAGATGGGAACAGAGGGAGAGAGGGTGAGAGAGAGAGACGTAGGGAGACAGAGAAGGAGAAACATAAGTTACGTTGGCATGTTTTGGAGGCCCTGCCATAAAAGAGAGACAGAGAGAGGGAGAAGAAAGAGGTTGACATACATCTGTCATGCATTATTTCAGGGAAACCATTGAGAGAGAGACAGAGAGAGAGAGAGAGAGAGAGAGAGAGAGAGACTCTCTCTCTATGTGAGGAGGAATGACAGTCTGATTGTTTCTCTCCTTTTTCAGGGGTATAATCCCCATACATATGCACAATCCCTCTGAATTCCTCAGAAAGGAGTAGCCCTGCTTTCTGTCTCTAGATGGAACTGGTTCATAACCAGGTACTGATGGTCTTCAAACAACATTCTTCTCCTAATCAGGCAGGATTGGACCTCTGGGGCTGCCTCTAGGTATGTTGAGAGGAAATGATCTCGCTCTGCTTTTCTCTGATTACCTTTCTCTCTTTCTATCTCTCCCTTTCTCCAACTCTTTGTCTCTCTATCCCCCTCACTTTCTTGCTACATCGGTCTTTCTTTCTTCCTCCCTCCTGTTCTTTCTATCTCTCCCCTGGTACATCATCTTGTACTCAGATAGAGTTGGAGTGGTTCCCAGTCCTGATTAGAGGGCTCTAACTGTAACCTCTGCTAAAACCTCCTGCAGGGTCCATAATCAGGGAGAATAATACACGTATCATCACAATCTATTCTATTGTACTGGAATCTACAGTACTGGATTCCATTTTGATGTGCCCCTTAATGGAATCATCCTTCCCCTGTGAGACGCAAGCATAGAACCAAATGAGGAAAGCATGCTGTTCCCCTTCAGAAATACTTGTAATAGGCCCCGATATGAAAATAATTCGATTTTTTAATTTCAAGTTTATAGAACAATTTTCTGGAAACTTTGCAAAAAGCCACATTGGGCTTCAATGTATGAAAACTTGATATTAAGAAAACTGTGAAAATCTATAAAAATCACATCAAAATGAATCCAAAACATTAACATGTGATGTAAAATGTCAAATGGTATATGAATCTGAAATGAAGTCATTTCGTCTAAAATAGCAAATTTGAACATGTATTTTTGAAAGGATCAACTATTTAATGTTTTTTCTATGTATGAAGAACATCTAACCTACTTTATTTAGTTGTCCTTTCTGGCTGAAGTATCTTACTTACTTGACCTCATAAACCACACCTTTTTTTGGTCTGTTCTTCTGATGTGTAGAAAGAACACCAAAGTAGCTAATGAAGTTTTGAATTGTTCATATTTGTAGAATTTGGAAGAGAAACAATCTCTCAGTTTTGCAACCCTTTAAGCCCAATGTTGCGTTTTTGCATCACTTACAAAAATACCTCTAGCTCTGGCTCAGAATGTTTGTTTCTTGATTTATTTTCATTTTTTACATAGTCAGATCACAGAAAAACATATTTCAAGTAATGTACTTGGATGGCTACCAACATACACTATGCTTGTGTTGGGGACCAGTGTGGTCTCAGATGAGAGGACAGGTTTCTAATGTTTCAGAGGCTACTGATACCACAATAATCATACTGACACAACAAATACTAGTAAGACATGAATCTGGGTCTAAGGAGATGCACTAGATCGTGTTTGACATCATTGTTTAGTTTACATGATGCAATTCAGGCAGCGTTGCATTTTTGCAACTGTGGGTCTCACAGGGTTAAGCCACTTTTTTTCAGCCACATGCCACATGGTTTTGCCATAGGCCTATGTTCCCATCAGCGTGGTCTGGTTTAAAGGGAATAAGCCTGTCTTCCCATGTCTGTTACAGTAGTACTGGATTGAATCATCTCCAATCTGTTCTCCTCAATGTTTCAGCATGGTTGTAGGCAGTCAGTCACAGATCCAGAACCAACTTACCCTCAGTGTGTGTGTGTGTGTGTGTGTGTGTGTGTGTGTGTGTGTGTGTGTGCGTGCGCGCTCGCATATGTGTGCCATTCTCCTTTCATGTGTGCCATTCGACACCCCCTTTAGCAAACCAGTTTTATTCTAACAGTCTTAGAATGGCTTATAAATGACACAACACGGGGTTTTCTTGTTCATTCAAACCTTTTTTTCACACTTACGGGATGCCCGGACACAGTCGCCACACCACGAGCGGGAATCACCTCCGGAACAACGGGCGCCTCCCGGAGCCGAGAGAAAGCATGGCATTGTGGGACATTTGCCTCTGAATCAGTTAACATTCTTAGTCTCTGTTACACTAACTGACTCAAAGAAGAGAGGGAGAGAAAGAGGGGGAAGAGAGAGACCGAGAGAACGACTGAGAGAAAGAAAGAGAGGGGTATGCCAACTTCAGACATTTGTCATAGTGCCCATTGAGATGTTCAACTTGAAGTGTTTTTTTTAAAAATCCTACAAGATAATGCAGTATGATTGAGTAGACTGGATGTTGTGACTGTAGTCTACCTTACATCACCGTCTCGCTCATGTGAATTAAGACATCTAGTGAGTTACCCAACGCATCAGATAACACCCACTCTCACCACTCCTACAATGTCAAATCAGTGATTACTTCAAAGGGAAGGAAGCTAGGAATGAAAGAAGAATTGAAGGAAGGAATGACTGATGAAAATATCGGGGGGGTGTAGACTCACTCAATGAGAAAAATATACTAGTGTAAGACATAATATGTATTGTTCCCTGCAGGCATTGGGTATGGGTTATGCAAGATACCACAATACATCCCTTTCACCACCTGTCACCATAACATCAAAACAAACACAAACCCAACCACCAAACCATCTCAGATATCACACACATGCACAAGCATGCACGCATAGACACACAGACACACGCATGCATGCACATACTGTGTGGGAGTCAGAGTCATCATGAGGAAGTTTCCTATAATGCTCTGTGACTCAACACTCAACAGCCCCCCCAGGCAGAAAAGAAGGAGCGAGAGAAAGAAAAGAGGGGGAAAGAGTGATTCGGTGAAAGTGAATGGATCTGACTCCTTGACGCATCACAGGCCAAGAGATGGGGAGGGGGGATTGAAAAAGAGAGGAAAAGACTGGGGGGGAAGAAAAAATGACTGGCGTTTGTGTGGGAAGAGAGGAGGAGCTTGAAAAGTATGAACTTGTGTGTGAAGACGCAGACAGACAGAAGTTGAAGCACTAGAATACTAAACGGAGTTTGGAAAAGCTCACAACTACCGATGGTTTCTTTAGGACCGGAGATGGTTTGCTATCAACTGATAAAATAATAGGTTTGGACGGAGCTTGGGCACGAAAGACTCACCTTCTCGCATCTTCGGACTGCGGTGCTTTTCAACTTGAACCCGTGCGGTCCCCTCCTAACCTGTGTAAATTATACTCTATTAATATAAGCGTAACAAGTGGAGAGTTTACCGACTGAACGAAAGAAGATAAAAGTTGCTATAAAATGTTGTCATTATTATTCTTGATTCTGTACATTCCTGCTGTGATGTCCTCATCGTCACGTAAGTACAGCAGCTCTTCCATGTGATAACGCGTTGTCTGTAAAGCTGGTTTGGTAGGATACTGTCCTAAACCTTGTTTATGCGCTAAACTGTATTGTTTATGCGGGTTTCATAGCGAATGAGTGTACAAAAGAATTGCTCTAACAATTGCAAGTCCTACATATTTTGAAAGGATTATCCATAATATTGTTGTCCTAAAAAGAATAATGTTTGGTAAATATTAAGTAATTTGAACGCAGGCAATCAGATTTAGTAGGCTACCATATTTTTTCCAAACATTTCAAATGAAATGAATTGGCTAAACTTAATTATAATGCATTTCAAAAAGAAATAAAATAACATTTGAAATCTGTATCCAGCGTCAAACTATGTAAAATAATGTGATATTGCTTTATGTAAAATATTGCAATAAAAAAAAAAGTCCGTTCCATGAACAATCACTAGCCCTTCTAGATTTGATGAAATGGTGAAATAATAATCCTAGACACAGACCTCGGTATTCTTGACCATGCTATTGAAAAACTGTGTCCCAAGAGGATGGATTTCAACAGGTCGGCTCATAATTCGTTTAACACATATAGCTCTGGGCTTTACAGACGGTGACATCATATGGTCGGGTCTCGGGGAATATTAACCGCCAGTTTAATACAAAGTCAACTAAATAAATCACAGTTATGTGCTGCGGTATGTCGGCTAGATTTTGTGTCTGTGTCCAGTTTATTTGTATAGATGAGTTCAAAAAACTACGTAGGCCTAGATTATTATTGTCCAACCATTAACTTTTTATGTATTTTAGTTGTTTCTATTAATGAAGAAATTAGTGTATACGATAGTAGTGAGCCACTGCCTCTATAGCAAGAAGTATTGGACTTTTATGGCACAGGGGATTGTGCACTGCACTTTCCACAGAGTTGCTGGTTCAAGAGCAATACTCCCCCCCCCCCCCCCCATAGATTCATAACAAAGCAATACACGTTTTCTGAAAGGTTATTTTTCCTGGTTTGGATGTGCATCAGCATTCTCCTCACCACTGAAGACCTTTAGGCCGCCTTGTGAACGGTTTCTCACCTTCCTTTCTATGTCATGTTGATGCTCTCTAGTTGATGTTCTGTTCTTGTTGTCAACGTTTCCAGTGAAAACTCCCACACACTCATCATAGGCAAAGTAACTGCCATTCAGAAAACATCACATGGCTCGATATGGCTAAATCTTGCATGACTTCTTGTTTCAATTCACTCACATACAAGGCCTCCATCAAATGTTCCACGTGTGGCTCCTTTGTCCCGTAGACGGACAGAAACACAGACTACCTTTGAACTGGTCCGTGCAGCAGCGAAAGGTAAACAGTGTTTTAGAAACCAGGGGATTAGTCGCTTTCCAAGCATACTTGAAGACTGACATCCAGAACCACGAGGGTCTAAAACCAGAGGCCATTTTTTATCTTCTCAACACCAGTGCTGTAATACAGGGCTTTAGCCCGACAGCTTGTGTGTTTACTTAGATTCAAAGCAATGTTTTTTTACCCCTGAGAAACAAACAGGGTGTGCAGACTTTTGTTCCATCCAAGCACTTAACACACCTGATCAAACTGATCACCATCTTGGCTCTGTGCCTGGATGGAAAGAAAACCCTGCAGAAATGATTCATGCTCAGTCTCAGACATGAACGAAAACAAACATTCTGTACAAGCCGTATAATCAGAACACTCTTACCAGAAAAAAACACCTTTGCACCTTTAAACCATCACCTATATGAGCAGCCTTACCTCAGGAGACCTCCTTTCTAGAAACAAATACTATTTTACAGCCCATAGTTACTTGTTCAGAACCCTAGGGCTAAAGCCCTTGTGTATTTACTCACGCATTAGGAGAGTAAATACACAAGTGTAATTGCATCTGTCGTTGAGGTCTTTGGACTGAATGTTCTGCTCCTTAATTCAGGGGCATTCCCTCTGCTTAGCCTTTCCTGTAATGCTGCGGTGGTGAGACCATGATTGTTATGGAGCTGGATCATTGTTTGATTGGCTAATCACGGCCTGGCTTCCTTTCCACGATGATACATTTGCAGCATCAGCCTTGCCAGTGTTTTGGTGTAAATAGTGTGTGTGTATGTGTGGTTGAGGAGGAGTTTTGGTCGAATTAACGTCTTCATAAGAGCTTCCTCAAAGCAAAACACAGTCTTTAACTGAGGCAACTGTTCAACACTCATGGCTTGAGGATGAGACTTATAGAGGTCTGACAATGTGATAAACACTCTGGGTCTATGGAAGTGGAAATCTGGGTTCACTACTGACCTGGGAGTTACTGCTGTATTCTACAGTAGCCTATTTGTCGGATATTCTCCTCTGAGTCATTGAATCAGTAAAAACACATCTCTCTCTCTTTCCCCTCTCGTCTTTCTCTTTCCCTCTGCTTACTGGGAATCAATAGTTCAATCGACCATTCTTTCATCCATTAATTCACTCATCTCATCTCTCCCCTCCAGAGATGGCAGGGATCTTCCCCCAGGACCCAGCCCTGCCCATCGGCTCCACCCTCACTGCCACATGTTCAGTCAGCCCTGATCTGGGCCTCCACGCCAGCTCTCTGTTCTGGAGCCTGAATGGCCGCCGGCTGCCCAGCTCTTCCTACAGCGTGTTGAGCCCTACGGCCCTCAGTGTCACCCTGCCGGGCTTGCCAGCCTCTAGGCAGAGGTCAGGGGACAACCTGGTGTGTCACAACCATGGAGGACATGTTCTAGCCGGGTCCTGTCTCTACATTGGGAGTAAGTGGAGCAAAACACACACACACACACATCTAGCAGCAGCATCTAGCGCACACACATAGCTAAAAGTGAACAGTGTTATACTAGTCTCATGAGTAACTGTAGTTTCTTTAGTCCTGTTAACTCCTGTGTTATTACACCATGTTGTGGTGCATTACTCCCTTTACTACTCCCTGGACATGGAGTCTGACACACACACACATACACACACAGGTCTGACAGACACACACACACAAACACACACACAGTATTGTCACAGTGCCCTAATCTCAGCATGACGTCCCTGTTCAACACCTTGTGTTCAGAAAGGGATGGAATCTTGGCAAAGTCCCAGAATTTGAACCCCAGACAGACAGAAGAACATTCTGAACTAAAATATATCCTCTCTCCCGCCACCCACCTTCTCCCTCAGTGCCTCCAGTGAAGCCAGTCAACTTGACCTGCTGGTCCAGAAACATCAAAGACCTGACCTGTCGATGGGCACCGGGAGGACAGGGAGAGACCTTCATCAAGACCAAATACACACTCAAATACAAACTCAGGTACACACTCCTTACACACACTTAATACACACGCATTCTAATACAGTCTGAGTGTAATACACGTGTGTGTGTGTGTGTGTGTGTGTGTGTGTGTGTGTGTGTGTGTGTGTGTGTGTGTGTGTGTGTGTGTGTGTAGGTGGTATGGCAGAGAGAGAGAATGTGAGGAGTACAATGCCGCCCAGCCGTACTCTTGCTACATACCTCGTGACCTCGCCCTCTTCACGCCCTACGAGATCTGGGTGGAAGCCACCAATCAGCTCGGCTCAGCCACCTCTGATGTCATCACCCTGGATATCCTAGACGTGGGTGAGTGTGTGCATACGTGCGAGTGTGTGTGTATGTGAGAGAGACAGAGACAGATAGACAGAGAGAGAGTAAGTGCCTGAACTTTGACCCTCTGGCTTTAGAGCTTTACATCTTGCCCCAGTTAAAAGTTGCCCTGGGGCACATATCCAGGATCAGCTTACCTAGCCCAAGACCTAACAGTAACCATTAGTGGAGAATCGTAAAACTGACCTAAGATAAACATCTAGGACCAACTTCATCCTACTACTTAGATCCCAACCCAGGATTTTGGGGGTGAGGGGGAACACACACACACACACACACACACACACACACACACACACACACACACACACACACACACAAATGGAGGAGGACGGGCATTTTGACAAATGGAAGAAGACCAGACACACCCTGCCTTTTGATGAGCTCATTTTCCTTTTACTCACGCTGGGTGGGCCACACACACACACACACACACACACACACACACACACACACACACACACACACACACACACACACACACACACACACACACACACACACACACACACACACACACACACCCTGCGGATGGGGCAGGGCTAGGAAGGTGGGCGATTGACGCTTTACACCACTCGAGTTACTACTCGCTGCTTCCTCATTTCCCTCCACACTGAAACTAATAACACAGACTAACAGTACCTGTGCTGTATGACTTCCTGTTACGCTCAGATCCAATTCACTCAGAGAAGAAAGAAATAACCATTATTTTAGACGGATCTTGCTGCTTTAAAGTCATTTTCTGAGTTACGCTACCTCTTTCCCCTCCACAGTAACGACGGACCCGCCGTCAGCTGTGAGTGTGAGTCGTGTGGGTGACCTGGAGGACCATCTGAGTGTTCGATGGAAGTCTCCACCAGCTCTCAAAGACTTCCTGTTCCAGGCCAAGTACCAGATACGCTACCGGCTGGAGGACAACTCAGACTGGAAGGTCATGGATGACGTTGGGAACCAGACATCATGTCGTCTGGCAGGCCTGAGACCGGGTACTGTGTATTTTGTCCAGGTACGGTGTGTGTGTGTGTGTGTGTGTGTGTGTGTGTGTGTGTGTGTGTGTGTGTGTGTGTGTGTGTGTGTGTGTGTGTGTGTGTGTGTGTGTGTGTGTGTGTGTGTGTGTGTGTGTGTGTGGTAATCCCACTGTGTTCTATGCAGGTGCGCTGTAACCCAGTAGGGATCTATGGGTCACGTAGGGCTGGTATCTGGAGTGAATGGAGTCATCCTACTGCTGCTTCTACACCTCATAGTGGTGAGGACACACACACACACACACACACACACACACACATCTGCACACCCAAACACACACACACTCTAACCCCCTCTCTCCCCTCCTACAGAGCGTGCATTATCAGGTTCGTGTGACTCCAAGTCTGGAGACTCCAATTCTACGTTACGTCGAGAGCTGAAGCAGTTCTTCGGCTGGGTACGGAATCATGCGTATGGCTGCGGTGGCATGTCAATCAAACTCTATGACCAATGGAGAGTCTGGATGCAGAAGAGCCACAAAACACGTAACCAGGTAGGTAAGGATCTAAGTAGAACTCACCTGCACTCGTATACAACGACCACACACACAGGCATGCTCACAGGTCTTATTGAATCATTTGTATCATCATGTTTGAATCGTTCAGCTTTTCTTGTTCAGGGAAATCCTCATGAGTTTTTCTCTCTCTCAGGTCCTACAAGGGGATAAGTCATAGTACGCATCACCCCTGCCTTTAAACAACCAGCAACAAAGTCAAGACAACATCATGTGTGTGAAAAATGGTTTCCCCTAAATGCTGTGGTTTTGCATACACCATTCAGCGACGGAAGAAGGGGGCATAAATACAATTTTGGGGACAGTGTTTCTACAACAGCAGCCCTAGCTATGCTGTAATTATTTAACAAGACATGGAGGAATAAGAAGTTGACGAATAGTGATCTTCTTCTTACTGTGGAAATACTGGCAGCTCTGAAAAGCTGGAGATCCACAGCACCCTCTAGTGGATGCTAACATACTGGAGGAACAGTGAAGATGGAGGACCATAGTAACGTTTCTAGTCACATCCCAGTCTTAAACCATGACGACCCAATCGGAACTGTCTGTAACCCGATATTTGGGAACCCTGGTCTGCGGGGGGGGGGGGGGGGGGGGGGGGGGGCACCGTTACAAGACTATAGACTGACATTGTTGTCTGTATCAGTGTGGAGATCTGTCTTAATAATAAGTAGGGCCAGGAGTTTTTCCTGATCATACGGCCCTGCCCAGGAAAACTTCCTGACCATAATGTTTACCTGTGGAGGCAGTTCACCACCTATATTTTTGTACTATCATATTTAAACTATTATGTTTTGTTAGTAAGTTATGTTAGGTTAGTGATCATGTTATTGACTTAATTATGAATTTTGTTTGAAAGAGTTTGTAAGTCATTCTATTCACACACACTCGCACACACCCCCAGACACACAGCTGTGTTCCTCTATGCACTTATAGCCTGTCATGTTTATGTTACTGATGTTACACTGGGGGAACAGGAATGATGTTCTCTATATGTAATCTATACATGACTCCATTAACCCAGTTTATACATGGCTGGTCTTACATCACCAATGACTCCAGTGCCCTGTTTTATTCTAAAAGTACTTTGTGACAGAGCATTTTATGAGTCCAATTTTCATGTTCACTACAGTGGCAAGCTTGTGGCAATACATAATTGGTAGCAACCCGACTCTGTTTACCCAGCATGTTTAGAATCAACGCCCACGTTGTCTGTCTGATGTTGATGACATGGCTGCAGGTTCCCGTTACTGCGGCCTGCCAGTGTCCTGAGTCAGTGCCTGTTAATAACTAACCCGTGTTTGTTGGTCAGGGCTCTGCTCACAACCTTTAGTTACGCATCTCTGCCTCCCAGCACACTTTATGTAAAGATATCCTATACAGTAACTTAAAGCTACACTCAGCAATATGATATCATTATGCACTGCCGGTCAAATTTCTTCTTACAGAAACAGCAGCAATGCAAACTAGGGAGAGACAATAGTGGCAGTCTTGGTAAATCTGAATTCTGTTGTTGTTTATGTATGTATGTTCAGCAGGAAGTTTCCCCAATATGTGCGATGATATCCAATTGCTGAGTCTCCCTTTGAAGGGTCAGATTTGAAATTCCTCCAACATCACAGTGTGTACCAGAGAGACAGAGGGGGCATCTAATGATTGCTGCAGGTGGGCAAAGTGTAGCTAATTGTCTATGCGTGACTAAATGGGTTTAACCTTGGTCATCTGTGCCACAACATCGTTAACCATCTGAGCTAAAGCCTGGGCATTAGCTAAAGCCTTGAATAGCTACCGTAAGTCTTCAGTCGCCAGGGAAGCGTACTCATCACATGGACATGGAGTCACCTCTATGACACATGAACTCTAAGAAGAGAAGTGAGATGGTGATTTAAGTGTACCCAGGGCTGCAGAATGGAGATAACGTTTCCTCAGCTTGTAAAGACCATTTATAATTCAGCCTTTGAGGCTGTGCTTTTCTTGAAGAGGCTGGAAGGTGCCGGGAGTGAATCAGTGACAGAACAGCAAAGAGTAAAGGGAAGAGAAGGAAGAAGAGTAGAGTTGTCAACTTATTCTGGGATACCTTTTGAGTGAAGTGGTCTAAAAAAGTTTTGTCTACAGACGTGGAGCAGGAAGGACCCGTACAGAGGATATGTTTGGACTAACAGAGGATCAAACCAGACCGAATCTCTTTTCCTGCTTGTTATTGTTGTGCTGATTGGTGATTGCATTTCTAGCTGCCAGCGAATCACAGGGCTGCCCACGCAGACACAACTGACTGCTCTGGCAGAGAAAGCATTCTCTGAGGATTGGCAACCCTAGCTGGGAGTGACAGAAGAACAAAGTGTAAAAAAGAAATAGAGGAGGGGTAGGAAAATAGAGAGAGAGATCGACAAATCATGGAGGTTAAGAGACGTCTGATAATTGCTGGCAGAGGGAAAGGTTTGTTGAAGAACATGTTTAAATTAAAACTTTAATTTAGTTGACATGGACAGTACTCAACACTGTCATATTTCTGTTTTAACATCAATGGAAAAGTGAAATGTAGAAGCTCTAGAAACTGGAGTAGCAGGAGTATGGGGGAAAAAAATATTTTTGTTTTACATGACTGGAAAATAAACATGATCATTATCATCACCATCATTACTTGTTGCTAGGGTCAGGCCCCGGTCGCTATGCTCTCCCTCCAACCATTGGCTACGTCAACCATGACCTCACCAAGCCCAGTAGCCTCGCCTACACCTTCCACAGACGTATGAGCAGCAATAGTAAGTCTCTGAGGTCAATCTCAGTCTCCTTGCCTATTTCTCTTGTATGGTGAGTAGACTTTATTCACACCGTTGCCATGAGGATTCACACTCCAGGCTAGTAGGGCAGGAAGCCGAAGTCGATGGAAAATACTGCTGACATTTTCCTCAATTTTGACCTTTAAATTCACCTTTGACCTTTATTAATATGAATTATTGTGAGTTTTTCTCCACAGTGGGCTCCGTGGATTGCAGTCCAGGACCCCAGTACCACATCGATACCAAGATGACCCGGTTCGGCCGCGTCGGTACCCCTTCTTACTCCATGCTAGGCAGGGCAAGACGCGTCGGTACCCCTTCTTACTCCGTGCTAGGCAGGGCAAGACGCATCGGTACCCCTTCTTACTCCATGCTAGGCAGGGCAAGACACGCCGGTACCCCTTCTTACTCCATGCTAGGCAGGGCAAGACTCGTCGGTACCCCCACTCTAACCTGCTGGGTTCCCAGGTGCCACACAAGCCGTCCAGTGTCAGCTCCAGCTTGGCGGAGCACAGACAGGTAGGAGCTCCATCAGAAGACCGGTCCATGACCCCTGGACCAGGACGCTACAACAGTACTGACCCCAGCGTCTACCTCACATGACAGCCGTCCTTCTCTATGCAGGTTCATAGCTTTATCTTTTATTTATGTAGGCTGTAGGTGTATTTAATTAGCTTTTTAGCTATTTATTTATTTACAATTGAATATTTTGTATAGTATTTTCTTGCATATATCTTCCTCTAGACTAGAGTATTGGGATGTTTCCCTTAAAATAAAGTTGGATGTGATTTTAATTTTGTCCAGAGCCGGACTACCCGGGCCAGCGATCAGTCTCAGAAGCCTTGGCCAGGGACCCACAGCCCGGAGAAGGTCCTGCTCCACCTCCCCAGACCTCCTGCCTTCTCCCTGGGCATCACACACTCGGAGTTCATTACTCCTCTGGTGGTGGTTGTTTCCGACTGATTTTTATTGGAGTTTCACACGGAGTTTGTGGAAATGCTGGAGTCAATTCTGAGTTAAATACCACTGTGTTGTTTTAATGAGCACATTTAGCACAATGTTGGAAACTTGCTTTACAAATAAAGTGTTTTTATTATCATTGTTAAGCCAAGTTGCGGTTTACAAATGCGGTTGATCTATGGGTGTGACCTGTGTTGATCTGTGTTGATCTGTGTGTGTGTGTGTGTGTGTGTGTGTGTGTGTGTGTGTGTGTGTGTTCAGTGTTCAGTGTGTGTTCAGTGTGTGTTCAGTGTGTGTTCAGTGTGCAGGCATAGTGACAGTAACAGGTAGGCTCCAGTCACTGCTCTGTCCCAGACCCATCAGTTCCATGGAACACACCTGAACTAGATAAGACCTCCCAGGAGACAGCCTTGGTAGAACTTTCTTGGTGTCCTCAAACGGATCCAACTACAGAGACAAAGGGAGACAGAGAGATTGAGAGGGGGGGGGAGAGAGAATGAGAAAGAGGGGGAGGAAAGGGAGATTGAGAGAGGGGGGGGAGGAAAGAGAGATTGAGAGAGAGGGGGGAGGAAAGAGAGAGTGAGAAAAGGAGAGAAAGACAGGGTCACACAGACACAATAAGAGTGCACTCACAGTGATCTCATGTGGGGTACCCTTGTTGTCCCAGTGGTATCTGATTTGGTACTTCAGGGGGAAGAGGGTGCGGTCAGACCAGGAAGGGGGAGGGGCCCACTTCACTAACAGACTCAGCTTCCCGGGAACGACTTGCACAGTCACATTCACAGGGGGGTCCGGCTTCACTACAGACACACACACACACACACAGGTTCACAATGATTCTGCTACTACTATTCCAATAGGTGGGAGACACAGAGACAGGTTCTTACCAATGTCCTCTACAGTGAAGGCCTGTAGGTGGGAGGCGCTGCCCATACGGTTGACTCCTGTGATGTTGAGCTTGTAAGACGTGTAGAGCTTTAAACCCTTTAGGACACAGAGCCACCTCGCCCATGGAGAGGAGCCATTCACCCCAGGGAGAGAGGACTCTGGGCTGGGGAGAGGATGCACGGAGGTAGGGTAGGGATGGCACTGCTGGATCTCTCCGCCTTTCATACTAGGACATACAGAGTAATTAACTGAGAAAGGGGGATGTTTTGAGCATCTATAAGCTTCTCTCTCAAACTCTCTCACACCTCCCCCACACACACACACACACACACACACACAAACAGTTTACCTGTAGGTGGCGATGTACTGTATGGGAAGCTGGGTCTGTGGAGGCTCAGGCCATGAGCAGAGGGCTTTGAAGGGGTAACTGGGAGACCAGCAACGTACCTCTGGAGGGGAGGGGGGGTCTGCCAGTGGCATAGGATACACACACTCAGAACTCACCCCTCAAATACACTCAGGGAAGAGGGAGAAAGCAGTGGAAGGGGAGAGAGAAAAGGGGAAAGTAGGAAATAGGGGTGGAGAGGGGAGGGGGCGAGACAGAGAAAGGAAAGAAACAGGGGATGTGGAGAGGGAAGGAAGGAAAGGAGAGAAGAGAGCCATCTTTAAGTATTCCAGACAGGTCCTCATTTCTGAGAATGCAGTCTCACCCCTTTCTGCTCTGTTCTCTCCTGATGGAACCGTCGGAACCGTCCCATCGCTGCTGAGTTCACCGCTGAGAAGAGTCACCACAGCACACACACACAGCCAGAACAGAACACACACACAATGCTGGACGTACATTCCTCTTATGTTAAGAACAGACAGGCTACAGTGACTGACTGACTGACTAACTAATATTGTAATATTGACAGTTTTGCAAAGCTGCCCACAATCCAAAGTCTCCTCTCATCGGCTTGATTCCAAATAAAGTCCCTACCCCCTAGCTAACAGTGCCTACCCCTAGGTTGATTTGATATTGTGCAACACTAGGGTTGTAAAACTACAGGTAATTTACCAAAGTTAACGGAATGTTAACATGGAAATCTATGTTAACTTTGGTAATTCATACTTTTACAAACGTACTCATATAAAATATAATTTATTTCTTTATTTTCTTATTATGCATTCATTTCTAGGTTAGACCAGGGCTCTCCAACCCTGTTACTGGAGAGCTACCGTCATGTAGGTTTTCACTCCAACCCCAGTTGTAACTAACCTGATTCAGTTTATCAACCAACTAATTAATTTAATCAGGTCCATATGGTTCAAGAGAAAATGACATAATTAATGAAAAAAAGCATTTTAATCTACAATGTAATATGTATGTAAAATGTATGTATATGTAGCAAAAAAAGCTGTAAAAGAAACTAAGATATTTGTCCTCCAAAGGGGCTAAAAAAAATCGAAATAAAAAAATAAACAATGACATAGTTTGCAATTAACTCTTCAACTGCCACCAGTATGGCCAAAACATTTACATTTAGATTGTGAAAATAAAAAAAAATGTCATGCTGAAACTCTCCTATTGGGGCTCCCAAGTGGCGCAGTGGTCTAAGGCACTGCATCTCAGTGCTTGAGGTGTCACTACAGACACCCTGGTTTGATTCCAGGCTGTATCACAACCGGCCATGATTGAGAGTCCCATAGGGCGGCGCACAATTGGCCCAATGTCCGGGTTTGGCCAGTGTATGCCGTCATTGTAAATAAGAATTTGTTCATAACTGACTTGCCTAGTTAAATAAATAAAAAATACAAAATTGACCAAGCATATGAATTAATGTTATTGCTGTAAAAAAACACTCTGGAAAATGTTTCAGTTGCTCATTAGCTTTCATGCTATAATATGAGATCTCATACTGAGGAGACATCCTAAAGTTATCCTGTATGAAATAAAGGCCTTATCACAATGTGCCATTTAAAAGATCTTCAGGTCTGTTTTTATTCACTGCTATAAACATGTATATTGCAGCAATCCTCGCTAATGAGCCACCTTACAATTCCCACCAAGTAGGTTAACCCTGTTGGAAAGACGCAGTAGCGTGATTGCCTTTCACGACAGCAACTCGGGTTCTATTCCCATTCCCTCAATTCACAAAATTATTTTATTATGTTTTTTTTTGTCATTCTGACATCCACTCTTGTGATGGCAAATTTAATCCATAATATTGCTGTGATGCAGATGAATGTTGACACTCTATTCCTTAGATACTGTGGTAGGGACTCAACCCCACTTTCATGGACACAATCATTGTTTTGAATTAAAATATAAATCATAAAACGATATTTATAGATTGAGTAATATTAAATGCGTGCTTTCTACATGAGCGACATTTATTATGAAGACTGGACCTAGACCGGAAGTTATTGTCTCCTCTTCTCAAACATCGCATTAACAGCAAGCTAGCTATCTATTTAGCTAACATTATCACAGTTTATCCTTCCATTTCGTTGCTAAACTTAGCTTTTATTTCCAATTAAGAATGTCAGAAAGAAAAGTGTTAAATGTAAGTACAATTATTGTTTACTATGTCTTGATTTATTCTCGATTCGCTGAAAACGGGCAGTTGTTTAGCGATTGCAATGTTTGCTAGCTAGCAGCAAGCGGCGTGTTAGCCAGGCTTGGCCATTGAAGCAAACACTTTTCCATGCTTATCATGACACCTAGTTACACAATAGTAGTTAGCTCAGTACGCTTAACTAGCTATATAGCTAGTAGTCGTACTCATTGTAACTAACTTGCTACAGTATCTCACAAGTGAGTACACCCCTCACATTTTTGTAAATATGAGTATATATATTTATGAGTATAAGAAATGACACTTTGCTACAATGTAAAGTAGTGAGTGTACGGCATGTATAACAGTGTAAATTTGCTGTCCCCTCAAAATAACAAACACACAGCCATTAATGTCTAAACCGCTGGCAACAAAAGTGAGTACACCCCTAAGTGAAAATGTCCAAATTGGGCCCAAAGTGTCAATATTTTGTGTGGCCACCATCATTTTCCAGCACTGCCTTAACCCTCTTGGGCATGGAGTTCACCAGAGCTTCACAGGTTGCCACTGGAGTCCTCTTCCACTCCTCCATGACGACATCACGGAGCTGGTGGATGTTAGAGACCTTGCACTCCTCCACCTTCCGTTTGAGGATGCCCCACAGATGCTCAATAGGGTTTAGGTCTGGAGACATGCTTGGCCAGTCCATCACCTTTACCCTCAGCTTCTTTAGCAAGGCAGTCGTCGTCTTGGAGGTGTGTTTAGGGTCGTTATCATGTTGGAATACTGCCCTGCGGCCCAGTCTCCGAAGGGAGGGGATCATGCTCTGCTTCAGTATGTCACAGTACATGTTGGCATTCATGGTTCCCTCAATGAACTGTAGCTCCCCAGCGCCGGCAGCACTCATGCAGCCCCAGACCATGACACTCCCACCACCACGCTTGACTGTAGGCAAGACACACTTGTCTTTGTACTCCTCACCTGGTTCCGCCACACACGCTTGACACCATCTGAACCAAATAAGTTTATCTTGGTCTCATCAGACCACAGGACATGGTTCCAGTAATCCATGTGCTTAGTCTGCTTGTCTTCAGCAAACTGTTTGCGGGCTTTCTTGTGCATCATCTTTAGAAGAGGCTTCCTTCTGGGACGACAGCCATGCAGACCAATTTGATGCAGTGTGCGGCGTATGGTCTGAGCACTGACAGGCTGACCCCCCACCCCTTCAACCTCTGCAGCAATGCTGACAACACTCATACGTCTATTTCCCAAAGACAACCTCTGTATATGACGCTGAGCACGTGGACTCAACTTCTTTGGTCGACCATGGCGAGGCCTGTTCTGAGTGGAACCTGTCCTGTTAAACCGCTGTATGGTCTTGGCCACCGTGCTGCAGCTCAGTTTCAGGGTCTTGGCAATCTTCTTATAGCCCAGGCCATCTTTATGTAGAGCAACAAAACATTTTTTTTCAGATCCTCAGAGAGTTCTTTGCCATGAGGTGCCATGTTGAACTTCCAGTGACCAGTCAGTATGAGGGAGTGTGAGAGCGATGACACCAAATTTAACACACCTGCTCCCCATTCACACCTGAGACCTTGTAACACTAACGAGTCACATGACACCGGGGAGGGAAAATGGCTAATTTGGACATTTTCACTTAGGGGTGTACTCACTTTTGTTGCCAGCGGTTTAGACAATAATGGCTGTGTGTTGAGTTATTTTGAGGGGACAGCAAATTTACACTGTTATACAAGCTGTACACTCACTACTTTACATTGTTGCAAAGTGTCATTTCTTCAGTGTTGTCACATGAAACAAATATTTACAAAAATGTGAGGGGTGTATTCACTTTTGTGAGATACTGTATGTTTCCTGCCTATCTTTGCTTATGAGGATATACTGATTAGAGTAGGCTCCCACTGTAAACTTTGAACGTTTTCATCTCTTTATGTGAATTGTGTTTGTCTATTTATTGTATGTTTTATTCTTGTTGTAGCTAATGACTGATAAAGGCAATGTGAATCAGATATTTTGTAGTTAAATTACACTGCTGACTGTGCTCGCTCTCCTGTAGAAATACTACCCGCCAGACTTCGACCCGGCTAAAATACCCAAACTCAAGCTCCCTAAAGACAGGCAGTATGTGGTCCGGCTGATGGCTCCCTTCAACATGAGGTATGTCAACACTCTACAACTCTGCCCTGAAACAGGTACCATGAGGTGTGAGTGAGTGAGTGAATGAATGCGTGTGTGTGCTCTGTCCCTGCATGTGTGCCTTGCAGGTGTAAGACTTGTGGGGAGTACATTTACAAGGGGAAGAAGTTCAACGCCCGTAAGGAGACTGTGATGAATGAGCTCTACATGGGACTGCCCATCTTCCGCTTCTACATCAAGTGTACAAGATGCCTGGCTGAGATCACCTTTAAGGTAAATCTGTTTCTGCATGTGTGTACTCACCCAGTGTTTGTCTGAAGACTGATCCATAAAACAGAAACTATGTCTTAGAACGTGTGTGTACTCACCCAGTGTGTGTTGTCTATAGACTGATCCGGAGAACACAGACTATGCCATGGAACACGGTGCCACAAGGAACTTTCAGGCGGAGAAACTTCTAGAGGAGGAAGAGAAGAAAATAACTAAGGACAGAGAGGAGGAAGAGTTGAACAACCCTATGAAGGTATATCTCTAGAAGCAGTGCTGGAGAACCTGACAGATTTCTAGAGAACAGTACTGATGTTGTGTTGAAGAGCCGTACTAATGATGTTCTGTTCTAGGTGTTGGAGAACCGTACACGGGACTCTAAGATGGAGATGGAGGTTCTGGAGAATCTTCAGGAGCTCAAGGAGTTGAACCAGAGACAGGCTTCGGTGGACTTTGAAGGAATGCTGGGAACGTACAAAGAGCTGGAGCAGAGGACCAAAGAGCAGGAGAAGGAGGAGGACGAGAGGGAGACACGGTGAGTACAGACAGAGAGAGGGAGATTGGTGAGAAGAAAGAGGGAAATTGTTAAGCAATTTTTTTGAGAAATGGTGCAAGTATAGCAAAATAACGAAATGGTTGTGTATGTGTTACAGGGAGATGCTAGAGAGAGCTCTAGTGAAGAGGTTAAGAGACTCTGACTCTGACTCAGACCAGGAGAGTGCGAGCAGCAGCAGACCAAAGAAACCCAGCACAGACAGACCTACTGACATCCTCACCACAGACAGACTCACTGACCCACAGGTAACACACACAGACCAAATACATACAGGCCTCACAATACATGTTAACCAACATGCCTACTTATGTCCTGTGTGTTGTTTCTGCAGGGCCTGTCAGTGGGGGGGATGAAGAAGGCCAAGGTGGAGAGCTGGGAGAGAAGTGTGGGGGGGCTGGGAGGTGGAGGGGTACTGGGAACACTGGTGGTGAGGAAGAAACCAACGACCTCTGTCCCCAAACCTGGTACCACAGTAACTCCTGCAGGCGCTAACACACAGACAGGTGAGCTATGGAGGCTTTGACAGAAGCTGCAATATCGAAATGACTTCGTATACACTGGGGTGATTTCCTGCTTAAGGCGTCCGCATGCTTCAGTTCGGCAGGCGCCTAGCTGAACTAGTGTGCTTGCATACTCCTTTAAAAGACCTTCGCTTGAAAAACGAGAAAAAAATCTGTAATAGTACTTTGTGCATTTTGAGACATTGTAGCCAGTGTTCACTTACTCAAAATAGAACTCAAGAAATCTGGCATACTTTTTTTTCTTTAAAAAAACAACTTTTTCTCCACAATTTCGTGATATCCAATTGGTAGTTAGTCTTGTCGCATCGCTGCAGCTCCCGTATGGACTTGGGAGAGGCGAAGGTCGAGAGTCATGCATCCTCTGAAACACGACCCTGCCGAGCCGCACTGCTTCTTGACACACTGCTCGCTGAACCCGGAAGTCCAGCCGCACCAATGTGTCGGAGGAAACATCGTACAGCTGGCGACCGAAGTAATTTTTGCCAAGGAGATCTTAGTCGTGCAATTTGACATCTAACTAAGATGTCTGGTGCAGTATTTCTCAATGAAAAAATGTGCATAAAAAACGAGTCGTCTCTCGTTGAATGACAACAAAGACTTTATTGAAGAATCTCTACTGTTGACCAATCACTGACGAAGGGGTGTAGACTTTGTCATTCTAATTTTGGTACTTCCTGCTTTGCAGTTTCAAAGGCAGCTGCTACCGTACCGACGGAGGCTACTAAGCCAATCACAGCACAGAATGGGTCGTCGTCGCTCAGCCTCCTGGGGGCGTATTCCGACAGTGATGACAGCAACAACAGTGAATGAGAGAGAGGCTGGTGATGCTTTGGCTAATCAAAATGCTCAGTCAGTGATGATTTTAAAACTACTGTATTTGTTTGAGTATATAAGAGAGTTAACTGAATTGTATCATCCTGTTTTGTGACCCCTACCCCCAATGTAATTAGTTTTCACCTGTGATTTTTTTAAATATATTTTGAAATGTCCATCTACCAACTACCCTCCAACTTTGTAAAGGTGTAAGTCATGTTTTGGCTTTTCATTAAATACTTATTTTCCTCTAAATCAGTGGTTCTCTAAATTATTTCTTGCACTGTGGCACATTCTAAACTATTTTCTCTTGGGTGTGGAGGTTGTAAATGTAGACCTGTGTTGCAGATAAACATTTCTATTTCTATTTTTGTTTAACCTTTTATTTATCTAGGCAAGTCAGTTAAGAACAAATTCTTATTTACAAAGACGGCCTAGGAACAGTGGGTTAACTGCCTTGTTCAGGGGCAGAAAGATAGATTTTTACCTTGTCAGCTCAGGGATTCGATCTAGCAACCTTTTGGTTACTGGCCCAACACTCTAACCACTAGGCTACCTGCCACAAAGAAGAGAGTTTACTTGATAACTGCATCTACACACAACTTTACCCAACGACCTCAATTCTCTGCTGTAGTAGGCTGCTTTTGTGAGTTTAGAACATGAAATCAATATGACAGAAGCCGATAACTTTTCCTAAAATGCACCTTGATTGAACTTCAAGTTATCACACTAAATTGGCTACTAAACAGGCACTGGTGTGGACTTGACTCAACAACAATCAAGTGATTGTAACAATGGCAACAACAAAAAAACTGCTCTCTCTCGCACACAGTCCAGTCATACTCCCCACTTGTCCTGTGGAACTAGTCAGTTTAGATGTCCTCTTTCTCTTCCACCTCATCTGGCATGAAAAATTAGATTTGGCCCCTGTCTCCAATGCTGTACAGCACGTCAACTCTCTGCCTTTACATTCATTGTGACACGCTTGCATAGTGCCGTGGCTCTGACGTGGTTGGGGTGGTTTAAATGTATTGCTGCAAAGACGGCCTGCGTTAAATATTATAAATGTAAGCCAAAGTTTTTTGGGGGGGGTTTTTGTCAGTAAGAAAAATTATTAAATGTTGTCCCATTCTCAGTTTCGCTCACACGTCACTATCACTATGTGGTAAAGATCTCTGAGCCCGAGCCTCACACTGATTGGCATGATGAAGATGATTCTGGTCCAGTAGGAGTGACATTTTTGGAGAAAGTGGACCGCTGCCTTTTGGCTGACCCATATGTGGTTTCTGGTTGGGTGAAATTGGAATTGGGTCCTCCTGAATCAGTGAAGGTAACCAGAAGTGGACTTGTGATTTTTTTTATGTGTTTCTTCCACCCAGAGAGAGCTGGGGATAAGACATGTTACTTGTTTTGCTCTAAGAAACGGTGCCGTTGAAAGGAGTGATTACTGGGATAAGGGTGGAGGTGGAGCAACTGTAATAGATGATTCCCAGTGTCTGTGACACCCGCCGTTTGGTGCAGCAGATGAGTCACTGTCTGTCCTTTTTTAGTTTTAATTCTGAGTCGTGACCCCCAAGAGGTTTAATTGATACACAACTTTATAGGGTTAGGGTTAAGGTTCCCACATGGCCATACAGTGGGGGAAAAAAGTATTTGATCCCCTGCTGATTTTGTACGTTTGCCCACTTACAAAGAAATGATCAGTCTATAATTTTAATGCTAGGTTTATATGAACAGTGAGAGACATAATAACAACAAAAAAATCCAGAAAAACGCATGTCAAAAATGTTATAAAATGATTTGCATTTTAATGAAGGAAATAAGTATTTGACCCCTCTGCAAAACATGACTTAGTACTTGGTGGCCACCAGGTTTGCACACATCTCAGGAGGGATTTTGTCCCACTCCTCTTTGCAGATCTTCTCCAAGTCATTAAGGTTTCGAGGCTGACGTTTGGCAACTCGAACCTTCAGCTCCCTCCACAGATTTTCTATGGGATTAAGGTCTGGAGACTGGCTAGGCCACTCCAGGTCCTTAATGTGCTTCTTCTTGAGCTACTCCTTTGTTGCCTTGGCCCTGTGTTTTGGGTCATTGTCATGCTGGAATACCCATCCACGACCCATTTTCAATGCCCTGGCTGAGGGAAGGAGGTTCTCACCCAAGATTTGACAGTACATGGCCCTGTCAAATGATGCGGTGAAGTTGTCCTGTCCCCTTAGCAGAAAAACACCCCCAAAGCATAATGTTTCCACCTCCATGTTTGATGGTGTTCTTGGGGTCATAGGCAGCATTCCTCCTCCTCCAAACACGGCGAGTTGAGTTGATGCCAAAGAGCTCCATTTTGGTCTCATCTGACCACAACACTTTCACCAGTTGTCCTCTGAATCATTCAGATGTTCATTGGCAAACTTCAGACGGGCATGTATATGTATTCTTGAGCAGGGGGACCTTGCGGGCGCTGCAGGATTTCAGTCCTTCACGGCGTAGTGTGTTACCAATTGTTTTCTTGGTGACTATGGTCCCAGTTGCCTTGAGACCATTGACAAGATCCTCCCGTGTAGTTCTGGGCTGATTCCTCACCGTTCTCATGATCATTGCAACCCCACGAGGTGAGATCTTGCATGGAGCCCCAAGCCGAGGGATATTGACAGTTCTTTTGTGTTTCTTCCATTTGCGAATAATCGCACCAAATGTTGTCACCTTCTCACCAAGCTGCTTGGCGATGGTCTTGTAGCCCATTCCAGCCTTGTGTAGGTCTACAATCTTGTCCCTGACATCCTTGGAGAGCTCTTTGGTCTTGGCCATGGTGGAGAGTTTGGAATCTGATTGATTGCTTCTGTGGACAGGTGTCTTTTTTACAGGTAACAAGCTGTGGTTAGGAGCACTCCCTTTAAGAGTGTGCTCCTAATCTCAGCTCGTTACCTGTATAAAAGACACCTGGGAGCCAGAAATATTTCGGATTGAGAAGGGGGTCTAATACTTATCACCCTCATTAAAATGCAAATCAATTTATACAATTTTTGACATGCGTTTTTCTCTATTTTTGTTGTTATTCTGTCTCTCACTGTTCAAATAAACCTACCATTAAAATTATAGACTGATCCTTTCTTTATCAGTGGGCAAATATACAAAATCAGCAGGGGATCAAATACTTTTTTCCCCCACTGTATTTCTATGTTACAGCTCTTGTTTACGAAAAACAGATGACAGAGTGGACTACCTGTGCTAATTAGCTATTTATGTCTCCGAACACCTTTGTGTCAACGGAAGACAGACGCCACAAATGTGTTTTCACTGAAAATTACTGTCAGCTGCAACCGTGTTAAAGAAACTGCTTTTAAACACAGCAAGGTGACCGGGGACAATGGTATGGTTCAACAGTACAAATACAGCCTACACCCTTAGGGTTCTTGGAACTCAAAATGGCCCATCAAAAGGTTCTTCCAAGAACCCCATAGAAAGTTGGGTTCATGGTGGAACCTCCTTACTTGGTGGGGGTTCTTGCAGGTTTGCCCCTTGTGTGATCTAAATTGATATTGTTTTATGATGATACCATCTATCTTTACACAAGTGCAAATCTTTCTAAAACAGAAAATGGACACAATTCAATGGATATCAATCAACAAAGAGGTAAGAATATGTAGGCTATAAGAATATGCTAAATGTAAAATAAAATAACTTTTGATAATGCTTTTCATACACATACCTTGTCTATAATGTAGAGGCCTATGGGATATTCATTGAAGAGGTAAGGGAGGAGGATGATAAATGTGATCTGCATAACATACCAATACCAATTGGCATACCTTTGTATGCCTCCTCGTCTGTATACCTACAGACACAAAAGTGTGCATTTCACTGTACCCTGCAATTACAAATGCGACCCTGTGCGCGTGACTAATAAAATCATCTAATCTATCTGGTTAAAACAGTGGACAGTAAGTGTATATTTAGCATTTGTGATATTATTTTGATGTAATATGAAAGTATAGGGATTTATGTTTCTAGAACAATACTGCAATTGAGAATCGATTCACGTTTAGATGGAGTATTTGTCTGTTTTGCCTTCCAGAGCCAATTCACCAATTCAACAGAAAATGTAAGGTCCTTGGACTAATGAGTAACATTAGGCTCCTTTAGTCCAATTTAGGGCTAACTGTAGGGGTGCTCATGTTACTGGGGATCAGAAGTGTCCAGTGCCAGAGAGGCAGGTTGAAGTTGCCATGTTCAGAGTTGTACAGAAGGTGTCTTATGCTGAGGCAGTGAAGAAAGTAGAGGAAGATGTGTCAAGGGTAAAGGATCCTAAAAGGCTCCAGGTGAGTTGTATAATTTTGCCAGTACAGAGTGATAGGCCTATGAATGAAATGTGCTTCAGTAAGGTTGGCTTTTTAGTGTTTATTGCTATTGGGTTCAACTGTCCTGCAGGAATAGAATGTAAAATCACAGAAAATAGGTGGCAGCTGCAGAGAAGTACTTGGGTTTACGAGATTTTACTGCAGAAGAGTAGTAGTGAATGGTAGTGTTCTGTCCACCCAGTCCGTCTGTCTGGTATAGGATCAGATAGGTTCAAAATAGTGAAATGGGGTGGTGGGTTTTTAATGAGTGAAGGGTTGGTTGGCAATACTTTGTATGCAAAGTATAATGGATTTATACTCCAGTCCATTTGGTGGCGGTAATGGGCCATTAATATTGGATGCCAACCGCCGTTAAATCCCACCGAATAATACTTTCTTGTAGCTAGCTAACCCTTCTTATTATAGCTCAGTGAGCTAACCATTTCTGACTAAAATATTCGAATTAGTTAGCTAGATAGAAATTGTAACGTTAGCCAACTAGCTAGCTAGCTTGGTAAATGAAATAATATTTTACAAAATGCATTTAATCTTTGTTTTAAACTGACTGACGTAGCGTAGTTTATTTACGTTGGTGGCAGGCAAACTTGTTTTCTTCAGCTCAAGCGGAGGGAAGTTAACAAGCTAACGTTAGCTAGCTACAATGACATTTCTGTGAATTCATGGGGGGAGGACACACAATTAAATACGTCATTGGCCAACGACCCCGATTTCCATCAAAACGTAAGTATTGACAGTGTATCGTTTTTATATTATGTAAATAATAAGCTGCATAGCTAACGTTAGCTAGTTAACGTTATGTCTTCAATGTTGCACCAAACGTGACTAGCTAGCTAACATCAGCTGATTATAGCTAGCCAGCCAATAGCCAAACATTCGTAGGTAGATCCCTGACTAGCTTGTCTGTCGCTTTCCAGATTCAAACGAAATATAGCCTTCTTGTAAATAGAAGGATCTGGAAATACAGTACTATATCTAGCCAGCTAACAAACAGTTACTACTCTCTCAAACATTAGTTTGATGAATGCATTCCAGTTCAGCTACCTAGCTTTATCTAACTCCGATCCTCCTGTCACAAAGCATAGGTTAGGTTGGTAGCTAGTGTGATTGAAATATTCCTTTCTTTTGCTCAATATGTTATATATATTTAAACAACTAGGGCCAAGAGTTTTTCCTGTTCAGGTCCATCATGCCAGTCTTTCCTCCTCCTTTCAGGTCCACTGCCCATACCAATCAAGTTATGTCATTAGTTACATTAGAACGTTAATATTCCTCTAATATGACCTACCCTGATCACTTACATTGTCCAATGACTGACTGCCAGACCCAGTCTTTTATTCCCATATTCCCTCACACACCCGGTCTGATGAGCGTCCACTGAATGCCAGTGTGTGTTGTTTTTACTGATTCCATTGTCACGGTAAGCACATTATTGGAAGTGTTGACAGTGTTAGTTAGATATGATGTAATATTCTGCTTTATTCTCCTTCCCTCAGACCCATGGCAAAGTGGTTAAAGGACTACCTGAACTTTGGCAGCCGTCGTGACGCCCCCCAGCCGCTGCGTCCTGACTACACAGAGAGTGAGATCCTGAGGGCCTACAGAGCCCAGAAAGACCTGGACTTTGAAGACCCCTACCAGAGCGCAGAGAAACCACAAAATGGCTGCTACGGTGGCTGCAGGGGGACAGTAAGTCTGCATGCGTTTCCCGCCTTTGCTTCTGACCTTCCCAACGATGCAGAGGTGGGCAATGTTATATCTTATAGTACATGAAGTTGTGTTATGACCGTGTTATTACAGCAGAGGAGACTGGTTGGCGGAGATATAGGAGATATAGGACTGATTCAATGTAATTGCTGGAATGCGATGGCTCTAACAGTATCAAACACATGGCTTTACAGGTGTTATGACCATGTTATTACAGGTCTTTAAAGGTTTTTATAATGTATTCCAGGTGAAGGTGGTGTCTCCCAAACACAGGCTGATCAAGGTGGACTCTCAGGAGTTCAGTCGCAGTAAGGTCCCCCTTAGCCCCGTCACCATCCAACAAGAACCGGTAGGGAATGACAGTTGTTGTTTTTGTTGTTGATCCTCTCCCTCTTTCATGTTCTTTGTATCCACACGATTCTCCTCATTTATGGCTTTGACTCTTTAGTATATATATTTTTTACCATTTTCCCTCACTATCCCACCCACCCTCCATCACTTTCTCTAGGTGCTTCCCTCTGCTCCTACAGCCGTAGGGGACTCCGACACCGACTACTCAGACCCTTTTGATGCCAGACCAGTTCCTCGGCTTAGAGCAGATTGGGAGCCTAACCCTAGCCCACACCTTACCTTGGACCTCAGCCCTATCACCAGTCCTACCGTGGTAGCCTTCAGCCCTAACCCTATCCTAGATCTCAGTCTCCGTCCAGGGCACAGCAGCAGCTACATGGAACCCTTTGAAGCCCAGAGGGTCATCACAGGTCGGCTCCTTTTAGCTGTTGCCTACACACCCACACCTTGGACTTCACGCCTGGCTGTCTAAAATGACTGACATACTACTGAGATGCATAGACTTATAGTTAATTTATTGATTGTGTGTGTAGAGCTCCAACAGGGCCCAGAGCGGGGCCGGCCAGGAGTGGGCAGTGGAAGGTCAGGGGTTGGGGTTGGGATCGGAGATCAACTCTATGATGACCCCTACGATGGGACTCGACATCGCCACTGGGGGGCGCCACCGCAGCAGCAGGGGAGAGAGTTCCTCAGGGACGAACCGGTAACAATCTTCTTCTTCTTCTTCTCTGTTTTGATTTCATCATCCTCCTACATCCTCTCTTCCTCTTCCAGAGAGAGGTCAGAGAGAGCAGGCTGCCCCAGGACGATGAGAGACCAGCAGAGGAGTACGACCAGCCCTGGGAATGGAAGAAGGACCACATCTCCAAAGCTCTAGCAGGTAGATATCTAATAGAGGAAAGCATAACTGAATTGTTGGGCTCTAAAATACATCATCTCTAAAGCTCTAGCAAGTAGACCAGTGCTCTGATCTGTTCTGGTGTAGGGGGCACTCAGTAGATGCTGCAGTTTTACATTTTAGCCATTTAGCCGACGCTCTTAACCAGAGTGATTTACAGGAGCAATTAGGGTTCAGTACCTTGCTCAAGGGCACATTTTTTTCACCTAGTCTGCTCGGGATTCTAACCAGTGACCTTTCGGTAACTGGCTCAACACTCTTAACTGCTAAGCTACCTGTTGCCCAGGTATTTAAGTAGTTGGCTAATAAAACTCTCCATTTGTAGTGAAGTTTGAGGGGGCAGAGTGGGAGAAGTCGTTAGCCCAGTCAGACCAGGCCAGACTACCCAGGACCAGCCCCACAGCCCCAGGGGGCGTAGCCAGCCTTCGGAGGCCTGGTGACACCACCCCTATCCTGGGTGAGAGAGTGGACCCCTGCCTGCCCCTGGAGAGACAGGTGTAAGTTCCTTCCCTCAACCGCTGACTCTCAGGATAATTCAAGAAACTCCCCCTGGCCGTGTGTCACACTGTTTTGTGTCCCTTGCTATGCGCCAGACAGTAATATGTCCCCCTTGCAGGTGGTACCACGGTTCTGTGAGTCGTGCGGAGGCAGAGACTCTACTGACGTTGTGCAAAGAGAGTTCCTACCTGGTGAGGAATAGCCAGGCCTGCTCACAAGACTACTCTCTCTCCCTCAGGTACCTTTACACACTCTCCCTCTCTCATTCTAATGTTCTACATTATTACAATCACATCATAGATCTGTTTTCCATATTTATCTAGGCCCTAATAAGGTGTTAAGGATTTTATAACGCTGATCTCTATTTCGCTCTCTCTCTTTTTCAGGAGTTGTCAGGGCTTCATGCATATGAAGTTCACTCGGAGTTCAGAGAGTCATTACGTCCTGGGAGAGAACAGTCCTCCATTCTCCTCTGTACCAGAGGTCATCCACTACTACACCATGCACAAACTACCTATCAGAGGAGCTGAACACCTGTCTCTGCTCTACCCTGTCATAGTACAGACCCTCTGACCCTTCTCTACTCTTTAGCTGCATCCCAACTGGCACCCTATTCCCAATGTAGTGCACTACTTTAGTGCACTCTGATCAAAAGTAGTGCACTATATAGGCAATAGAGTGGGACACGGATATTTATGATACTATTACTAGTACAGAAGGTGCTGTCATCTGTGGAGATGCTAACATGGCTGCTGTGGAACTGTGATGTTATTCTTAGAGCATCAACATGGTTCTGGTGGAAACCACAATGGTTAAACTATTACAGTTGAAGTCGGAAGTTTACATATACCTTAGCCAAATACATTTAAACTCAGTTTCACAATTCCTGACATTTAATCCTAGTAAAAATGCCCTGTCTTAGGTCAGTTTGGATCACCACTTTATTTTAAGAATGTGAAATGTCAAAATAATATTAGAGTGATTAATTTCTTTCACCACATTCCCAATGGGTCAGAAGTTTACATACACTCAATTAGTATTTGGTAACATTGCCTTTAAATTGTTTAACTTGGGTCAAACGTTTTGGGTAGCCTTCCACAAGCTTCCCACAATAAGTTGGGTGAATTTTGGCCCATTCCTCCTGACAGAACTGGCATAACTGAGTCAAGTTTGTAGGCCTCAATGCTCGCATATGCTTTTTCAGTTCTGCCCACACATTTTCTATAGGATTGAGGTCAGGGCTTTGTGATGGCCACTCCAATACCTTGACTTTGTTGTCCTTAAGCCATTTTGCCACAACTTTGGAAGTATGCTTGGGGTCATTGTCCATTTGGAAGGCCCATTTGCGACTAAGCTTTTACTTCCTGACAGATGTCTTGAGATGTTGCTTCAATATATCCACATAATTTTCCTGCCTCATGAAGCCATCTATTTTGTGAAGTGCACCAGTCCCTCATGCAGCAAATCACCCCCACAACATGATGCTGCCATCCCCGTGCTTCACGGTTGGGATGGTGTTCTTCGGCTTGCAAACATCCCCCTTTTTCCTCCAAATATAATGTCGATATAGGACTCATTTTACTGTGGATATAGATACTTTTGTACCTGTTTCCTCCAGTATCTTCACAAGGTCTGTTTGTACAGATGAACATGGTACCTTCAGGCGTTTGGAAATTGCTCCCAAGGATGAACCAGACTTGTGGAGGTCTACAATTGTTTTTTTTTCTGAGGTCTTAGCTGATTTCTTTTGATTTTCCCATGATGTCAAGCAAAGAGGCACTGAGTTTGAAGGTAGGCCTTGAAATACATCCACAGGTACACCTCCAATTGACTCAAATGATGTCAATTAGCCTATCAGAAGCTTCTAAAGCATGACATCATTTTCTGGAATTTTCCAAGCTATTTAAAGGCACAGTCAACTTAGTGTATGTGAACTTCTGACCCACTGGAATTGTGATCTAGTGAATTAATGTCTGAAACAATTGTTGGAAAAATTACTTGTCATGCACAAGGTAGATGTCTTAACCGACTTGCCAAAACTATAGTTTGTTAACAAGACATTTGTGAAGTGGTTGAAAAGAGTTTTAATGACTCCAACCAACCTAAGTGTATGTAAACTTCCGACTTCAACTCTATCTGGCCAAAGGCAAATGCTGTAACAGAGCAGGTTTCTGTATGTCAATAGAATATTATCGATCATCTGTATGGCATATTGATTAGCTAGCTGTACCAGGGTGGGAGTTTCATCCAATAGTGTTATACAGTAGAATGCTACATCGCTATAGTGGAAAGCTATTATAGAAATGTGTGCTTGAAAGCTATTTCAGTACTTTGTGTGAATGCTGGTGTTCTACACCTGAGTGTACAAAATATTAGGAACACCTTCCTGATATTGAGTTGCACCCCCTTTTGCCCTCAGAACAGCCTCAGTTCGCTGGGTCATGGACCACAAGGTGTCGAAAAGCGTTCCACAGGGATACTGGCCCATGTTGACTCCAATGCTTCCCGCAGATGTCAAGTTGGCTGGATGTCGTTTGAGTGGTGGACCATTCTTGATACACACAGGAAACTGTTGCATGTGAAAAACTCAGCAGCGTTGCAGTTCATGACACTCAAACCGGAGCGCCTACTACCATTCCCCGTTCAAAGGCACTTCAATATTTTGTCTTGCCCGTTCACCCTCTGAATGGTGCCCACACAATCCATGTCTGAATTGTCTCAAGACTTAAAAATCCTCCTTTTGTCTCTTCCCTTCATAGACACAGGTGACATCAATACGGGATTATAGCTTTCACCTAGTCAGTATGTGATGGGAAGAGCAGGTGTTCCTAATGTTTTGTACACTCAATGTAGTTGTGTGTTAAAGTGTGAATGTTTTTTGGACTTTGATCATGAAAGCTAAATAATAATAGGTTTGTTACTGTGGTGCTGTTTGTAAGATTTTCCCATGTTCTATGAAAATAAAGTGTCATTCTTTTTTTTTTTTTATGTTGAAATTCTAGAGGGAAGGGATAAGGGTTGTTAAGATAAATATATTTGCTACTTTCCATTGTCCATACTAATATCATTGCTACGTTCTAATTGGTATGCGTTTAAGTTGGAATTGCAAGAGAAACCGAAAAAGTACCCGCATGTGCGTTCAATAATGTCTTCATTATGAAAGCCATTCACATCACAGTGCGTGACATGACGGATGATATAGATACTGGCGTCACCATAACAACCACCAGGCGTCAGTATCAGCGCAAGCAAGGATAAACATCAAGGGTGTGTTCGTAAATTCACTTTGGCTGGTTATTTTGGGTGTTCGTAAATTCAATCTGGAGTGCCAGAGTGCGCTCAGACTGCATCTGGGCGTTCATAAATTTGTTACGCTCTCGGAGCGTTCAGACAGGACACTGGATGCTTTGGCTAGTAGTCAAGTATCCAAGCTAACTGACTATAATTGGCTAGATTGCTAGCTACTTCCAGATACAAATGAAAGAACACCTCACTCTAACCATTTTACTCGTCATAGCATAGCAGAGCAGATTGGGGTTTTTTCATGTTATCTAGAGCGTTTGTGACTAACTGCTGCTGGCAACAATTTCATAGTTTTTTTGCCAACGTCTACCGACCGGTAATATTCAATGGGTGTTGCACGTTCGTAAATTCATCAGTTATTTAGTGATTTGGCACTAACGAGAGTGCTCTAAAATTGGAGTAGATGGCCCTTATGAATTTACGAACGCGCCCGAGAGTGCTCTGAAATCTGAGTTGATTGCCACAGTGAATATACAAGCGCACCCCTACTCCGATTTCAGTACCTGAGCGCAGAATAATTAGCGAATGAATTTATGAACGCACACCACCTGTTGAATATTACAGGTATCAGGAAATGTCGGCAAAAAGACGTTATTAAAATTGTTGCCAGCAGCACAGTTACAGTCACCAACTCTCTAGATGACATGAGAACAGTTTAACCTGCTCTGCTAAGGCGAGAGAGAGAACTAAATTTACGAACGCACAGAACGCACTCTGGCACTCCAGAGCGAATTTACGAACACACCCCAAGTTGATCGGGAGGCAGCGGCAGGTAGGCGACGTGATAAAATAACGTGATAATGTGTGCAAATATTTTTAGCTACTATTCGTGGATATTGCGTTTACTTTATAAAAACGTATCTGATTAATACGGGGTACTCATGAACTGACTCACTAGCCTATGTTATCATTGTTCAAGATGAATTTTTCCTACTGTAGTAGTAAATAAAGTCGTTGGCAACTTGGCATCCAGTGCATAGTTGACAGCATATTTGAGAGAAAGTTCAAATTATTGTCTTACTAGTGGTCATGTCAGCTCTTATGTCATGTTTATGCCATTGTTAGGCTATTTCCATGTCTCCCACTGAAGAAAAGGTGTGTGTGTACTGTGTTCAGAGACATTTAAAGGAAAATACAATAAACCAGTGGAGGCTGCTGAGGGGAGCAAGGCACATAATAATGGCTGGAAAGGAGCTAATGGAATGGCATCTTACACATGGAACCCATATTTGATACCATTCCACCTATTCCGCTCCAGCCATTACCACGAGCCTGTCCTCCCCAATTAAGGTGCCACCAACCTCCTGTGCAATAAACAGTCATTTTTGTGTTATGCTTCAGCAACTCACATATCCATGGCTACCCGGATGGTGCAACTCGCTCAGCCCAAACCCAACCTGCTCCGATTCCCCGACCGGTACTGCCAAACAAACACACACACACACACACACACACACACACTGACTGACACACTGACTGACAGACTGACTGACTGACTGACTGATTATTTTCCTTCCAGACGGTCAGTCTACTGGCTAGATGAACTCCCACCTGAAAGAAATGGCTCCTCCACCACGTTGGGTAAGATCACCCCACTCTCTTTCTGTCCCTTTTTCACTCTCTCTTTCTGTCTCTATTTATTTGTTATTTATTTTACCTTTATTTAACTAGGCAAGTCAGTTAGGAACAAATTATTATTTTCAATGACGGACTAGAAACAGAGGGTTAACTGCCTTGTTCAGGGGAAGAACGACAGATTTTTACCTTGTCAGCTCGGGGATTCGATCTTGCAACCTTTCGGTTACTAGCCCAACGCTCTATGATGTTTGTGTTGTGGATAATTTACTTGATCACCTTTTTAATGTTATTGTTGTAGAGTTGACGCCCCACTGGTCCCAGCTGTGTGGCAGGAAGCGGCTTAATTCTGGGTTTGAACAAAGCAGGTAACACTTCATAATGTTGTACAGTATGTTAATGATGTGTATAATGCACGATGACTCTCCTCTTCCCTTTCCAGGTCATCTCCCCAATGGGAGGTCAGTGTAGCAGCTTTGAGTGCCTATCCATCCAATAGAGTGTGTTATCTGGCTTTGCCCCGCCTCCCCACCGTAGGCTGGGAACCTGACCGCCCCCTACTGGCCTCCGTGAGCACCACACACACACACACCTCAATGTATAACCCTCTCTATCTGTGTCTCTCTGCATATATCTATCTGTCTTGTGCTCTCTCTCTCTCTCTTTATTTTTGTATATTTTTTTTTAGCAGACTGCAGTAGCCAGTCCTAGGGTCTGCCAGTTGGCCTGTCCCAAGTGGAGGCAGGGTCTCTATTCGCCCAAGACCTCACTGGCACCCCCTCACCCAGCTGCAACCTCCTCCCGACTACAGCTCCTCGCCAGTTAGACACTTAGGATACCTCGTATTTACCTCAGACAGTAACGTTTAGTAACGGCCACCCAACTACATTGCAAAGTAAATGTGGTGTTCATTTTTAAATTGTCGCTACTCTATCTACATCTGACTCGTACACACTCTCTCCATTACTCTCTGTCTCCTTCCACCTCCCCACCACACCTCCCCTCTCCCAGTCCCTAAGTCTGACCACCCCCAGTATGCCCAGGACCGTCCAGTCAGCTGGCCAGTGCCGGGGCCAGTGAGGAAGGCAGTAACCAGTGAGAGGGTGCAGGTCCTTTCACAGCCCAACCAGCAGAAGGCGCTGTTCCAAGGCTACAACCCGTACACGGTTACCCTAGCTGCACGCTCCGCTAGCGCCTCGCCGCACCTACAGGTGAGCTGTGTTTCTCTCATTTACTCATTTATTTAAATCATTGAATAAAAATGTCATTAGTTTCTCTGTTTGTTTGTTACAGGAGCTTTGTCTGCCCATGCCACGGAAATGCAAGGCCAAATAGACGAATGCATCTCATCTCACACCTCTACAGTACCTCCGGCTGCCTCTTCTTCAGATACTCTGTCTCCTGTACAGCATGTCTATGTCCCTGATCACCACTGCTCCATAATAAAGACCCTCTATGATATCATTGAGACATGTTGCTGGGTCTTTGTTCTGGTCAAACGGGACCACTGGCTTTAGAAGGTGGATTGTTTAGTGCTGTGATGTTCAACAGCGGGCTGTTCATTCAACTGAAGTGACTTTTACTATTACCAAAGGAGAGTTGTCACGGACCTAGAACATTCCAACGCACATTACATACATAAAGCGAAAACCACCTGAATGTAAAAGTGTACCTTATATATTTTAGTGTGTAATTGTAGTATGTGACAGATGTAGGAAACCTGAAAAAGGATGTAATATATTTAATGAATATTCCCTCTCCTGTTAACCCTCTACTGAACATACAGTTGAAGTCGGAAGTTTACATACACTTAGGTTGGAGTCATTAACTTGTTTTTGGTGTCTTCCCTGTGGCTCAGTTGGTAGAGCATGGTGTTTACAACGCCAGCATGGTGTGTGCAACGCCAGGGTTGTGGGTTCGATTCCCAAGGGGTCCAGTACAAAAACACAAAAAACAAAAAAATCATGAAATGTATGCATTCACTACTGTAAGTTGCTCTGGATAAGAGTGTCTGCTAAATGACTAAAATGTTTTTCAACCACTCCACAAATTTCTTGTTAACAAACTATAGTTTTGGCAAGTCGGTTAGGACGTCTACTTGGTGCATGACACAAGTAATTTTTCCAACAATTGTTTACAGACAGATTATTTAACTTATAATTCACTGTATCACATTTCCAGTGGGTCAGAAGTTTACATACACTAAGTTGACTATGCCTTAGAACAGCTTGGAAAGTTCCAGAAAATTATGTCATGGCTTTAGAAGCCTCTGATAGGCTAATTGACATAATTTGAGTCAATTAGAGGTGTACCTGTGGATGTATTTCAAGGCCTACATTCAAACTCAGTGCCTCTTTGCTTGACATCATGGGAAAATCAAAAGATTTCAGCCAAGACCTCAGAAAAAAATTGTAGACCTCCACAAGTCTGGTTCATCCTTGGGAGCAACTTACAAACTCCTGAAGGTACCACATTCATCTGTACAAACAATAGTATGCAAGTATAAACACCATGGGACCACGCAGCCGTCATACCGCTCAGGAAGGAGATGCATTCTGTCTCTTAGAGATGAACGTACTTTGGTGCGAAAAGTGCAAATCAATCCCAGAACAACCGCAAAGGACCATGTGAAGATGCTGGAGGAAACAGGTACAAAAGTATCTATAGCCACAGTAAAACGAGTCCTATAACAACATGACCTGAAAGGCCGCTCAGCAAGGAACAAGCCACTGCTCCAAAACCGCCATAAAAAAGCCAAAACACGGTTTGCAACTGCACATGGGGACAAATATCGTACTTCTTGGAGAAATGTCCTCTGGTCTGATGAAACAAAAATAGAACTGTTTGGCCATAATGACCATCATTATGTCTGGAGGAAAAAGGGGGATGCTTGCAAGCCGAAGAACACCATCCCAACCGTGAAGCACGGGGGAGGCAGCATCATGTTGTGGGGGTGCTTTGCTGCAGGAGGAACTGGTGCACTTCACAAAATAGATGGCATCATGAGGAAGGAAATTATGTGGAAATATTGAAGCAACATCTCAAGACATCAGTCAGGAAGTTAAAGCTTGGTCGCAAATGGGTCTTCCAAATGGACAGTGACCCCAAGCATACTTCCAAGTTGTGGCAAAATGGCTTAAGGACAACAAAGTCAAGGTATTGGAGTGGCCATCACAAAGCCCTGACCTCAATCCTATAGAAAATGTGTGGGCAGAACAGATACATTTCATTCTTTTGCATGTTTAAAGCTGCAACGTAACTTTTTGGGCAACCCAACAAAATGCACATAGAAATATGAGTTATAGATCTGCCATTCTCATTGAAAGCAAGTCTAAGAAGCGGTATATCTGTTCTATGTGCAATATTTCTATGCTTTCCGTTTTTAAGTTGAGTTTTTCCATGTTTTACTTTGCAGTTCGGCTACTTTTCATTGCAATATCATGCTCAATGAAAGACATGTAATTTGATGTAAAATGATGGCCTTGGTCAATGTTTTTTCCAACATAACCACTGACGTTTACAGGCAATGGACACAGGGACATTTGATGAGCAAAGGGAGCCTAATGGATCAGTTGGATCATACCGTCTGATAGTGAGGACAGTCAGCTTGAGGACAGTGACAGTGAAGAAGAATGCACCCCAGAATCTGGTTGGATAGGCAGTGAAATACTAGGTTATGGCCAACTTGTATTTTCTTAGGAAAAGAGTGCTTGTTTCTCCTATATTTCACTTAATACATGTTCTGTATCTGATTTTCCTTTGTGTTTTAGCCTACCTTTATGGCACAGCGTTGCCCTGAGGCAACAAAAACGATGACTAATTTATGCTGCAATAGTTTATGTGTCCTGGGGCTAGGGTCAGTCTGTTAAATCTGAAGTATTTCTCTTGTCTTATCCGGTGTCCTGTGTGAATTTAAGTATGCTCCCTCTAATTGTCTAATTCTCTCTCTGTCTCTCTTTCTCTCTTCTTTCGGAGGACCTGAGCCCTAGGACCATGCCTTAGGACTACTTGGCCTGATGACTCCTTGCTGTCCCCAGTACACCTGGTCGTGCTGCTGCTCCAGTTTCAACTGTTCTGCCTGCGGCTATGGAACGCTGACCTGTTCACCGGACGTGCTACCTTGTCCCAGACCTGCTGTTTTCAACTCTCTCTTTCTACCGCACCTGCTGTCTCTAACTCTGAATCATCGGCTATGAAAAGCCAACTGACATTTATTCCTGAGGTGCTGACCTGCTGCACCCTCTACAACCACTGTGATTATTATAGTTTGACCCTGCTGGTCATCTATGAACGTTTGAACATCTTGGCCATGTACTGTTATAATCTCCACCCTGCACAGCCAGAAGAGGACCAGCCACCCCTCAGAGCCTGGTTCCTCTCTAGGTTTCTTCCTAGGTGCTGGCCTTTCTAGGGAGTTTTTCCTAGCCACCGTGCTTCTACATCTGCACTGCTTGCTGTTTGGGGTTTTAGGCTGGGTTTCTGTATAGCACTTTGTGACATTGGCTGATGTAAAAAGGGCTTTATAAATAAATGTGATTGATTGATATGGGTGTGGGGGGTAAAAGTCGTTTATTTATATATTATCAGAAAACCTACATCTTCCATGACCCATCTCAATTACCTTGCATCTTTTCTCTTTTTTTTCTGGATGTTGCTGCAACACCGCTTTATCTCTTCATCCTCTGACTCCACCCTGCGGGCTGGTTCACTTTTCTTTTCACAAGAGTTCTGACGTCAGCTCTGGGGAGTGGAGAGTGTAAACGCACACACGCCTTTAGTTGGAAAAAGTAGCCCATTCTCAACTTTCCGTAAAGAAAACGATTTCAGAATTTTTTTTCTTCCGTTATCTCCGCTTGCGTTTGGACAATGCGCGACCCACACATGTCCGTGTGTTGACAGCGCAGGACACTCTGTTTGTGTGGTGTATACTACAGTTGCGTCTTTCCCCGACTCACCTATAGAGCGTAGGCTTAAACAGGTAGGCCAGGTAGGCTACGGGAGTGAAATCCGGAAGAACAAGCACATCTGATTGTTCACACTATTTTTCTCTTACCTCTGCAACTGAACTTCTCCCAATAACGTGTATGCAGTTTTGATAATTCTTCTTCTGAGAAAGTAGAAGTGTGAAGATGACGGAACTACCAGTTCACAAGAAAAATATGCTGATTCTAGTTGATGTTTTCTGTGTGGTTGTCGGTAAGTGCCCTATTTCTCTCTCTCCAACAATATGGCTGATATAACATTCTTTGTTGACATACCCAAGGAGACAACTCGCGCTCTCTGCCGTCTATACATGCGCAATGCAATAGGGTAGCACCCTCCACCGATAAATCAATAAAATATTTGTTTATGTATAGTTGTTTATTGGGTAAATGCTGGATAAGACTGGGATGGTGGGGGACTTTGTAAACAATGTTTAGGCAGGCTACACACACGCCACAGGCCAAAGCCCAGCATGCCGGACACTTTCCATTAAAGGCCAGTCATAAGAACATGTGTTTTGTGTTACACACACACAGACAGACACAACGCAATAGTATTGTAATAGGAAGAGAGTCAGCATAGCTCATGTTATATCTTGTTTAATGGATTCTGTCATTGTCTGTCAGCACATTACAGGTGGTCACAGTGCCTGGTGGAGTGGTGTAACATTGATCTGTATTGATTCAAATACTGTAGATTGTATGATAGTCATCAGTCATCATGGGTTAGTAACACAAAATGCCAATTCACATTTACTATGATTTTAAGTTCACAATTTCCCAGTTACAATTAATTTATGATGACCATTTAAAAATGGTGTGTGTGTGTGTGCACGCGCATGCGTAACAGAACACCTGTTCTTCTGACTGGTCTTCCATGGAAAGTGTCCTGCTTGTTGGGCTTTTCCCTATTGTTTCGTGTGTGTGTGTGTGTGTGTGTGTGTGTGTGTGTGTGTGTGTGTGTGTGTGTGTGTGTGTGTGTGTGTGTGTGTGGAGCCGGGGTTTGCATGTTCGGACTTGTACTGGACTCTCAATACTACAGGATCTGGGGTTTAGAATAGACATTTGGGTGGACAGTCTCCTTCCCCCTCTATCTCCCATCTTTCCTTCTTCATCCCTTTCTTTCTTCCCCCTATCCCCCACTCTTGGTCTTCCTCCCCCACTCCCTTGCTCTCTTTCTCTCATGGTATTTAGTGAGTGAGAGAGTAGGGTTGTTTAACAGTTAAGCTGGTCCTTGTTAACAGACGACATCACCTCGTGGCATAACCATGTTTGTTGACAGTCTCAGAGGGCTGTGTGTCTGGACCTGGGGTCTGACATTCCCGAGTGGCGCAGCGGTCTAAGGCACTGATTCTCAGTGCTAGAGGCGTCACTACAGACCCTGGGATCGATTCCAGGCTGTATCACAACTGGCCGTGATTGGGAGTCCCATAGGGCGGCGCACAATTGTCCCAGCGTCGTCCGGGTTAGGGGTTGGCAGTCATTGAAAATATTTAACTGACTTGCCTAGTTAAATAAAGGTTTAAAAAAATACATTTAAACAACGATGAAAGTAACCATGTTTGTTGACAGACTCAGAGGCCTGTGTGTCTGGGCCTGGGGTCTGACGACAGTAACCATGTTTGTTGACAGAGTCAGAGGCCTGTGTGTCTGGGCCTGGGGTCTGACGACAGTAAATCACTCTTTCTCTTTTCTTCTTTCAATATTTCCTCCCTCAATCTCTCCGGTTGCTTATTTTTCTTTCATCTCTCCTGCCTCCTCTCTCTCTCTCTCTCTCTCTCTCTCTCTCGATAGTGGTCTCTGGGGGTAGCAGTAATCAGTCTACAATTAGTGACAAGAAAACGATTGGGATTTTTTTTATTCCCAGTTCAGATAAGAGTGATACAGGGTTGTGTTTTTGTTGGCGTGCGTGTGCATACTTGTGTGTTTTGTTAGCGTGTGTGTGTTCGTAGGCCATAGCCCAGCTTCCTCACTGTGTCATTAATATAGTAGGAATGTGCTGAGTCGACAAACTGGATCTGATCTGACAAAGCTTTTCCTCAATCCTCTTTCTTTCTCTCCCTCTCTCATTCTCCCATCCCTCTTTCTCTCCCTCTCTCATTCTCCCATGCCTCTTTCTCTCCCTCTCTCATTCTCCCAACCCTCTTTCTCTCCCTCTCTCATTCTCCCATCCCTCTTTCTCTCCCTCTCTCATTCTCCCATGCCTCTTTCTCTCCCTCTCTCATTCTCCCATGCCTCTTTCTCTCCCTCTCTCATTCTCCCATCCCTCTTTCTCTCCCTCTCTCATTCTCCCATCCCTCTTTCTCTCCCTCTCTCATTCTCCCATCCCTCTTTCTCAACCTCTCTCATTCTCCCATCCCTCTTTCACTCCCTCTCTCATTCTCCCATCCCTCTTTCTCTCCCTCTCTTTCTCCCATCCCTCTTTCTCTCCCTCTCTCATTCTCCCATCCCTCTTTCTCTCCCATCCCTCTTTCTCTCCCATCCCTCTTTCTCTCCCTCTCTCATTCTCCCATCCCTCTTTCTCTCCCTCTCTCATTCTCCCATCCCTCTTTTACTCCCTCTCTCATTCTCCCATCCCTCTTTCTCTCCCTCTCTCATTCTCCCAACCCTCTTTCTCTCCCTCTCTCATTCTCCCAACCCTCTTTCTCTCCCTCTCTCATTCTCCCATCCCTCTTTCTCTCCCTCTCTCATTCTCCCATCCCTCTTTCTCTCCCTCTCTCATTCTCCCATCCCTCTTTCTCTCCCTCTCTCATTCTCCCAACCCTCTTTCTCTCCCTCTCTCATTCTCCCAACCCTCTTTCTCTCCCTCTCTCATTCTCCCATCCCTCTTTCTCTTCCTCTCTCATTCTCCCATCCCTCTTTCTCTCCCTCTCTCATTCTCCCATCCCTCTTTCTCTCCCTCTCTCATTCTCCCATCCCTCTTTCTCTCCCTCTCTCATTCTCCCATCCCTCTTTCTCTCCCTCTCTCATTCTCCCATCCCTCTTTTACTCCCTCTCTCTATCCTCTTTCTCTCTGTTTAACTCTTGTCTCCTCTCCTTTGCCTTGTTATCACTGCAGACAAAGAAACTTTATACACACACACACACACACACACACACACACACACACACACACACACACACACACACACACACACACACACACACACACACACACAGAGAGGCACATTGAGTTATTTCTGCAACACACTCTTTTAACAAAAATACCAACCAAATGCCACCCAAACCAAGCAATCTGCTGCTATATGCATAACAAAAGGGCCTAACGTATCCATCATTTCATTTGGACCTTTAGATCGTTCAATACTGACTGGTGATTGTGTGAATGGGACAGATTGCTGTTGTAAGACCTGTACACACCCTCTGGAAGAATCGGATTGGCAGACAATGATCATGTTCATTCTAAGGGTCGTTCTAAGGAATCAAAATTAATATAGTTTCACATTGTGTCAATGTTTTTCACTTTCTTCCCAGAAGTTTTCTGTGATGGGGGGGGGGGGTCACAGTCCTTTAAAAACCTTGGGTCATCAAACTTTCTCTGGAAGTGAACATGAGACCTAAGACAGCTGCAGTTGCTCTAAGTTCTTACTGTTATTTATGTGACTTGGGGTTAGAAGAGCATCTGCATCGAACTATAGACTGATACCAACTGTTGTTGTCTTAGTTTGTTATCAGTTTGATTTTCTGGGTTTCGCGCACAACTAGAGTTAGAAGATACTCTGCTGCTGTTTAACTGACTCTCTCTCACACACACCATCTCTCTGTGCCAACTATGTGTGTGTGAGAGAGAGGGGGGTTATTGACTTTTCCTGTGTGGAAAATAACCAGGATTCTGACAGTACAGCGGGATTACTACAGCCATAGAGTACTGATCCTCTTCCTGCTCTGTCTCCCTATTGGAATCTCTCTATTGTCTAGATTTGATCAATTTGTGTGTGTGTGTGTGTGTTGTAGGACAGTGGAGTTGTGTACGTTTTTTGGCGTCTAGTCTGGAGAATAACAGGAACACTTCTTAGGTTCCTCCTTCCTGTGAGGTCAGAGGTCAGGAGGAAGTTGATCATGTGTCATATCTCACCAGACATTCCTCCATGTTTGTTTTCTCTGGGAGTCATCTGGAACTTTCTATCTAGCCAGATGAGAATGTGAAACAATGTTATCCCCTCTTCTTCTTTCTCTCTGACCGCGCTGCCCATTCTGTTACTGAAGACCGACCCCCTCGGCCAAGATAACTGCGGGGGGTTAAAGAAGACGGACTATGGACTCTGCTTCCTGTATCTGCCCATGCACAGCCCTCTGAGTCTGTGCAACATCGCTGTTCTTCCTACATCGCTGAGGAAGGTCAAGATGTGTGCTACAAACTCACCTCTTCCGAAGAGAATGCTTGAATCAGTTTTCCTTTGGGTTCATTAAAACATCTCCAGTACCACTGGATCCCAGGTACGGGTTGTCACCAGTTCTGTTAAAATATATGCCATTCAGCAGGGTTGAATGGTTAAAAATCAGTTCCAGATTCACTGTTACCACGTTATCTTAATAGTGTTGGTTTTCAATCTTTCATCTATTTATTCACACACTCCCCTTTCTCCTTCCTTGTTTTATCAAATCCAGCTCAGCCCACTCTCTGGAGAGAGGAACAATCTTGGTTCAACTCAACCCTTGGCTACAATAACACTGTAGCAGAAACCTTACTGGAATAAAACTGGAGATGACTACAATTCTACGTGTGTTTATTTCTCTGACACTGCAGCAGAGTGCTACACACATGCGCACTTCATCCTCACCCTAACCACTACTCTCCAGAGAGCTGTCTTATCTAACTGTTATCCTAGAACCCTACAAAGTCATCATGACTTCAAAGTAAATACTAGTTAGTAAACTTCAAAGTGGCTGAGTGACCTAGCGGAATTGAGGTTGACAAAATAGTCACGCTGTTCATAAGCCGCTGATGAGTGACAATGTGAGCAGGGCGGGCGCCAGAACGAATCAGTTGGACTGGCATTTGATTTTTATAGGCGGGCCCGTTTTTTTCACGGGACCTCCAGTGTGCAAGCACTTGCACCTTCACACATTTTGTTAATGGGTGTTATGATAAAGACAGCTTGTGAGTTTCAAGTTTGGGGAAGCTTACAAGTTATCCTACCATTTCTACAAGTTTTGATTATTTTAATACTGTGTACATTTTCGTGGAACAGTTTCATTTCAATAATAACGTTTTTCGTTTCTCAAAATTATTGTCACATGGTTAATCTTAATTTAAATAATACAAATCTAGAAGTTAAAATTAAACTAATGCAAGAGCACCAGCCTTTGCCATATGGACACAGCCTACACCGTGATCCATTGGAAGAAATGAGCGCATGGAACTAAGAGAGAACCTATAGGCCAATGCTGCAGTAGACTTATTTAACTAGGCAAGTCATTTAAGAACAAATTCCTATTTACAACGAGGCCTACCCAGGACGATGCTGGGCCCTATGTGACGCCCAATAACGGCCGGATGTGATGCAGCCATGATTCGAACCAGGTACTGCCTCCTGAGATGCAGTGACTTAGACCACTGCGCCACTCGGGAGCACCTATAACTTCCATCATCAACTAAGTAAAATACATAAGCCTAAATCTGACAAAAACAGTAGAAAATATCCTGGTGAAAAGTCAGGTTATTTCAATTGCATTAATCTCTACTCTGCCTGTCTGCTTCCCTTTCAATCAGTCAGTCAAATGTATTTATAAAGCCATTTTTACATCAGCCGATGTCACAAAGTGCTATACAGAAACCCAGCCTAAAACCCCAAACAGCAAGCAATGCAGATGTAGAAGCACGGTGGCTAGGAAAAACTCCCTAGAAAGGCCAGAACCTAGGAAGAAACGTAGCGAGGAACCAGGCTCTGAGGTGTGGCCAGTTCTCTTCTGGCTGTGCCTATCTGTCTTGATTTGCGCAAAGTGTAATGAATTGTAACATTGTATCAACTCAGCATGTTGGTGTGCTCAGGCGTGCATGCTCACTCAACATTATCAGGACAGAAAATCAGCAATACTCACAGAGCACTCAAAACAAAAGACAATTACATTTTTTTTTAAAACACTTAAATTATGGTTATCAAATAAACCTAAACTTGTTTCTCACAAGTGTAGCAGGTTGTGAACTCTGCAAACAACGTTTCCACTCGGAGAATGAGTGGTAAATGACTAATACATGCGTTAACATAAATTAATGTAAACAAATGACGGGGATTAATGGTACAGTTACTAGGCCTAGTGGTTATATATGTAATGGGGAATTGATACAAGTAAACAATCGAAGGGCAAACAATTCACACAATTCTGGAGAGCTGATTGCATGCATTCTGGAGAAAGACGCCCATATCTCCGCAACACACCCTTTTCTTGTCTCAACGTTTGAAATTATACTCAAGACACATTATAGATGCTTTACGCTAAGCCTATTGCCACACGCGCTGCCCAAATTGCTTGCTTCCGAAATAGGCATGGGCCTATGCACTTGTGATGTGAAACAATACACTGTTGTTTAAAAAAATAAGTTAATGATCAGCTAAGTCAAGCTGTCTGGTAAAGTATTTTCAATGATTTTATTTAGACAGGAGTAATTATAATTTTGGCAAAACATCAATTTACTTTAGGGGAAGCCAGAATCTGAACAGTGCAATGTGCACCCGCCAATTTCCCTTTCTAATTCGCAAGTGGATGAAACCAGAGATCTGTATATAATGACGAGTTGCTCATGTCTCCTTCCAAACAATTTGAGTCGTTGTCCCAAAGGCAGGAATGCAGGCGACAAGCTAGGTCTGCATAATACAGAAAGTATTCAGACCCCTTCCCTTTTTCCACATTTTTGTTATGTTACAGCCTTATTCTAAAATTGATTACATGTAATGTTTTTCCTTATCAACCTACACACCATACCCAAAATGACAAAGCAAAAACAGGTTTTTTGAATTTTTTGCAAATGTAATAAAAATAAACACCTTATTTACATAAGTATTCAGACCCTTCACTATGAAACTTGAAATTGAGCTCAGGCGCATCCTGTTTCCGTTGATCATCCTTGAGATGTTTCTACAACTTGATTGGAGTTCACCTGTGTCAAATTCATTTCATTGGACATGATTTGCAAAGGCACACACCTGTCTATATAAGGTCCCACGGCATGTCAGAAAAAAATCAGGCCACGAGGTCGAAGGAATTGTCCATAGAGTTCCAAGACAGGATTGTGTCGAGGCACAGATCTAGGGAAGGGTACCAAAAAATGTCTGCAGCATTGAAGGTCCCTAGGAACACAGTGGCCTCCATCATTCTTAAATGGAAGAAGTTTGGATCCACCAAGACTCTTCCTAGAGCTGGCCGCCCGGCCAAACCGAGTAATCAGGGGAGAAGGGCCTTGGTGAGGGAGGTGACCAAGAACCCGATAGTCACTCTGACAGAGCTCTAGAGGTCCTCTGTTGAGATGGGAGAACCTTCCAGAAGAACAACCATCTCTACAGCACTCTACCAATCAGGCCTTTATGGTAGAGTGGCCAGACGGAAGCCACTCCTCAGTGAAAGGCACATGACAGCCCACTTGGAGTCAGAATCTCTGGTCTGATGAAACCAAGATTGAACACATTGGTCTGAATGCCAAGTGTCACGTCTGGAGGAAACCTGGCACCATCCCTATGGTGAAGCATGGTGGTGGCAGCATCATGCTGTGAGGATGTTTTTCAGGGGCAGGGACTGGTAGACTAGTCAGGATCGAGGGAAAGTTGAATGGAGCATAGGACAGAGAGATGCTTGATGAAAACCTGCTCCAGAGTGCTCAGACTCGGGTGAAGGTTCACCTTCCAACAAGACAACGACCCTAAGCACACAACCAAGACAACGCAGGAGTGGCTTCAGGACAAGTCCCTGAATGTCCTTGAGTGGCCCTGACTTGAACCCGATCGAACATCCCTGAAGAGAACTGAAAATATCTGTGCAGCAACACTCCCCATCCAACCTGATAGAGCTTGAGAGGATCTGCAGAGAAGAATGTGAGAAACTCCCCAAATACAGGTGCCAAGCTTGTAGCGTCATACCCAAGAAGACTTGAGGCTCCTATCGCTGCCAAAGGTGCTTCAACTAAGTACTGAGTAATGGGTCTGAATACTTATGTAAATGTGATATTTCAGTTTTTTATATTTAATACATTTGCAAAAAATTATTATTGCCTGTTTCATGCTTTCATGGGGTATTGTGTGTAGATTGATGAGGAAAAACATTTTTTTTAATCCATTTTAGAAATCCATTTTAGAATACGGCTGTAATGTAACTGTGGGAAAAGCCAAGGGGTCTGAATGATTTTCGAATGCACTTTATTATACCCATAGACAAACATTGGCAGTACAATGGCCTTACTGAAGAGCTCAGTGACTTTCAATGTGGCACTGTCATAGGACGCCACCTTTCCAAAAAGTCAGTTTGTCAAATTTCTGTAAGTGCTGTTATTGTGAAGTGGAAACGTCTGGGAGCAACAAAGGCTCAGCTGCAAAGTGGTAGGCCACACAAAGCACACATAACGGGACTGCCGAGTGCTGAAGCGTGTAAAAAAAATTGCCTGTCTTTGGTTGCAACACTCACTACCGAGTTCCAAACTGCCTGTGGAAGCAACGTCAGAACAAGAACTGTTTGTCGGAAGCTTCCTGAAATGGGTTTCCATGACCGAGCAGCTGTATTTCTGTCTGTAATAAAGCCCTTTTGTGGGGGAGACTAATTCTGATTGGAAGGGCCTGGCTCCCAAGTGGGTGGGCCTATGCCCTCCCATGGCTGTTCCCTTGCTCAGTTATGTGATATCCATAGATTAGAGCCTTATGAATTTATTTCAATTGACTGGTTTCCTTCTATGAACTGTTACTCAGTAAAATCTTTGAAATTGTTGCATGTTGAGTTTTATGTTTTTGTTCAGTATATGACTGGTGGAAGTTCCGTTTGCATTAGGGGAGCATGTTGTCTAGTGACAGGGTTCATGAAAACAGGAAAAAAAATCATCATGGTGTGTAAAACCATTGTCCTGTCAGATTTGAGTGTGTGTGTTTGCACACCATTGTGTTGTCAGTTGAGACAGTTTTATAGTCTATCCTGGTGCCAGTCTCTCTGCTCTGGTCTGTGAGTCACTGAACTATGGGGAGTGAGAGAGGGAGTGAAAGAAAGAGAGGGTGAGAGCAGGGGGGAGAGAGGTTTGAGTGCGGGAAAGAGAGGAGAAAGGTTAAAAGAAAAAGTCCATGGTCTCTTCCGTGAGAGATCAGTTTAAGGGAATTTCTCATGGTAACTTTGTATAATTAAATACACAATGAATGTCCCATTCTCTCTGTGTGTGTGTGTGCGCGTGTGCGCGTGCACGCGCATGTGTGTGTCCCGTCCGGTAGTTGGCTCCCATGCCCTTGTCAGCAGGGCTCAGTGGTGAAAGTTTAAGGCTGTTACGCTGTTAGGCATATTTATGGTGATGGATGTGTGTGTGCGGGCATGACCATCAGAGTGCACACAGAGTATCTAAACCCAGAGGCCCAACGACGCAAAACTTCCAGGAACGCTTCGTGAAGCAGACTCGACAGACCAGACAGGGGTTTGGGAAGTCAATGGGAGAAGTGAGAAGTTCTTCCTTTGCTGCTAATGTTCACTAAATCGACCTAGATGTCTTAAGTAGCTGAACATGTTAATCCAACCTTGTGTGAAAGTGACAAACTGACATGTTTTCATTTTGGTGTAAAATAACTTTATATCTAAGAAGGGCCTTTTGATTTGACGGCCTGCTCATGCGCAGTTCGGAGCGAGACGTCCGTTAGACCCGATGAAGTTTCTCAGCTTAGCTAGCCAACGTTGCCATGACATCGCCTACAAGCGTGATTGGGGATTTCTATTGGAGAAGCAGTTTCTAGGCATCGTCATACTATACTATACTATACTTTGGAGGGCATGTGTGTCTGTGGTGTTAGCTAGCAGCTTCCTCCCCAGGGGACGGAGGTCACTGATATATTGCTGACCAATAAGTGCCTAGATGTGCCTTCACGTGCCCATGTTTTTTTCACAGTTCCTGTCTAGCTGATAGATGTAAACATGTCTATCAGAGCCTGTTGAGCTGCTTCTTGAACGTCAATCTCACCTAGGCCTATACGGAGACAAGTTCAGCACCGTGTTGATACTGTCTCCTTTGACCCACTCTGACACCCCTCCTCTCTCTCCCTCCTTCCCAGCGGCCCTTCCGTCAGCGGTCTTGACGTTAATGTTCAGCCCGTACCAGAGGGGTATCTACTGTGACGACGAGAGCATCAGATATCCTTACAGAAGAGACACCATCTCCCACAGGGCAATGGCTGCAGTCACCATCACCTCCTCCATAGTCATAGTAAGTTTGATGAACAACTTGATGGTTATGTACAAAATGGCACGCTATGGTACGAGTTGACCTCTGCTAATGCTATGAGTTTGCCTCTCTCTCCATAGATAACTACAGGAGAAGCGTACCTGGTGTACTCCAAGCGTCTCCACTCCAACTCTAACTTTAACCAGTACATGTCAGCTCTCTACAAGGTCAGTTGGAACACAGGCCATAGTTTTGGGCTGACAATATGTGGTCTTAGCTCGGATTGGCTAGCTGCCTCTTCCCAATTTCATTGGTTCGGGAAAGTGGTTAAATTGGCCTGTGCTGTGCCTCTACTAGGTGGTGGGGACCTTCCTGTTTGGAGCAGCTGTGAGCCAATCCCTGACTGACCTGGCCAAGTTCACCATCGGCAGGCCACGCCCTAACTTCCTGTCTGTGTGTAATCCCACGGTGTGTTCTGGGTACATGCTGCAACTCAACTGTACTGGCAACCCTCGAAACGTCACAGAGTCCAGGTGGGTGTATCTTTCTGTCCGTCTTTCTTCTCTTGCTATGTGATGCAATGTCAACATGTTTCTCTCTTCTGTGTTCCAGATTGTCGTTTTACTCCGGACACTCTGCCTTCGGGATGTACAGCATGCTGTTTCTAGCGGTGAGTGTTTTTATTTGTGTGAGTTTCATACACACGTGAGATGACGATTAATGTGTGTGTGTGTGTGTGTGTGTGCGTGTGTAGTTGTATGTGCAAGCACGTATGCAGGGGAAGTGGACTCGTCTGGTCAGACCCACAGTGCAGTTCTTCCTCGTGTCGTTTGCGCTGTACGTTGGATACACACGGGTTAGCGACTACAAACACCACTGGAGCGACGTACTGGTGGGACTGCTGCAGGGAACTCTCATCGCTGTGCTCAATGTGAGTGTGTGTGTAGGGGGTTGTAGGAGGTGTGTGTTTGTACATGTGCTGAACAATTAAACCGAAATGTCTGTTATTCTTTGGTTTTGGAACAACTAATTGACCGATGTCAGTTTAATTATTTTAATTCCATTTCAGGTTTTTTTTTTCTGTGAGGTCAATGTGCACATTGCACAGTTTCTCTAGAGATAAATCAGATCAAGCCCGAACTGTGCGACGTAGTAGGGAGTTGTAGTTTCCAGAAAATACATGATCTAAGTGATTGATAGTTGGTATTCAGCAGTCATAAAAAATGTGCCTTCTTTACTTTGATGAACTACTAAACAGTGATTTTGTCAGAAACCGTAGGCAGCAGCTCTATAAGAGATGAGATGATGACTTGGAATAAAATAATAAAGTAATCAAATAAAACAAATGTAATATACACAACAACCGAGATATTTTATTAAAGTAATGTGAATAAATTATGGCTAATAAGTGATGAGCAGTAATGGGCAGTCACTACCCTCATGGGACCTTTATTGTTTTATTCTGTGTTACAGCATTTAACCCACAATGCATTTACTGTTTAAAAAAAATAGTGACCAAAATCTAAAACATATATATATTTTTTTTAAATAGTAAAAATAATTATTTTATTTTTGCATTTTCCAATTAAGAACATTCAAAACAAAAGTGAAAAGATATTAGACAACAATAGGACAAAGTAACAGACGAGCCTAACAAATTTTTAAAATAATAATAATTATATATACAAACGTATAATAAAGAGTAAAATAATAATAATGAGACATTGGATCATATGGTCACCTGCCGTAAGCTACATATTATAAATTACGTGTGAAACATTATATAAGGATTGTATAGAGATTCAATCAATGTGATGTGGGGGGAGATTCTCCATATAGTCAATAAAAGGTTGCCAAATTCTGTAAAATGTCTTTAACTTATTCCTCAGGCAGTAAGTGATTTTCTCCAGTTGGATACAACTATTAACTTCCGATAGCCACATTGCAACTGGCAGGGAGGAATCCGATTTCCATTTCTTGGCAATCGCTAGCAATATTTCTGTTAGCTTTATAGTATGGCTTTGCCTAAGATTGGTGTTAGTATAGTTACCCAGTAGACAGACCTCCGGGTCTAAAGGGAATGCAACCCCGTGGATTGAGGATATGGTATCGCATACCCCCTGCCAGAAACCGTGTAGTTTTGAACACTGCCAAGTGGAATGGAGGAATGTTCCTTCATCTGAGCCACATCTAAAACATAGGGAGGAGATATCAGGGTTGAACTTGTGGAGTCTAGATGGGCTGATATAGAGCTGATGGAGGAAATTAAACTGGATCAGTCTATCTGGAGTTCAATGTGGATGTAACACCATCGCTGCATAGGTCACTCCGTAGACCCTCATCAAGATCAATACCCAGATCTTTTTCCCATCTAAGTCGGGGTTTGTCTAGCTCAGGCAGTGTTAGTCCTGACATAAGAGCATCGTAAACACGGGAAATGGTCCTGAATAGTGGTTGGGCTGCATGGCAGAGTTGTTCAATAGGTGACATCTTAGGTAGGTTCCATTGTTCAATAGGTGAAATCTTAGGTAGGTTCCATTGTCCCTTCAGAGTCACTCTAATAAAGTTTCGTAGCTGTAGGTAGCTAAAGAAGTCCCTGTTAGGCAAGTGGTATTTCTGTTTCAGCTGATCAAAATACATAACAACTCCCTCCTCATAACAGTGTTCCAGAAGAGTGATCCCCTTATCAGACCATGGTCTAAAGTTACTATTCTGGAAAAACATAGGGATCCATCTATTGTTCCATAAAGGGGTTTTAGGGGAAAGGAATCCCCCTCGTCTGAACAACTCATGCAGTTTGCACCATGCCAGGACATGGTATGATTTAAAGGATTGCTGGGATGATTTTATGTAATTATTTTTTCATAATCGACCTGAAACAGAACCGACCTCAAAAGGCACTAATCGCTCAGCACTACTGACTTTAAACTATCCTTTTCTCTCAGGTTTGCTACTTCTCTGATTTTTTTAAGCTCCGGCCCCCTCCTCGCTGCCCACGATCAGAAACGGCTGAAGACGAACACCTAGAGGCCAAACCTGGCCTGAACCCAGACACACAACTACACAACAACCACTACAACTACACAACTACTACAGCCTGAACACAGACTAACAACTACACTACCACTGCAACTACACAACAACCTCTACACAACAATCACGGCAACCGTGGGGTAGACAGGAATTTGTTGGTGGGTGGGCCTGTAGAAATATGGGTGGGCAATTTTTTTATTTTTATTAAAATGTTTTGTTGTTGGGGAAAGGAGATAACTTCCTGCAGTGTTGCCATGTGGCCAAGAGAGTAATGTACAGTTTTATAGCCGTCTATGAATTCTATCTGATGATGTTTGCATGTTTAGGTAAAAAGACGACAAAAAATTAGAGCCCGACCCGTATTGGATTTTTGGGTCCGATACCGATTTTGAGGGAGTGAAAAGTCACAGATTACTGACATATCTGCCGATATATTGGTTTTTTTAGAGGTTGAATGAAGGATCAACAGATACTCAAAATGATTATTTCTTAACTAAATATTATAGTTAACATTATTTAAGGACATTTTAATTGTGGTTTACAGGAGATCCACCAAAAAGCAGTTATATTCTCTATAAATACGACAGTGAATACAAAGCTTGTTTAGTTGACCTTCTTAGGTGCAACTTAAAAATGTCTATGGCAGTGGAAAAGAGGTATGAAAAAGTATTTGTGCTAAACCACCATAAGGGTGGTCATGTAAACAAACACTTTATGGTCAACCTTGCAATGAGAGTACGTTATGACGAGCACAAGCTAGCTGTTCATTACGACAATGTTTTCTTACAGAAACCATATTTACATAACACTGTTATTCAATATAAAATGTATTGGCTATACATTTCAACTGCAAATGGCATGCGCTGATGACTGAAAATATTTATGCATGCAAATTCTTGCTGCACTGGTTTTTGTCACACGTTCTAATTTCGCGAGCTAGTTAACATTAGCTACTTATCTCATAATGAATGCAAGCAGATGGCCTGAATGATAGACCTGCGCCAACTGTCTTGTTTTTTGCAGATTGCATATTTCAGAAAACTAACTAAATTAGCCCACTAGCTAACATAATAGGCCCTGACAGTATCGGTCTTCTTTTTGTATCAAGGACGAGTGTTCACTTTGGCGCCAGTCCAGTGTTGGCACATACGTAGCACAGATTGCTAGCTAGCTAGCTAAGTTTACTACCTTGCTGGCAAATAGCTAAGCTAACTACCTTGCTGCCTAGCTGGCCAGCTAACGTTAACAAAGTGAGAATGTGATGAGGACAGGGCTGCTTCCTTGGTGAAGTGTACTTTTAATTATTTACTTATGCTGGCTGTGGCAAGCTACTCACCGTCAAACTAACCATGTCTACTTTCTCTCACATTGTGGACTAGGGCTGAATGATGTTCAATGAGCAGCTGGTAGAGTGCCCTCTTTAGGCAACCACTGAAAATGGAGCAGACGTATTTGTTTATTCTATGTATATAATATGGGCACTTTATCTGTGGAATAAAGGCAGATAAAAAATATTTCTGTGAAAGGCTAATATCGGCCGATAATATCGGTCAACCGGTTTATCGGTCGGTCTCTACAAATAATGTCCCATTTGGAACACTGACAAGGAAATAGCAGTAATTAAAAAAAAAATGATATCTAGAAAGAATATAGGTTTTTGATCCCAGTGGGGCCCACCCATGCCTACGCCCCTGCCGTGGGGCTGTTTGTGTGAGAGAAGTGTGTATATCAGTGTAGGCTCATTGTATTGGCTGGACTGGAATAAATGGAACGGTATCAAACACCTCCAAGCATATGGACACCACATGTTTGACTCTGTTTATTCCAGTCCAGTATTACAATGACCCTGTCCTCCGATAGCTTCTCCCACCAGCCGCCACTGGTGTATATATGAGAAGATGTGTATAACCACTCACATGCACATGCATTTAACTTTGTATTTTATTTTAATACAATGTACTAAAAGTATGGAGGATGAGACAGTTTTAGCAGAGAGAAATAATAGTGTAATTCCCTAGATTTCAATTATGCTAACAGGAAACACTGAAACAACTTTTTTATTTTATGATTCATTTATATTTCCTGTGCAGCAGCATCAACCAGGTTGTCTTCTTGGGATGTGTAGTTTCTTTGAGTGTCCTGTAGTTCTTTTTTAACCCACCCTCTAGTCTAGTTTGTATTTGTAAAAATTTTTTTTGTGTGTTTGAAATGCTTTGATCCCTTTGTTACCTACACTGGAGCTAACCCTCTCACACTTCATCCATCAAGACAGCGGTCTCCAAGCCTCATGCTGGGGAGCTAGTGGGCTGCAGGCCTTTGTTCCTGCCCACCACCAACCTACCTGATTTAACTAGTTGTTAAGACCTTGATTAGCTGAATCGGGTGGGTTAGTGTGCTCATCCTGTAGTTCTCCAGGAAGGGAGGAAGACCAATGGTCTGTGAAGTTCAATGTTAGGTCTACTGATACCTAGCATGTCTGTAGAAGACATGCATGTACAGTATATGGAATGTAAAACAGTTTTGCATAGATAATTACTTTCTGTTTATTTCTGTCATATCTCTAAGAATGTAATACCACTACTAGCCTACTGTAATGTTTTTTAAATGTAATTGACGCAACTTGTATTAGGTATTCCAGTTTATTATATATAAAGCTGTGTATAACCTGCCTGCTCGCATGGCAACACAGGTCCTGTAAGATCATGATGCCATGTGCTGCCTTTGAAATGTTGATGTTGACAATCATCAGTGTCAATGATTGAGTCACTCACTGAGATGTTCTCTGAAAAACACATTACACTTCTGCAAAGGGTTAATATATACACTATATGACCAAAAGTATATGGACACCTGCTCGTCCAACATCTCATTCCAAAATCATGGGCATTAATATGGAGTTGGTCCCCGCTTTGCTGCTATAACAGCCTCCAATCTTCTGGGAAGGCTTTCCACTAGATGTTGGAACATTGCTATGGAGACTTGCTTCCATTCAGCCACCAGCATTAGTCAGGTTGGGCACTAATGTTAGGAGATTATGCCCGGTTCGCAGTCGGTGTTCCAATTAACCCCAAAGATGTCTGATGGGGTTGAGGTCAGGGCTCTGTGCAGGCCAGTCAATTTCTTCCACAACGATCTCGACAAACCATTTCTGTATGGGCCTCGCTTTGTGCATGGGGGCATTGTCATGCTGAAACAGGAAAGGGCCTTCCCCAAACTGTTGCCACAAAGTTGGAAGCACAGAATCGTCTAGAATGTCATTGATTTCCCTTCACTGGAATGGAAAAAACAGCCCCAGACAATTATTCCTCCTCCACCAACCTTTACAGTTGGCACTATGCATTGGGGCAGGTAGCATTCTCCTGGCATCCGTCAAACCCAGATTCATCCGTCGGACTGTCAGATGGTGAAGCGTGATTTATCACTCCAGAGAACACATTTCCACTGATCCAGAGTCCAATTGCAAGCTTTACACCACTCCAGCTGACGCTTGGCATTGCACATGGTGATCTTACACAGAACCCAAACTGGCTGCGCGCGTGCACCATCGTGCATAAATGTATTTTGTCCCCCCCACACCAAACGCGATCATGACACGCAGGTTAAAATATCAAAACAAACTCTGAACCAATTATATTAATTTGGGGACAGGTTGAAAAGCATTAAACATTTATGGCTAGTTAGCTTGCACGTGCTAGCTAATTTGTCCTATTTAGCTAGCTTGCTGTTGCTAGCTAATTTGTCCTGGGATATAAACATTAAGTTGTTATTTTACCTGAAATGCACAAGGTCCTCTACTCCGCCAATTAATCCACACATAAACGGTCAACCGACTCGTTTCTACTCTCTTCCTTCCAGCATTCTTCTCTTGACTTTATATTGCGATTGGCAACTTTCATAAATTAGGTGCATTACCGCCACTGACCTCGTTTGTCTTTCAGTCACCCATGTGGGTATAACCAATGAGCAGATGACATGTGCGTACCTCCTTCTATAAACCAATGAGGATATGGGAGAGGCAGGACTTGCAGCGCAATCTGCCTCAGAAATAGAACTGATTTCTATTTTAGCCCTTGGCAACGCAAATGATCGTTGGCGCGCATGAGCAGTGTGGGTGCAATAATTGAATAACATAGATTTCTAAATTTATTTTGCAACGCTCGCACACCCGATGCGAGTGGTGTAGTCAGCCTGTTAGGCTTGTGTGCGGCTGCTCAACCATGGAAACTCATTTCATGAAGCTCCAGACAAACAGTTTTTGTGCTGACGTTGTTTCTAGAGGCAGTTTGGAACGCGGTAGTGAATGTTGCAACCGAAGACAAGCGGTCACGTTCTGTGAGCTTGTGGCCTACCACTTCGTAGCTGAGCCATTGTTACTCCTAGACGTTTCCACTTACAATAACAGCACTTACAGTTGACTAGGGCATCTCTAGCAGGGCAGAAATTTGACGAACTGACTTGTTGAAACGGTGGCATCCTATGACGGAGCCATGTTGAAAGTCACTGAGCTTTTCACTACGGGCCATTGTTTGTCTCTGGAGATTGCATGGCTGGGTGTTCAATTTATACACTTGTCAGCAACGAGTGTGGCTGAAATAGCCGAATCCACTAATTTGAAGGAGTGTCAACCTACTTTTGGCCATATAGTGTATTTTATTGTGTTTGTATCCACACTGTAATCCTTCATAAGCTTGTCTGTAACAAACTGTAGCTGCAATCAAATGTGTGTATTTCTTCTTGATGGAAAAGGGAACTTGATTTTACAGAAGTGTCTTTCGTTTATAATCTGGCAACTCCTGCTGAGACGAAAGTGCATGCAGAACCACAGAGTTACTGCTGTGGAGGGATGGGTAGAGAGGGATGATTGGAAGAGTGGAGGGATGGATAAATGGATGGAATGAATGGATAGGACGCCTTCAACTTCATGGATTCATCCAAGTCATTCACTAGGACTTTCCCAATGTTTGTTGGGGTGATGGCACACCAGACCCAGTGATGAAGACATTGCACATGTTGTCATAGCTTTATTTCAATTTGTTTTATTTTATTCCTCTGTATTGCTTTTTTGTAGTTTATGCATAAAGATGAACTAATATGCCCTTTGTGCATCAGACTGATTTTTGTTATTAAAGCGAGTGTGTGTGCTAGTTGATTCTGTAGCCTAATGAGGGAATAGTTGCTGAAAAGGATGCAGGTATAAATTCTCTGTACCTCAACCACGGTTGCTATAAAGCCCTGCGCATGAATACATTTTTTTTAGTTTGGATGGTCCTTGCAGACAAAGACCCTCTTCGCAAACCATTTCGCTGTATACACCATGCGCTTCCTCGTAAGAACAGCCGGTGTTATGGTACTGATGGTTTGTACGTTTGTGGTACCAGTGCAGCGCCTTCTAGTTGTCACGTTGGGTAAAACTAGCATTTTAGCTAGGCCTAACCTTAACCTCATTCTCCTAACCTGCCTAGTTAATTATTCTAACCTGCCATGTTAGTTCTCCTAACCTGACTAGTTAATTATCCTAACCTGAATGTAAAAAAAAAACATCAGTATTGTCACAGTGACATGTACTTGGATGTACTCAGGTGAAACACTATCCTGTTGACAAGTGGAACTCCCAGGATGCTGCGGGCCTCTCCAGACTTGTCTGATAACTCCATAGGGGTATACTACAAGCAGAACCAATGAGTTAGCCAGCTATTTTGCCTAAATATCCGGAGGTTTCTTTTTTTAAATTTTATTTTAAGAAAAAGGTTTAAAATGGGAATGGTCTACAGTGCCTTCAGAAAATATTCATACCCCTTGACTTTGAGGATAGCAAAAGTATCTAGATCCTCTGAGGCTGTGGAGAGAGTCTAATTGTGGTTTTAAAAGAAAACATGAATCATCAGCGTGCAAATACACCTTAGTTTTTAAGCCACGGATTTGTAATCCCTTAATATTATTGTTTGATCTAATCTTAACAGCTAACATTTCGATGGCAATAATAAATAGATATGCCAATAATGGACAACCTTGTTTTACTCCTCTAGATAGTTTAAAACTTTGAGATGTAGCCATTCTTTACTATTTTACACCTAGGGTTACTATACATAACTTTAACCCATTTTATAAGAGATTCCCCAAAATTGAAATATTCTAGGAATTTATATATAAACTCCAGTCGTACTTTATCAAAAGCCTTTTCAAAATCAGCTATGAAAACCAGGCCCGGTGTCCCCGATATTTCATAGTAGTCTATTGTTTCCAGTACTTGTCTTATTATCTCCAATGTATCGGCCATGCAAAAAACCTGTCTGATTAGGATGAATAATACTGACAATACTTTTTTTAATTCTATGTGCCAAGTATTTTGCTAGGATTTTTGCATCCCAACACTGAAGTGTAAGAGGTCTCCAATTTTTTAAATGGACTGGATCTTTATATATATACCACTTGGGTCCTGTTTCAGTAATAATATCAGACCTTCTTGTTGCGTGTCTGATAATCTACCATTTATATAGGGGTGGTTAAAACATGCTAATAATGGTCCTCTGAGTATATCAAAAAAAGGTTTGTATTCTTCCACTGGTATGCCATCCAGCCCTGGAGCTTTCCCAGCCTTAAAGGCTTTAATTGCATCAAGAAGTTCCTCCTCTGTAATTTGGCCTTCACATGAGTCTTTCTGTACAGATGTTCATTTGACATTATTATTAGGGAAAAAATCCATACAATTAGTTTCAGCTAGTGGAGATGGAGGAGACAAACGAAAACATATTCTTAAAGTACTTTACTTCCTCTTTCAAAATATCATTCCATGAATCATGCGTGACTCCATTTGTAACAAGTTTTAATACAATTATTTTGGTAGCATTTCTATATTGAAGATTGAAAAAGAATTTGGTGCATTTGTCCTCATTCCATCCAGTTTGCTTTATTTTTTATAATATATTACACTGGATCTTTCTTGAATAAGTTCCTCCATTTCTTTTTGTTTTTCCTCTAACTTATTCTGTGCCTCTATGGTCGTTTTTATTGCTATCTATCTGTACTGTTAGTCCTTCAATTTCCTTTGTTAATATGGACTCTTGGTCTAAATTGCTTTTGTTTTATAGATGAGTACTGAATTGCATGGCCTGTAAAGGCACATTTAAAAGTGTCCCATACAATAAGGGGCTCTGCTGTACCTATGTTATGTCTGAAAAAGTCAGTTATAAATTCTTCTGTCCTAGTTCTAAACAATGTATCATCTAGTAGGCTTTGGTTAAATTTCCAATATCCTCGCCCACTGGGAATTCTGTAAGAGTAATATATATGCCAATTATGTGTTGATCCGACCGCATTCTGTCCCCATCAACACTTTTACTTTTGGTGCCAGAGAGAGTGGCATAAGAAAGTAGTCAAGACGACTAGCTTGATTAATCCTCCGCCATGTATATCTCACTAGGTCAGGGTATTTAAGTCTCCATATATCCACTAATTCCAATATAGCCATGACATTCATGATTTCTGAGGGTGATAGTTTGTAGTGTGATTTCCTTTCCGGTCCATAGAGGTATTTAAGACCGTATTAAAATCTCCCACCATAATAATAGAGTCTAGTGTTGCTTGTAGAGTTGATAAATTCTTATATATATTTTCAAAGAAGCTTGGATCGTCATTATTTGGACCATATAGGTTAATAAGCCATATCTGTTAATTGTCCAATAACATATTTAAAATAATCCATCTACCTTGATGATCTGTTTGGACAATTTGGATCAAAATTACTGTTAATTAAAACCATCACCCTTTTTGAATTTCTTTGCCCATGGGAGAAATATATTTTGCCCCCCGTTCTTTTTCCACAAAACTTAATCTAAAATTGTTGAATGGGTTTCCTGTAAACAATAGATATTATATTCCTTCTCTTTTATCCAGGTAAATACTGATCGTCTTTTATTATTATCTGCTAGCAATTACAATTGTAACTGGCTATACTTATTTCACCACTTACCATAATGAGACACAACTTTAAATTATATTTATGAAAATATATGTTTGTAAACGTACCATTAAAAAGTAACATGATGATTGTCTATATAGCTGTACCATGATATGTGCATTGCTACTAAGTAAACCTCCAATTGGTCCCCACTATTCCACCCGCTAAAAGCCCTCCTCATTCCGAGTTGGGTTGTCATCCCAATGCCTGGCAGACCACCTCCGAGCCCCGTATCCCATAGCCCTGAAGAGACTGGGATCCATCCTTCAAAAAGAGCACACAGTGCCATTTACAGAACAGAAGTAGATCAACCGCCAAATGTATTTCCATCGCCCTCACCTCGATCTGTATTTTATATATATATATATATTTTTTTTATGGCTATATATATATATATATATATTTTTTTTTTTATGGCTATATATATATATATATATATATATATATATATATATTTTAAAATCCTGTTTCTTATTTTCCATAATTAGCTATTAATATTTGTAGTAATGTAGGCAATTTATGCAAAGAATTTTTACCTCTCACCAGTCTCGCCATTACTAAAATTACATTACAAGCAATTATTATATTAGCAAACAATTATTGTGAATCATCCTATATTGTCCCTAACATCTTTTACTCCTTCGCAACAGTTGTGGGATACGCACATACACTCATACACACTCAACCCTTTCCCCCCACACAACCATAGGCTCACATTCTCAATAGTTGCACAATCCCAGAGCCCAACTCAAGAAAGGTCATGATTTACAGATGCATATACAGTTGCAGCTGTATGAGAAGGCCTGCAAGACTGTGCAAAAAAATGGGCAAAAATTGAAAGATTTTATTAACCATTGTCACGTCCTAGATGATAGAGGTCAAATGTACACCTTTCCCCTGAAACACCCACAACACGGTCCCCCGTATTGACCATATTCCCAAGCATCTCCATGTAGTCAGACTTTTGATTTTGTGCCACCAGGGCCACAATAATATACCCCCTCACTGAATGTCTGAGTGTGACTCCCTCCCCATGGGTTACTGCAGCTAGTGTTGCCAGCACTGCCACTGCCTGGGTGGGGGCACCCCACCGGAATTCCCACCGGCTAGGTACAAGGTCGTCAAGGTTCTCATTAGCAGCCTTGAATTTCCTTGTATAGTATGCTCTCCCTTTAGGGGGCTTTGGCTTTGCAGGACCAACCCTGCCAAGCAGGCTCAGAATCTTGAGGGGGCAGTGCTGCTCTAGGTCTCTGACCGCATTTTGGCTGCATACAGACCGCTTACAGCAGGCCCATAAAACAGTTAAGGACTTCTCCTTAGTATCTGGGTCAATCAGGTGGGTGTATAGGGTTGTGGACCGTTCCATCAATATAGGATCATAAATAAGTAAATTAGATATAATTTATTTTAAAAATGTAGTTCCCCATGATAGGAGAATAAATAAATAAATGTATAATTCATTATAAAAAGTATATCCATCATCTGAACATTGAAAGTTCTCTCACACACAGCAATACATTGGTTCTGAGATAAGCAACCATTTCCTTTCTCACTCAACACCACACTTTCCCAAACATAACAAAACAAATTTAAACACCATCCACACATGGATTCAATTGTTTCTCACCCTTCTACACACAATACTTTGTGACAAAGTGAAAACAGGCTTTTAGGAATGTTTGCAAAGTTATCGAAAAATGAAATACTGAAATATCTCAATTACTACATAAGTATTCACACACCTGAGTCAATACTTTGTAGAAGCAAGCACCTTTGGTGGCGATTACATCTCTGAGTCCTCTTGGGTATGTCTATCAGCTTTGCACATCTGGATTTGGGGATTTTCTCAAGCTCTGTTAAGTTAGATTGGGTGCGATGGTGAACAGCAATCAAGCCTTTCCAGATTTTCAATGAGATTCAAGTCTGGGCTTTGGCTGGGACACAGACTTCACATTCTTGTTCTGAAGCCATTTCAACATTGATTTGGTTGTATTCTTTGGGTCATTGTCCTGTTAATGTAAATCTTCACCCCCGGTCTATCATTTGCACTCTGAAACAGGTTCTCATCAAGGATTTGCCTGTATTTGGCTCCATTTGTTGTTCTCTCTATCCTTACCAGTTCCTGCCTCTGAAAAACATCCCCATTGCCTGATGCTGCTACCACCATGTTTAATGGTAGGGTGTTAAAATGATGAGTGATGAGCTGTGCCTGGTTCTCCAGACATAGAGCTTTCCATTCAGGCCAAATAGTTACATTTCTGTCTCATCGACCACAGAATCCTTTGCCTTATGCGCCGTCTTTCACGTGCCTTTCTGTAAACTCCAGGTGTTTCGTTATGTGTCTTTTTCTCAGGAGTGGCTTCCATCTGGCCACTCTCCCATGAAGCACAGATGGGTCAAATGCTGTAGAGACAGTTGTCCTTCTGGCAGGTTCTCCCATCTCAACCAAGGAACTCTGTAGTTCTGTTAGAGTGGTCATTGGGACAGCCAGCTCTAAGCAGAGTCTGGGTAGTTCCATATTTTTTCAATTTCTGCTCTGACTAGCGCCGTCAAATGTGGGACCTTAAAGAAACACCTGTCTATGTAACTCATGCCCAAACAATTGAATTGGCCACAGGTGGACTCTTAAGTTGCAAGGATGATCGAAGGAAATTGGATGCACCTGAGGGGTGTGAATAATTATGTAAATTAGATCTGTATTTTATTTTAAATAAATGTGTAAAAAGTTCTAAAAACATGTTTTCCCTTCGTCGTTATGGGGTATTGTGTGTAGTTGGGTGAGGAAAAAGTATTTTGAATTCAGGCTGTAACACAATGTGGAATAAGTCAAGGGGTATGAATACTTTCTGAAGGCACTACAATTGACTCAACAACCAAAAACACAGTACCTTGCAAAAGTATTCAGACCCCTTGGATTTTTGACATTTTGTTACAAAGTGGGATTAAAATGTCATTTTTTTGTCAACAATCTATATAAAAGACTAATGTCAAAGTGGATAACAAATGATCAACTAAAATATAGTGGTGGCATAAGCATTCAGACCCTTTGTTTAGGTAAGCATAAATTAGTTCAGGAGTAAAACTTGGCTTAACAAATCACTTGTTAGATGGACTCACTCGGTGTGAAATAATAGGTTGACATGATTTTTGAACGACTAGCCCTTCCTCTGCCTCCCATACATACGACATCTGTAAGGTCCCTCAGTTAAGTATTGAATTTCATGCACAGATTCAACTACAAAGAGCAGGGAGCTTTTCGAAAGCCTCATAAAGAAGGGCAGCGATTGATAGATGGCTAACAATAAATCAGACACTGAATATCTCTTTAACCATAGTGTAGTTAATAATTATGCTGTGGATTATGTATTAAACCATCCAGACACATCAAAAGATAGTCGTACTTCTGAATTGAGCTCCAGGACAGGAATGAAACTGCTCAGGGATGTTACCATGAGGCCATTGGTGATTTTACAACTGCTTCAATGGCTGTGACGGGAGAAAAACATTGAGTGAAAAGAACAGAAATGTACAGAATAAAAATGCATGCATCTTGTATGCAACAAGGCACTAATGTAATACTGCAAAGAAAACACAGCAAAGGTCTAAATGTAAAGCCAGCACAACACATCACTGAGTAACTGCCTCCTTACTTTCAAGCATGGTGGTGGCTGCATCATGGTATCGATATGCTTGTCATTGGAAAATACTGGGGAGTTTTTCAGGATAAAAAGAAATGGGATGGAGCTAAGCACAGGCAAAATCTCAGAGAATGGGAGGAATTCAGCAGGACAATAACATACCACAGAAGGCCAAATCCTCACTGGAGTTGCTTACCAAGACAATGTTCCTGAGTGGCCAAGTTAGTTGACATAAATCTCCTTGAAAATCTAGGGCAAGAGTTGATCATTCCTGTCTAGCTATGAGCCGCAACATCTTGATCGAGCATGAAGAATTTTATAAAGAATAATAGGCAAATATTGCACAATGCAGGTGTGGAAAACTCTTAAGAGACTTACCCAAGAAGATGCACAGCTGTAATCGATGCCAAAAGGTGTTTCTAACATGTATTGATTCAGGGAGCTGAATAGTTATGCAACTTAGACTATATGTCATTACATTTGAATGAATCTTTAAAAAAAAAAAAAAAATCCACTTTGACAAAGTACTGTGTAGACTGTTGACCAAAAAAATGTAATCCCCATTTAACAATTAAACGTGAAGAAATCCAAGGGATCAAAACTTCTGCGAGTTAATTTAAGCTTTCTTAATAAACCAGAAAATCTGAAATTATTTCTGGTTGTTTATCAAAGTTATCTGGCTAACTCATCGATACTGCTTTGTAGTATTCCCACAGGCATTCTTGTATGCAAACACACAAATACAAAAACCACGAGAAACAGTCTCTCCGTTGAGTCATTTATTTGTAAGGCACCATAGACATTTCCTTACTGCCGAGCGCTTCTTTCAGTCATGTTGTGTAGTCAATGTTTCTGTTTGGTTGGTTTACATTAGATGGGACTTTTTCCCCGCCATGTCTTTTCTTTTAAATGAAGCTATAAGTATTGGTTTTTCATAAACACAGATGACATACATTATCGCCAAGTACACACTTATGAAGTTTCACATATAACGACAAAATAAAGAGTTTTAAAAATGACATTTACAAAGCTCAACAAGGAGGCGACATTTCCTCAGCATTGTCAAGGGGGCAGGAGAGGAGGGGGGGGGGGGGGGGGGGGGGGGGGTATTGGATAGTACCTCTTCCCATAGCACATCACATAATACACACGCTACACTGAAACGTCGTCTTCCATCACACGCATACACACTAAAAGCAGCTTTGAAACATACAAAAATGCTTAAAAAAGTATATATGTATATTGATATAGTTATATAAATGGGCCCTTCACAACAGAAACACACAAACCATTCATGTCCGAGTTTTGCTCTAAATTCAATCAAACCTGCAATAGCAAAGTTTAGTGTCTTGGTTTACAAACTACTGCCCGAAAACACACTTATTCTGAAAACTTGAAGCATCTACCTGTGAGGGGAGTCTACCTGGCAGTAGTAGTAGGTTTTTAGGGTCCTGTGATTTTAATTAACCCATTGGGGGGGGAATAGTCTGTGTAAATACTGTAATGGGGTTTGATTGAATACAGCCCTGGGTCTGGTTTGGCTTTGGTGTGGCATTGCTGCCACCTACTGTCCTGGAGAAGAACTAAAGCTTATCGCCTTGAATTAGAAAGACAGTTATGCGTCTGAGGGTAGGTAATAGGTTAGTGCGCTACAGCTGTGTTCAACGGTTTGGCACCATGCTCGCTCACCACACATTCTAGCTCCAAGTGCTATGCTAACCAACAGAACGACATATACAAATGTATTCCTCTCCCTTTCCACCAATAGGATCTGATCTGAATGAGCACATGATTGATGTGAAGTTTAGGTCCCGTTAGATTTAGGCCCCGTCCAGGATCAACCCTTACCCCTCGGACACTTCCTGTCTAGGGGAAAGTGCTTAGGGGCTAGGGGTTGATTTGGGACTGGACCATAGACTTGGTCAGTTAAGAGAGTGGACAGACAGGGGTGGGAGGGAGAATACGAAAGGTGGTTCATAAAAATAAAACTTAAGTTTGCACACACACACACACACACAGAGACACACACTCTAGCTCCTATCACTTTTACACTCGACTGTCTTATTCAAGTGGCCCTTTCAGATCACTGTCTGTGAGATCAGTGAGCAGAGTTAGCAGTAACTCTGCAGACAAATCAGCAGAGACCTACAGGAGGAAGTTGTCCCTAGACACTGATCAAAGGTCAGTAATGTTTTGATCGTTTAAATCTGAGCTTAAGGGCAACTTCTACTAGGAGAAGAGGAACAGAGGTCAGGGTTAAAGGGTTAGAGCTAAGATGGGACCAAGTCACAATTTTGCAAGTCTCAAGTTTTAAGCTTTGAGTCAAGTCCCAAGAAATAACAGGCATGTCTCAAGTCAAGTCCCACAGCTCAGGTCGAGTCAAGTCACAAGTCCCTAATTTTGGGTTTCGAGTCCTCAAGTCAATGGCATAAAACACTTAACGTTTTATGCCAATTTCATTGCAACTGCACAGTCTTTCAAACCGAACACAACGATTTTTGGGACTGATCCAGATGTCCTGATGCAGAGGTGGCACCACAGGTTCCAGTGGTGGGGCAAATAGTTTTCCCTGGGGCTTGGACCTTTCCCTAATCTGGTAACCTAACCAGGTATAAAGACTTTATAGGGTATGACAGTCAATCAGTTGTCAAAAGGTTTTTATATGGACAATGTTGTTTTTATAACGCCTGGCCCTAGGGAGGATGAAAACCCCTGTCAAACTGCAGCAACCCTGTACTTGTTCACATGAATTATATTTAAAAAACTAGACTAACAGGGGTTTCCTCTACAGACAACAATTGCAATTGGACATTACAACTCACAGGGCTAGGCTTGCTTTATGCAGGTTTGCATCGTGTAGGACTCTGCAACTTTAAAATCTGAATTAACTCACACAATCCATGTAAATCAGTAGTGTTTGATTCATTTCAGTTAATAGTTTTGGATTGAAAAGGTCAAGGTTGCCTAGCCAGTCCAAGTTTGAATTTAGCTTAAACCAAATTTGATCACATTCACATTTTCTCCCAACACAAATAAATGGTCTATAAAATAGGCTACATAACATTACCACCTGGTTGTTGTCAGTAGCCTAGTTGATCAGACTGAGAAGTCAAATCGTTTTCTTCCCCTACAGTTCAGGTGTAGGCTGCTGTAACATTTCTGTTAAGAGTTGTTGTTTTTGTTTGTTGGGAGTGATGTGTTATCACGTTTGCTAAATAAATACCGCAGGACAGTGGAGAGCGGGGCGCTTCATAAATTGTCAAGTCATAAAATGTCCAAGTCACGTGACTCGAGTCCACATCTCTGGGTTAGAGGTCAGGGTAGTATCTGTTGGCAATGGGTTGTCAGCAGCAACAGTGAACAGAGGAGAGGAAAGGAAAAGAGGAAGGAGTCAGACAGAGGAGACCTGTCCAACAGGCTTGGTGACGAACTGATTTGATGATAATAGAAGATGAAAAAGGATAAGAAAGTGATGGAGTGGAGGCCCAGAGAGTAACTAAAGACCCGAACCACAGGGTGACACCTACTGTATGAACACTCAACTCACCCCCCCCCCCCCCCCCCCCCCCACCTAACCCTCCCACAGTAGATCCACTCCTGGTTGTCCATCAGTCCAACTTGTCTCACCCCTCTCTCCACTCCACCATCAGTCGGACTTGTCTCCGTCCTCTTCCCTCTGTTCTCTCTCTGCTGCGTCTCTGGCCTTGTCTTCTTTAGCCAGCTGGGCCTGAGCCTGGTGGGGAGGAGACCAGAGAACAAAACACAAGGAGTGGAAGAAAGCCGTGAACTGTCATGAGTGTGTTACCTGCCAGGGGGGTGCGTGCGTGCGTGTGCGTTACCTGCTAGGGGGGTGCGTGCGTGTGTGTGTGTTACCTGCTAGGGGGGTGCGTGTGTGTGCGTTACCTGCTAGGGGGGTGCGTGCGTGTGTGTGTGTGTGTTACCTGCTAGGGGGGTGCATGCGTGTGTGTGTGTGTGTGTTACCTGCTAGGGGGGTGCATGCGCGTGTGTGTGTTACCTGCTAGGGGGGTGCATGCGCGTGTGTGTGCGCGTTACCTGCTAGGGGGGTGCATGCACGTGTGTGTGCGCGTTACCTGCTAGGGGGGTGCGTGTGTGTGTGCATTTTATACAAGGAAAACATGTTGCGCCTAAATAGAAAAATGTAGGTGCGCACACAAAGAAATGCAGGCGCACATTGAAAAGTAGTGGAGGTAGTTTTAATTGTCTCTAGGGCTGGCAAAATGAGCTTTTTATCATGTAACCACATCTCATCTCTTCTGAAATATTCACCTGCCTATTCACAGCCGACTGAAGTGTTGTTTGTTGGTCTTGATGAGATGTGCTTTTTGACACTTTGTGTTTAACATTTCTCAACATCTCAGGCACTACATCAACATATGTCAAAAAGACAGAGGAAGATAAGTCTTTCTAATGACATCAACCAATTCTTAGACAATTTAGTATGGAATGCCTACTCCTAATTGGTTAAAATTATAAGTAGGCATTCCATACTAAATTGTCTAAGAATTGGTTGAGAATGTCATTGGAAACACTAATCTTCCTGTCTTTTTGACTACAAAACATTAAAAAAGCGTTATTTTCACACATGTTGATGTTGGGGTGGAGCTGGAGATGATGAATTTGAAGTAAACATTTTTGACATTTCCCTTTAAGTGAGGATTCCCCACCACAAAGCTAGAATGCTGCCTTGTAAGTATTGGTTCAGCCTTACAATACTTGTAAAACATAAACTTTCATTCGCCTCCAAACTCTCCAAGCTTTTTCCTCACTGTTCGATGTACTTGTATGCTTCCCGCTGGCAGTGGCTAGCAGAGCAACGTCGACGCTAACGTCACTATTAGTGCTAGCGAAAGCTTCCTCGTCTTGTGTTGCTGGTGGCTTGACGACCATGGGCTCAGCCACATCCACATCAGTATCACTGGTAGACACATCGGGCTTCTGTTGTTGTAAAGCTGCAATATGTCACTTTTTGGGTGACTCGACCAAATTTACATAGAAAAGTGGAGTTATAGACCTGACATTCTCAACGAAAGCAAATCGAAGAAGCGGTAGATCCGTTCTATGATTCCCGTTCTTAAGTTTCTTTTTTGCATCTTTCATGTTCAGTTTTGTTCACCAGCTTCAAAACAATGAAAATACAATGTTTGGTTATGGAAAATATATTTCACAGAAAATATATTACATTGTACAATGATTCTGTACACTACTTGTTTGTTTTGCCACAAACTGAAATGAGGCGAACGGTTAACATTTTTGCAACCAAGCGGAGCGATTTCCTCATAGTACACCTTTAAAATAAAATGTGATCCTCTTCATCCTTCTCCTGACAGAAGCGAATGCAGATCCTCTCAAGGTTGCGTTTCCAGCCTACTGAGGTAGTTCCAGCCTCTGACTACATTATGCTACGATTGGCTCGTTGAGCTGCGTGTTGCATTATGGTATTCGTAGTTCTTCGTGTGATTACCAACCATAAAATAGCAGAAATACTACAACCACGGCAGTATTGGTTCTGGGGGTTTAAGTCCCCACTTGGATACATCACTTTGACCGTTTAGTGCATATTTATTTTTAGTCACATACGCGAGTGAAATGGTCACAATGTAGAGCCCTGGAGGTGCGCGTGTCGCCCGTGCGAGGTGTGCGTGTCGCCCGTGCGAGGTGTGCGTGTCGCCCGTGCGAGGTGTGCGTGTCGCCCGTGCGAGGTGTGCGTGTCGCCCGTGCGAGGTGTGCGTGTCGCCCGTGCGAGGTGTGCGTGTCGCCCGTGCGAGGTGTGCGTGTCGCCCGTGTGAGGTGTGCGTGTGGCCCGTGCGAGGTGTGCGTGTCGCCCGTGCGAGGTGTGCGTGCGTGTGTCGCCCGTGCGAGGTGTGCGTGCGTGTGTCGCCCGTGCGAGGTGTGCGTGCGTGTGTCGCCCGTGCGAGGTGTGCGTGCGTGTGTCGCCCGTGCGAGGTGTGCGTGTGTGTCGCCCGTGCGAGGTGTGTGTGTGTCGCCCGTGCGAGGTGTGTGTGTGTCGCCCGTGCGAGGTGTGCGTGTCGCCCGTGCGAGGTGTGCGTGTCGCCCGTGCGAGGTGTGCGTGTTGCCCGTGCGAGGTGTGCGTGTTGCCCGTGCGAGGTGTGCGTGTTGCCCGTGCGAGGTGTGTGTGTTGCCCGTGCGAGGTGTGTGTGTTGCCCGTGCGAGGTGTGTGTGTTGCCCGTGCGAGGTGTGTGTGTTGCCCGTGCGAGGTGTGTGTGTTGCCCGTGCGAGTTGTGTGTGTTGCCCGTGCGAGTTGTGTGTGTTGCCCGTGCGAGTTGTGTGTGTTGCCCGTGTGAGGTGTGTGTGTTGCCCGTGTGAGGTGTGTGTGTGTTTCCCGTGTGAGGTGTGTGTCGCCCGGGTCAGGTGTGTGTGTGTGTGTGTGTGTGTGTGTGTGTGTGTGTGTGTGTGTGTGTGTGTCGCCCGGGTCAGGTGTGTGTGTGTGTCGCCCGGGTCAGGTGTGTGTGTGTGTGTGTGTCGCCCGGGTCAGGTGTGTGTGTGTGTGTGCGTGTCGCCCAGGTCAGGTGTGTGTGTGTGTGTGTTACCTGTGCATGTGCTGCCTGTGAGTGGGAGTGCGAGGCCAGGATGGAGGACAGGGACATCAGTCCGGCGCTGGAGGTTGGAGGGAGGCTGGGAGCAGACAGACCCATGGGGAGAGGGGCCATCGTGGGGAGGCCCAAGCCCTGGAGCTGAGATAACTGGTGCACCTGGAGCTGCTGCTAAACGCACAGACAGATACACATGGTTATATACACACATATTCATACACAAGTCATATACGCACGGTTAACACACACACACCAGCCTACCCGTATGATAGAGTTCATCTCAGGAGGAGTGACCTGCTTGGCTCTCTCTATGGCCCCTAGGACCTGCTGCTGGTGCTGCAACACACACACCCAAACACATTTAGCTATTGTACAGAATTAAATAGATTGACATCGTACAGCACGCTGACATGGGATTATGTTATCCTAAGAAAAAGTATGTGTAGAGAGGAGAGTGTAATACCTCTTGAGATAGGTAGGGGAGAACCTGAGCACAGATCCCGTTTAGTCTCTTCACGATCTCAGCCTGGGGAGAAGAGACAGACCGACAGTCAGAATCATAGAGATAGAGGTTTCTAGTGCCGAAAGCCCGTTTTAGCATGGGCAGCGCCATTGAAGACACTCACCATTTTGAAGTAGTCAACTGAGTGGTACTTCCTATGGGTTAAGGAAGGATCACAAAATTCCATCCAGGTCATCAGGAGGGATCAAGCCAATGAATTATACTCGTGAGGAAACATTACATTACAGCAGGTGGCAGTAAATCACCAACCTTGGCTTTATATCGTTTCAAACAACACAGTCTTGGTGGCCGTGTGCACCCTTTCAGTTTGTTTACCAACTCAGAAGTAGTAGAAGAAAATGTACTACTTCAAAATGGAGATGGACTCAATGGTGCCAACGCGCTCACAGATGCCATAATTGGAAAGATGCAATGTTGCATCCTCTAATGATCTCTATGGTCAGAATACAACACTGGCTTTACCATACAACACAGTACCAGAGAGAGAAGAGGGGGAAAGAGTGAGCGAGAGAAAATAAGTTACCTGTTTGTGCATTTCAATGTTCAGTCCATAAGACATCTCGTAGTACTGCAAAAATAAGATTTGGGGGTTTGTGACGTAACACTTTCACATACTGCAGAATTCCAAATCAATCCCTAGCCCTCAATACACTTGTGTACAGTACCAGTCAAAAGTTTGGACACACCTACTCATTCAATGGGTTCTTTATTTTTACGATTCTCTACACTGTAGAATAGTGAAGACATCAAAACTATGAAATAACCCACATGGAATCATGTAGTAACCAAAAAACTGGTTAAACAAATCAAAATATAGTTGAGATTCTTCAAAGTAGCCACCATTTTCTCAACCAGCTTCATGAGGAATGCTTTTCCAACAGTCTTGAAGGCGTTGCCACATATGCTGAGCACTTGTTGGATGCTTTTCCCTCACACTGTGGTCCAACTCATCCCAAACCATCTCTATTGGGTTGAAGTCAGGTGATTGTGGAGGCCAGGTCATCTGATGCAGCTCAACTTCTTGGTCAAATTGTCCTTACACAGCCTATTGGTGTGTTAGGTCATTGTCCTGTTGAAAAACAAATGATAGTCCCACTAAGCGCAAACTAGATGGGATGGCGTATCGCTGCAGAATGCTGTGGTAGTCATGCTGGTTAAGTGTGCTTTGAATTCTAAATAAATCACTGACAGTGTCACCAGAGAAGCACCCCCACACCACCTCCTCCATGCTTCATGCTGGGAACCACACATGCGGAGATCATCCGTTCACCTACTCTGCGTCTCACAAAGACATGGCGGTAGGAAACCAAAAATCTCCAAATTGGACTCATCAGACCAAAAGGACAGATTTCCACCAGTCTAATGTCTATTGCTTGTGTTTCTTGACCCAAGCAAGTCTCTTCTTATTGGTGTCCTTTAGTAGTGGTTTCTTTGCAGCAATTCGACCATGAAGGCCTGATTCACGCAGTCTCCTCTGAACAGTGGCTGTGGAGATGGGTCTGTTACTTGAACTCTGTGAAGCATTTATTTGGGCTGCAATTCCGAGGTGCAGTTAACTCTAATGAACTTATCCTCTGCAGCAGAGGTAACTCTGGGTCTTCCTTTCCTGTGGCCAGTTTCATCATAGCGCTTGATGGTTTTTGTGACTGCACTTGAAAAAAACTTTCAAAGTTCTTGAAATTTTCCAGATTGACTGACCTTCATGTCTGAAAGTAATGATGGACTGTCGTTTCTCTTTGCTTATTTTAGCTGTTCTTGCCATAATATGGACATGGTCTTTTACCAAATAGGGCTGTCTTCTGTATAACACCCCTAACTTGTCACAACACAACTGATTGGCTCAAACGCATTAAGAAGGAAAGAAATTCCATATAAATGTACATTTAACAAGGCACACCTGTTAATTGAAATGCATTCCAGGTGACTACCAAGAGTGTGCAAAGCTGTCATCAAGGCAAAGGGTGGCTACTTTAAAGAATCTCAAATATATTTTGATTTGTTTAACCCGTTTTTGGTTACTACATGATTCAATATGTGTTATTTCAGTTTTGATGTCTTCACTATTATTCTACAACGTAGAAAATAGTAAAAATAAAAATCCTGGAATGAGTAGGTGTGCCCAAACCTTTGACTGGTATTGTATATCTGAGAGAATTGTAGTAATGGCCAACGTGTAGGTAGGCTAAAAGTAAAAGAGGTGATGATGTCACTCACCATGATGTAATGACGCTGCATCTCTGACTTCTCACTAGCTAGCTTGTCACACTCCATCTTCAAGCTGATTGGATATATGACAACATTTGGTAAGGAACATGTCTGTGTATGCGTGAGTGCATGTTGGAATCTAAGTGCATGCAGTGTGTGTGACGTGAGTGTTTGTGGGTGTGTGTAGGTGGGTATTTTCAGTGTGTGTGAGCATGTGTGTGTTTCAGTGTTACCTATGGTATTGTGCTTGTAGGAACTGAAACTCGTCCTTGATGCGGTCGCAGGAGTCAGAGGTGGTGAACTTGAGAGGCTGGGAGGACTGGGAGGAAGCCTGGGGGATAACACAATAACAAACATACAACAGTCAGAATCCCCAAGACAACAACAAACAGTTAGACAATCAACAAGATAACAACAATCAGTGAGAAGCTGCATTTCCATCCCCTACCCTTCTCACTGACGTGTGCATTTCTTCACTCCCCTGTATGTGGGACTGTATGTTTATCAGAAGGGGCGAACACCTGGGTGTGTGATAGAAAGGGGACAGGCACGGTTTGTAACTGTGTATGTGTGTGAGACAGATGGGGGTGGTATTGTTTGTTTAGTAACAGAGGGATTGACCTCTGAGATTAACTTTATAGCAGGGAATTTTCTAGGCTTTTACTGGGGGGGATATTAGCGCAGGCTGAGAGGATGTGTGTGTCTGTGAGTATGGTCAGGGTTAGATGAGAGTTTCCAGAGGTGGCAAACTGACAAGAATGACCCCAGGCTGAGTCAGAGGCATAATCCAGCGTTGAGCTTCTCATCAAGGCCTTACTACTTCAGACTGGTGGAAGGAGGCCACCACCCAAATTACACCAGGGCTCTACAACTACCATCCTGGAGACTTACTGGCTGTGAATGCTTTTGCTCCAGCCCCTACACAAACACACTTTGTTTAGCTAATCAAGGTCCTCCTGATGAGGTGATTAGTAGGGCTGGAGCAAAAGCCTGCGCACCCAGTAGAGCACACACACTCTCCAGGAGGGGCTGGTCATCCCTGGAACTGAGAGAGGACAGGTTTATGCAGGGACAAACCCTGATAGTGTGAACTACAATCCCGGCCTAGGGGGTAGTAGGAAGCAAAAGAGAAAGAAGAAGCACAGAAATAGGCTCAACCATAACAAATTGTGTACATTCTTATTTCCCACACACTATCATCATTAGCTCACCAGTATTAATTTAAAAACCTTTAGGCCTAAATTATATAGCCACAACATCCGGTATAGCTCAGTTGATAGAGCATGGCACTTGCATCGCCAGGGTTGTGGGCTCGACTCCCTGGACCACACATACATAAAATGTGGGCATGACTAAGTCGCTTTGAATAAAATAGTCTGCTAAATGGCATATTTTATTGTATATTACATCCACTTCTGTAGTGATCCCACATGGCATAGTGGCTGGAAGTCCTTGAGACTTCAATGTAATCAAGGATCCAAATTAAAGACATCCATTGAATCATCAATCAAGGGTAACTTTTAATTATTATTGTATGAATTAACTCACTTAATTCCACATGCCCTTGAGTATTACGTTTGATTAAAAGACTGACAAGAAAAAAGTTATCTAGCTGGCAACGTTGGCTAGGCTACGTTTTATTAGCACATGTCACTTTACCTAGCTAGCTGAGATATCCCTGTTCAAATGTCACATTACTAATGAGTGGAAAACGTTTAGTATAGTATTATAGACTAGCAAAAAGGTAAACATCCATTTGCAAAGTTCACAATGAAAACTGCTGTAGTTAGTAATCTTGGTTAGCTAACGTTAGCTAGCTAAGTGGGAGCTAGCCTGGAATGTAAACAAATGCCGGGGGCGCGTGACAGACAAGCGATTGAATCCATCATCAACAACACAAATGAAAACATACCACAGCTCTATGGCCATCGTAGATATCCCCCTTTATTCTTACATGGATAACGCTGAATTGCTTATGTAGCTAACGAGAATAGCTCGAATTTAGCTATCATCTAGCTAATTATGCTAACGTTAGCTACTTACCGAGTGTCTTGATTGTGGAAACATCATGTCAATGGATTTATCGGTGTTCCTCAGCAACCAGGATAAAAATACCTAGACCCCGTTTTTGGACAACTATAGCGTCTTCCCTTTCTTGCTTTTTAGACAGCTACGTTAACGTTAAGATAAATAGCTAGCCAGCTAACGTTATCTATAACACCAGTTACCCGGTCTCGCGTAGTGATTGTTTTTTCTCCAACGTTGTTGGCTAGCTAGCGTTGGTTTTGATTTGGTTCCTTGCTAAACATTAACAAATTGTACCAACAAAGGCTGAACACCAAGACGTGCAAAGTTAGATATGGCACCGATTACTAAGAATCTTAAAATAAATCTGGGTTAGGTAGATGTTGACTAAGTCACAGCAATATCCGTTCTTGTTAGCTAACTAACTAGCTAGCAAATCTTAGCAGAGACATGCGAGCCAACATAAGTTTAGGTAGCAGATTTGTATATTGTCCAATTCCTCGTATATATTCTAGCTACTGTCAAGTGGGGCAATCGTGTCGAAAATCTGTTCTTGAAAAGCGTCTTCAATTCCACAATATGTTAGCTAGCTGGCTAGCTAATGTCCACACACAAGCCTTCACTACTAGCTGTAACCACCCCTTGCGCTACAAAATGTACGAGTCATCGATGAGCGGGCGTTACATGTGATGAGAGAATGAGGTGGCGCTCCGAAGGCCCATTTTAGATGTCAAACGTATAAAATTACAGTCTGCGGGAGTGTTGCTGCTGCCGTGTGCCCCCGGTGGAAGGTGTGCAGAACTGCCCGATTATGCACAAACAAACGAGCTACGTCTACTAGTGTGAGATGTGGTGGTTCCCGAAAACTCATAACAATAGCCTGCTCATTTAATGTATAATGACCCCATTCCCATAACTTCGTTATCATGATCCTCATAATGTAGACGAAATATGTCCATCACTGATTATTTTTATTCTGTGACACTCCATCTATTTCACTATCAGAAGTCACAGAATGACAATTCTGAGAGATGACAGCATTTCAAAAACACCACGAGGATGGGAAACCTCTGTATAGACCCAAGAGCCATATTGTATAGACCCCCTTTGATGGAACAAGGGCCAGGTCCAGAAACAACCCCTATTGTTCAGAACCATAGGCACTTGAAGGCCTACTTATCAAATCCTCTGAGAACTACACAAGTGCATAGTGGCTAGAGGAGAAGTGCTTGGGTTGTTTCTCGACATGGAATATGCCAGACTAGTCATGAACCACACACACACACACATCATCAGCAAGTATACGAACAAATTTATTTCAATTTAAAACAGATACCTTGTCATTATGTTCTCTCTTAGAAGGCGGCGATGATCGTAATAAATCATGTTCATGTTTGAATGAGGATCAGGCAACAGTGGTTGAAACAAATGCATGAAAACACACTAAAAATAAAAATATGGCAAGAGTAATGCAAATCAATAATACATAACCAACTGATCAATCAATAATAACCAACCGATTTCACCCTTTCATCAAGGTCTCTGCATCAGCCAATACATTTTCCCGAGCCCTCACCTCCTCCCAACACTAAATACATGCAATTATATAATTACACAATTTAAAAAAATGTGTACTTATAGTTTTTGTTAGGGGTGGCGTAGTCGCCATGTGTTTAGGTCTCTGGTGTTCTTAAAAATGGGACCATCCAAGATGGCTGTTCCCTGATGATGATGTCAGCGTTGGCACTTAAGAGAGAGAGAGAGCCTGGCTCTAGAGAGAGTTGGGTTGGCACACAGTATAGTACATAATTTACATTTGGTTTACATACAAAATAAAGAAACAAAAACAGCATTGTATATTTTATACACCAACTAAAACATTTAACCCTCAGGTTTCCTTAGATTAAAAAATAAATCAAGTGGTCCTAAATACAATAGTGTTCCGGTAATGTTTTTTTAATCTTACAAAAAAGATTTAAAAGGAAATAAGTCAAGCTAAGTTCTCAATATGCACCATGTCCATGTTAATCTGACCAGGTAAAACTCTGGGTCCTAGTTACAGCCTAGGAAAAACTCTGGGCCCTAATGTGCAGACACTTCAGGAGTGCCAAACAATTAACCCACAGAAAGTGGTAAACAAGAGTTTCCTATAAATATGACTGATTAATCACCAAGTCTATTGATTGTAGTTAGGGCTGTTTTCACACTTCATTGTGGAGGCAGTACAGGAGCCCAAGTGCTTGACTGTTTGGTATGCGAGTTGTATTCAACACATTGTTTGTGGGCAGGTCAACACTGAATTAAATACTGCATGTCATACTTGGATAACATCCTCTAATACTGGCTGCAGTGTGCAGGCTTTAGTTCCAGTACAACACTAACACACTTGGTTCAACTAGTTGCGGTCTAAATCCAAAACCATGATTAGTTCTCAATCAGTTGACTGGGGTGTTAGTGCTGGTATGGAACAAAATCCTGCACAGGTGTGCTAGAGCTGTGTGTTGCGCAGCTATGCTTTAACTTGGAATAGCATTTTAACACCTGCTTTAACACCCTGCCTCTACTGTAGGAGTGTCAAATGACAATGTGCAAAATCTCCTCAACAAGCACAAAGCACACCCCCGGATGGTAAAACTAGCAGTAGGACAGTAGAAGGAAAGTTCCCCTTAACACTGATCTAAGGTCAGTTTTGCATCCCCCCTAATAGATAAAGGCCCAATGCAGACATTTTTACCTCAAAATCAAGTAATTTCTGGGTAACAATTAAGTACCTTTGATTATTTTTGACCATTTTGAGTGAAAACAAACAAAAATAGCTTCTTTGTAAGAGTAATTTATCAAGCATGAATTTTGCTAGGACTGTCGAAGTGGTGAGTGGCGAGGGGAAAACTGAAAACTAGCTGTTATTGGCAGAGAGGTTTGAAACTTTTTTTATTGGTTTATTAACTAACTTACCGCATGGTGATATCAAACAAACAAACCAAAACTACATCCCACCAAAACAGGCAGAAATTTCAGGCGGTCTTTTCAAACAGCTCTTACACTAAAATAGCATTATCACCATTTTCACAATTTCACAGTATTATTCCAACCTCAAGTGTGGAAATCTATACAAAACACAGGAAAATCACATTTGACTGCACTGGGCCTTTAAGGTCAGCATTGAGGGAGGGTAAACTGATCCACGATCACACCCCTGATGATAACACATCAAACAGTGAAGTAGGGAACTTGGGGCTTGAGAGATTCCCTCATTCGGAGCTGGAAGCTTGTGTGATCCACTGTTGATCCAGAGAAAGAAAAAGTAAAAAAATTAACCTTCTAATGATAGTGTTGGTCATGTATCCTACCACAGCTGTATTCACACACGGTCTTTGTTGAACAAAATGATCCCGACAAACACTCATGAGTGAATGGCTTAGTTGACTGTGAACCTAAAACCAGGGGTGCACAACCCAGTGCTTCGAAGTCCGCATTCCTGCTGGTTTTCATTTCTCCCCGGCATTTACTTGATCAATGAATGTTACCAATCGGCTGGGGATTGCAAACACCTGATTTCACAGGTAGAAATCCATTTTTGGTTAGAAGGCAACAGAAAAACCCCCAGCAAGACTGCAGCCCTTGAGGACAGAATGCAACAGTGTACCCTTGTCCTCTACTGCCCATCGCTTTCTAGGATTTTGGAATTCACTCATTGAATTTCCACTCACTTCATGAATTGAAAACCGAATTGAGCCCTGTCTTATACTAGTTATCTCCCCCATCTGCCTGCCTGTCTGACGCATGGCGATAGCCCTTAATGAGAATAATGAAGAAAAAGTTGCCTGTAGAAAGAGGTTCAAAAGTAGATCTGCAACGTCACTGGTTCTATCAAAGCAAGCCTCGGAACTTGAACTAAAACAACTCAAACCAACGACAACGCAAACTGTGTTTAAATTACAACGACAGAGCAAGCATAGACCATACTGGTCTCCAATCACAGGTTATAAAAATTCACCTACGTTCATATGGTACATTTCCTATGTATGCAGTTACAGAGCTGTGCCTATTAGAAACCCAAGAGGAGAAATACAAGTTTTCATCAATGAAACGAAACAAAGTGACTTAATGTGAGAAGAAAACCATAGAATTTAACATGGATATAGATAGAATGGCAAAGTACATCTGGAATTGTCTTAAGAGAAAAAAAGAAAGCAGAGATTTAGTACATACTATAGTAGACGTTTGTTTTGTTACAGCAGTTTAGACTCAAGTCTAGCCCTGACCGCATTTCAACATGATAGAAACAAAAGCAGTCAAATTCATCAACACCTTCAAACCTGGTTCCATAAATTATTAGATAAATTAAAAAAAAAAACAAAAAAAAATCTTTATTTAGTTACTCTTTTAATATCATGTCTTTTGTCAACATATTGTGAATAACTAATCTGCTCTAGTGTTAGTAGGGAGAAGCTGCAGAGGAGAGCCGAGGATCTAGAATGTTCTAAAGGTTCTAGACTAGAAGGTTCCTGATGGTTTAGAACCTCTGTTCTGAGACTGTTGCTTTCCTCTCACTGCAGCCCTCTGTGTGTGTAGTCCTCTTATAATCAACTGATTATCAATAATCAAAGAAATCCAGAATCACAGTATAAATACTAGTAAATTCATAGGAAAACAAAAACAGTACACTATCGAAAAAAAGTGGATTTTCTTATTTTTGTTGTTGTTTTTTTTTTGCCAAAGATGGTGTACTGTACCACAGAGTGTTTTTGTACAGGAGCGTTTCTGTGTACATGTATTTACAAACAGAAATATACACAAACAATAACTTTTTGTAGACCTCAAGAGTGCGCTTGTCTGTCCATCTGGGATGCAGGATCATACGTCTGCCGCTCCCACCAATCAACAACCACCTCTCATAAACAAACAAAAGTGTCTATACAGTAAAAAAAGGTAAACAACGTAAAGCTTCCTGTGTGTCTGGGATAATGGACGCCACCGTGTCATTTGTGGGGATGGATTGGCCAGAATCTCCAGAGCACATCTATTTGGGTCGCTGGGCAACTTAACACGTGATGTCATTCTTTCACAGACTGATGTACCGTATGCTGATGACATCATCCATTCATGACTCCCCCCCCCCCTCAGCGACTGTCCAATCAGAACATAGTAGCGAGTATCGGATGTTCGGTAATCTTTAATGTAGCGTGTATCAAACAGAACGTGGTAGTGCGGATGTCAAACGGAAGGTTCCGGTGTATCAGTCAGTATACCAGTGAAGGAGGGAAGCGATGTGATCAAACCTAAACATGAACAACCACAGCCGTCTGTAAAGGATAAAATTAGAGTCAGTTTCTGCTTACCATCTTGTTTTTGTGATATTTTGGCAATTTTGCAAATTTTTTAAATACGAGATTTTGTTTTGTTAACCGCTTCTAAAACTTTTCAAATCACTTCTTAGTCGTCGGATAGAAGTTGACGTAGCAACAAGTTACTATTATTAAAAACTATTTGTAAAAAAGCTCAGCGATACACATATTTAATCAATTTGCTTTTTCCTCTCCCTCTGGTGCTTTCAGTCTTAGTGTATTTTGTCTACATATGTAATTACTTTATAACATATTTAATTATATATTTTTTTTGCGTTTGCAATGATCACTCGGAGTATACATTCATCGATGCGAGGTGCAAACAGAATCCTTGGTCTGACTCCTCACTTGTGTGTGGCATCACCTCCTGCTCGGGTCCTGGTGGCTTTCTTTGTTACCTCATCGTCTCCACCCCCCTCCCAGTCTTTAGCCCCTCCCTTATAGAGTGTAAAACGTCACCTTCTCAGGTGTTTTTTGCCTTGCGGTTGGGTCACTCCTTCCACCAAATCAGAGGATGTGATCTCAGGCCAGTTGACTGAGGGTTCAAGGGTTAAAGACCCACAGTTCACTGACCACACTGGTCCTCTTCCTCACCTTCTCACACACATACACGCAGACACACACACACACACCCATTGTCCCCTCCCGTAGTCACTGTATACTGCATGGCGTGTGTGTATGTGTGGTGTGGAGAAGAGGAGACTGACAAGCTGCTGAAAACGAGGGAGAGGAAAGGCTTATGGCAAAAGGGTAGAAAGAGGGAAGGAATGAGAGAGCGAATGGGAGGAGAGATATTGGAAAAGAGGGGTCTTAAATCGCTGGAGTGAAAAGCAGGAGGGGGAAAGATCAACTAGACGTGTGTGTGTGTGTGTGTGTGTGTGTGTGTGTGTGTGTGTGTGTGTGTGTGTGTAGGCTAAGCTGTGCAACTGGGAAGAGTGTGTGCGTGCAAGAGTCTCTCAGACCAGGTTGTATTCTTTGAGGTTGAGCTGCAGGATGGTGTCTTTGACGGCAGCGAAGACGAAGCGGATGTTCTCGGTGTCCGTGGCGCAGGTGAAGTGGGAGTAGATGATCTTGTCGCTATCCGGGTTCAGGTCCACAAACATCTTCAGGATAAACTCCCGGCCTGCCTGGGCATCTCGCTGGGGACCTGGGGTGGCACAGACACGAGCGCGCACACACACACACACACAGTCAATCCCGCATCACGGTAGTCAGAAACCATCAGACACAGTATATCACTAAGGTAACTGTAGACAGACACACACCATCAAACTCAGGGAAGTAGTCGACCAGGTGGGAGTATGAGATCTTCTCCTCCAGCAGATCCTTCTTGTTGAGGAACAGGATGACTGAGGAGTTCTGGAACCAGGGGTAGGTGATGATGGTCCTGAACAACGCCTTACTCTCCTCCATACGGTTCTGACAGAGGGACAGAGGACAGTTAGTAAGGGTGTTTGATGTGTGTGGTATCTTTGACATGATAACCACAGATCTAGGATCAGATTACCTAACCCCAACTCCAAAAATGAACCATTAGGGTGATAAAGGCATATCAGATCCTGGATCACTGGATAGTCAAATTCTACCTAGTCCACCAATGTTTCACTATTGGAAACCGGGAGGGCAAAAAAGCGAGCCATCTCTCGCACCTTTCCCTAGTGTGTGTACACACCTCGTTGTCAGACTCCACCAGGACTTGGTCGTACTCGCTGAGGGCCACCAGGAACATGATGGAAGTGACATTCTCAAAACAGTGGATCCACTTCCTCCTCTCTGACCTTTGACCCCCTACATCCACCATCCTGGAGCATGGACGGAGGGATGAGAGATGCCAGGACACAGGACGAGAGAGAAGAGATGTTAAACAGTGCTGTTGTGTTTGTAGAACAACTAAAAGAACAACTAATAAGACTGTCTAAAAACTCTAAAATGGCTTCCTGAATCCATCCACGCAAAAGGGTTGGTCCTCATTGATTTTCTATGTCTGTGATTTAACTCCACTTACAGTAGTGTATGGATGGATTCAACAGCTACATGAAGACTGAGCCCAAAACCACACACATATACAGAGGGTGGTGGCAAACTTGAGATGTAGAATCCTAATGGCCGCCATTTTGGCACCTAACGTTCCAAGACAATCCCATTCCACTGAGACTCTAAACGAGAACGTTTGGTGGCAACATGGAGGATAGTTTGTTCGCTGAATTCTGTCTCATCTACGGCCCTGAGAGGTCACAGTTAGAAGGAGAGCCTACGGTGGAAAACACACACAGATCATAAACTGACATACAGTACCAGTCAAAAGTTTGGACACACCTACTCATTCCAGGGTTTTTCTTTATTTTTACTATTTTCTACATTGTAGAATAATAGAAGACATCAAAACTATGAAATAACACATATGGAATCATATAGTAACCAAAAAAGTGTTAAACACATCTAAATATATCTTATAGGGGAGATTCTTCAAAGTAGCCACCCTTTGCCTTGATGACAGCTTTGCACACTCTTTGGTCGTTCTCTCAACCAGCTTCATAAGGTAGTCACCTGGAATGCATTTCATATAACAGGTGTGCCTTGTTAAAAGTTAATTTGTGGAATTTCTTTCCTTCTTAATGCGTTTGAGCCAATCAGTTGTGTTGTGACAAGGTAGGGGTGGTATACAGAAGATAGCCCTATTTGGTAAAAGACCAAGTCCATATTATGGTAAGAACGACTCCAATAAGCAAAGAGAAACGACAGTCCATAATTACTTTAAGACATGAAGGTCAGTCAATGCAGAAAATTTCAAGAACTTTGAAAGTTTATTTAAGTGCAGTCGCAAAAACCATCAAGCGCTATGATGAAACTGGCTCTCATGAGGACCGCCACAGGAAAGCAAGATGGTGTGGGGTTGCTTTGCTGGTGACACTGTCGGTGATTTATTTAGAATTCAAGGCACATTTAACCAGCATGGCTACCACAGCATTCTGCAGCGATACACCATCCCATCTGTTTGTGCTTAGTGGGCCTATCATTTGTTTTTCAACAGGAAATTACCAAAAACACACCTCCAGGCTGTCTAATGGCTATTTGACCAAGGATAGTGATGGGAGTGCTGCATCAGATTTCCTGGCCTCCACAATCACTCAGGGGATGAGTTGGACCGCAGAGTGAAGGAAAAGCAGCCAACAAGTGCTCAGCATATGTGTGAACTCCAAGACGTTTGGAAAAGCATTCCTCATGAAGCTGGTTGAGAGAATGCCAAGAGTTTGCAAAGCTGTCATCAAGGCAAAGGGTGGCTACTTTGAAGAATGATTTGTTGAACACTTTGTTGGTTACTACATGATTGTGTACGAACGTTTGACTAGTACTGTATGTAACAGTGTGGAAACAAATGTAGGTAACACTTTACTTCTTGAAGATCTGACTTTAAACTGCTTATTATCATTACATAATTTAGTTTATGTAGGCCTATGTTATAGGCAGTTTATAACTTTATCTATGCATAAAGTGTTACCCAGTGAATGGATCATCGGTAAAGAGTGAGCAGTGCCCATCACCATTCTCAAGTTGCCCCTAACCTCAGATCTAGGATCAGATAACCTTACCCCAATTCCAAACATTAACCATAAGGGGATGAAGGTATATCAGATCCTGGATCAGTGGATGGAGGAAGATTCTACCTAGTCCACCCAGTGGCAAGATGGGAGGGCAAAAAAAGCAAACCAGCTCTCCCACCGTTCCCTAGTGTGTGTGTGTGTGTGTGTGTCCCTGAAGCATTAGCCAAGCGCAATTGTGCAACCCTGGTGGAGGTGTGACAAAAAGAGGAGAACGGGAGAGAAGGTAGAGAGAGGACTAGGAACAGAGAAAGAGGAGCAGATGAAGACTGAGGAAGGGATGAGAATAAAAAAGGGAGGAAGATACAGAAGACACCTCTGATGGCGGGATTCCTTTGCTGGGTGAACGACAGGAGTGTGTCCTCCGAGTAGTTCTGACTGGAGTGTGTGTGTGTGTGTGTGTGAGAGTGTGTGCATGTCAAGGTTTCTTCCTTCCGTTTCTCTTTGCCACTGTCCTCCTAGGTTGTCTTTTAGGTTTTGTTAAGCGTTCTTCTGTGTTAAACGATTCAAGTAGAAGTAAAGGTAAGTCATGTCAAATGTTAGTCTGTCTGATAAAGTTACATTATGTACCAGGAACTGATTCAGACTAGGTGAGACTTGTTCTAAGTCAGCGATATTAATCGATGATTAACATCCAGGGAAAAGGCAACTAGCAGTACGGTGGTCTTTGAAGCCTAGATTTGCATAGTCCTGTCTTTGAATTAAACAGATAGTTTTTTAGTTTTTTTTTTACAGAAGTGAAAGTATGTGATTTAATTTGTGATGAAAAGCCCTCCTGCTGTAGCATGGGGTACTGCAGTCCACAGAGACCAAGAGCCAATCAGAGCCCTGCAGGACCCCAGGCCCAAAATAACATCCTTCACTGGGAGAGAGAGAGAGGACGACCTCCTTTCCTCTGCCAGGATGAACAGAGGGGAGGAGAGGAGAAAGAGGGTGACCCATTTTAAAAAGACGGGCGCCAGAATGTAGGACTTTGGACTCACGAGGATGTGTGTGAGTGTATGAGTGGAGGAGGTTGGGTGTGGGGGAGATCGGGCCTTAATGGTGGAGATCAAGCCTACAATAATACACAGCTCTGTCCACTGCTGATCGAAGAGTTCAATGATAGTTATGGAACAACCAGAATGTATGACATGCGAGATGAACGAACACGTCGGTATGCCCTGTCCAAATACATGCTTCCTTCCTTAATTTAAAGTAACCACTAATTCATGACATGACTGAATTGGTGAAAGCTTAAAGTGGGACCCTAACTTTCACCTATGCTCTCATGCCAAAGCGGTGATTACTTTGAGAAAAGAAGGATGCATTATAAGAAGTAATGGAGCAGGGCCTTGGGATGATTCACTGGTTAACATGACTGCACAAGGGCACTGATGCTAGCATTCCCCTCCCGAATGATGCATTTGCTAGGCCAATGTTAGCGCCTTAGCCTCCTCTACTTGAATAGGATGCTTTTTCTAAGCTGACGTTAGTTGCGCCACCTGACTGATGCATTTGCTAGGCTAAAGTTAGCACGCTAGCATTGTCTACCTGAAAATGATGCTTGACAAGTCGAAGGGGTACTCTATGATGCCGGTGGTGGGGATTCGCACCCTCAGAACATCTTGCTGTGTGGGCAGATAGTTGTTGTCTGAGATACGGTCCAGATCAGTTAGATAGCTACACACCGAGGGAGAAAGAGAGAGAGACAGAAAGAGACAGACCACAGTCATATAAAGCACGGTAGACAGTAAAGCATTACCGCCACACACCCCTACCAATCCAGAGAAGGTGGATCAGTCCAGTGTGGAAGGCTTGGGCGACCGTACCAAGTCTAGGAGAACAGTGGCATTGGTCCGTATTAGGCTTCCACCACCACCCCGAGCCCCGTACACAGACCCGCTCACCCCCCAAAGCAACTCTGAGAACGGCCGGTTCAGGTCTTTACCTTCACAATAAAAGACCTTGAGGCTTTAGTTTAGTTGTAGCCATTTTTGCATCATGCTAACAAGCCATTTTGATGCTATTTCACGTCATTTCTAGTTTGGGGTTCTGCAACGATCATAACAGTTGGGTTGTCCTGAGTGGGCCCAGTCTCAGAGAGGTGCTATGTGGGGACCTGGGTGTGTGTGTGTGTCAGTGTGTTGCAGGACAGTGACATAGTGAGGACGTCGGTGGCAGCAGCAGAGGCAGAGAAGGAGCAGTCCCTCGCTGCAGTACCGTGACGGTACCTGAAGATGCAGTTCTCCAGGTCAAACGGGTACTCTATGATTCCCGTGGTGGGGACCCGGACACGAAGCACATCCTGCTGAGTAGGAACATATCCCTCCGCGGTGACGCGGTCTATATCACTAAGGTAACTGCAGACACACACAGACACACAGTCTATCACTAAAGTAACTGCATGGCTGCACATACGCACTAACATGCTGACCAGACTGCTCGTGTGTGTGCCATCGCGCGCATGTTGATTTTGTCCACCCACACCAGACGCGATCAGGACACGCAGGTTGAAATATCAAAACGAACTCTAAACCAACTACATTAATTTGGGGACAGGTCGAAAAGCATCATATAACATCGGGTTGTTATTTGACCTGAAATGCACAAGGTTCTCTACTCCGACAATGAATCCACAGATAAAAGGGTAAACAGTTAGTTTCTAGTCATCTCTCCTCCTTCAGGCTTCTTCTTCTCCTTTGACTTCATATGGCGGTTAACAACCAACTTTAAGGTGCATTACCACCACCAACTGGACTGTGGACCTCAGTTCATCTTTCAATCACCCACGTGGGTATATAATCCTAAAAACCAATGAGGAGCTGGGAGAGGCGGGACTTGCAGCTCGTCAAGCGTCACAAATAGAACCAAGTTCTATATTAGAGCCTGGCTACGGAGACTGATGAAAGATGATGATAACATGTCTGTGTACATTTATTTTGCAACGCTTACGACCTGAGCACTGTGGTCAGCATGTAATTCTCACACACACACACACACACACACACACAGAGAGAGAAAGGGACTGATTAGCTGTAATACAACAGGGTTTTTGACAGGGGGCAGCATTGGGAGCGATTCTTCAGCCCTGGTCCTGGAGATGCCCTGGGTGTGCAGGCGTTCGTTCCAGCCCAACTCAAAAAACACCCAATTCAGCTTATCAAGGTCCTGATGTCCAATTAGCCGGGTGTCAGCAGAGATGGTGTCCTCTCATAACGTTAACAGGCAATCAACCAGGAATCACAGATCAACATTTCACACACACACACGATACACTTTATCCTAAGGTTTGATTTGACTTAAATGTCAGCAATAGATTGTGTAAATGGTAAATGCGTGTGTAGTAGTCATATTATTGAAGAATAAGTACTGGAGATTTATTCCCAGCACCTCTTAGAAGGCAAAGCAATGGTGTATGTTCAACATAAGCTTTCAATTAGCTGAATGTGAGGGGTGGAAAGAGGAGTGCGTGAACTGTGGTGTGTGTGTGTGTGTGTGTGTGCAGTGCATTCAGACCTCTTATTTTTTCCACATTTTGTTAAGTTACAGCCTTATTCTAAAATGGATAACAAACAAAAAAAATCCTCAATCAATCTACACACAACACCCCATTTGACAAAGCAAAAACAGGCTTCTCAAAAACAGAAATAACTTATTTACAGACCCTTTGCTATGAGACTCAAAATTGAGCTCAGGAATGTATCAAGGCACAGATTTGGGGAAGGGTACAAAAAAATGTCTGCAGCATTGAAGGTCCAAGAACACAGTGGCCTCCATCATTCTTAAATGGAAGAAGACTCTTCCTAGAGCTGGCTGTCTGGCCAAACTGAGCAATCGGGGGAGTAGGGCCTTCATCAGGGAGATGACCAAGAACCCAATGGTCACTAACAGAGCTCCAGAGTTCCTCTGTGGAGATGGGAGAACCTTCCAGAAGGACAACCATCTCTGCAGCACTCCACCAACCAGGCCTTTATGGTAAAGTGGCCAAACGGAAGTAAAAAGCCACATGACAGCCCGCTTGGAGTTTGCCAAAAGGCACCTAAAGGACTCTCAAACCATGACAAACAAGATTCTCTGGTCTAATGAAACCAAGATTGAACTCTTTGGCCTATATGCCAAGCTTCATGTCTGGAAGAAACCAGACACTGCTCATCCCCTGGCCAATTACCTTACCTATGGTGAAGTATGGTGGTGACAGCATCATGCTGTGGGGATGTTTTTATGCGGCAGGGACTAGGAGACTAGTAAGGATCAAGGGAAAGATGAACGGAGCAAAGTACAGAGAGTTCCTTGATGAAAACCTGATCCAGAGAGCTCAGGACCTCAGACTGGGGAGAAGGTTCATCTTCCAACAGGACAACGACACTAAGCACACAGCCAAGACAACGAAGGAGTGGCTTCAGGACAAGTCTCAATGTCCTTGAGTGGCCCAGCCAGAGCCCGGACTTGAACCGGATCGAACATCTCTGGAGAGACCTGAAAATAGCTGTGCAGCAACACTCCCCATCCAACCTGACAGAGCGTGAGAGGATCTGCAGAAAAGAACGGGAGAAACTCCCCAAATACAGCTGTAAATTAGCATTTTAAAATAAGGCTGTAACGTAACTAAAACGTGGAAAAAGTGAAGGGGTCTGAATACTTTCCAAATGCACTGTGTGTGTGTGTGTGTGTGTGAGACAGTCAGTATCTCACTTTATTTCTAGCCATCAGCTCTCCGGAGTTGGGGCAACCAGTCGAGAGGCACCAGAGTGAACCACACACACACACACACACACACACCAAAACCCACACGCAAATGCCTTAACCCCAACACACACACACGTACGCTCACATCCACCCCTCCCCCACCCGAACAACCTCTCACACACAGAGACACACCAGGACATACTATTTAGTGGAGTCTGATAGCTGGTATTCCCTGCGTCTGTCGTAGGCCTCCTGTATCCCAGGGTCGGCCCACAGGGTCTTGATGGCGCTGATGTAGGGCTGGTCGAAGCCACAGATCTTCTCTATGTCCACCTCCTTCACTAACATGGCATTAGACTGGGGAGGGACGGGGGAGACAGACAGAGACAGAGCGAGGAGGGAAGAGTGAGTGCATTGGAACTATATTGTGTTTGTGTGAGTGAGTGGCTGTAGACGCGTTCTGACCAAGCTAATTCTGGTTGTGTGTGTGGAAGGCGGTGGTTTTTATGGTTGTGTTAGTACATCCTACCCGGTTCTGTTCGTATTTGAAGGGGATCTTGAGGTTCTCTGTGGCTTTGATCATAGACTGCATGGAGGTGAAGATGTTCTGGTACACCAGCCTGATGAAACCCCTCTTGTCCTCCTCTGTGTAGCCCGCCCCGTGGATGATCCTCATCTGCTTGATGAATGTACTCTTCCCACTCTCTCCTGTACCTGGACACACACACAGAACACCCACTGTTAGCACCACTCTCTCCTGTACCTGGACACACACACACAGAACACCCACTGTTAACACCACTCTCTCCTGTACCTGGACACACACACAGAACACCCACTGTTAGCACCACTCTCTCCTGTACCTGGACACACACACAGAACACCCACCAGTCTCTCCTGTACCTGGACACACACACACAGAACACCCACCAGTCTCTCCTGTACCTGGACACACACACAGAACACCAACCAGTCTCTCCTGTACCTGGACACACACACAGAACACCTACTGTTAGCACCACTCTCTCCTGGACCTGGACACACACACACAGAACACCTACTGTTAGCACCACTCTCTCCTGTACCTGGACACACACACAGAACACCCACTGTTAGCACCACTCTCTCCTGTACCTGGACACACAGAACACCCACTGTTAGAACCACTCTCTCCTGTACCTGGACACACACACACACACACAGAACACCCACTGTTAGCACCACTCTCTCCTGTACCTGGACACACACCTACAGTGAGCTCCAGAAGTATTTGTTTTGACTCTGTACTCCAGCACTTTGGATTTGAAATGAAACAATGACCACTAGGTTAAAGTGCAGACTCAACTTTATTTGAGGGTATTTTCATCCATATTGTGTGAACGGTTTAGAAATTACAACTATTTTTGTAGATACCCACCCTCTCCATTTTAGGGGACCAAAAGTATTGGAAGAAATTCATTTGTGTATTAAAGTAGTCAACATTTTTGCATTTGGTCCCATATCCTTAGCACGCAATGATTACATGAAGCTTGTAACTACAAATTAGTTTGATGCATTTGCTGTTTGTTTTGGTTGTGTTCCAGATTATTTACCATTCATTTTTATTGGGCACAATAGAAATGAATTTCTTACACTTTTACATTAAATGTGGATGCTTGTAATGGTGAGAGGTTAGCATGTCTTGGGGGTATGATTTGTGCATCTAACTTTCACTCATCATTATTCACGATTCATCCAGGACTATCCGTAACCATGGTAGCATCCACTTCAAATGTTTAGAAACATTCTATTCTTATTTACAATAAAAGTGACTCCAAAATTGCTACACATTATTTACCATTCATTCCTCTTGGGCACAAATTAATCCAAAACACAACCAAAACAAACAGCAAATGCATCAGACACCCTGTGCTGTGCAACAGGTGCGCTAATTTAGCGAGATAGGTGTGTAAATGCTATTCATAAAATTACATTTTTTTTAAAAAGTGTGTAAATTGTGTTAAACCTTCAATACATCACTGGAGAGCATAGTGTACAGAGCCAGACAGAGTGATACAGAGAGCCCGAGCGAGACGGAGAGCGAGGGAGACGGAGAGCGAGCGAGACGGAGAGCGGGGGAGACGGAGAGCGAGCGAGACGGAGAGCGAGCGAGACGGAGAGCGAGCGAGACGGAGAGCGAGCGAGACGGAGAGCGGGGGAGACGGAGAGCGGGGGAGACGGAGAGCGAGGGAGACGGAGAGCGAGGGAGACGGAGAGCGGGGGAGACGGAGAGCGGGGGAGACGGAGAGCGAGGGAGACGGAGAGCGAGGGAGACGGAGAGCGAGCGAGACGGAGAGCGAGCGAGACGGAGAGCGAGGGAGACGGAGAGCGAGCGAGACGGAGAGCGGGGGAGACGGAGAGCGAGCGAGACGGAGAGCGAGCGAGACGGAGAGCGAGGGAGACGGAGAGCGAGCGAGACGGAGAGCGGGGGAGACGGAGAGCGAGCGAGACGGAGAGCGAGCGAGACGGAGAGCGAGCGAGATGGAGAGCGGGGGAGAGCGAGAGCGAGCGAGATGGAGAGCGGGGGGAGAGCGAGAGCGAGCGAGATGGAGAGCGGGGGAGAGCGAGCGAGATGGAGAGCGAGCAAGCGAGACGGAGAGCGGGGGAGAGCGAGAAAGCGAGGGAGGGAGTTGTGTTGTGAGTGCCAGAGTGAAGGGGAATCCAGTGAGATCCGTTTCAACAGTGTCGTTCTTTAACACAAACAGCTTCGACAACAGCAGACAGCTTCTAACAGAACCAACCAGATGTTTGTCAGATCTACACAGCCATGTCCTCCCTCAGACAGACACCCCCACCAGAACCACCTAGAGCTCCATTCAACCCAGCCTGCACTGCAGTATCCAGTCGCACACTGGCTCTTTTCACCCCCATGGTCAACTACAAACCATAGGACGGTTTGGGGTTACTATGAAATCCTACTACTGTACGACCACCAGTTAGACTCCCCTCACAGTTTCCACAAAGTAGTGCTTGCTCACTCCCACCTCGTGAATTTAAAATCATTGGCTTGGTGTAGGTATGGGCTACAGCGAGTTTCCACTGCCTAAACATTCCTTCTTTCACCAGTCCTTTTCCAATCCAGGAAGAGGAATGAATGAGTGCACACTCCCGTGAGAAGAGAAAGAATCGTAAACAGAGGAATGGGTTCAAATGAGTCTCTATCCAACCAATGACATACACTGAACAAAAAAACTAAAACGCAACATGTAAAGTGTTGGTCCCATGTTTCATGAGCTGAAATAATAGATCCCAGAAATGTTCCATACGCACAAAAACTCTCGCTCAAATTATGTGCACAAATTTGTTTCCATCCCTGTTAGTGAGCATTTCTCCTTTGCCAAGATAATCCATCCACCTGACAGGTGTGGCATATCAGGAAGCCGATTGAACAGCACGATCACTCCATAGGTGCACCTTTTGCTGGGGACAATAAAAAGGCCAATCTATAATGTGCAGTTGTGTCACAGCACAATGCCACAGATGTCTCAGGTTGATGGAGCGTGCAGTTGGCATACTGACTGCAGGAATGTCCACCAGAGCTGTGGTCAGAGAATTGAATGTTGATTTCTGTACCAACGTCATTTTAGAGAATGCATTTTAAAATCGATTTCAATTTGAATGCACAAAAATACAGTGAAGAGATCCTGAGGACTATTGTGAGGCCAAATTTTTTTTTTTTAAGGCATCTGTGACCAGTCATGAAATCCATAGATTAGGGCCTATTTTATTTCTTTTAATTGACTGATTTCCTCATATAAAACTGTAACTCAGTACAAATCAATGAAATTATTGCAAGATAAGTTTATATTTTTGTTTTCCGTATATAATCCAGAGGAGGCAGGGGATTGGTTCAAACAAAACTGTCACGACTTGACTGCCAGAAGTAGAACCTTGTCTTTCCAGTAGAAATCTGGGACCCTGCCATACCCTCATCTCCTTTTGCTAATACAAGCCTCTCCAGGGCTCAGCCAGACACCATGCCTTACAAAACAGTACTGAGAACAGATCTAATTGATTACGCTAAACGGTTTATGCTCTCAGATATGTCAAAGGTTCTTTGTCCTAATACTACAGCCATCTGAGAGGGGGGGGGGGGGGGGGGGGGAGTAGTTATGGAAGACGATACCCAGCCATATCATTGGGTGAGATTAAACAACTTAAGCCGCTTGCCTTTTAAAGGAAGGGTGTTCCCTTACAGGCCTACAGGTCCACAGTACTGCTGCTTCTCTGTTCTCCCTGGTAATTAACTGATTGATTTATGGCACCAATTGTCCTCACCTGGGTGGTGTCTCGTACGAACGAGACGGAAAGAAACAGCGAGGTACTATCTGAACTTGTCCGATCAGAAATTCATTTTCTGAAGCAGTGGTTTTATGAGAACTCAAAAACACACACATTTGGCAAAGTAACCGTTTTAGCTGGATTTACAACACCTCACTGGCTAAACCCTCACTAGCCAAAGGGGCTGCTGGTAACCCATATTTCTCAGCCTCTCTGCACAGAAATACACATTTACCCTGAGGCAGGCTAACACCAGGCTACTGCCACGTCAATCCCTAAACACAGATCTGCTATATCTGCAAACTGAAAGAGACGGAGAAAGAGATGGAGAAAGAGACGGAGAACGAGATGGAGAAAGAAACACCCCCACCTACATTCAAGGTTTTAAGAGCAGCCATATTTCGGTTGCCATGGCAACCCTCTTCTCTCCTCCTGCATTTTGTTTTCTCTTTCTTTCCTAGCAGATAGTAAATATAACTATGCCTCAGGCTCTCTCTCCAGCTCTCTCTGCTGCTATGTAGAAAGGGCCCTGCTCCTCTCTTCAGTCTGTTAGATACAATACTGAGGAGGAGGACGAAGCTGTTTGTAGACAACTGTTGCGCAACCGTTGTGCTGCTGCCATGTTGTGTTGCTACCATGTTGTTGTCATGCGGTGTTGCTACCATGCTGTGTTGTCATGTGTAGCTGCCATGCTATGGCGTTGTCTTTGGTCTCTATGTAGTGTTGTCTCGTCGTGATGTGTGTTTTGTCCTATATTTTTCATCCCAGCCCCCGTCCCCGCAGGAGGCCTTTTGGTAGGCCATCATTGTAAATAAGAATTTGTTCTTAACTGACTTGTCTAGTTAAATACAGGTTAAATAAAAAATATATTCAGTACCAGTCAAAAGATTTGGACACGCCTACTAATTTAAGGGTTTTACTTTATTTCTACATTGTGGAATAATAGTGAAGACATCAAAACTATGAAATAACATATATGGAATCATGTAGTAACCAAAAAAAAAAGTGTTAAAATCAAAATATAATTTAGAGTCTTCAAAGTAGCCACCCTTTGTCTTGATGACAACTTTGCACACTCTTTGACATTCTCTCAACCAGCTTCATGAGGAATGCTATTCCAACAGTCTTGAAAGAGTTCCCACATAAGCTGAGCACTTGTTGGCTGCTTTTCCTTCACTCTGACGTCCAACTCATCCCAAACCATCTCAATTGGGTTGAGGTCGGGTGATTGTGGAGGACAGGTCATCTGATGCAGCACTCCATCCCTCTCCTTCTTGATCAAATAGTCCTTACAGAGCCAGGATGTGTGTGTTGGGACATTGTCCTGTTGAAAAACAAATGATAGTCCCACTAAGCGCAAACCAGATGGGATGGCGTATTGTTGCAGGACACTGTGGTAGAAATGCTGATTAAGTGTGCCTTGAATTCTAAATAAGTCACTGATAGTGTCAACAGCAGAACACCCCCACACCATCACACCTCCTCCTCCATTCTTCACGGTGAGAACCACACACGCAGAGATCATCCATTCACCTACTCTGCGTCTCACAAAGACATGGCGGTTGGAACCAAAACTCTCCCGTTTGGACTGATCAGACCAAAGGACAGATTTCCACCGGTCTAATGTCCATTGCTCGTGTTTCTTGGCCCAAGCAAGTCTCTTCTTATTGGTGTCCTTTAGTAGTGGTTTCTTTGCAGCAATTTGACCATGAACAGTTGATGTTGAGATGTCTGTTACTTGAACTCTGGGAAGCATTTATTTGGGTTGCAATCTGAGGTGCAGTTAACTCTAATGAACTTATCCTCTGCAGCAGAGGTAAATCTGGGTCTTCCTTTCCTGTGGCGGTCCTCATGAGAGCCAGTTTCATCATAGCGCTTGATGGTTTTTGCGACTGCACTTGAAGAAACTTCCAAAGTTCTTGAAATGTTCCGTATTGACTGACCTTCATGTCTGAAAGTAATGATGGACTGTCGTTTGTTTCTCTTTGCTTATTTGAGCTGTTCTTGCCATAATATGGACATGGTCTTTTACCAAAAAAGGCTATCTTCTATATAACACCCCTACCTTGTCACAACACAACTGATTGGCTCAAACGCATTAAGAAGGAAAGAAATTCCACAAATTAACTTTGAACAAGGCACACCTGTTAATAGAATTGCATTCCAGGTGACTACCTAATGACGCAGGTTGAAAGAATGCAAAGCTGTCATCAAGGCAAAGTGTGGCTACTTTGAAGAATCTCAAATATATTTTGATTTGTTTAACACTTTTTTGGTTACTACATGATTCCATGTGTTATTTCATAGTTTTGACAATGTAGAAAATAGTAAAAATAAAGAAAAACCCTGGAATGAGTAGATGTGTCCAAACCTTTGACTGGTACTGTATATATAAAAGACGCTGCTGATGTGAGGTCAGTTTTGTATTTCTCCTTCACAGTATTGGGATGCAAATATAAAAGACGCTGCTGATGTAAGGTCAGTTTTGTATTTCTCCTTCACAGTATTGGGATGCAGCCCAAGGAGAGAAGAGGCTGTGTTACAGTACTGGAACACGGCCCGTGTCCTCAGTGAAAGATCAGTCTGAGGTCTGATTTATTTCTCGTGACCCTGTCATAAGATCTCTCCCTCCATCTTGCTTCTGTTCTGTCGCTTCCTCTCCTCTAGAGCACACTACCAGCCTCTGTCTCCCTCCTCTCCCCCAGACCACTCCCGCCTCCCCTTCTCTTCACCCAGCCTCGCCCTTACTCCATCTCTCCTCTCATGCCCCTAATCTTTGTCTTCCTCCCACTCCCTGAGGTTGGAAATCCATCTCCCACCATTATCATCCACCTCCCCTTTCCCTTCGCCTCTCCCATCCCTCACTCGCTCATTCTCCTCCCTGTCAAGCATTTGGGATATTCAGAACTAGAATCTGTCCATTCTTTTTTGGTGGCGACCTAGAAAAACGGAGGTCACCTTTTAATAGACCACACTACTGGGTTTGATAACGCTTTCCTTCCCAGTCGGCAAAGAGAGAGAGAGCGAACCAGAGCAACACTTACATATACACTCACACACCTTTTACTAGCTGACACTACTTGGGTCTTTCCAGGCAGCAGCGCGAGAAAGACACCAGCGCTTAGAAAAACGCCCACGAGGATACAGCGCAGGGTGAACCACACAGCCCACACACACACACACACGTCTGGTAAAGAGAGGGGTGTATGTGGTATCAGATATGATGGTGGCAAGAGAGCAGAGTAATAGGGGAACCTTGCGCAAAAACCTCAGCAAAACAGAAACACACACACAAACAGTACTGATTTTTAGCGGACGCTAAACACTCCATTTGAAAAATTATTTGGTAAATGCACACAAATGTTGAATGTGTTTGTTTAACATACAATTCCTCAGAGAAACACAAAGCTTGAACTTGAGTAGTGTGTGAGTATATACACAGTTGAAGTCGGAAGTTTACATACACCTTAGTACATACACCTTAGCCAAATACATTTAATCTCAGTTTTTCACAATTCCTGGCATTTAATCATAGTAAAAATTCCCTGTTTTAGGTCAGTTAGGATCACCACTTTATTTTAAGAATGTGAAATATCAGAATAATAGTAGAGAACGATTTTTCAGCTTTTATTTCTTTCATCACATTCCCAGTGGGTCAGAAGTTTACATACACTCAATTAGTATTTGGTAGCATTGCCTTTAAATTGTTTAACTTGAGTCAAACGTTTCAGGTGGCCTTCCCCAAGCTTTCCACAATAAGTTGGGTGAATTTTGACCCATTCCTCCTGACATAACTAGTGTAACTGAGTCAGGTTTGTAGGCCTGCTTGCTCGCACACGCATTTTCAGTTCTGCCCACAAATGTTCTATAGGATTGAGGTCAGGGCTTTGTGATGGCCACTCCAATACCTTGACTTGGTTGTCCTTAAGCCATTTTGCCACAACTTTGGAAGTATGCTTGGGGTCATTGTCCATTTGGAAGACACATTTGCGACCAAGCTTTAGCATCCTGACAGATGTCTTGAGATGTTGCTTCAATATATCCACATCATTTCCCTTCCTCATGATGGCATCTATTTTGGGAAGCGCACCAGTCCCTCCTGCAGCAAATCACCCCCACAACATGATGCTGCCACCCCTGTGCGTCACGGTTGGGATGGTGTTCTTCGGCTTGCAAACCTCCCCCTTTTTCCTCCAAACACAACAATGGTCATTATGGCCAAACAGTTCTGGTTTGTTTCATCAGATCAGAAGACATTTCTCCAAAAAGTACGATCTTTGTCCCCATGTGCAGTTGCAAACCGTAGTCTGGCTTTTTTTATGGCGGTTTTGGAGCAGTGGCTTCTTCCTTGCTGAACGGCTTTTCAGGTTATGTCGATATAGGACTCGTTTTACTGTGGATATAGATACTTTTGTACCCGTTTCCTCCAGCATCTTCACAAGGTCCTTTGCTGTTGTTCTGGGATCGATATACACTTTCTCACCAAAGTATGTTAATCTCTAGGAGACAGAACGCGTCTCCTTCCTGAGCTGTATGTGGTCCCGTGGTGTTTATACTTGCGTACTATTGTTTGTACAGATGAACATGGTACCTTCGGGCATTTGGAAATTGCTTCCAAGGATTGACCAGACCTGTGGAGGTCTACAATTATTTTTCTGAGGTCTTGGCTGATTTCTTTTGATTTTCCCACGATGTCAAGCAAAGAGGCACTGAGTTTGAAGGTAGGCCTTGAAATACATCCACAGGTACACCTCCAATTGACTCAAATGATGTCAATTAGCCTATCAGAAGCTTCTAAAGCCATGCCATCATTTTCTGGAATTTTCCATGCTGTTTAAAGACACAGTCCACTTAGTGTATGTAAACTTCTGACCCACTGGAATTGTGATACAGTGAATTATAAGTGAAAAAACCTGTCTGTAAACGATTGTTGGAAACATTACTTGTGTCATGCACAAAGTAGATATCCTAACCGACTTGCCAAAACTATAGTTTGTTTACAAGAAATATGTGGAGTGCTTGAAAAATGAGTTTTAATGACTCCAACCTAAGTGTATGTAAACTTCCGACTTCAACTGTATGTTATCCTGTTAGGGCTAGGGGGCAGTATTGACACGGCCGGATAAAAAACGTACCCGATTTAATCTGGTTACTACTCCTGCCCAGTAACTAGAATATGCATATAATTATTGGCTTTGGATAGAAAACACCCTAAAGTTTCTAAAACTGTTTGAATGGTGTCTGTGAGTATAACAGAACTCATATGGCAGGCCAAAACCTGAGAAGATTCCATGCAGGAAGTGGCCTGTCTGACAAGTTGTGTTTCATCTTGGCTCTTTTTATTGAAGACTGAGGATCTTTGCTATAACGTGACACTTCCTACAGCTCCCATAGGCTCTCAGAGCCCGGGAAAAAGCTGAACGATATCGAGGCAGCCTCTGGCTGAAACACTTTATCGCGTTTGGCAAGTGGCCGATCAGAGTACTATGGGCTTAGGCGCGTGCCCGAGTCGACCCCAAGCTTTATTTTCTTTTGTCTGTTTACCTAAACGCAGATTCCCGGTCGGAATATTATCACTTTTTTATGAGAAAAATGGCATAAAAATGGATTTTAAACAGCGGTTGACATGCTTCGAAGTATGGTAATGGAATATTTAGAACATTTTTGTCACGAATTGCGCCATGCTCGTCACCCTTATTTACCCTTTCGGATAGTGTCTTGAACGCACGAACAAAACGCCGCTATTTGGATATAACGATGGATTATTTTGGACCAAACCAACATTTGTTATTGAAGTAGAAGTCCTGGGAGTGCATTCTGACGAAGAACAGCAAAGGTAATAACATTTTTCTTATAGTAAATCTGACTTTGGTGAGTGCTAAACTTGCTGGGTGTCTAAATAGCTAGCCCTGTGATGCCGGGCTATCTACTGAGAATATTGCAAAATGTGCTTTCACCGAAAAGCTATTTTAAAATCGGACATATCGAGTGCATAGAGGAGTTCTGTATCTATAATTCTTAAAATAATTCTGCTTTTTGTGAACGTTTATCGTGAGTAATTTAGTAAATTCACCGGCAGTGTTCGGTGGGAATGCTAGTCACATGCTAGTCACATGCTAATGTAAAAAGCTGGTTTTTGATATAAATATGAACTTGATTGAACAAAACATGCATGTATTGTATAACATAATGTCCTAGGGTTGTCATCTGATGAAGATCAAAGGTTAGTGCTGCATTTAGCTGTGGTTTTGGTTTATGTGACATTATATGCTAGCTTGAAAAATGGGTGTCTGATTATTTCTGGCTGGGTACTCTGCTGACATAATCTAATGTTTTGCTTTCGTTGTAAAGCCTTTTTGAAATCGGACAGTGTGGTTAGATTAACGAGAGTCTTGTCTTTAAAATGGTGTAAAATAGTCATATGTTTGAAAAATTGAAGTTTTTGCATTTTTGAGGAATTTGAATAATGCGCCACGGGATTACACTGGCTGTTGGGTAAGCGTCCCACCTAGCCCATAGAGGTTAATTCACAGTTTTGATGTCTTAATTATTATTCTACAATGTAGAAAATAGTAAAAATAAAGAAAAACCCTTCAATGAGTAGGTGTGTCCAAACTTCGGACTGGTACTGTACATAATAAAGACACTGAAACACAACAAACCAGACCAAAGTCTGCACATGCAGACACAACCTGTAATATCTCAGAATGGATTTCCTCTGCTGACAGTTTAGTGCAATTTAACTACTTTTCTAATAAGTTCAATAGAAGTAAATAATTAAACTAAAATCGTTTAGTTTTTTAAATTATCAAAAAAATAAAGGGAACACTTAAACAACACAATGTAACTCCAAGTCAATCACACTTCTGTGAAATCAAACTGTCCACTTAGGAAGCAACACTGATTGACAAAAAATGTCACATGCTGTTGTGCAAATGGAATAGACAACAGGTGGAAATTATAGGCAATTAGCAAGACACCCCCAATAAAGGAGTGGTTCTGCAGGTGGTGACCAAAGACCACTTCTCAGTTCCTATTCTTCCTGGCTGATGTTTTGGTCACTTTTGAATGCTGGCGGTGCTTTCACTCTAGTGGTAGCATGAGACGGAGTCTACAACCCACACAAGTGGCTCAGGTAGTGCAGCTCATCCAGGATGGCACATCAATACGAGCTGTGGCAAGAAGGTTTGCTGTGTCTGTCAGCGTAGTGTCCAGAGCATGGAGGCGCTACCAGGAGACAGGCCAGTACATCAGGAGACGTGGAGGAGGCCGTAGGAGGGCAACAACCCAGCAGCAGGACCGCTACCTCCGCCTTTGTGCAAGGAGGAGCAGGAGGAGCACTGCCAGAGCCCTGCAAAATGACCTCCAGCAGGCCGAAAAATGTGCATGTGTCTGCTCAAACGGTCAGAAACAGACTCCATGAGGGTGGTATGAGGGCTCGACGTCCACAGGTTGGGCTGTAAGCACAACCCCAACACCGTGCAGGACGTTTGGCATTTGCCAGAGAACACCAAGATTGGCAAATTCGTCACTGGCGCCCTGTGCTCTTCACAGATGAAAGCAGGTTCACACTGAGCACATGTGACAGACGTGACAGTCTGGAGACGCCGTGGAGAACGTTCTGCTGCCTGCAACATCCTCCAGCATGACCGGTTTGGCGGTGGATCAGTCATGGTGTGGGGTGGCATTTCTTTGGGGGGGGCCGCACAGCACCTCCATGTGCTCGCCAGAGGTAGCCTGACTGCCATTAGGTACCGAGATGAGATCCTCAGACCCCTTGTGAGACCATATGCTGGTGCGGTTGGCCCTGGGTTCCTCCTAATGCAAGACAATGCTAGACCTCATGTGGCTGGAGTGTGTCAGCAGTTCCTGCAAGAGGAAGGCATTGATGCTATGGACTGGCCCGCCCGTTCCCCAGACCTGAATCCAATTGAGCACATCTGGGACATCATGTCTCGCTCCATCCACCAACGCCACGTTGCACCACAGACTGTCCAGGAGTTGGCGGATGCTTTAGTCCAGGTCTGGGAGGAGATCCCTCAGGAGACCATCCGCCACCTCATCAGGAGCATGCCCAGGCGTTGTAGGGAGGTCATACAGGCACGTGGCGGCCACACACACTACTGAGCCTCATTTTGACTTGTTTTAAGGACATTACATCAAAGTTGGATCAGCCTGTAGTGTGGTTTTCCACTTTAATTTTGAGTGTGACTCCAAATCCAGACCTCCATGGGTTGATAAATTGGATTTCGATTGATTATTTTGTGTGATTTTGTTGTCAGCACATTCAACTATGTAAAGAAAAAAGTATTTAATAAGATTATTTCATTCATTCAGATCTAGGATGTGTTATTTTAGTGTTCCCTTTATTTTTTTGAGCAGTGTGTAATGTATATATATAAATAAATAAATAAATAAGTGTGTTTGCAAATGCAGAGGTAGACATTTGCATTGTGGTAAAGCAGACTGCTGATAACAGGTTAGGTGAGGTTAACCAGTGGTGAACTGTGGTTGATTATCTGTGTAGTTCATTTCTGGACTTCCCCACTGTGGGATGGGAATGTGATCATAGACCGTGTCGATTCTGCCCAAGCTTCGTCTACAATCCCTCACACCTAACAAAAAAACACAACTATTTCTTAGTGTCTGGGGATTTTTTGATTCGTTTTTCCCCATGATGTTTTTGTTTTAGCCTGAACCCGTTGTGGAAACGTGGGTGTGCGTGTACTACTTTAGAAAGGAGAAGAAATAAAGGACTATTCAGCTAATCATAGTACAGAGACATTTGGAGCGAAGAGACAGGAGCATGCCTGCTGGGCGACCCAAAATATACGTATCTCTCTGGCAGCATTTAGGAAACACACACACACACACACACACACACACACACACACACACACACACAGCAGCAGCCAAGGCAGCCCAAGGCATACAACACACACCAGCTGCCTACCAACTGAGGTTATAGAGATCCTGTGGTCAGCCCCAGGCCAGTCAATGTTACCTACGCTGTGACACCCCACTTCCCTTAGTTGGCCTACCTAAACACACACACACACCCTTATCCCCAAGCTTATGGTAAGAAGGGGGAACAAACGTATGTACCAGTGAATCAGTTCTGTTCTGACATCATCAGGGGGAAGGGAGGGGATATAAAGAGACAGAAAAAAGGAATGATGAGAGAGGGGGTGCAGAGAAAGAAAGAGACAGAAAAAAGGAATGATGAGAGAGGGGGTGCAGAGAAAGAGGGATACAGAGAGAGGGGGAGAAAGACACATGGGGGTCTAACCACCGGGGTATAAGAACTGGAGACTGCGTCCAAGACGTACGCCCCGTTGTTTTCCTTCGCCAATTCACGGACCGTCTATATCCGGGTTGCATCCGGTTTCTACAGACCAGCATCACGTTCACTACCACTCAGTGTGCAGAGGGAGCAGCGCGAGCAGCAACATCACGTTATCCAAAAATATGGCAGACATTGGATGAATATAAAAATGTTCATATCTTTGGCTGAGTGCTAAAATAAATTACATTTATTTTTTAAATTTTCAGCCTCAGCTACAATTATTTGACTAATTCCGATTTTTATGGTACAAATGTGATGACTAAAAGGGTCTTACTAGCAGGCCTGGAATTTCTTAGGGGCAAGGCCCTTCAAGAGGAGCCCAATGTGCCAGGGCACCAAGGCCACCTGCTAGGGCACCAAGGCCATTTGCCCTTCAAGAGGAGCCCAATGTGCCAGGGCACCAAGGCCACCTGCTAGGGCACCAAGGCCACCTGCTAGGGCACCAAGGCCACCTGCTAGGGCACCAAGGCCATTTGCCCTTCAAGAGGAGCCCAATGTGCCAGGGCACCAAGGCCACCTGCTAGGGCACCAAGGCCATTAACCAAAATAGTCCATTTAAATTGATTATATACATACATACATACATACATACACGCGCCAGTCGTGTTTAATAAATATAAGGTGGGATATTTATTTCCCGCACAATAGAATGTCTCAACCTTTGTACTATGGGGCATAGTACATTGACATAGGCTAGTGCTTTTGCTGTTCATTAGGCATACGCATCTTGTTGATGCGCCTCGGAATAATTTAACTAAAATTGGTTTGTTTTTTTATTCCGTTTCTACATCTGGATTCCGTTTTTATAGGGCCCTCCCTGGTGATTTACATGCGTGTGCTTGCATGCGTGTATGCATGCGTGTAATATCACACACACACAGTTGAAGTCCGAAGTTTACATACACCTTAGCCAAATACATTTAAACTCAGTTTTTCACAATTCCTGACATTTAATCCGAGTAAAAATTCCCTGTCTTAGGTCAATTAGGATCACCACTATTTTAAGAATGTGAAATGTCCGAATAATAGTAGAGAGAATGATTTACTTGAGCTTTTATTTCTTTTGTCACATTCCCAGTGGGTCAGAAGTTTACATACTAATTGAGTGTATTTGGTAGCGTTGCCTTTAAATTGTTTCACTTGGGTCAAACGTTTCAGGTGGCCTTCCACAAGCTTCCCACAATAAGTTGGGTGAATTTTGGTCCATTCCTCCTGACAGAGCTGGTGTAACTGAGTCAGGTTTGTAGGCCTCCTTGCTCACACACGCTTTTTCAGTTCTGCCCACAAATGTTCTATAGGATTGAGGTCAGGGCTTTGTGAGGGCCACTCCAATACCTTGACTTGGTTGTCCTTAAGCCATTTTGCCACAACTTTGGAAGTATGCTTGGGGTCATTGTCCATTTGGAAGACCCATTTGTGACCAAGCTTTAAATTCCTGACTGATGTCTTGAGATGTTGCTTCAATATATCCACATAATTTCCCTTCCTCATGATGGCATTTATTTTGTGAAGTGCACCAGTCCCTCCTGCAGCAAAGCACCCCCACAACATGATGCTGCCACCCCCGTGCTTCACGGTTAGGATGATGTTCTTCGGCTTGCAAGCCTCCCCTTTGTTCCTCCAAACATAACGATGGTCATTATGGCCAAACAGTTCTATTTTTGTTTCATCAGACCAGAGGACATTTCTCCAAAAAGTACAATCTTTGTCCCCGTGTGCAGTTCCAAACCGCGCTTCTTAACACCCGCTCGCTTAACCCTGAAGCCAGCAGCAATGTGTCGGAGGAAGCACCGCTCAACTGAGGACCGAAGTCAGACTGCAGGCGCCCGGCCCACCACAAGGAGTCGCTAGAGTACGATGAGCCAAGTAAAGCACCCCCAAACCCGGCCAAACCCTCCCCTAACCCAGACAATGCTGGGCAATTGTGGCCGGTTGTGACACAGCCTGGGATCGAACCCCAGGCTGTAGTGATGCCACAACACTGCGCTGTAGTGACTTCGCAACACGCCTTGGGAGGCTGAATGAACATTTATAAAGGCATTCCCCAAAAAACCTTCCCAATTAAATGTTGACTGTAAAGTAGGTCTACCTGGCAGAATGATTTCATGATGATTTGTACCAATCGTGGGACATTCGTTTAGCAAACTGCCATCACATGTAGCCTACACTGTACATTGTAGCCTAGAGTAAAAAAACAACTAGCCAAACAATGGTCTCCTGACAGTTTACACAAATTAAAAGGGCAACTACACCCTCCAATGTTGCTTTTGTTCTCCTGATGTGGTTTAAGCATTGTTGTGGACATAAATACAGAAATGGTATGTTCTTTTCTAGAAAAAGGTGATTTTGAGAGTGAAAACCTGAAAAAAACTAGGATAACTCAGAAGCCTGGAAAAATAAAACCGTGAACTGAATTTACCAAAATTAGTTGGATTTTATAGGACCCTACAAAGTGACTTCAAAAATCTTTACCAGTAACACCCTTTTTGAGATAAAATCTTTGCACCATTTTTTCCCTCCAAACAATCAATATAAATGATATTGTCAAGTTAAAATGTAATTTCTTTGTGTATGGAGGATAGGTCATTATAGACTATAGGCTACAGCCCACAAACGAAAGATAACATTTAAATGATGCGCGCATCATCCGCTTTCCCTGGTCAGTCTTCTTTTCATTCGGGCCAGTAGCTTTCAGTTGGTACTGGCCCAGTGTGCCACTGGCAAATGTACCTGAATGTCAAGCTCTGCAAGGGCATGCTAATATATAAGACGGCTAGTCATTATTAGGTTCTGTATGGAATGCAGGCACATTATGAGTCTCAGGTCATTATCGCTGAGCAGTGGTGAAAAACCAGGATGACCAAATCATATGCTGGTGCCATCAACTGAAAAAGTTGGGAGCACCAGTGCCACCAGAATAAAAGTTAGTCTAGAACTCTGCCTCATAACCCCCCTACATCTCCAGAGAGAAATGCATGACCCCGTTTGGGCTGTGTGTGCGTGGTGTTCCATGAGGATTGGCGGCTGTGGGACACACACTCGATTAAAATCCTCTTCATTAACAAGGTGAGCACCTGGGAAAGTATTTATAGGCTGGCTTCTGAGTGTATGTATGCATGCATGTATGTATGCATGTATGTTCGTCAGACTGTGTACCAGCCAGCCAGTCACAGTGAACCTGAACACCGTGTTGATGGCCTAGGAGGTGAAAAAATGGCCGCTATAAAATTATGCAATTTTTTTGTAATAGTATTTATGTAATGCAAGTCAGATCATTATCCCTAAACCTGACCCTTGGCATGGAGGGATTTAACACACACACACCACACACACACACACACACACACACACACACACACGGCTGTCAAAACTAGCTCCAGAAGCATGACAACATTCCCTTATATGACCAAAATAATGAGCGAACACCTGAGTCTTCTCTCCTCCAGGCTATTTCTGCTCTGACCGTCACCTGGGTTTAGAACTAAACCCCTCAGCCTGCCCCTGGCTAGTGAGTGACCACCCAAATCGAACTTCATCTGAGCTAGTTTCTCCTCCATTTGGAGAGTCTGAGCCCTGCTAGCCCGACATGGATAGCCCTCCCATTTGGAGCGAAGCAGCAGGACAAGAAAGTGACTTGAGTAGGCAGCAGTTCATTTAGCCAACACCCAGGCCACAGATACACAGCCCCAAGTCAGGCTACAGCAGCCACCAGCCCAGCCAGACAGCCAACAAAGCTCCAAGTCATGCTGCAGCAGCCCCTAGCCCAGCACCAATTCAGGCAACAGCTGCCCCCAGCCCAGCCAGTCCCAAGTCAAGCTACAGCAGCCCCCAGCCAGCCCCTAGTCAAGCTACAGCAGCCCCTAGCCCAGCACCAATTCAGGCAACAGCTGCCCCCAGCCCAGCCAGTCCCAAGTCAAGCTACAGCAGCCCCCAGACAGCCCCTAGTAAAGCTACAGCAGCCCCCAGCCCAGCCAGCCAGTCCCTAGTCAAGCTACAGCAGCCCCCAGCCAGTCCCTAGTCAAGCTACAGCAGCCCCCAGCCCAGCCAGCCCCTAGTCAAGCTACAGCAGCCCCCAGCCCAGCCAGCCAGCCCCTAGTCAAGCTACAGCAGCCCCCAGCCCAGCCAGCCAGTCCCTAGTCAAGCTACAGCAGCCCCCAGACAGTCCCTAGTCAAGCTACAGCAGCCCCCAGCCCAGCCAGCCCCTAGTCAAGCTACAGCAGCCCCCAGCCAGCCAGTCCCTAGTCAAGCTACAGCAGCCCCCAGCCAGTCCCTAGTCAAGCTACAGCAGCCCCCAGCCAGTCCCTAGTCAAGCTACAGCAGCCCCCAGCCAGTCCCTAGTCAAGCTACAGCAGCCCCCAGCCCAGCCAGCCAGTCTCTAGTCAAGCTACAGTAGCCCCCAGCCCAGCCAGCCAGCCAGTCCCTAGTCAAGCTACAGCAGCCCCCAGCCCAGCCAGCCAGTCCCTAGTCAAGCTACAGCAGCCACCAGCCGAGCCAGCCTAGAGCCCTCTATGTTTTGACCAAGTAGAGAAAAACACCACCAGAGCTGTGGAGCATGGGGGGGGGTTAGAGAGTGAGTGATGTCTCCATGGCCTGTCCCTTCTTCAGGCATCAAAACTCAACTCTGGTTATACAAGCACTTCATACTCCAACCAACCGAGCCATAGGAAACCCCAGTATTTGCATGTACAATCAACTCCTGATAAATGCAACAGCTTGGGAATGTGGTACTCGTAACATCATGCATTGAACAGGAGAGTGTAGAACTACGGAGCATTTAAAAACAAGGTAATTGACCTGGAAAACCACGCACAGCCCTAGTGAGACGTGTGACTAATAGGAGTCAGTGACATATCAGTCTAAGCTTTATCCATGTTTAACAAAGCCTATTATAGACCTGGACTAATCCTTCTTTACACCTCCTTATCCCTGCTCAGACACAAATACAGAGCCTTAGCTCACTTAGAATAGTCTGTTTACAGCATGACTGGTCACACAGAGGCACAGGCACACACTGCCTCTCACAGAAGTCCCACTGACTGACTAAAATCTAAGAATCTGATACAGGAAGTAGACTTCTCCACTGATCAGGGCTAGCCTGGTCTTTACATGCTTTAGTTCCTGCATAACTAGTACTGGCTTTAGTTCCAGCCCTGGTCCTAGACTCACACAGCATTGCATCACAAGAGTAGGAATAGTCAGTAGGTATAAACAGAGATATATTGATGACGAAGTGCGCAGTCCCAACCCACACATCCATCATCTCTGTGCTCCACTCTGATGCAGTAGAATTGAGAAATGGAAGTGGGGAACAGTAATCCAACTGAGCCTACTGGATACAGATAGTGTGTGTGTGTACACACACCAAAAATAGAAATTCTTGCATGTTGCGTTTTATAAGATTTTACTGAGTTACTGTTCAAAGAAAATCAATCAATGGAAATAAATTAATTAGGCCCTAATCTATGGAATTCACATGACTGAATACAGATATGCATCTGTTGGTCACAGATACCTTAAAAAGAAGGTTGGGGAGAGGATCAGAAAACCAATCTGGTTTCATGACCATTTGCCTCATGCAGCGTGACATCTCCTTCACATAGAGTTGATCAGGCTGTTGATTGTGGCCTGTGGAATGTTGTCCCACTCTTCAATGGCTGTGTGAAGTTGTTGGATATTGGCGGGAACTGGAACACGCTGTCGTACACGCCGGTCCAGAGCATCCCAAACATGCTCAATGGGTGACATGTCTGGGGAGTATGCAGGCCATGGAAGAACTGGGACATTTTCAGCTTCCAGGAATTGTGTATAGATCCTTGCAACATTGGGCCATGCATTATCATGCTGAAACATAAGGTGATAACACCAGATGAATGGCATGACAATGGGCCTCAGGATCTCGTCATTGTATCTGTGTAATCAAATTGTCATTGCTTAAATGCAATTGTGTTCGTTGTCCATTGCTTATGCCTGCCTATACCATAACCCCACTGCTACCATGGAGCACTCTGACATTTACATCAGCAAACCGCTCGCCCACACTACACCATATACCACTGTCTGCATATCTGCCCGGTACAGTTGAAACCGGAATTCATCCATGAAGAGCACACTTCTCCAGCGTACCAGCAGCCATCAAATGTGAGAATTTGCCCACTGAAGTCAGTTACGATGCCGAACTGCAGTTAGGTCAAGACCCTGGTGAGGACGACGAGAACCCAGATGAGCTTCCCTGAGATGGTTTCTGACAGTTTGTGCAGAAATTCTTTGGATGTGCAAACCCAGTTTCATCAGCTGTCCAAGTGGTTGAAGAAGCCGGATGTGGAGGTCCTCGGCTTGCGTGGTTACACGCGGTCTGCGGTTGTGAGGCCGGTTGGATGTAATGCCAAACTCTCTAAAAGGACATTGGAGGCAGCTTATGGTATAGAAATGAACATTAAATTCTGTGGCAATAGCTCTGGTGGACATTCCTTCAGTCAGCATGCCAACTGCACGCTCCCTCAAAACTTGAGACATCTGTGGCATTGTGTTGTGTGACAAAACGGCACATCTTAGTGGCCTTTTATTGCCCCCAGCACAAGGTGCACCTTTGTAATGATCATGCTGTTTAATTAGATTCTTGATATGCCACACCTGTCAGGTGGATGGATTATCTTGGCAAAAGGAGACAGTCACTAACAGAGATTTAATCAAATTTGTGCACAGAATGCGAAAAATAAGCTTTTTGTGCGTATGAAACATTTCGGAGCTCTTTTATTTCAGCTCATGAAACCAACACTTTACATGTTGCGTTAATATTTTTGTTCAGTGTGACATATATATATATATATATAATTTTTTTTTTTCTTCATGAACTAGGCCTAATATGCTCCCCACAGGTTCAAGTCAAGAATACAATACAGTAGGATAGAATGTGATAAAAAAAATAAAAAAAAATGACTAAATAGCCTACAATAGAATAGTGTGTCTCTGTGTGGTTTGGCCTACTTCTCAGAACTGAGCCAGGGTCCACAGGGAAACGACTGGAGAGAGGGGCAATCACACGTGTCAGACAACCTGGGATATATTTTGTAAGTGTGAAACGAGAGCAAACGTTTCTGAGAGGTAGTCGACTACACAAAATAAACTTCTCCAATAGAAACACAATGTAATTTTTTTATGTCTAGAAGAATGGTAGATGCTGGCAATCTAAGGCCAGTTATTTTTATCCTGTGGCTAAGGTTAGGATTTAGGACTGCCAAACTGATCCCAGAGACCTGTGTCTTAGGACAACTTCTACTGCCAGGAGATTTAAAAGAGTTACTGCTGATTTTGCCTCCATGCTCTTCGTCGTGGGGGTCTGTAAAAGCACAGAGACACATATACACACACAAGTATCTTCATGCATCTTCATGCTTCTGACTGATGTTGAGAAGCTGCACCCGATGTTTCATATATACATTTAATTCAGAGAGCACACCAGAACTCTTTCCCATATAGAGCCTAGGCCTAGCTATAGGAATTGCATCTGCCAGGTTGTGCAATGTGTGACCCCCTAGTCCTATTCATCTTTTCAGCTCACCTGTATTTTTTATTTAGCAGTACAACTGTTACAATCTATCACCATCCAATGGATCATTCATCTGGCTGCGGTTAACATAAAAATAGTCGGGAGGGATCTGTCTTCTGCAATAAAGTACCATTAACATGACCATATATGCTTAAATTCTTTTGGATATAACAATATGGTGACACTAACGTTACTCATCTAATAATACATTGTTAGTATAACCACTTGATTTGATTACGAACCATTCCCCCGTTGAAATAATTAAATTGACGCCCAGCTCTTAGCTAGCTAACCGTATATAGACTAATTGACTAGTTAAACAAGGTGTGAGTGGATGGTAAGCAAGATACAGTTAGCTAGCATGCAATGACAGAAAATAGCTAGATGCCAACGTTAGGTAGCAAGCACTAGTAGCACCAACACCAACAGCTAAAGTGACCAGATGTTGGCCAAGTGGCTTGGTAATTTAGCTAGCAACAGAAGGTAGCTACCTACCCATCTGACTAGCTAACAAACTCGTTTGCTAACAAAACACATATCAAGCTAGCTAACGTTAACTAACTAATACATATTGACTGGTTAGCTAACATTAGCTAGCTCATTTGGGAGGGGGGGGGGGGGGGGGGGGGGGTGGAGGCCTGAAGCTAGCTAGCTAACCCATCTAGTTAGCTAAATTGATATTTCACAAAACGGCAACTAGCTACCTATGGTTCAAAGAATCCCCAAAATATGGATGACAGTTTGAGTTACCAAGAAGAAGCAATTTCAGTTCTCTCCTCGAGTCCCGCTTGTCTCGCCGGAGTTGTTTGTCTATCTCCGCATTGATTCGTTTCGATTCCTTCGCCTCTTCGCTCAGGCAGCAAGCCATCATCGACTCCAAAGTCATACCTCCTGGTTTTGGCAACCCGCGGGTTAGAATGGACTAGGTGGATGACAGACTTCGGTTGGATGGGTTAACTTTAGTTAGGTATCTAATATCCCGATCCTCGCTTCTAATGTCTTGCGAAGAGGTGGACTGAGGGGTCTTGGATGGGAATGGGGGAGGGGAGCTAGGGGCCTCGCTGTCAAGTTGTCCCCAACCGAGAACTGTCCGACTTCACCCGTGTACAGATCTCAGCAAATCACGGGAGGATCGGCGAAGAGGGGGCAGTGTCGATGCGAGGGGGTGTGTTGAGGGCCTCTCTCCGTTGAGGCGCGCTTCAAGCCTTGTTTAGATTTCTCACGTTAGCTAGCTAACGTTAGTTGGACAACTAGCTAGCTACCTGGCTAGCTAACTATCTCTATTACCCACCTCGATTGCGATACCCCCTGTTCACTGACTGGGTTCGTGGGTCACTGGCCTGACACAACGAACGAACCTAACTGCACTGTCGCGACATCCAACAAGCTAACGTAGCCAACTGTCCGCCTTCTCAGAGCTGTCCGTCCCCTAACTAGAGCCAAGCCACAATTGTCAATACAATGCACACGAAGGCAACGCATCCATATGACCTGTCTTACAATGGCACAGTCACCGCTTCCCAGCAAATGTTCGTCCTCTTTTTCTATCCAACTAAACGCTAGCTAGTTTCCAGCGTTATGTCTCGATAGCTGAACGGCTTCGCGATGTGTCAGAGCTGTGATGCTGGCAAACTGAGAAATGACCATTCCCCAGTCAGATTTGGCTGACTAGCTAGCAGTGCAGCATTCGATTGAATCTCGCATCATTTTTGGCGCAGTTATCGTGCTATCTGACGTTAGCTTGCTAATACATTTCCCATGGAAACAGAGCCGCTAGTTAAATAAACAGAAAACAAAATGCGTATTGATGGCCTTCCTTCAAGAAGATTGATCCATCACTCGCTAGCAACTAGCAGTTCCATTTATTAGCAGATCGTTGCGTTTCTGTTGAAACCCGTGGGCATGGCACACTCTTGATTGATGCCAGGAGGGTACTAGGCAACCAAAGTGAGTGACAGTGAGTTTGCACGTTACATGAACAGGAAAAGGGGCGGGACGTCTTTTAATTCTGGAGCTGGATTCTGAGAACCACTCTATTAGGTCGATGCATACAACAAACTGCACACATAAAATACAGCTGGAAGTCAACGACAAATTATTGATTTTTTTTCTTCATATTTCCTTATGAGTTCATAATGTATCTATTTAGGGAGATTACCGGTATTGGTTTTTCAATGGCACAGGGATCAACGGATTAATATCGCAGTTCCCACCCACTCATGATCTGCGGGTTTGCACTGCAAATGCACGCTATTAGATGATAGAGTTTATGAACGTTAGGATACTAGGTGGTAACTAGCCCCCCCAAGAACAATGTCTAATTGCTGATACAAAAAAGCAACATTCGCACATTGCATGTCACCATTAATATCCGCACTATGAGGAGATTTGATGTAAAGTTTCTCTTTTTAATGCACCTGCACATTAATTTTCTCTGATGTTCTTTTTCCGTACAACCCATTATGTACAATGACACTACATATTATTTGAATAATGCAAGATTTTAAATCCCAACAGTTTTTAAAATGACATTCAGTAGCAAAAGTATTAATTGGAATATAATATTGGAATTGAATATAACTAATAACATTGGAATATAACATTTAATAGCAATAACTCATAACTTAACCAATTAATTCAGTGTAACATTGATGTGGCAACTCTTATGCTCTGCTATTGCACAATTCTTATTTGTACATAGGTCACAAATAAAGCTATCCCCAGTAAAAGTGGAGCACAACTCATAAGCCCACCTGTGACTAAAAACAGGGGGAGAGATGCCAATTGAAATGCTCTCTCTTAAAAATGTAGCTAGCTATCAAGCTATATGAAACCAAATCGTATTTCGCACATGCGCCAAATACAACAGGTGTAGACCTTACTGTGCAATGCTTACTTAAAAGCCCTTAACTAACAATGCAGTTCAAGAAATAGTTAAGAAAATATTTACTAAATAAACTAAAGTAACAAATGTAAGAAAAAGTAACAATAAAATAACAATAACGAGGCTATATACATGCGGGTACCAGCACCGGGTCAATGTGCGGGTACCCGCACATGAATACAGGTTATTCAAGGTAATTTGTACATGTAGGCCCCAGTGATGTACTGGGCTGTATGCACTACCCTCTGTAGCGCCTAACGGTCGGATGCCGAGCAGTTGCTATACCAGGCGGGGATGCAACCGGTCAGGATGCTCTCGATGGTGCAGCTGTATAACGTTTTGAGGATATTGGGACACATGACAAATCTTATCAGCTCCCTGAGGGGGAAAAGGCCTTCTTCACGACTTTCTTGATGTGTTTGAACCATGATAGTTTGTTGGTGATGTTGACACCAAGGAACTTGAAACTCTCGACCCGCTCCACTACAGCCCCGTCGATGTGAATGGGTGCGTTTGGCCCTCCTATTCCTGTAGTCCACGATAATCTCCGTTCTCTTGCTCACGTTGAGAGAGAGTTTGTTGTCCTTGCACCACACTGCCAGGTCCCTGACCACCTCCCTATAGGCTGTCTCATCGTTAACAGTGATCAGGCCGACCACCATTGTGTCGTCAGCAAACTTAACGATGGTATTGGAGTCGTGCTTGGCCACGCAGTCGTGGGTGAATGGGGAGTACGGGGGGGGGGGGGGGCGGGACGGGACTAAGCACACACCCCTGAGCGGCCCCCGTGTTGAGGATCAGAGTGGCAGATGTGTTGTTGCCTACCCTTACCACCTGGGGGCGGCCCATCAGGAAGTCCAGGATCCAGTTGCAGAGGGAGGTGTTTAATCCCAGGGTCTTTAGCTTAGTGATGAGCTTTGTGGGCACTATGGTGTTGAACGCTGAGCTGTAGTCAATGAACATCATTCTCACATAGGTGTTCCTTTTGTCCAGGTGGGAAAGGGCAGTGTATAGTGCGATTGAGACTGCGTCATCTGTGGATCTGTTAGGGCGGTGTGCAAATTGGAGTGGGTCAAGGGTTTCCAGGAATGGTGTTGATATGAGCCATGACCAGCCTTTCAAAGCACTTCATGACTACCGACGTGAGAATGATGTTCACTGACTACAACTCAGCGTTAAACACCATAGTGCCCTCAAAGCTCATCACTAAGCTAAGGACCCTGGGACTAAACACCTCCCTCTGCAACTGGATCCTGGACTTCCTGACAAGCTGCCCCCAGGTGGTAAGGGTAGGTAACAACACATCTGCCACGTTGTTCCTCAACACAGGGGATCCTCAGGGGTGCGTGCTCAGTCCACTCCTATAATCCCTGTTCACTCATGACTGCACGGCCAGGCACGACTCCAACACCATCATTAAGTTCTCACAACAGTGGTAGGCCTGATCACTGACAACGATGAGACAGCCTATAGGGAGGTCAGAGACCTTACCGTGTGGTGAAAGGACAACAACCTCTCCCTCAACGTAATCAAGACAAAAGGAGATGATTGTGGACTACAGGAAAAGGAAGACAGAGCATGCCCCCATTCTCATCGACGGGGCTGTAGTGGAGCAGGTTGAGAGCTTCAAGTTCCTTGGCGTCCACATCACCAACAAACTAACATGGTCCAAGCACACCAAGACAGTCATGAAGAGGGGACGACAAAACCTATTCCCCCTCAGGAGACTGAAAAGATTTGGCATGGGTCCTCAGATCCTCAAAATGTTTTACAGCTGCACCATTGAGAGCATCCTGACGGGTTGCGTCACTGCCTGGTATGGCAACTGCTCGCCCTCCGACCGCATGGCACTACAGAGGGTATCATGCCATCCAGGACCTATATACCAGGCAGTGTCAGACCAAGGCCCTAAAACTTGTCAAAGACTCCAGCCACCCTAGTCAAACTGTTTTCTCTGCAACCGCACGACAAGCGGTACCGGAGCGCCAGTTCTTGGTCCAAGAAGCTTCTTAACAGCTTCTACCCCCAAGCCATAAGACTCCTGAACAGCAAATCAAATGGCTACCCAGACTATTTGCATTGTCCCCACCCCCCTTCTACCCCCCTTCTACGCTGCTGCTACTCTCTGTTATTATCTATGCATAGTCACTTTAAAAACTCTACCTACATGTACATATTACCTCAATACCGGTGCCCCCGCACACTGACTCTGCACCGGTACCCCCTGTATATAGCCCCACTATTGTTATTTACTGCTGCTCTTTAATTATTTGTTACTTTGTTATTTTTTTAGGTATTTTTCTTAAAACTGCATTGTTGGTTAAGGGCTTGTCAGTAAGCATCTCACTAAGGTCTACACCTGTTGTATTCGGCACATGTGACAAATAACATTTGATTTGATTTAGAGACGGGTTACCCACTTGCCGATGAATTCTCACAAGGCACCCCGATCGCCGTCCCCTTTTCCTCACGCAAATGATTTGGGCCTGGTCTCGGAGAAACAGTATATCCTTTGTGTCGGACTCATTAAAGAAAAAAATCGTTGTCCAGTTCGAGGTGAGTAATCGCTGCTCTGATATCCAGAAGCTCTTTTCGATCATAATAGACAGTAGCAGCAACATATACAAAATAAGTGACAAACAACGCAAAATTGGTAGTAAGGTTGCTCGCTAGCACTCCTAGCAGCTAATGCTAACTAACTAGCTGGCTAGCATTTACTGATAGTAAAGTTGCTAGTTAGCAAGTTAGTATAAACTAGCGCTAACTGTTCTAGTCATTGTCTAAATGACAGGTAGAAACCCATCCATAATCATAAACGGGTAACTAGCCCCCAGGGGTCAGTTACCCACACTCATCCAACATATTACTACTTTACAAAAAAATGATTTGCATTTTTCTCTCTAAACAAGTGGATTATTTATCTTAAGCCGTTCCTATTTGTATATTTCAAAAATTATAGTTCTAACTTCATTAGAATATATCTACAACTTTTTCAAAATTAAAAAATAATAAACTTACCCCAAAATCGTTTAGTTGAAATATCTCCCAAAGTTGTGATGACACAGAGGGAATCACAGAGGGACTTGCCTAGTTAAATATAGGTTAAATAAAATAAATAAAAACAATGTGTTGAGCAAGAGGTGGTAGCCAGGAAAAGTGTTGGGGAAATAATTTGATGACATCTTGTGGTCTTAATGTGAATTACAGGGGGTGGGGGAAGTTACCCCCAGGGGGCAAGATACCACCCACTACCCTATTTTTAATAGGTTAGAACACTGATGACAATTTATTTGGAGACCATTACAGCATATAAAAAAACAACATAATAATAAATAAATAAACAGAATCACCACGACAATAAAGCAAATCTAGCGAGCAAAACTTTTGAAGAAGTGTAATGACATCGTGTGGCCATATTGCATAATTACAGTCTCAAACGGGGCAGGCCCTCGAGAGCTTTCAAGTCCCAGAAAAAGCTGAGATAAATAACAAATTGATAATAACAGCAGGAGCTTTAAAATATCAACCACACATTTGAGTCAAGGGAACACACCCACATTTGAATCAAGGCCAAGGGAAAGACGCAGTGTTTATAAATCTATCAATGATGGGTATGGGACCTGGGTATGATGGGATACAATGACGGGTATGGGACCTGGGTATGATGGGATACAATGACGGGTATGGGACCTGGGTATGATGGGATACAATGACGGGTATGGGACCTGGGTATGATGGGATACAATGACGGGTATGGGACCTGGGTATGATGGGATACAATGACGGGTATGGGACCTGGGTATGATGGGATACACTGACGGGTATGGGACCTGGGTATGATGGGATACACATCACTAGAAAGAAGCGGGAGTTTGAGTTTCACTTTCCAAGCGTAGATCACATTCCCTTTCCATTCTGAGGCGACTGTTGAGGGGCTTCCACTAGATAGCACAGCCACAAAGTATACATCTGGCTATAAGTCTGTAGTTTGGTTATATCGTAAAAATTCCTGAAAACTAAAATAACATTTTTGGTCATAATTTAAGGTTAGGCATACGTTTAGCAGTGGGATTAAGGTTAGGTTTAAAATCACATTTGATTCAGAAGATACATTTTAGAAGTAGGCGGGGTGGTAACTAGTGAAGACCCTGTTGAGGGTTGAGAGGGAGGTGACAGCTAGAGAGGACAAAGTCAAACAACACAGAATCAATAGGCTCATCAGTAGTCTGCTCACTTCACTACAAGCCTGCTGCAGACATAAACAAGGTAAGACATTCAGGGTACCGGTATTATAGTTTCTATATAGTTTATATGTCTTTATATATTTGTTTAAATTGTAGCAACCCTCTAGGACTAGGACTATCATGCAGGGCCTCATGGGTAAAGGAGTTGCACCTAGTTCAGCTCTGATAGGCCACTAGGTTTGGGGGTTGAGGGGGTTGGAGAAATGGGAGATAAGAGGACGTAACTCAACCGCATACCCATAGTACACTATCGCAGAAATCTCTCATCGAGTTGGTTTCTTTCCACCATTGGTGGCCAAACCTAAAGGTTCTGATGAGCAGCTGATTGTTAGAGAAGGGTTGGAGTAAAAACCTGCACACCCTGTAAATCTAAAGGAGTGTTTGCCAAAGTTTTATGACTTAGACATAAATATGCCTGGTTAGTTCAACCGTTTCAGCTTACACTTCACTTTTGACCCTGGAAAGAGGAATCCTTATCTGCTCAACCTAATCAGAGACCTAATGAACAGCAGGAGCTTTAAAAGTGCAGCAGCGTGAGGCCGTAGCGAGGGAAGGGTCAACCAAACTCTACGTTGCCTTTGGTTGGCCCTTCCCTCGCTACGGCCTCACGCTGCTGCACTTGTTCGTTCACAATATCGCCTTCGACAACAATGGCAACATCAGTAGTCCCCCCCCCCTTCGAACCAAACAGGGGAGACTACAGCTTTCATCACTATTACAACTATGAACGTATGTTACCTTATCCAGGCGGGGATGAATACGACACACTGGGAAATCTCAACCACAGTGGCAACCACAACAACGCACTTCCTGCTTATGTCACTAAAAGCTGCTACAACTCCCTGGATTCTAGGGACAACAAGAGACCGAGTTGTACTCAAAGTCAGACAGGAAGGCTAAATGGGTTTCAGAGTGGACAAGCTCAACATAACACAGAACCATCCATACAGCCACCCACATGGAATTGCATACAACCCACGGAACACCTATGAGGTCACGCACAACCTCTTCAGAGAGATCCAAAGATTCCGGGAACTCCCTGGAATGACGCCAGGTGAAATCCGAAGGTGCTACAAGAGATGTGAGTCAGCCGGGGTGCCTCAGCAGGGATAACACTGCTGCTGATTTTTAAATTCGGTGGAGAGGATTTCATTTGTCTATACGGTGGACTGCAGGGTGCTGAGGTAATGAGCAACAACACTGTCAGGATGAAGCTGGAAATAAAGAGCACGCAGAGAGGGAGAGCCCAGATCAGATAGACGGACATCTCCAGAAGGCTCCTGGACCAGTGGTGCTTTATAAGAACAAAAGAGGCTGGACTACACCGTGGTCAGGGGCAGGGCCCCTGGAAGCTATGACACCTCAGTGCTCCTGAATCCCGGCCTGCAGGTTCTCCCATTTCCAGAGAGGAACTCTGGAGCTTTGTCAGAGTGACCATCGGGTTCTCAGTTACCTCCCTGACCAAGGCCCTTCTCCCCCGATTGCTCAGTTTGGCTGGGCGGCCAGCTCTAGGAAGAGTCTTGGTGGTTCCAAACTTCTTCAATTTAAGAATGATGGTGGCCAGTGTTCTAGGGGACTTTCAAGTCGGCAGACATTTTTTGGTACCCTTCCCTAGCTCTGTGCCGCGACACAATCCTGTCTCGGAGCTCTACGGACAATTCCTTCGACCTCATGGCTTGGTTTTTGCTCTGACATGCACTGTCAACTGTGTGCTTTCCAAATCATGTCCAATCAATTGAATTTACCACAGGTGGACTCCAATAAAGTTGTAGAAACATCTCAAGGATGATCAATGGAAACAGGATGCACCTGAGCTCAATTTCAAGTCTCATAGCAAAGGGTCTGAATACTTATGTATATAAGGTATTTCTGTTTTTTATTCATAATAAATTTACAAACATTCAGAAAAACCTGTTTTCGCTTTGTCATTATGGGGTATTGTGTGTAGATTGATGAAGGATAATTATTATATATATATTTTTTTAAATAAGGCTGCAATGTAACAAAACGTGGCAAAAGTAGAGGTCTGAATACTTTCCGAATGCATTGTAGGCCTGCTCACCTTCAGCTTATATTCAGTGACAGTCATTCTATTTGAAAGTTATTTTTCAGAAAGACAACAATGTCCATATTCTCTGCTAAGAGGGCAGATCCGTTAGCTGGAAGTGTTTCCCCTAGGATTTCTTCCAGTAGAGGGAGAGTAGGAGATTGGAGACCATAGATCTTATTTACAGCTACAAAAAGTGCAGTGTAGGTACTAGGTAGCTAGAACAAGGTCCTATTTTTTTAAATCAGGGCATAGAACAATGTCAGTGTAACCGTAGATACAAATGTAGTGACAGACAGAACAGAAAATGGAACTTGTATTGTGCATCAATAAAACGCATGACTATATACACCATATGCACATGAACACTGTGCTACACAACTATTTAGAAACAAAAACCACCTACGACAGAACAAAACCAATAAAACAGTAACAGAACAGAGAGGAGAGGAGTTGCACAAGAGAGAGAGAGAGAGAGAGAGAGAGAGAGAGAGAGGGGGGGGGGGGGGGGGGGCTCATATACAGAAAGTATCTTAGAATAGGAGTGCTGATCTAGGATCAGGTCCCCCCTGTCCATATAATCTTGTTCACTATGATCTAAAAGGCCAAGCTGATCTTAGATCAGCACTACCTACTATTCTGAGACGCTTTATGAATACAGGCTGATAAGATTATAGGAACAATACCTGGAATGCTGGCCAGGGCTATGTATACAGTCGTGAGAATCTTGTGGAGAAACCTTTATTTTTTCCCCCACTTTCCCCATCACAACACTGTCCATTCCATTAGTCCTGTTGTTGTAGTTGTGGGTGTTGGAAGTAGTCACAGAACAATTTTCTGACCTCCTCACCCTGGAGGTGGTCTGAAGTTCCAGGGGGAGAGGGGGTGCGGGCAGCAGTGTGACCAGGCTGGGGGTTCTCACCCTTGGTCACCTCGCCATGCCATTCCCCCCGGAACAAATCTCCATGGGCCTCACACACGTTATGCAGGATGCAGCAGGCCAGGATCATGGTGGGCACCACGTCCAGGCTGCAGTCGTTCCTCTTGCTCAGGCATTGCCAGCGCGCCCGCAGGCGAAGAAGCGCCACCGCCGCCCCACGCCACGCCCGCACAAATCGCTACAGCAGGAGACAAAGTAACCAGGTTAAATGTTGATAAACTATTTTTATTTTTTTATTGATTTACTGCAGCAAAACTCTGGGTCTACTACAGTCTAATGTGTAAATTTAGCTCACAACTGTGTAAAACGTCTGAAATGTTGACTGAAATTGGGATTTAAAAAAAAAGATGTTACTACTTTGAGTTTAATCCCTGAGTGATTCTGTTCGGTGTTGTTGAAAATAAAACCTGCCTGGTTGAAAGCCCTCCGGGGCTCCGCGAGCCCTTCTTCCTCCTCATCCTCCTCCTCCTCCTTCTTCTTGGAATAGGCCTTCATCAGCCAGGGCTGGAGGGGGTACCCTGGCTCCCCCAACAACACATATCTGGACAAGACAATGTGCTCTCAGTCAATTTAGCTGGTAGGACACAGGTCACCAGAGGGATAACAATAATAATTGTAGCACTGGACTACTATTGCTGCTCATACTTATACAAGTAATAATGATAGCACTATCTAAAAAGGGAAATAATAATAATAATAATAATATCAATGATACCTCAGGGGCTTTCCCATGAAGCTTGGGGGTGGGTCAGGTGACAGCCCGCCCTCAGAGGCCGACACCCAAAGTGCTGAGTTCTGCAAGATGGCTGTCGGCTCAGTGCTGCCAGGGAAACCAGCACAGACGTCCCAGAACTGACCCAGCCCATTCACAGCCACCTAACAGACAGACAGGAGTGTTACTACCTCACAAACAGACAGATGAATGTTACTATCTCACAGACAGAAAGGCAGTCAGACACAACCATATACTTTAAAACTTCAATTAAATGCCGAGTCTGAAATAGCCACCTGTCCCATTCAATAGCCGGCCATCAGCACACATTTCAGCAAATGTGTGTCTAAATGAATTGTTATCGGCACACGCTCTCCATGGTGCTGAACTGCAAAATCGGGGGTTTATGATAGGCAGCCTAGTTTTTGCAAGTCTGATCTGCGAAGGATGTTATTCTAATGTTTATATTGGGCATACTGGTCACAATAAACGGCGTGGTAGTCTTTTCAACATTTTATTGAGCAAAAATAGACACTTGGCTCAAATAGAAGCCTGTCTCTAATAAGAGCTGGCTGTGTTCAGCGATTGAAGCAAATAAACGCCCAGGCTATTAATTGCAAGAGGTCCTGTCCTACCTGGGAGACCACAGAGAGCCACCCGTCTGGATTGGCGTAGTTGGCCACGTTAGCGGACGGCGTGAGGATGGCAGTGTGGAGGGTTGCCACGGCGCCCACACAGTGAGGGAAGCCCCAGCGAGATAGGAAGTGACGTGCAGAGTCTTCCACTTCCTGTACGCTGGGCGAGCATAGGTAGACGGGCCGGAGTAGTGTGACGATGGCGTGACACACGTCCCTCACACACTTACACACCGTGGAGCTGCCCACGCCAAACAGCCCACTGATGGTGCGGTACTCAATGTTGGACGCCAGCCGCCACAGGGCAACCGCCACACGCTTCTCCAGCGGAAGCGCCCGGCGGAAGTGGGTGTCCTGGCGAGCCAGGCGGGGTTTCAGCTTGCCACAAAGGAAGAAGAAGGTCTCCCGGCTCATGCGGAACTTCTCCAGCCAATCAGAGGGCTGGAACTCAGTCATCACTACCCGCTCCCACCAATCAGTGCACTCCGTGCTGGTCCAGGGTCGGGTACGGATGTCACAGCTGCAGCGCACGTCTCGAGCTGTCAGCATCTGGAGAGAGAAAGAGGGAGAGACAGGGGGGGGGGGGGGGGCTTTGTTTTCACCAGTGATACAAATCAGTATTATAAACCGGGTGGTTTAAGCCCTGAATGCTTATTGGCCGAAAGCCGTGGGTATGACAAAATATTTATTTTTACTGCTCTAATTACGTTGGTAACCAGTTTATAGCAGCAATAAAGCACCTTGGTGGTTGGTGGTATATTGCCAATATACCACGGCTAAGGACGGTATCCAGGCACTCCGCGTTGAGTTGTGCTTAAGAACAGCCCTTAGCCGTGGCATATTGGCCACAGTGGTGACCTGTCATTCAGGGCAGGTGGGGCCCGTTTTGAGCCCACCTGTTTAGCAAAAAATTATACACACACACACACAAAAGTATGTGAAAAGTATTTGCACCCTTCCTGATTTCTTATATTTTTGCACGTCACACAAATGTTTCAGATCATCAAACAAATTGTAATATTACACCAAGATAACCCAAGTGAACACAAAATGCAGTTTTTAAGTGATAGCTTTTTTCCCTTAATAAATAAAAGTATCTGAACCTTCATGGCTCTATGTGACAAAGTAATTTCCCCTCCTTGTTAAATCATTAATTTACTGTGGTTAATCACATTTTTTTGGAAAGCTGAGTTCAATTTCACTAGCCACACCCAGGCCTGATTACTGCAAGACCTGTTGAATCAAGAAATCACTTAAATAGAACCTGTCTGACAAAGTGAAGTAGGCCAAAAGATCTGAAAAAGCAAGACATCATGCCACGATCCAATGAAATTCAGGAACAGATGAGAAACTAAGTAATTGACATCTCAGTCTGGAAAGGGTTACAAAGCCATTTCTAAAGCTTTGGGACTCCAGCGAACCACGGTGAGAGCCATTATCCACAAATGGAGAACATTTGGAACAGTGGTGAACCTTCTCAGGAGTGGCCGGCCTACCAAAATTACCCCAAGAGCGCAGCGACGACTCATCCAAGAGGTCACAAAAGAACCCACAACATAATCTAAAGACCCGCAGGCCTCACTTGCCTCAGTTAAGGTCAGTGTTCATGACTCAACCATAAGAAAGACACTGGGCAAAAAGTTGGCAGAGTTCAAAGGCGAAAACCACTGCTGACCAAAAATAACATAAAGGCTCGTCTCACATTTGGCAAAAAACATCTTGATGATCACCAAGACTTTTGGGGAAATATTCTGTGGACTGACGGGACAAAAGTTGAACTTTTTGGAAGGTGTGCGTCCCGTTACATCTGGCGTAAAAGTAACACAGCATTTCAGAAAAAGAACATCATACCAACAGTCAAATGTGGTGGTGGTAGCGTGATGGTCTGGGGGTGCTTTAGGACCTGGACGACTTGCTGTGATTGATGGAACCATGAATTCTGTTCTCTACCAAACAATCCTGAAGGAGAATGTCCGGCCATCAGTTCATGACCTCAAGCACACATGGTTTGTGCAGCAGGACAATGATCCAAAACACACCAGCAAGTCCACCTCTGATGGCTTAAATTTTTTTTTTTGGAGTGGCCTAGTCAAAGTCCGGACTTGAATCCGCTTGAGATGCTGTGGCGTGACCTTAAAAAGGCAGTTCATGCTCCAAATCCCTCCAATGTGGCTGAATTAAAACAATTCTGCAAAGAAGAGTGGGTCAAAATTGCTCCACAGTGATGTGAAAGACACATTGCCAGTTATCGCAAATGCTTGATTGCAGTTGTTGCTGCTGAGGGTGGCACAACCAGTTATTAGGTTTAGCTTCACGAGGTAGTCACCTGGAATGCATTTCAATTAACAGGTGTGCCTTGTTCAAAGTTAATTTGTGGAATTTCTTTCCTTCTTAATGAGTTTGAGCCAATCAGTTGTGTTGTGACAAGTTAGGGGTGGTATACAGAATATAGCCCTATTTGGTAAAAGACCAAGTCCATATTATGGCAAGAACAGCTTAAATAAGCAAAGAGAAATGTCAGTCCATCATTACTTTAAGACATCAAGGTCAGTCAATGCAGTCAACAACAAAAAAACCATCAAGCGCTATGATGAAACTGGCTCTCATGAGGACCGCCACAGGAAAGGAAGACCCAGAGTTACCTCTGCTGCAGAGGATAAGTTAATTAGAGTTAACTGCACCTCAGATTGCAGCCCAAATAAATGCTTCACAGAGTTCAAGTAACAGACATCTCAACATCAACTGTTCAGAGACTGCGTGAATTAGACCCTCAGGGTCAATTGCTGCAAAGAAACCACTACTAAAGGACACCAATAAGAAGAAGAGACTTTCTTGGGCCAAGAAACACGAGCAATGGACATTAGACCAGTGGAAATCTGTCCTTTGGTCTGATCAGTCCAAACGGGAGAGTTTTGGTTCCAACCGCCATGTCTTTGTGAGACGCAGAGTAGATGAACGGATGATCTCCGCATGTGTGGTTCCCACCGCTAAGCATGGAGGAGGAGGTGTGATGATGTGGGGGTGCTTTGCTGGTGACACTGTCAGTGATTTATTTAGAATTCAAAGCACACTTAACCAGCATGGCTACCACAGCATTCTGCAGCGATACACCATCCCATCTGGTTTGCGCTTAGTGGGACTATCATTTGTTTTTCAACAGGACAATGACCCAAAACACACCTCCAGGCTGTGAAAAGGCTATTTGACCAAGGAGAGTGATGGAGTGCTGCATCAGATGACCTGGCCTCCACAATCACCCAACCTCAACCCAATTGAGATGGTTTGGGATGAGTTGGACCGCAGAGTGAAGGAAAAGCAGCCAACAATTGATCAGGATATGTGGGAACTCCTTCAAGACTGTTGGAAAAGCATTCCTTTGAATAATCTCTAATATATAATATTTGTTTAAAACTGTTTTGGTTACTACATGATTCCATATGTGTTATTTCATAGTTTTGATGTCTTCACTATTATTCTACAATGTAGAAAATAGTAAAAAATAAAGAAAAACCCTTTAATGAGTAGGTGTGTCCAAACTTTTGACTGGTACTGTATATGTATATATATTTTTGTTGTTGCCTGTTTTGCATGTTATTTCGGTATTAATACATGTCACATATCAGTTTGCAAACAATGTATATAAAAAAATGCTTATTGAGTTAATAAAGCCGCATACAAACATGGTTTTTGCTTTCTTGTGTAAGGCAGCTCCAAAATGCAGGTGTTTCAGTCTAGCTCAGTGCTTTCTGTGGTGGTGGGGAAGCCAGCGGAAAATACGGAGCATAGGGGTTGGTAATGTTCTCTAGTTGCGCCGTGATTGGCTCATTGTTCTGTCACTCATGGGGACACTACGTCGCAGCAAAATCTACAGGGAAAACTCAAATTCAAGCCCGTTGGGTGCTGCCATAGATTTACATTAGAAGTTCCCAGCCAATGAGGATCAAGGTCATTGGCCACAGATAAAATCGTGTCAAATCACATTATACCTACCATAGCTTTGATTGGACTGATCATGTCAACATCATACTTTAAAAATCTTAGCTAGCAAGCTAGACAAGTAGTCATCATCATGAATCAAGTCGACAATCTTCAAACCTTGCCGTATGAATAGAAATTATATATAAAACGTATCGGTGCTCATCGGCCATTGGACATAAACATTACACAACAAGTTGGAAATCGCAAATTCAACAATGAGTGGTTTGGAAGGAATCAGTGGCTAACTGCAAGCTTTTCAAAGCAATCACAAGCCTGCTATTCAGTGGAGAGGATGTGTGGTTCAAGTCTGGGTTTAAGGGTCTCTTTTCCAAGCTTAAAAGGATAAACATTCACTCGCAACACACCATGGGCCAGAAAAGGTTGAATATATTGGCCATGCTGTCATTCCAGCATGACTTCTGCTACGTTCAAAACAACTAGAAACTCAGAACTGGGAAATCTCAGACTTCAGTGAGTTCAAGACAACTGGGAACTCTGGAATAAAAACGAGCTCTGACTGGGTAAACCAGGTTTTGAACGGTCATCCAACTCGGAATTCCAAGTAGGGAGCTCTAGAAAGAGGCACGAGTTCCCACCTGAAGATCACTGATGTCATGATTCAACCTTGTTTTTATCCAAGTTCACAGTTGTCTTGAAAGAACCATAATTCCAGAGAATGGCAGACTTCGATGACAAAAATGTGCCCAAGAAGGACTGCCGCGCCACCTTCCTGTTCAAGTGAGCACAGCACAACAGGTTGAGTCCAAAAATGTCTTGTATGCTGGTGCATAAATGATGTAATATGCCAGCTTACTGTCTTACTGTAGCTAAGAAAGTAATACTAAGTGCATGTTGTGCAGTAAGCTGTTAGTAGCCCATGTGCCTCACCCTAATAATTTGGTCCCTTTCCCCCTCATAACTTAGCCTACTTTTCTGACTTGGTGGTGCACATGTAGCCTATAGCCTGCTTAAGATAAATGTAATCATTGAATAATGTAAGAGTTTTCATTGTCTGCTTATATGCCCCCTTTATTTATCCTACAGTTCTGACGGTGTACAGGGAGAATACTGTAAGAACGGCCCATGTCCTGAATTCTGTCGCTGTACATTTCAAAAGTGCTGAAGAAATATTGACTACGTCCGTCCTAGCTCGCTCATTAATGTCTTAATCGAAAATACAGACCTCTTAACCGCTTGTCGTCCCCTTATATCATAGTTTATACATCTCAAATGTCAGTAGAAAACACATTTTGTTTAAGCAAGTCAGCCATATCAGCTATGTTTCTTTTTTTGAAGGCAGTAAATGAGGCTAAATTAACCGTTTCACTGCCAGACAAGGCTCTGCCGATAGCCAGTTGTAGCGGTGGTAAGGATTCACTCCATGGTGCTGAAAAGACAGCTCTGCTGTTGAGACATCTTTATGAACAGTGCCTTTGGAAAGTATTCAGACCCATTTACTTTTTCCACATTTTGTTATGTTACAGCCTTATTCTAAAATGTATTAAATACATTTTAAAAATCCTCATCAATCTACACACAAAACCCCATAATGACAAAGCCAAAAGAGGTTTTTAGAAATGTTTGCAAAGTTAAAAATAAAAAACTGAAATAGCGTTTTTATACAAGTATTCAGAACCTTTGCTATGAGACAAAAAATTGAGCTCTGTTCCCATTGATCATCCTTGAGATGTTTCTACAACTTGATTGGAGTCGACCTGTGGTAAATTCAATTGATTGGACATGATTTGGAAAGGCACACACCTGTCTATATAAGGTCCCACATTGCATGTCAGAGCAAAAACCAAGCCATGAGGAATTGTCCGTAGAGCTCCGAGACAGGATTGTGTCGAGGCACAGATCTGGGGAAGGGTACCAAAACATTTCTGCAGCATTGAAGGTCCCCAAGAACACAGTGGCCTTCATCATTCTTAAATGGAAGAAGTTTGGAACCACCAAGTCTCTTCCTAGAGCTGGCCGCCCTGACAAACTGAGCAATCAGCGGAGAAAAGGTCTTGGTCAGGGAGGTGACCAAGAACCCGATGGTCACTCTGACAGAACTCCAGAGTTCCTCTGTAGAGATGGGAGAACCTTCCAGAAGACCAACCATCTCTACAGCACTCCACCAATCAAGCCTTTATGGTAGAGTAGCCAGACGGAAGCCACTCCCCAGTGTAAGGTACAACATCCCGCTTGGAGTTTGCCGTAAGGCACCTAAAGACTCTCAGACCATGAGAAAGAAGATTCTCTGGTCTGATGAAACCAAGACTGAACTCTTTGGCCTGAATGCCAATCGTCATGTCTGGAGGAAACCTGGCCCCATCCCTAAGGTGAAGCATGGTGGTGGCAGCCTCATGCTGTGGGGATGTTTTTCAGGGGCAGGGACTGGGAGACTAGTCAGGGTTGAGGCAAAGATGAACGGAGCAAAGTACAGAGAGTTCCTTGATGAAAACCTGATCCAGAGAGCTCAGGACCTCAGACTGGGGAGAAGGTTCATCTTCCAACAGGACAATGACCCTAAGCACACAGCCAAGACAACGAAGGAGTGGCTTCGGGACAAGTCTCTGAATGTCCTTGAGTGGCCCAGCCAGAGCCCGGACTTGAACCCGATCAAAAATCTCTGGAGAGACCTGAAAATAGCTGTGCAGCAACACTCCCCATCCAACCTGACAGAGCTTGAGGATCTGCAGAGAAGAATGGGAAAAACTATCCAAATACAGGTGTGCCAAGCTTGTAGCGTCATACCCAAGAAGACTTGAGGCTGTAATCACTGCGTCAACAAAGTATTGAGTAAAGGGTATTAATACTTATGTAAATGTAATAGTTTTATATTTTTTTATAAATTAGCAAAAAAATTCTAAACTTGGTTTTGCTTTGTCATTTTCGGTAATTGTGTGTAGATTGATGAGCATTTAAAAAAAATCAATTTTATAATACGGCTGGAACCTAAGAAAATGTGAAAAAAGTCAAGGGCTCTGAATACTTTCCAAAGGCACCGTAGGCCCTAACATTTTGTGGGTACCGTTTGTCACCGTTATAGTGCAATTAATGTATTGTTTACTGTTGTGCCATGCATCAAAAAAAAAAAGGGGGGTTTTCCCCTCCAAGATTTACATGCTAAAATTGCCACTAATTGGCCATATACCACATGCCCTCGTGATTTATTGCTTATGGGCGCTGTTAAAGTAAGTTTTGCTCGGTCATTGTGGACTGGTAAGTATCTGCATCTGGTGCATGTCTGAATCCAGCAATATAAAGTTGCTTTTGAGACTTTCGTTTTAAGCCTATCCAAAACCTTCACCATTCGGAGTTAATGCCTAAACGTAACCTTAAACACTTCTTAATTTGACGTTTACAACCACTTCGAAATTAGAAGTTTGAGAAACATGGTTGAACGTCTAATGTGACACAGAGTTTATTGCTTTGTCTATGCGTGTGCGTTTAACTACTCGTGTATGGAACGCAGTCCAATGCACTTTAATATAAATTGCTTGGTTTAGCTTTATCAGATTACAGTACCATGAGCATTCGCCTCTGCCTTTGGAAGAAGTACTGTCTGTGGCGGATACGTCTCTTCACCTCATTGAGTCTCTGTGTATCCGCGTTGTTTAAGTCTCTTCGGCGCTTCATCAGCATATAGGTCATGAGAAACATAAACGGCTGAAGCTTGTCTTCATCAGCCATTTTAATATCTTTCAACAGTTGAAGAGCTTCTCACAAATGGACAAAAGCAAACATGAATTCTAACCATTGAGGTATATAAGGTTCTAACGTGCAATGGGCGGTTCGGTCGTGAACTCGGTTGCAGGAAGATTAGAACAACACCAGGTTGAACTTCCGGTAGAATTTTCCCATGAATTTCAAAATAAAAGTTTTACTGCTAATGCAAAATATTATAGCGAACAGATTAGGCTATATTTTGTCCACAAAAAAAGTACTTGAATAAATCTGATTTACTTTTACTTAACAAGACGAACAGTTTAGGAATAGGATGTTGATCTCAGTATTTTAACCAACCAACCACCAAAGAATAAAGATATGATCAAACATGTCCAATGTTATCCATCATAGTAATCATGTACAATAACGGAAACGGAGGCATTCAAATGACATCCATTAAAAAAACAACTTTAATAAAACAAGATATGTACTTTGATGAATTCAGTCAAAAACAGATGTGATATATTTAAATACTGTATTTTAAACAAATAGCAGTTTTGGTGGGCTTTCTGTACATATAGACGACAGTGTCCCAAATGTCGCAGGGACTGCAGTCTTAAGAAATCACTAAATATTCTGAGTAATACACAGTGGTGTGGGCTAACTGAAGCCAGCAGTGTCCTGGAGGGTAGGTCGCTACAAGTGGAAGGTAGTGTCACGCCCTGACCTTAGAGATCCTTTTTATTCTCTATTTTGTTAGGTCAGGGTGTGACTAGGGTGTTGTACTCTAGTTTTGTATTTCTATGTTGGCCTGATATGGTTCCCAATCAGAGGCAGCTGTATCTCGTTGTCTCTGATTGGGGATCGTATTTAGGCAGCCTTTTCCCACCTGTTGTTTGTGGGATCTTATTTTGAGTCAGTGCATGTTGCACCGCTGTCGTCATGGTTGGTTTGTTGGGTTCTTTCTTTTTTTGGGTTGTAAAAGTTTCACAAAAATAAAATGTGGAACTCAGAGCACGCTGCGCCTTAGTCTTTCTCTACACACAATCGTGACAGACGATCCCACCACCAACAGACCAAGCAGCATGCCCAGGAGGAGCAGGGATCCTGGGCCTGGGAGGAAAGCCAGGAGTAGAGGACATCCTGGACTTGGGAGGAAATAATGGCAGGAGACAAAAGCCTGCCATGGAAACAGGCGGAAGCAGCGAAGAAGGAATGTCGACGACGCCAGGGTGCACGGCCAGGACGCGAGCCCAAAAGACAACCCAAATTTCTTTTTTGGGGGGGGCACATGTAGTGGTCGGCGGTGCCGAGGGGTGAGCCAGTCGGGGAGTCGAGTGAGGAACTCAACGAAAGATTCCTGAGAGAGGTGTTGGCGTTGAGAGCGCTGCAGAGCGGGAGTGCTGAGGAGCGTGACACGAGTCCGGTGTCATATGCACCAGTTTCACACATCTGGCCTCCAGTGCGCCTCCCCAGTCCTGTGTCTCCTCCATACACTCACCCTGAGGTCTGTGTCGCCGTTCCAGTACAATGTGTGCCGGTTCTACGCACCGGGTCTCCAGTGCGCCTCCACAGCCCAGTGCGTCCTGTGCCAGCCCCCCGCACTTGTGCGAAGGTGGTCATCTGTCCAGGACGCGTTGTGCCAGCTCGATGCTCCAGACCTCCAGTGCGCCGCCACGGTCCAGTACATCCTGCACCAGCTCTACGCTCTGTATCTCCGGTGTGCCTCCACAGTCCAGTACGTCCTGTGCCTGCTCCTCACACTCGCCCTGAAGTGCATGTCACCAGTCTGGCGCCACCTGTTCCAGCTCCACGCACCAGGCCTCCAGTGCACCTTCCCAGTCCGGCGCTTCCGGCGACAGTTCCCAGTCCGGCGCTTCCGGCGACAGTTCCCAGTCCGGCGCTTCCGGCGACAGTTCCCAGTCCGGCGCTTCCGGCGACAGTTCCCAGTCCGGCGCTTCCGGCGACAGTTCCCAGTCTGGCGCTTCCGGCGACGGCCCACGGTTCGGAGCGAGGTCTATGTCCCGCACCGGAGCCGCCAGCGAGGTTAGATGCCCACCCGGACCCTCCCCTATAGAGTCAGGTTTGCGGCCGGAGTCCGCACCATTGGGGGGGGGGGGGGGGGGGGGGGGTACTGTCACGCCCTGACCTTAGAGATCCTTTTTATTCTCTATTTTGTTAGGTCAGGGTGTGACTTGGTTTGGTACTCTAGTTTTGTATTTCTATGTTGGCCTGATATGGTTCCCAATCAGAGGCAGCTGTATCTCGTTGTCTCTGATTTGGGATCATATTTAGGCAGCCTTTTCCCACCTGTTTGTGGGATCTTATTTTGAGTCAGTGCATGTTGCACCTCTGTCGTCACGGTTTGTTGGTTGTTTTTTATTTTTTTGTTGTTGGTTGTAAAATTTTCACTAAAATAAAATGTGGAACTCGGAGCACGCTGCGCCTTGGTCCTTCTCTACACACAATCGTGACAGGTAGAATGTTGTTAGAAAATCTGGTTCTGATGTTTTTCCCTCAACACAGGGGCACTATCAAGTTGTCACCTTCTTGCTTCATCTATAGTGTTGTGTTGTCACAAGTAAAAAGAGACATTACAAATTATTTCATTTTCAAATATATAAAAACAAGGGGCCCAGTGAGTTCAGACCTTGGCGCCTTAACTCGTATTCATGTTGTGATATGCGAACAAAGAAATATACAGAAAATGATGACACAATGACAGTTTTCTATTTGTTGTGAAAGCATCTCATGTCAAGTTTACTTTGAAAAAGAAGCAACTGCCACTGTTTACTATCAAATCAAATGTATTTATAAAGCCCTTCTTACATCAGATGATATCTCAAAGTGCTGTACAGAAACCCAGCCTAAAACCCCAAACAGCAAGCAATGCAGGTGTAGAAGCACGGTGGCTAGGAAAACTCCCTAGAAAGGCCAGAACCTTGGAAGGAACCAGGCTATGAGGAGTGGCCAGTCCTCTTCTGGCTGTGCCGGGTGGAGATTATAACAGAACCTGGCCAAGATGTTCAAATGTTCATAGATGACATACAGGGTCAAATAATAATCACAGTGGTGGTCGAGGATGCAACAGGTCAGCACCTCAGGAGTAAATGTCAGTTGGCTTTTCATAGCCGATCATTCAGAGTATCTCTACCGCTCCTTTCAACTCTAGAGAGTTGAAAACAGCAGGTCTGGGACAGGTAGCACGTCTGCTGAACAGGTCAGGGTTCCATAGCCGCAGGCAGAACAGTTGAAACTGGAGCAGCAGTACGGCCAGGTGGACTGGGGACAGCAAGGAGTCATCAGACCAGGTAGTCCTGAGGCATGGTCCTAGGGCTCAGGTCCTCCGAGAGAGGAAGACAGAAAGAGAAAGAATTAGAGACATCATACTTAAATTCACACAGGACACCGGATAAGACAGGAGAAATACTCCAGATATAACAGATTGACCCTAGCCCCCGACACATAAACTACTGCAGCATAAATACTGGAGGCTGAGACAGGAGGGGTCAGGAGACACTGTGGCCCCATCTGACGATACCCTCGGACAGGGCCAAACAGGCAGGATATAACCCCACCCACTTTGCCAAAGCACAGCCCCCACACCGCTAGAGGGATATCTTCAACCACCAACTTACCATCCTGAGACAAGGCTGAGTATAGCCCACAAAGATCTCTGCCACGGCACAACCCTAGGGGGGGCGCCAACTATAACATTTCTCCCCTGTGTGGACAATCTGATGGTATTTTAAATGGCTATGGAAGGCAAAGCATTTATTGCATATTGGACACCTGTATGATTTCTTCCAAGCGTGTATGGTCTTATTAATTCTAAAGCCCTGTGATCGAGTGAAGCATTTTCCACAGTCTATGCAGCAATATAAGGTTTCTCCAATCTGTGAGATATCATGTGTGTCTTTAAGTTTAGTTTCTGGTTGATGCATTTGCCACAGTCTTTGCAGCAATATAATTTCTCTCTTGTATGTATCTCTGTATGTTTTTCGCCAAGTCTTCCTTTCTTTCAAAACATTGCCACAGACTTTACAGTAATTTGGTTTCCTTGAGTGCACACTTGAATGTCTGGTTAAGCATACCTTCGTTCTGTGGAATTTGCCACATTTTCATCTATGTGACTGGTTTAATCATATTTGAAATTGCTCACTGTGAAATTTCAGAGTTTCCTAATTCCTACCAGCACATGAATGTGGCATACGTCGTTCAGTGACAAACACATCTAGAGCTATAATTTGGTCGTCACTAGCGTCTATTTCTATAGAAGAAGCCCATTTTTATAGAGAAGACCATTTTATGCTCAGCTTCTTAACTATCTCCTCAATATGCTTTTTAAAAGACAGCTTTTCATCAATCCAAAAGAAGAGTAGTTTTTATATAGCTAAAGGAGAAGGATTACCATATTTATTGTCTTCAGGAAATTCATTTCAAATCTTTTGATGAAGTGGCCTGGGAAAAATAATGGGATGGTAAAATCTATTTCAGTCATGAGTTAAGAAATTCTAAAGATGTTATTATCCGATTCAAAAACAATTTGGACCTTCAGGTACAATCTGTTAAATCAGATCCTCAACGAAGATGGATTGCCTTGAATATAATACTGCATAATGAAGAGTTATGGCTCATACATTTATATGGACCGAATAATGACAATCCAAGCTTATTTGAAAATATTTATAATAATCAAATTAGTCTCCTTAGAAACAAATAACTCTATTGTAATGGTAGGGGATTCCAATACAAGTACATCAATACACCGTAAAGGCAATCATATTACTTACCAACGTTCACCCTCTGGCTCTCAAAGACATTCTGAATATTATAGACACGTTAAGAATTTACGGATATTTGGAAGCTTAAAAACCCAGATCTCGTAAAATATACTTGGAGGAGGCTTAATCAATCTAGTCTGATAGATTTTTTTTATGGTATCCTTGTATATGTTGCCAAAAGTGAAAAAAGTACGGATTGAGGATCGAATGCCACGGCACAACCCCAGACTTTCCTCGAGGACGGGGATATTGGAAATTTAACCAGGGTTTATTGACTGACTACTTTCTTTACAAAAACAAAGGAATAACAGACTTTTTCTTGCACAATACAGGTTCAGTGTAGGCACGTATCGTATGGGATGCCTTTACGTGTGCCCTTAGAGGCCATTCAATTGCATTTTCATCCCAAAAACAGAATCCGTCAATGGTGTAAATAAATGTAATACAGAAGCATTGAATAATCCAGACGCAAAACAAAAGGAGTTTGAGGAACTTATTCAGGAAAGATCGGTTTCATTTATCTAAAAAAACAGCAAATTGGATGGAGAATGGCAAAAAATGCACCAACCTTTCCCTAAACCTTCAATATAGAACTGCTACCAAAAAGAACCTACAATTGTTTTTACAAACATGGAGAAATCCTTCTCACCAACAGAGATTTTGAATGACGTAAAATATTTTAACAAATGTTATTTTGTCAAGTTTCTTCAACCTCACTTGAGAATACGTTTTGTAATATCCTTCTCCCCCAAAAATTATGTTAAACTATCTTCAACACAGTTTTTGGTGAAGGCCTAATTACACATGATGAACTATGGTTGGTAATTGATTCCTTTCAGATGAGGAAAACCCCTCGTCTGAAGGCAATCCAATATAGATTTATCAAACTTATGAATTTCTGAAATAATAAATAACGTTTACTTCTGACAACTTTGAATTGCTAAGAGGCTTAAAACAAGGCTGCCCTCTGTCACCATATCTATTTTATTATGGCCATTGAATTGTTAACATTAAATGAATTACATAAAGATTAGGATGTCGTACGAACATGAAGTTCATTTGTAATCGGTATCGGTTTTAATTGAAAATAAACGAATCAGTAAAATGATAGGGAAACAGCATTGTTTTTCTTATTAGTCAAGGTCGCCTTGATAACCATTATCCACATTTTACTATAAACTGACCACACTGATCAACACATTGTTAGGAGAGGGAGTCATGGGGTGTCTGTGTGTGGTATTGAGAATTATTTATCTACCTAGACTAGTTCTGACTGCTTCAGATGAAGCGGATCTGTGTGTGTGTGTGTGTGTGTGTGTGTGTGTGTGTGTGTGTGTGTGTGGTGTGTGTGTGTGTGTGTGTGTGTATATGTTCCGTGGTCCTGTGTGTTTGTAGATCAGGGTGGTAGGAGTTATGAAAATAACATTACCCAGAATACACCTCTCTCGGGTCATAGGTTGACCCCTTGGGGGATTGTGGGAAGGCCTGGCTGCGGTGGAGAGTGGATCTTGGAGAGGAGAAGTGTGTGTGTGTATGATGAACCTGACTTAAGACGGGAAGATGTGTTTGTGAGTGATGTCATAGCAACCGTAACTTTAATATTGCGGATAGATTGTGGCTTCTATCAATGTAATTGTCTGTATCATTTCCAATCCCCCATATATTTTATGAGTAAATGAACTCAGCAAAAAAAGAAACGGCCCCTTTTTCAGGACCCTGTCTTTCAAAGATAATTCTTAAAAATCCAAAAGACTTCACAGATATTCATTGTAATGGGTTTGAACACTGTTTCCCATGCTTGTTCAATGAACCATAAACAATTAAGGGCCTAAAAGTTAAGGGATTAAAGACAAAAGTACCAATATATGCTATTGACTCAAGTTCTCTTGAGTCCTCAATCTTCAACCTTGAAGGGGCTCATTGAGGACCTGGATAATTTCTCCAGTTTCTCTGGTCTTAAACCCAACTACAGTTGAAATAGGAAGTTTACATACATCTTAGCCAAGTACATTTTAAGGTCAGTTTTTAACAATTCCTGACATTTAATCCGAGTAAAAATTCCCTGTCTTAGGTCAGTTAGGATCACTAATTTATTTTAAGAATGTGAAATGTCCGAATAATCGTAGAGAGAATTAATTATTTCAGCTTTTATTTATTTCATCACATTCCCAGTGGGTCAGAAGTTTACATACACTCAATTAGTACTTGGTAGCATTGCCTTTAAATTGTTTAACTTGGGCCAAACGCTTTGGGTAGCCTTCCACAAGCTTCCCACAATAAGTTGGGTGAATTTTGGCCCATTCCTCCTGAATGTAGTCCTCCTTGCTCAAACATGCTTTTTCAGTTCTGCCCACAAATTTTCTATAGGATTGAGGTCAGGGCTTTGTGATGGCCACTCCAATACCTTGACTTTGTTGTCCTTAAGCCATTTTGCCACAACTTTGGAAGTATGCTTGGGGTCATTGTCCATTTGGAAGTTCCATTTGTGACCAAGCTTTAACTTCCTGACTGATGTCTTGAGATGTTGCTTCAATATATCCAGATAATTTTCCTGCTTCATGATGCCATCTATTTTGTGAAGTACACCAGTCCCTCCTACAGCAAAGCACCCCCACAACAGGATGCTGCCACCTCCATGCTTCACGGTTTTGATGGTGTTCTTCGACTTGCAAGCCTCCCCATTTTTCCTCCAAACATAACGATGGTCATTATGGCCAAACAGTTCTATTTTTGTTTCATCAGACCAGAGGACATTTCTCCAAAAAGTACAATCTTTGTCCTCATGTGCAGTTGCAAACCGTGGTCTGGCTTTTCTATGGCGGTTTTGGAACAGTGGCTTCTTCCTTGCTGCGCGGCCTTTCAGGTTATATCGATATAGGACTCGTTTTACTGTGGATATAGATACTTTTGTACCTGTTTCCTCCAGCATCTTCACAAGGTTCTTTGCTGTTGTTCTGGGATTGATTTGCACTTTTCGCACAAAAGTACGTTCATCTCTAGGAGACAGAACGTGTCTCCTTCCTGAGCGGTATGACGGCTGCGTGGTCCCATGGTGTTTATACTTGCGTACTATTGTTTGTACAGATGAAGGTGGTACCTTCAGGCATTTGGAAATTGCTCCCAAGGATGAACCAGACTTGTGGAGGTCTAAACATTTTTTGTCTGAGGTCTTGGCTGATTTCTTTTCATTTTCCCATGATGTCAAGCAAAGCGGCACTGAGTTTGAAGGTAGGCCTTGAAATACATCCACAGGTACACCTCCAATTGACTCAAATGATTTCAATTAGCCTATCAGAAGCTTCTAAAGCTTCCATAAAATGGAATTTTCCAAGCTGTTTAAAGGCACAGTCAACTTAGTGTATTGTATGTAAACTTCTAACCAACTGGAATTGTGATACAGTGAATTATAGTTGAAATAATCTGTCTGTAAACAATTGTTGGAAAAATTACTTGTGTCATGCACAAAGTCGATGTCCTAACCGAGTTGCCAAAACAAACTATAGTTAACAAGAAATTTATGGAGTGGTTGAAAAACGAATGACTCTAACCTAAGTGTATGTAAACTTCCGACTTCAACTGTGTATTACGGATTGGGTCTCTAAAAGATGCAAACTTTAAATTGCCATGTGGTCTCCCGATTTTAAATGGGCGGATGGTGACGATCATGTGTTTGATGTAACATATCCTGGAAAAGTTGAGCGATCTTGCAACTATTAACTTCGATCAAAAGCAAAATAGATAGAATCTTGAAACAGTGGAAAGGGAAACACCTATCCATTTAAGGGAAGATTTCCCTGATTAATTCTCTCATGATATTGCAGTTTACCTATTTATTCCATGGCTCTACCATCTCCAGGAGAATCCTTTTTCAAATCATGGGGGGGAAAAAAATTCACATTATTTGGAATGGCAAACCAGATAAAGTTAAACGAGCATATTTATATAACCAATATGAGTTTGTAGGGATAAAACTATTAAGGCATTAAACCTCTCTTAAAGCCTCCATTGTATCTACATCCAAATTGGTTTTCTAGCAAGCTACTAAGAGAGGCCAATCCTGTTTGAGTGGGCTCTATGCCTGTTTGCATATTAAAACCTTACATTTTCATTGGATTCACAATGGATCCCTGTTTTAAAGTATCCTCCTTTTTTAAGTATTACAATTTCTACCTCCAGAAAAGGCAAATCTAATATTAATGCAAATAATATGGCTAAACTCCAATGTACTGATAGAGGAAAAAAAACTGTTGTCAAAAGGATTGACAGCAGTACAGTATAAGAATTCTAGTCATTTGGGAAGAGGTTTTGGATGTCCCAATACCTTGGCATCGGGTCTATGAACTGACAAACAACAATTGACACATCAATCCTTTTGTTTCAATTTAAGCTATTACAAATACTTCCTACAAAAAGAACGCTCAATATATATGGGACATTGAACAGTCAGCCTTGTGCAGACTCTGCTACGAGGAAGCAGAATCACTAGAATATATTTTCTGGTTCTGTCTATTGGTGGCTCACTTTTGGAGTCAGGTCCAGGGATGGTTGTTACAGTGAGGAAAAAAAGTATTTGATCCCCTGCTGATTTTGTACATTTGCCCACTGACAAAGAAATGATCAGTCTATAATTTTAAATATAAAAATCCAGAAAAACGCATGTCAAAAATGTTATAAATTGATTTGCATTTTAATAAGGGAATTGAGTATTTGACCCTTCTGCAAAACATGACTTAGTACTTGGTGGCAAAACCCTTGTTGGCAATCACAGAGTTCAGACGTTTCTTGTAGTTGGCCACCAGGTTTGCACACATCTCAGGAGGGTTTTTGTCCCACTCCTCTTTGCAGATCTTCTCCAAGTCATTAAGGTTTCGAGGCTGACGTTTGGTACCTCGAACCTTCAGCTCCCTCCACAGATTTTCTATGGGATTAAGGTCTGGAGACTGGCTAGGCCACTCCAGGACCTTAATGTGCTTCTTCTTGAGCCACTCCTTTGTTGCCATGGCCGTGTGTTTTGAGTCATTGTCATGCTGGAATACCCATCCACGACCCATTTTCAATACCCTGGCTGAGGGAAGGAGGTTCTCACCCAAGATTTGACGGTACATGGCCCCATCCATTGTCCCTTTGATGCGGTGATGTTGTCCTGTCCCCTTAGCAGAAAAACACCCCCAAAGCATAATGTCTCCACCTACATGTTTGACGGTGGGGATGGTGTTCTTGGGGTCATAGGCAGCATTCCTCCTCCTCCAAACACGGCGAGTTGAGTTGATGCCAAAGAGCTCCATTTTGGTCTCATCTGACCACAACACTTTCACCCAGTTGTCCTCTGAATCATTCAGATGTTCATTGGCAAACTTCAGACGGGCATGTATATGTGCTTTCTTGAGCAGGGGGACCTTGCGGGCGCTGCAGGATTTCAGTCCTTCACGGCGTAGTGTGTTACCAATTGTTTTCTTGGTGACTATGGTCCCAGCTGCCTTGAGATCATTGACAAGATCCTCCCGTGTAGTTCTGGGCTGATTCCTCACCGTTCTCATGATCATTGCAACTCCACGAGGTGAGATCTTGCATGGAGCCCCAGGCCGAGAGAGATTGACAGTTCTTTTGTGTTTCTTACATTTGCGAATAATCGCACCAACTGTTGTCACCTTCTCACCGAGCTGCTTGGCGATGGTCTTGTAGCCCATTCCAGCCTTGTAGGTCTACAATCTTGTCCCTGACATCCTTGGAGAGCTCTTTGGTCTTGGCCATGGTGGAGAATTTGGAATCTGATTGATTGCTTCTGTGGACAGGTGTCTTTTATATAGGTAACAAGCTGAGATTAGGAGCACTCCCTTTAAGAGTGTGCTCTAATCTCAGCTCGTTACCTGTATAAAAGACACCTGGGAGCCAGAAATCTTTCTGATTGAGATGGGGTCAAATACTTATTTCCCTCATTAAAATGCAAATCAATTTTTACAAATTTTTGACATGCGTATTTCTGGATTTTTTTGTTGTTATTCTGTCTCTCACTGTTCAAATAAACCTACCATTAAAATTATAGACTGATCGTTTCTTTGTCAGTGGGCAAACGTACAAAATCAGCAGGGGATCAAATACTTTTTTCCCCTCACTGTATGCCATAATATCAGGGACATGGAAACTGTATTGTTAGGAGATCGTGTTTTTTCAGATCAGTCAATGGGAAATATGATTATACTCTTGGGTAAAGTATTTATTTTTTTGGCAATATCGGTAGAAATGTTACAAGGACTCAAAAGACATCATAGTAAAATGGAGGGATGTATTGCAAAAGGAAATATAAAAATGGCATTATACCGGGAAAGATGGGTTAATCTGTAGACATTGGAGGGTTGGATTTACTATCAGAATGAATGGTGGATTGGCCGCTGTGGGTGAAAATCCAGCACTTGAAGCAAGGGGAAATTAGCAATACATGTATAATTGTTTAAATACAGGTCTCGTAGATGTGAGCGAAAATAGCTGTAAGTAGCAGTAGAAGTATTGTTGTCCATTAGTTTACTCCAAGAAGGGTAGGGATGGTAGGGTAACATTGCATTTTACATGTCATTGGAACAAATACAAGAACAGAGTTTGGTTAAGTTGGTATGTATATGAGCAATACGAGTCTAAAACCACAGAATATTAAACTGGTCATCCAAAAGTTACAATGATTTCAGCCAATTTTTCCTACTGTATGCATCTTACACAAATAGGCCAAATAAAACATGATCATCATACAGTATGCTGTATAAAGAGTTTGGATAACTTTCTATGGATCTAATTTAACTGCACTGTATATAAGTATCTGAATATGTAATAGTGTGTAACCCCAGGAAGAGTAGCTGCTGCATGTGCAACAGCTAATGGGGATCCTAATAAACTAAACTATGGATGTAAATTGTTTCTCTATGGCTGTGGACACTTCTAGAATCTTCCCCGTGATGACAGAGACCTAATCTGCAGCCATTATCCAATCGTTGCCTCTTTCACCACGTGTGCGCAGACACCATTCTGTTGGGAGGCGTGGTAACTGGTGTTTAGGACCATCTTGGTAGGCACATTGTCGTAGATACGGTTGTCGTGGCGAGGCAGGAAGCCCCTCTGCAGCTTGTGCTCCAGGTGCATGTGGTTCTGAGGGGGGAGACCAAGGCACGCTCTGAAAGGGAAAAGGGATACCTAGTCAGTTGCAAAACTGAATGCATATAACCACAGAGACCGGTACAACATTATTATTGGACAAGAGACAGGAAGTTCAGTAACAAACATTACGATTGGTGACCACTAAGACAAATCCCTAACAAGACAGGGTGGTATGTGTTCTGACCTCATGATGTTCTCAATGCAGGCTCTCTGTCTGAAGTAGGCATTGACCAGCGGGGCCCCAGGGGGGACGAGGGGAGCTTTGCACATGAAGGAGAGGATAGCCAGGACACTGTGGAAGGACTGGAAGGTCTCTGATCCTTGGGGCCGAACACATACACGCTGACACAACTCTGTGAGGAGGACCAGGTCCAGGATGATAGGGCTGGCTAGCAGAGAGTCCTGGAGAGAGACACCTTTGTTAGAAAAATCAGGTTGAGGTGTAGGTGTGTGTGTGTGTGTGTGAGACTCACCTCACAGGTGTTGTGCATTGCGATAGTGTTGGTTCCTCCCATCATGATCTCAGAGGTGTATTCATCCATCGCCCTCTTACTGTCCCCCACATACGGCACATACTTAATCACCACCTACACACACGCACAGCAAGACAACTGAGTCAAGTAATTCTCAAGAAAAACTATGGATACTTTCTGCCACATCGTAAAAGAAACGCAATGCTATTGATATCTACCAGGTATGAAAAAACACACAAACATTCAACTCTTAACACAGATCAGGTTTCTCTGTGTTACACACACACACAAAAAACACCCGCAAACTTACACAGTGGTCAGGTTTCTCCCCTTTGCGGTACAGTATAGGGTTGGAGTTGACCATGTCATCCACCACATTGCTCTTGGAGATCTCCTTGGAGCGGAACTGCTGCGGTGCCGAGAGGTTCATACCATCGTTGTTGCCAAGGTGATTGTAGCTGACAATGGAGGTGGGCTGTCATGGCAACAGACGGCAACACGTAGCCTGGTGTTTACACACATGAAATTGCCCTTATACCTGGGTACTACCGTTGTAATAACAGTTTTAACATGTTGTATAGTAATTTTAGAATAACTTAGTAATTGTATAATTATGTACTTTGTCATTATACAAGTGGAACGGGGACTGTTCATATAACAGAAGTCCGATTAAAGTGAATGAAACATCAAATGGACTGGGTCGACCTCTCACCTTGATCCCAGCACTGATGAGGAAGTCGACCAGGACTGACTTGATCTTTGTCTGACCAGACTTGAAGTCATCTCCTGCTATGAACACGTTTCTCTCCACAGCCAGCTCTATCGCCCCAGGGACAAACGTGTTCTGGGGAGAACCGTTAATGTAGGCACAGCCCTCCAGGATACTGGCTACGGCAAACAAAGTAGAGGGAGACACCTCCCCACCTGACTGATAGAGACAGAGAGAGAGAGTGTAAAAGGGAGAGAGAGAGAGAGTGTAAAAGGGAGAGAGAATAGATCTGTCAGATCTCTACCTGTATGGCAGCCAGGAGATTCTTGGCCGTGTCGTTGACCCCGGCTGTGAGGTCACAGAAACGTTCGGTGTTGGCCGTCCACAAAACGATGACCTTGTCCACGCCGCTTGAATGCCGGAAGTCCTGAATGTCTGCTCTGATCTGCTTCACCTGGAGGGAGAGAGAGAAGAATCACTACTCAGACACACAGAGACACATAGGGTCTATGGGTTAAGAGATAAAGGGTTAGGGGACAGGGTGTACGAGGCACACACACACACACACTACTTGGGATTGGGCGTACCTGTTCAGCCATGGTCCCTTTCAGAACGTTGTCTGCTCGGCCCGCCTGGTTGGCAGCTATGAATTCTGGGATATAGATGGAGGCTCGGGGTCGGAGGTTGCTCATGTGTGGGCGGAGCTTCTCCTGGAGGGACCAATCAAGGACCTCGGCTCTCTCCATCGCACTGCCCAGGTCCATGGATGAGATGTCCCAGCCTGACACACACACTCTTTATTTAATTAGTTAGCTAACGTTTTACAAACCTAATGTCTCTTCAAAGAAAACCCGTCAGACAGGCCCAAAAGAAGATAGAGGACCAGTTAGACTAGAGGACCAGAGGTGTGTACTGTATCTCTGCCTCCAGGGCAGTGCTGAATAATGGTGCTAGATAAACTGATAGAGTTAAACAGGAGGTTAAATAACCAGCCTGGCAGAGAGACATTCCACATGAAGCCTTTTACCTTCTCCTTCTCCACAGTGGCCCATGAAGAACTGACCTAGTGTCAGCATTCCTTCTCTGATTACATATAGACACACACACACCCATAGACAGACATGCACACATACACACACACACACACACACACACACACACACACACACACACACACACACACACACACACACACACACACTCCTTTACCATCAAAGACGATATCATTAGGGTGCACCATGGGTAGGAGGTCACGGAACGGAATGTTAACTTCCTTTCCATCTGGCCCCGGCCCTAAACACACAGTTGAGGACTGGAAGAGGGAACCGTAGTAGTTGGCTTTCTGGGAAGGGGGAGGGGGGTTCGAAAAGGGGGAGAGGGTAATAAAACAGAGACAAAACAAAAGTATTGAATAATAACAACATATTAAATCAGTGGTATTCAAACTTTTTCTACGGGGACTCCTTTTTTCCAACCAGAATTTCAGCCAACCCCACTCAAAATCTAATGACACAACCTTAATTTACCATTTACATTTTTTTTGGGGGGGGGGGGATTTGTACATCAACAAATAACCTTCAATTCACTACATTTTCATCTCTCTTATCAGAATTAAGAAAACCAATAAATAAATGCACTCAATTATTTTTCAAATGATCTTTTTCAAAAACGTTTTATATTATCCTATACAATAATGTTCACTTTTAAATTGTTTTGGCAAACCCACTGCAATTCCCCCCAGGACCCCAACTTTGAATATCTCTGCATTAAATGGAGAATGATTTGAGGGATTTTTTCAAACAGGAAAAAAAGAACACACACATTTGGGGAAGTAATGATGCCCTGAGGCGGCAGGTATTCTAGTGGTCAGAGCATTGGACTTTTAACTGAATTGTTGCAATATTGAATCCCTGAGCTGACAAGGGAAAAAAATCTGTCGTTCTGCCCCCGAAAAAGGCAGTTAACCCACTGTTCCTAGGCTGTCATTGAAAATAAGAATTTGTTCTTAACTGACTTGCCTAGTTAAATAAAGGTAAAATAAAAAAATCAATATAAGGTAAAGGACTGCCTGTGTTGTAAACATTAGTGTGTCAGTCAATGTTAAGCCCTTAACACTCCATGAAACCATTGTGTGTGTGTGTGTGTGTGTGTGTGTGTGTGTGTGTACCCATCACTGTATTAGGGGTATAATGAGGCTCTGCATCAGGGGAGAGACATGTCTTTGGAAAATAGGCCAAAAAACTGTTACAAAGTAGGCTCAATGAGACACACAACACCTTACCTGTTCTCCAGTTTTGGTTCTCCAGGTGAGTCCCAGTCTGTTGGCCAGGACAGCAGCGGTGACGGTTGTCCCATTGTTTCCTCCCCAGCCAACTAGCATCACCCCCAGCCTGGGGACACGTCGCTCAGTATGGAACTCAAGCTCACTAACGGACGGGGTCACCTGGAGGGGTGGAGTCGCGAGAGTAACACAGTTAGAAATGAGATCGGTGATGCTGGTGTGTGTGTGTGTGTGTGAGACTTACTGTGAGTGTGTCTCCATCCCTGCGTACAGCAGTAGTATGGTAGCAGTATTGAGCCTCGATGTGTGTATCTGTGTACTTCACATTGGGATTGTTGATACGAATGTTCTCAGTCATGACTGCAGGCTTGAGAGAGAGTGGCACAGAGAGAGGCAGAGAGACAAAAAGAAAGAGAGTGATAAAGTGCAACAGGAGAGTTAGGGGAGATATTAAGACAGAGTTAGGCTAGGTGTTCTTTGGCTTCATATATTTATTTGAACAACTTAATTTCCACAAATATAGCAAAAAATATTAAAATTAGAAAAATACGTATAGACTGAATAAATTGATAAGGTGGCTAACGATGCAAATAAAAAAAAGTTAGCTAGCTCGCTTAACATTGACAATATGGTCAAACTATCTACATTAACAAATTTAGAGGCTAATTGTCAAAAGCGTATTTGTCATCTTTTGGTTAAAAAGATTAAACGTCTGTGGTGAAACGTCACAACATTTTCTCTGAGATTCTCACTTGAATTACGACTTGGAGGGTTGTTCAAGTGAAACGTCTCAGTCGGAACTCCGCACTTTCGATAGTAATACGCCACAAGCCATGACTGTGAAGTTAGCAGCAGTAGCGTTTAGCAACAATAGTCAAATCAGCGGTTCGCCTTCAAAATAAAAGTCCTGCATTGAAACTGATGCAAACTGATAAATAGTGGAATCATGCCACAATTGGACTGGATAATGGTGAACATGGTTGGAATGTCGTTATCATTTCAACAAAAGACAATAATGAATTAATTTTAGAATATACAGCAAAATCAGTTAATCACACGGTGGATGTAGGCCCAATAGACTTCAGATTTGCATTGGGCTTCAAATCAAATTTTATTTGTCACATGCGCCGAATTGAACAGGTGTAGGTAAACCTTACAGTGAAAAGCTTACTTACAAGCCCTTAACCAACAATGCAGTTTTAAGAAAATACCTTTAAAAAAAGTAAGAGATAAGCATAACAAATATTTAGACCACACTGTAAATAACAAAAGCGGGCTATATACAGGGGGTACCGATACAGAGTCAATGTGCGGAGGCACCAGTGTCGACGTGATTATGTACATGTAGGTAAAGTTATTAAAGTAGATAACAGAGTAGCAGCAGCGTGGGGGGAGGGGGGGGGGGGCAATAGTCTGGGTAGCCCTTTGATTAGCTCTTCAGGAGTCTTATGGCTTGGGGTAGAAGATGTTTAGAAGCCTCTTGGACCTAGACTTGGTGCTCCAGTACTGCTTGCCGTGCAGTAGCAGAGAGAACAGTCTATGACTAGGGTGGCTGGAGTCTTTGCCAATTTTTAGGGCCTTCCTCTGACACCTCCTGGTATAGAGGTCCTGGATGGCAGGAAGCTTGGCCCCGGTGATGTACTGGGCCATACGCACTACCCTCTGTAGTGCTTTGCAGTCAGAGGCCGAGCAGTTACCATACCAGGCAGGGATGCAACCCGTCAGGATGCTCTCGAAGGTGCAGCTGTAAAACCTTTTGAGGATCTAAGGACTCATGCCAAATCTTTTCAGTCTCCTAAGGGGGAATAGGTTTTGTCGTGCACATTCACGACTGTTTTGGTGTGCTGATACCATCTTAGTTTGTTGGTGATGTGGACGCCAAGGAACTTGAAGCTCTCAACCTGCTCCACTACAGCCCCGTCAATGAGAATGGGGGCGTGCTCGTTCCTCCTTTTCCTGCAGTCCACAATCATCTCCTTTGTCTTGATCACGTTGAGGGAGAGGTTGTTGTCCTTGCACCACATGGTCAGGTCTTTGACCTCCTTCCTATAGGCTGTCTCATCGTTGTCGGTGATCAGGCCTACCACTGTTGTGTCATCGGCAAACTTAATGATGGTGTTGGAGTCGTGCCTGGCCGTGCAGTCATGAGTGAAAAGGGAGTACAGGAAGGGACTGAGCACGCACGCGAGGGGCCCCCGTGTTGAGGATCAGCGTGGCGGATGTGTTATTACCCATCCTTATCACCTGGGGGCGGTCCGTCAGGAAGTCCAGGATACAGTTGCAGAGGGAGGTGTTTAGTCCCAGGGTCCTTAGCTTATTGATGAGCTTTGAGGGCACTATGGTGTTGAACGCTGAGCTGTAGTCAATGAATAGCATTCTCACATAGATTTTCCTTTCATCCAAGTGGGAAAGGGCAGTGTGGAGTGCAATAGAGATTGCATCATCTGTGGAACTGTTGGTGCGGTATGCAAAATGGAGTGGGTCTAGGGTTTCTGGGATAATGGTGTTGATGTGAGAGTTTTTGGCCCTACTTACTGTATATTAGAAACGGCTGTCTAAATTGTTAAAAATACAATTCTGACAAATGTAACAGACAATGGATGAAGATATCATAAAACTTTGTAGCCTACTGGCACAAACAAATAATGATTGGAGATTGGGCATTTTGGTTGGAATTCAGGTATTCAAGTTTTTATCCGAACACTGTCAAAATTGTCAAATTCCCTTTATAATGACTTTTTTCCCTGCCTGGCTCTAGATTACACCTATCTATAGCCTACGTAAGTCTCATCAAGAGGTTCAGATCTCTTGGCCTAACGTTAAAGCGGTTGTTTGACAGTCGCGGTACCCGGGGTGAAGTTGGAGTCCGATGTGGGATGGCGCCCTCGCAGAGGCATGTACACGTGACCAACTGGGTACATACATCAGTTCAATGTCTATTTTTGATTAACATTTGGTTGAGTTGTCAACTAACATGAAATCACCAGAACATGTCACATGACATTGGATTTAGGTCAAAATAAATACAATTTTTTTTTTTTTAAAGGGGGTGAAAAGAAATTCTCTTATATTGATGCCTTTTTGCAAATGCAACCAAACCAGCTTTCCACATTGATTCAACAACATAACATTTATTTTTGTTGAACTTACATGGGAAAAAAATGTTGATTCAACCAGTTTTTGCCCAGTGGGGAGGAACTTCGTTTAGAGCATTGGTTCCCCACCAGGGGTACTTGGCTTTTCCACAGGGGGTACTTGAGAAGACTCGAGACCATAGGCATACTGGTCAAATGCACATGACGGGGTACTTCAGGGGTACTCCGGGCAGAGCAAAATTCAGTTGGTGGTTTGGAAACCGAGAACGGTTGGTTCCCTATACCACTGGTATAGGGAACCACTGGTATAGAGAGGCGTGGGGACAGCTCTCCGGAAGGAAGTATTATAGCAACCTTAACCAATACCTAGCCATCTTGTCAAGAGGTTCGGATCTCTTGGCGTAGCGGTTTAAAGGTATTGGCCTGATAGTCGCTGAGCCAGGGTTCTATTGCGGGTTTGGGCTACCCCCAGGGGCGGAAATCCCGGGGGGGATGGGGGGGACACGACCCCCCCATCCTGGGAAAAATATGATTTGTCCCCCCCAATATATCACTGAAACATAACTATGTCATTTAAATAATATTAATAATACGCAATGAAAGCAATTGTGCTGATTATAGACACTTAATAGCGCGTTTTTAAGTTTCAAAAGATTGCGACCCCCCCCCACCCTTCGCCTCACAATGGTTTGATCCACTGCCAGTTCCTTAGTTGGCAAGGTAACAGAGGGGTCGTATCCACTGTCTGAAAGGCACTCAATGAACGTAACTGACGTGAGGTTAATCCAGTCAATCGCGCACACACACTAGCTGAATATGCAGAGCTAGCGGGCAAATATGAACTATTAAGCTAGCTAGTAATTATTCCATTTATGTGGCCTCGTCAAAGATGGAATCTTTGCTATCGTCAATTTATTCCAAGATCAGCATGCAGATGATGTAAGTTAGTGCTTCAAAGTCCCTGTGATAAGGTTAGCGATAAACTGAAGTCCAAACTGAACAGAACTACGCTCTCTTCTACCATTGTCTTAAATATATTTAATGGTCTCGTTGCAAAAGCTAAATTGTCGCAAGGGAACTTTTATTTATTTATTTTATTTCACCTTTATTTAACCCGGGTAGCAAAGATTATAGCAAACACCACTGAAACGGAATTGGTGCTCGCTAGCTTTGCAAATTCAGCTATTGTTGGAAGCCAGCCAATATGAAACAAACTATTAAAATTACAAAAGGTTGCAGCATATGTTGTGTAAATGGTGAACTCATACAGCTGTCAACTCTTGTCATTTTAATCCGTTTCACATTTGCTAGCTACCTTTTAGATCGAAGCCCAAATAGAATGATAAAAGATAAGATGATAGAAGCCCATCTCCTACTGTAAATAACCTACACACTGTGTGTGTGTGTAGCCAGCCAGCCAGGTAGAAAAATGGCAGAAAAAGACGGACATCAGAGTATTTTTCAGTACACCAAAATGCAAAGTAAGAACCCTAGTAGCCTAATATCTCAAAGACTAGTTGATAAAATGTTCATAAGAAATAAATGAAATTCTAATGGAAATGTTTCACAATGATGTCATTAGGCAGAGCAGGCAACAGATGGCACACAGACAGCAGAGTTGGGGACAGATATGCAGGGACAGACTGGCAGAGACAGGGAGTCTCAGGTAAGTTTGTTGAGTCTTTGTTTGGCAACATTATGAAAGGTTCTAAAATTTTTTTGACTTGTAAAATAGGAACATAATTGGAAAATGCCATGGATACCCCCACTCTCAACTTAAACTGGTGACTGAACTAAGATTTGTTAAAGGCAATGGTATTGCTGTTGTGATTAGTTGTGTAGTTTTGGGTACCGGTAGTTAGGAGTACAGCAAACACCTTATTTCTTTGGTTCCTCAATATACATTTACCATATTACAATGTAGGCTATGTGTTACAGCACTACTTTTGATGTCCCCGTCAGGAATTGCTCTTGTGAAAATGTCATGTAATTGTCCCCTCCAAAGTTGATATCTGATTTTCGCCCCTGGCTACCCCCAAAATCGCCTGAGATGCAAAAAAAAAACATTGTATTGCTTTGAGTCTATTTCAGACATTACTGGAGTGTGTTTGACAGGTCATTACTAAACGTTAACGGGGAAAAACTAATGACACAAGCAAGATTGGGTTCGAGTCTCCAGCGTAAAATGAAAGTAATCGATCCAGTGACAATAGGCTACAGGAAACACAAAGGAAATTGTTGGCTGAAAAGGACAAATCCTCAGCTGGTCAGACTCGACAAGCGAGTTGATCCTTATACACTGTACAGCATTACCGTTAGATTGTGAATGCATGACATGGAGTTTCAGGCGAATCGGTGACTCCTACTGTAGCCTACAAAACAACACCATTCTGAAGAGTAGCCTATGTATGCACAGATATTAGTATCGTAGCTCCTATTACGGAACTTTGACAGTGGAAATTCACTTCAGTAGTAAAAAAAAAAGCCTAGTACGCACTTAAAGACTACGCACTTTAGTCTACTTACCGTGGGATACGTTGGAGTCAGGAGATGGAACTTTCTCTTCTAAACAACAGTGGTAGGTTACGGACGGTTCTTCGTTGATTTGATAGCTTGCTTGTTTAGATTTTTCTGTTATATTTCATCTAATAGCCTAGTAAATCGCTCGTTCTCATGCGCAGCCCGACCTCTTCAATTCGTCAAGTGAGCCGAAGTGAAATGAAGGTATGATGTTCCAATATTCCCATTGCAAGTGCAGGGGAATATCCCTTAGAGCCCCGTTAATTTATAGATAGCTTAGTGGTAGAGCCGGAATGGCTACTTGTAGGCAGAGGAGTGTCTATGCAAAATCCCCGACATTTACATACACAGTTGAAGTCGGAAGTTTACATACATCTTAGTCAAGTACATTTAAACTCAGTTTTTCCACAATTCCTGACATTTAATCCTCGAAAAAAATCCTTGTCTTAGGTCAGTTAGGATCACCGCTTTATTTTAAGAATGTGAAATGTCAGAATAATCGTAGAGAGAATGATTTATTTCCGCTTTTATTTATTTCATCACATTCCCAGTGGGTCAGAAGTTTACATACACTCAATTAGTATTTGGTCGCATTGCCTTTACATTTTTTAACTTGTGTCAAACGTTTCTGATAGCCTTCCACAAGCATCCCCCAATAAATTGGGTGAATTTTGGCCCATTCCTCCTGACAGCTGGTGTAATTGAGTCAGGTTTGTAGGCCTCCTTGCTCGCACACGCTTTTTCAGTTCTGCCCACAAATGTTCTATAGGATTGAGGTCAGGGCTTTGTGATGGCCACTCCAATACCTTGACTTGGTTGTCCTTAAGCCATTTTGCCACAACTTTGGAAGTATGCTTGGGGTCATTGTCCATTTGGAAGACCCATTTGCGACCAAGCTTTAACTTCCTGACTGATGTCTTGAGATGTTGCTTCAATATATCCACATAATTTCCCTACCTCATGATGCCATCTATTTTGTGAAGTGCACCAGTCCCTCCTGCAGCAAAGCACCCCCACAACATGATGATAAGTTTCAGTAAAAGAATATGCAAAAATAGAGAAAATCAGAAAGGGGGAAAATATTTTTCCACGGCACTGTGTATCCTGATGCCTAGTCCCCTTACCCCTATGCATATCTACCTCTATCACTCCAGCACATTGTAAATATGGTACTGGAACTGACTGACCCTGTATATATGTAGTTTGCTTACTTACTTTCTAGTGTTCTTATTTCTATTTCTTGTGTTTTTTTTTGTACTACCTTATGTTATTTTTAGTATTACATTGCTATTGATTACTGCATTGTTGGGTTTACAGCTTGCAAGAAAGACATTTCACTGTACTTGCGCACGGACATTAAAACTTGAAACTGAAACATTGTAGACCAGTCTCCTGGTGTAGCGTTCCATTACACTATAGTGTGTTTTTTAAAACTTAGCCTATAGACTTTGAGATATTTATGTATTTTATGACATTAAAGAGTTGTGGTATGGTATGTATGCCTCTCCCTAATGTCAATATGCTTTTTCTACTGCTGTTTAGGTTAGTTATTATTGTTTTATTTCCCTATTGAGCCCACAGCCCTGCCCAACATGCCTTAGATAGCTCTTTTGTCCCACCCCCCACACATGCTGAGACCTCACCTGGCTTAACTGGTGCCTCCAGAGACACAAACGCTCTCATTGTCACTCAATGCCTTAGTTTTACCTCAACTGTACTCACATCCTACCATACCCTTGTCAGTACATTATGCCCTGAATCTAATCTACCATGCCCAGAAATCTGCTCCTTTTATTCTCTGTTCCCAACGCACTAGACGACCAGTTCTTATAGCTTTTAGCCATACCCTTATCCTACTCCTCCTCTGTTCCTCTGGTGATGTAGAGGTTAATCCAGGTCCAGTAACCTCCAGCATCACACCTATTCCCCAGCTCTCATTTGTTTACTTCTGTAACCGTAAAAGCCTTGGTTTCATACTTCATTAAAATTCAAATCAATTTATAACAATTTTGACATGCATTTTTCTGGATTTTTTTGTTGTTATTCTGTCTCTCACTGTTCAAATAAACCTACCATTAAAATTATAGACTGATCATTTCTTTGTCAGTGGGTAAACGTACAAAATCAGCAGGGGATCAAATACTTTTTTCCCTCACTGTATAGCCCTTGGTTCACCCCAGACTTGACTGCCCTTGACCAGCACAAAAACATCCTGTGGCGTAATGCATTAGCATAAAATAGCCCCTGCGATATGCAACTTTTCAGGGAAGTCAGGAACCAATATACACAGTCAGTTAGGAAAGCTAAGGCTAGCTAAGGCTAGCTTTTTCAAACAGAAATTTGCATCCTGTAGCACTAATTACAAACAGTTTTGGGACACTGTAAAGTCCATGGAGATTAAGAGCACCTCCTCCCAGCTACTAGGAAACACTGTCACCACCGCTAAATCTACGATAATCGATCATTTCAATAAGCATTTTTCTATGGCTGGCCATGCTTTCCACCTGGCTACCACTACCCCAACCAACAGCTCTGCACCTCCCCCTCCCCCCCGCAGAAACTTGCCCAAGTCCTCTCCACTTCTCCTTCATCCAAATCCAGACAGCTGATGTTCTGAAAGAGCTGTAAAATCTGGACCCCTACAAATCAGCTGGGTTAGACAATCTGGACCCTCTTTTTCTAAAATTATCTGCCGCAATTGTTGCAACCCCTATTAATAGCCTGTTCAACCTCTCTTTCGTATCGTCTGAGATCCCCAAATATTGGAAAGCTGCTGCGGTCATCCCCCTCTTCAAAGATGGAGATACTCTAGACCAAAACTGTTATAGCCCTATATCCATCCTGCCCTGCCTTTCTAAAATCTTCGAAAGCCAAGTTAACAAACAGATCACCGACCATTTCAAATCCCACTGTACCTTCTCCACTATGCAATCTGGTTTCCGAGCTGGTCATGGGTGCACCTCAGCCACGCTCAAGGTCCTAAACGATATCATAACCGCCATTTATAAAATCAATCCCCGCATTCTTATCGACAGACTCAATAGCCTTGGTGTCTCAAATGACTGCATCGCCTGGTTCACCAACTACTTCTCTGATAGAGTTCAGTGTGTCAAATCGGAGGGCCTGTTGTCCGGACCTCTGGCAGTCTCTATGGGTGTGCCACAGGGTTCAATTCTCGGCCGACTCTTTTCTCTGTATATATCAATAATGTCGCTCTTGCTGCTGGTAATTCTCTGATCCATCTCTACGCAGACGACACCATTCTGTATACATCTGGCCCTTCTTTGGACATTGTGTTAACAAACCTCCAAACGAGCTTCAATGCCATACAACACTCCTTCCGTGGCCTCCAACTGCTTTTAAATGCTAGTAAAACTAAATGCATGCTCTTCAACCGATTTCTGCCCGCACCTGCCCGCCCGACTAGCATCACTACTCTGGATGGTTCTGACTTAGAATATGTGGACAACTACAAATACCTAGGTGTCTGGTTAGACTGTAAACTCTCCTTCCAGACTCATATTAAGCATCTCCAATCCAAAATTAAATCTAGAACCGGCTTCCTATTTCACAACAAAACCTCCTTCACTCATGCTGTCAAACATACCCTCGTAAAACTGACTATCCTACCGGTCCTTGACTTCGGCGATGTAATTTACAAAATAGCCTCCAACACTCTACTCAGCAAACTGGATGTAGTCTATCACAGTGGCATCCGTTTTGTCACCAAAGCCCCATATACTACCCACCACCGCGACCTGTATGCTCTCGTTGGCTGGCCCTCACTACAAATCCACGGTAAAGGAAGTGCAGCGGTTCCTCGGGTTTGCCAATTACTACCGTCTGAACGACGCGGTCCATGGCGGCGCCGAGATGGTGAATCAACGCCGTGTGCTCCTGCACGCGCTCCTCGACTCCGCTACCATAGGTACCTGCTCCTGCTGACTCCATGTCAAGGTGTGGGATTCTGTTAAGTATGCGTAAATGGCTGTCAGGTGCAGGAGAGCAGATATTGGGTAGCAAACGGAGCCTTTATTTAGGCGAACCAAAAACACACGGCACAACGAACACGAAATACAATACGGGTTGACATAACCCAGCGCAACCAGCCTAATGTGCGCATACATGAAACAACAAACAATCCCACACAAAGACATGGGGCGAACAGAGGGTTAAATACACAACAAGTGATTTAGGGATTGAAACCAGGTGTAAGGAAAACAAGACAAAACAAATGGAAAATGAAAAGTGGATCGATGATGGTTAGAAGACCGGCGACGCCGACCGCCGCCCGAACAAGGAGAGGACCCGACTTCGGCGGAAGTCGTGACAGCAATCTAGTTGATGATCTCTACACCACGCAATCTAGTTGATGATCTCTACACCACGCAGTCTAGTTGATGATCTCTACACCACGCAGTCTAGTTGATGATCTCTACACCACGCAGTCTAGTTGATGATCTCTACACCACGCAGTCTAGTTGTTGATCTCTACACCACGCAGTCTAGTTGATGATCTCTACACCACGCAGTCTAGTTGTTGATCTCTACACCACGCAGTCTAGTTGATGATCTCTACACCACGCAGTCTAGCTGATGATCTCTACACCACGCAGTCTAGTTGTTGATCTCTACACCACGCAGTCTAGTTGTTGATCTCTACACCACGCAGTCTAGCTGAGGATCTCTACACCACGCAGTCTAGTTGATGATCTCTACACCACGCAGTCTAGCTGATGATCTCTACACCACGCAGTCTAGTTGATGATCTCTACACCACGCAGTCTAGTTGTTGATCTCTACACCACGCAGTCTAGTTGATGATCTCTACACCACGCAGTCTAGTTGATGATCTCTACACCACGCAGTCTAGTTGATGATCTCTACACCACGCAGTCTAGTTGATGATCTACACTGGTCTACACCATGCAACCCTGCATACAGCTAGTTCAGCCCTGTTTGTTTTTTTGTCCAATCGCAGTTGTTGTCAGGAAAAGAACTGCGAGGCCATTAAACCATATGACCTGATTACAAAATTATCTGGTTCCATTTTAGCCGATATAAAACAGTTTTTTTGCATCTAATTTATTACTATGTCATACACTACAACTAGGGAAGGGAAAGAGGATAACTAGTCAGTTGTACAACTGAATGCATTCAACCGAAATGTGTCTTCCAAATTTAACCCAATCCCTCTGGTGCAGGGGGCTGCCTTAACCTCTATGGGCTAGGTGGGACGCTACGTAACAGCCACTTGCAGCCTGTGGCGCGATTTTCAAAACCTTAAAAATCCTATTACTTCAATTTCTCAAACATATGACTATTTTACAGCTATTTAAAGACAAGACTCTCGTTAATCTAACCACACTGTCCGATTTCAAAAAGGCTTTACAACGAAAGCAAAACATTAGATTATGTCAGCAGAGTACCAAGCCAGAAATAATCAGACACCCATTTTTCAAGCCAGCATATAATGTCACCAAAACCCAGAAGACAGCTAAATGCAGCACTCACCTTTGATGATCTTCATCAGATGACAACCCTAGGACATTATGTTATACAATACATGCATGTTTTGTTCAATCAAGTTCATATTTATATCAAAAACCAGCTTTTTACATTAGCATGTGACGTTCAGAACTAGCATACCCCCGCAAACTTCCGGGGAATTCGCTAACATTTTACTAAATTACTCACGATAAACGTTCACAAAAAGCATAACAATTATTTTAAGAATTATAGATACAGACCTCCTCTATGCACTCGATATGTCCGATTTTAAAATAGCTTTTTGGTGAAAGCACATTTTTCAATATTCTAAGTACATAGCCCAGGCATCACAGGCTCGCTATTTAGACACCCGGCAAGTTTAGCACTCACCATAATCATATTTACTATTATAAAAGTTTGATTACCTTTTGTTGTCTTCGTCAGAATGCACACCCAGGACTGCTACTTCAATAACAAATGTTGGTTTGGTCCAAAATAATCCATCGTTATATCCGAATAGCGGCGTTTTGTTCGTGCGTTCCAGACACTATCCGAAATGGTAAAGAAGTGTCGCGCGCATGGCGCAATTCGTGACAATAAAATTCTAAATATTCCATTACCGTACTTCGAAGCATGTCAACCGCTGTTTAAAATCAATTTTTACGCCATTTTTCTCGTAGAAAAGCGATAATATTCCGACAGGGAATCTCCTTTTCGGCAAACAGAGGAAAAAATCACAAAGGCGGGGGCGGTCGGGTCATGCGCATAAGCCCAGAGTCCCTTGATCGGCCACTTGAGAAAGGCGATAATGTGTTTCAGCCTGGGGCTGGAATGACGACATTCTGTTTTTTCCCGGGCTCTGAGCGCCTATGGACGACGTGGGAAGTGTCACGTTAGAGCAGAGATCCTTAGTAAAAGATAGAGATGGAAAAGAAGTTCAAGAAATGGTCAGACAGGCCACTTCCTGTAAAGGAATCTCTCAGGTTTTGACCTGCCATTTGAGTTCTGTTATACTCACAGACACCATTCAAACAGTTTTAGAAACTTTAGGGTGTTTTCTATCCATATGTAATAAGTATATGCATATTCTAGTTACTGGGTAGGAGTGGTAACCAGATTAAATCGGGTATGTTTTTTATCCAGCCGTGTCAATACTGCCCCCTAGCCCTATTAATCAACATCCACGGCACAGTTGTTGTGGGGGTTAACTGCCTTGCTCAAGGCCAGAATAGACCATTTTTCCACCTTTTTCGATTACTGTACCAACACTCTAACCGCAAGCCTACCTGCTACTTCCAGAGGTAGCGGTCGAGATTAGGCTGTAGCTCAGTGGGGTAACATAATGCCTCTTCACACTTACTACAATTTTCATCAAAATACCGTCGGCTACACATATTCCTAAAATATAAACTTGCTACATCTCGACCGCTACCTCTGGAAGTAACGCGGGACACTCGACAGTTGCCCCCCTTGAAGCAGGACAATGTGAACAGAATTGTCTCATTGAGCCAACACTCCTACAGTATAAATGGTCATAGTTTTTGAAACAGCTGAAATGCACAGACATGTTCCTAATATTTGAGACTTGATTTATTGAATTTGTAGTAAGTGTGAAGAGGCTCTATGTTAGCCAACTGAGCTACAGCCTAGACATTTTTAGGGAGGTTACTCATTATCATTTGAGCGTGGTTAGCGAAGGTGAATGAAGGACAGAGCGTATGGTCAGACCACATGTTGTCAGGGTGTGGTTGAGAGGCAGTAGGGAGGTGACTGGTTTGTCTAGTTTGCACACAGGATGGGCTGTGGTGGACGTGGACCTCAGTGGTGTGTGTGTGTGTGTGTGTGTGTGTGTGTGTGTGTGTGTGTGTGTGTGTGTGTGTGTGTGTGTGTGTGTGTGTGTGTGTGTGTGTGTGTGTGTGTGTGTGTGTGTAGGTTGGTTGGTTGGTTGGTTGGTTGGTTGGTTGGTTGGTTGGTTGGAATTAAGTTGAATATAATAAGAAACTACACTGAACAAAAATATAAAAGCAACATGCAACAATTTAAAAGATTTCACAGTTCAAAAAAGGCTATCAGTCAATTGAAATTAATTATTTAGGCGCTAATCTATGGATTTCACATTTCTGGGAACACAGATATGCATCCGTTGGTCACAGATACCTGAAGATAAAAGGTAGGGGCGTGGATCAGAAAACCAGTCAGCATATGGTGTGACCACCATTTACATAATGCAGTGCGACATCTCCTTCGCATAGAGTTGATCAGGCTGTTGATTGTGGCCTGTGGAATGATGTCCCACTCCACTTCAATGGCTGTGCGAAGTTGCTGAATATTGTCAGGAACTGGAACATGCTGTCGTACACATCGATCCAGAGCATCCCAAACATGCTCAATGGGTGACATGTCTGGTGAGTGTGCAGGCCATGGAAGAACTGGGACATTTTCAGCTTCCAGGAATTGTGTACAGATCCTTGTGACATGGGGCCATGCTTTATCATGCTAAAACATGAGGTGATGGCGGCAGATGAATTGCACAACAATGGGCCTCAGGATCTCGTCAAGGTATCTCTGTGCATTCAATGTGCCATCAATAAAATGCAATCGTGTTCTTTGTCCATAGCTTATGCCTTGCCTTGCCATACCATAACCCCACAACCATCATGGGGCACTCTGTTCAAAACGTTGACATCAGTAAACCGTTCACTCACACAACGATATACACAATGTCTGCATATTTGCCTGGTACAGTTAAAACTGTGATTCATCTGTGAAGAGCCATCTTCTCCACCATGCCAGTGGCCATCGATGGTGAGCATTTGCCCACTGAAGTCAGTTACAACGCTGAACTGCAGTCAAGTCAAGACCCTGGTGAGGACAACGAGCACGCAGATGAGCTTCCCTGAGATTGTTTCTGACAGTTTGTGTAGAATTTTTTGGGTTGTGCAAACCCAGTTTCATCAGCTGTCAGGGTGGCTGGACTCAGACAATCCTGCAGGTCAAGAAGCAGGATGTGGCGTTCCTCTGGAAGTACTGGGCTGACGTACTGCCAAATTCTTTAAAATGACGTTGGAGGCGGCTTATGGTAGAGAAATTAACATTAAATTCTCTGGCAACAGCTCTGGAGAAATGATCACTAACAGTGATGTAAACAAATTTGTGCACAAAATGTTGTGTGTATGACAAATTTCTGGGATATTTTATTTCAGCTCATAAAACATGGGACCAACACTTTATATGTTGCGTTTATATTTTTGTTCAGAGTACATTCATTAATCTGACTTCGTTATTATGTGAATGCTATAGGCCCATAAGCATTTCTGTCATAGTTCGTGTATGTAGGTGGCAGGGAAGTCAGGCGCAGGAGAAAACAGAGTGGTTAAAAAATGGAGTATTTATTACCAAAACTAACTCCAAAATCCACGTAGAAAAATGATATGGGTAAACAATAACCCGTCGCACACCGATACATAAACAACACGTACGTAACGTAACAAACAATCACCGACAGAGAAATGAGGGGAAGCAGAGGGTTAAATACACAACATATAATTACTGGGATATGAAACAGGTGTGTAAAGAGACCAGACAAAACCAATGGAAAATGAAAAACTGATCAATGGTGGCTAGAAGACCGGTGACGTCGATCGCCGAACACCACCCGAACAAGGAGGGGCATCAACTTCGGTAGAAGTCGCGACAATTTCCAACGTATCTATCCAAGGTAGCGAGCCTTGCGTCACCACTGAATACTATTAAGAGGCTAAGAGACAAAAGAGCTAATATCTTATGTCCTTAGCATTAAATGATTGAGCTGACCTTAGCTCAGAGCTGCACAATTAGAGGCCAAGCATGTGTGATGTGTAGTGTGAATAACCCTTACCATTAGACCATTCAACAAATAATAATACAACGAATTTTAGCTTCTCCGAAAAATGAGGACTACGGTTTCATATCCATTTAAAAGTGATCAGATGTATTACAGTTTTGCAATAAGAATACAATTATCAAATGGTACATTTTTTATTTAATTTATTTTCACCTTTATTTAACCAGGTAGGCCAGTTGAGAACAAGATCTCATTTACAACTGCGACCTGGCCAAGATAAAGAAAAGCAGTGCGATAAAAACAACACAGAGTTACACATGGGAAAAACAAACGTACAGTCAATAACACAATAGAAAAATATATGTAAAGTGTGTGCAAATGTAGTAAGATTAGGGAGGTAAGGCAATAAATAGGCCATAGAGGCAAAATAATAACAATTTAGCATTAACACTGGAGCGATAGACGTGCAGATGATGATGTGCAAGTAGAGATACTGGGAGGCAAAATAGCAAAAAAAATATGGGGGTGAGGTAATTGGGTGTGCTATTTACAGATGGGCTGTGTACAGGTACAGTGATCGGTAAGCTGCTCTGACAGCTGATGCTTAAAGTTAGAGAGGGAGATATAAGTCTCCAGCTTCAGTGATTTTTGCAATTCGTTCAAGTCATTGGCAGCAGAGAACTGGAAGGAAAGGCGGCCAAAGGAGGTGTTGGCTTTGGGGATGACTAGTGAAATATATACCTGCTGGAGCGCGTGCTACAGGTGGGTGTTGCTGTGGTGACCAGTGAGCTGAGATAAGGCGGGGCTTTACCTAGCAAAGACTTATAGATGACCTGGAGCCAGTGGATTTGGTGACGAATTTGTAGTGAGGGCCAGCCAACGGATGCCACTGTGATAGACTACATCCAGTTTGCTGAGTAGAGTGTTGGAGGCTATTTTGTAAATCACATCGCCGAAGTCAAGGACCGGTAGGATAGTCAGTTTTACGAGGGTATGTTTGACAGCATGAGTGAAGGAGGTTTTGTTGCGAAATAGGAAGCGGTTCTAGATTTAATTTTGGATTGGAGATGCTAAATATAAGTCTGGAAGGAGAGTTTACAGTCTAACCAGACACCTAGGTATTTGTAGTTGTCCACATATTCTAAGTCAGAACCGTCCAGAGTAGTGATGCTAGTCGGGCGAGCAGCAATCGGTTGAAGAGCATGCATTTAGTTTTACTAGCATTTAAAAGCAGTTGGAGACCACGGAAGGAGTGTTGTATGGCATTGAAGCTCGTTTGGAGGTTTGTTAACACAATGTCCAAAGAAGGGCCGGATGTATACAGAATGGTGTCATCTGCGTAGAGATGGATCAGAGAATCACCAGCAGCAAGAGCGACATTGTTGATATATACAGAGAAAAGAGAAAATACTTATTTCCCTCATTAAAATGCAAATAATTTTATAACATTTTTGACATGTGTTTTTCTGGATTTTTTTTGTTGTTATTCTGTCTCTCACTGTTCAAATAAACCTACCATTAAAATTATAGACTGATCATTTCTTTGTCAGTGGGCAAACGTACAAAATCAGCAGGGGATCAAATACTTTTTTCCCTCACTGTATCTGTTCTTAGTTCTACATTTTTGGAATGGGGTATGCTTATTTAAGATGGTGAGGAAAGCACGTTTAAAGAACAACCAGGCATCCTCTACTGATGGGATGAGGTCAATATCCTTCCAGGATACCCGGGCCAGGTCGATTAGAAAGGCCTGCTCGCTGAAGTGTTTTAGGGAGCGTTTGACAGTGATGAGGGGTGGTCATTTGAACGCGGACCCATTACGGACGCAGGCAATGAGGCAGTGATCGCTGAGATCCTGGTTGAAGACAGCCGAGGTGTATTTAGAAGGCAAGTTGGTCAAGATGATATCTATGAGGGTGCCCATGGTTCCGGATATAGGGTTGTACCTGGTAGGTTCCTTGATAATTTGTGTGAGATTGAGGGCATCTAGCTTAGATTGTAGGACGGTCGGGGTGTTAAGCATATCCCAGTTTAGGTCACCTAACAGTACGAACTCTGAAGATAGATGGGGGGCAATCAATTCACATATGGTGTCCAGAGCACAGCTGGGGGCTGATGGGGGTCTATAACAAGCAGCAACAGTGAGAGAATTATTTCTGGAAAGGTGGATTATTAGAAGTAGAAGCTCGAATTGTTTGGGCACGGACCTGGATAGTATGACAGAACTCTGCAGGCTATCTCTGCAGTAGATTGCAACTCCACCCTACTTGGCAGTTCTATCTTGTCGGAAAATGTTGTAGTTTGGGATGGAAATTTCCAAATTTTTGGTGGATTCAGACATGACTAGGACATCAGGTTTGGTAGAGTGTGCTAAAGCAGTGAAGAAAACAAACTTAGGTAGGAGGCTTCTGATGTTGACATGCATGAAACCAAGGCTTTTACGGTTACAGAAGTAAACAAATGAGAGCTGGGGAATAGGTGTGATGCTGGAGGTTACAGGGCCTGGATTAACCTCTACATCACCAGAGGAACAGAGGAGGAGTAGGATAAGGGTATGGATAAAAGCTATAAGAACTGGTCGTCTAGTGCGTTGGGAACAGAGAATAAAAGGAGCAGATTTCTGGGCATGGTAGATTAGATTCAGGGCATAATGTACTGACAAGGGTATGGTAGGATGTGAGTACAGTTGAGGTAAACCTAGGCATTGAGTGACAATGAGAGCGTTTGTGTCTCTGGAGGCACCAGTTAAGCCAGGTGAGGTCTCAGCATGTGTGGGGGGTGGGACAAAAGAGCTATCTAAGGCATGTTGGGCAGGGCTGTGGGCTCTATAGGGAAATAAAACAATAATAACTAACCTAAACAGCAGTAGACAAAGCATATTGACATTAGGGAGAGGCATACATACCATACCACAACTCTTTTAATGTCATAAAATACATAAATATCTCAAAGTCTATAGGCTAAGTTTTAAAAAACACACTATAGTGTAATGGAACGCTACACCAGGAGACTGGTCTACAATGTTTCAGTTTCAAGTTTTAATGTCATGTGCGCAAGTACAGTGAAATGTCTTTCTTGCAAGCTGTAAACCCAACAATGCAGTAATCAATAGCAATGTAATACTAAAAATAACATAAGGTAGTACAAAAAAAACACAAGAAATAGAAATAAGAACACTAGAAAGTAAGTAAGCATACTACATATATACAGGGTCAGTCAGTTCCAGTACCATATTTACAATGTGCTGGAGTGATAGAGGTAGATATGCATTGGGGTAAGGTGACTAGGCATCAGGATATACAGTGCCGTGGAAAAATATTTGCCCCCTTTCTGATTTTATCTATTTTTGCATATTTTTTTACTGAAAGTTATCAGATCTTCAACCAATACCTAATATTAGATAAAGGGAACCTGGATTTACAAAAAAAAATTATACTTATTTTATTTATTTAACAGTTGTGTAACACCCAATCCCCCTTACACTCAATAACTGGTTGTGCCACCTTCAGCTGCAATGAGTGAAACCAAATGCTTCCTGTAGTTGTTGATCAGTCTCTGACATCTCTGTGGAGGAATTTTGGCTTCTGATAGGCTAATTGACATAATTTGAGTCAACTGGAGGTGTACCTGTGGATGTATTTCAAGGCCTACCTTCAAACTCAGTGTCGCTTTGCTTGACATCATGGGAAAATGAAAAGAAATCAGCCAAGACCTCATACAAAAAATTGTAGACCTCCACAAGTCTGGTTCATCCTTGGGAGCAATTTCCAAATGCCTAAAGGTACCACGTTAATCTGTACAAACAATAGTACGCAAGTATAAACACCATGGGACCACGCAGCCGTCATACTGCTCAGGAAGGAGATGCGTTCTGTCTCCTAGAGATGAACGTACTTTGGTGCGAAAAGTGCAAATCAATCCCAGAACAACAGCAAAGGACCTTGTGAAGATGCTGGAGGAAACAGGTACAAAAGTATCTATAGCCACAGTAAAACGAGTCCTATATCAACACAACCTGAAAGGCCGCTCAGCATTTTCCCAAGGAAGAAGCCAGTGCTCCAAAACCGCCATAAAAAACCAGACCATGGTTTACAACTGCACATGGGGAAAAAGATAGTACTTTTTGGAGAAATGTCTTCTCATCTGATAAAACAAAAATATAATGGTTTGGCCATAATGACCATCGTTATGTTTGGAGGAAAAAGGGGGAGGCTTGCAAGCCGGAGAACACCATCCCAACCGTGAAGCACGGGGGAGGCAGCATCATGTTGTCGGGGTGCTTTGCTGCAGGAGGGACTGGTGCACTTCACAAAATAGATGGCATCATGAGGTAGGGAAATTATGTGGATATATTGAAGCAACATCTCAAGACATCAGTCAGGAAGTTAAAGCTTGGTCGCAAATGGGTCTTCCAAATGGACAATGACCCCAAGCATACTTCCAAAGTTGTGGCAAAATGGCTTAAGGACAACCAAGTCAAGGTATTGGAGTGGTCATCACAAAGCCCTGACCTCAATCCTATAGAACGTTTGTGGGCAGAACTGAAAAAGCGTGTGTGAGCAAGGAGGCCTACAAACCTGACTCAGTTACACCAGCTCTGTCAGGAGGAATGGGCCAAAATTCACCCAACTTATTGGGGGATGCTTGTGGAAGGCTATCAGAAACGTTTGACACAAGTTAAAAAATGTAAAGGCAATGCGACCAAATACTAATTGAGTGTATGTAAACTTCTGACCCACTGGGAATGTGATGAAATAAATAAAAGCTGAAATAAATCATTCTCTCTACGATTATTCTGACATTTCACATTCTTAAAATAAAGCGGTGATCCTAACTGACCTAAGACAAGGATTTTTTTCGAGGATTAAATGTCAGGAATTGTGAAAAACTGAGTTTAAATGTACTTGACTAAGATGTATGTAAACTTCCGACTTCAACTGTGTATGTAAATGTCGGGGATTTTGCATAGACACTCCTCTGCCTACAAGTAGCCATTCCGGCTCTACCACTAAGCTATCTATAAATGAACGGGGCTCTAAGGGATATTCTCCTGCACTTGCAATGGGAATATTGGAACATCATATCTTCGTTTCACTTCGGCTCACTTGACGAATTGAAGAGGTCGGGCTGCGCATGAGAACGAGCGATTTACTAGGCTATTAGATGAAATATAACAGAAAAATCTAAACAAGCAAGCTATCAAATCAACGAAGAACCGTCCGTAACCTACCACTGTTGTTTAGAAGAGAAAGTTCCATCTGTTGACTCCAACGTATTCCACGGTAAGTAGACTAAAGTGCGTAGTCTTTAAGTGCGTACTAGGCTTTTTTTTTTACTACTGAAGTGAATTTCCACTGTCAAAGTTCCGTAATAGGAGCTACGATACTAATATCTGTGTATACATAGGCTACTCTTCAGAATGGTGTTGTTTTGTAGGCTACAGTAGTCACCGATTCGCCTGAAACTCCATGTCATGCATTCACAATCTAACGGTAATGCTGTACAGTGTATAAGGATCAACTCGCTTGTCGAGTCTGACCAGCTGAGGATTTCTCCTTTTCAGCCATCAATTTCCTTTGTGTTTCCTGTAGCCTATTGTCACTGGATCGATTGCTTTCATTTTACGCTGGCGACTCGAACCCAATCTTGCTTGTGTCATTCGTTTTTTCCCCGTTAACGTTTAGTAATGACCTGTCAAACACACTCCAGTAATGGCTGAAATAGACTCAAAGCAATACAATGTATTTTTTTTTTTTGCATCTCAGGCGATTTTGGGGGTAGCCCAAACCCGCAATAGAACCCTGGCCCAGCGACTATCAGGCCAATACCTTTAAACCGCTACGCCAAGAGATCCGAACTTCTTGACAAGATGGCTAGGGATTGATTAAGGTTGCTATAATACTTTCTTCCGGAGAGCTGTCCCCACGCCTCTCTATACCAGTGGTTCCCTATACCAGTGAGCTTTGAGGGCACTGGTATAGGGAACCAGTGGTATAGGGAACCAACCGTTCTCGGTTTCCAAACCACCAACTGAATTTTGCTCTGCCCGGGGTACCCCTGATGTACCCCCTCATGTGCATTTGACCAGTATGCCTATGGTCTCGAGTCTTCTCAAGTACCCCCCTGTGGAAAAGCCAAGTACCCCTGGTGGGGAACCAATGCTCTAAACGAAGTTCCTCCCCACTGGGCAAAAACTGGTTGAATCAACATTTTTTTCCCATGTAAGTTCAACAAAAATAAATGTTATGTTGTTGAATCAATGTGGAAAGCTGGTTTGGTTGCATTTGCAAAAAGGCATCAATATAAGAGAATTTCTTTTCACCCCCTTTAAAAAAAAAAAAATTGTATTTATTTTGACCTAAATCCAATGTCATGTGACATGTTCTGGTGATTTCATGTTAGTTGACAACTCAACCAAATGTTAATCAAAAATAGACATTGAACTGATGTATGTACCCAGTTGGTCACGTGTACATGCCTCTGCGAGGGCGCCATCCCACATCGGACTCCAACTTCTCCCCGGGTACCGCGACTGTCAAACAACCGCTTTAACGTTAGGCCAAGAGATCTGAACCTCTTGATGAGACTTATGTAGGCTATAGATAGGTGTAATCTAGAGCCAGGCAGGGAAAAAAGTCATTATAAAGGGAATTTGACAATTTTGACAGTGTTCGGATAAAAACTTGAATACCTGAATTCCAACCAAAATGCCCAATCTCCAATCATTATTTGTTTGTGCCAGTAGGCTACAAAGTTTTATGATATCTTCATCCATTGTCTGTTACATTTGTCAGAATTGTATTTTTAACAATTTAGACAGCCGTTTCTAATATACAGTAAGTAGGGCCAAACACTCTCACATCAACACCATTATCCCAGAAACCCTAGACCCACTCCAATTTCCATACCGCACCAACAGTTCCACAGATGATGCAATCTCTATTGCACTCCACACTGCCCTTTCCCACCTGGACAAAAGGAACACCTATGTGAGAATGCTATTCATTGACTACAGCTCAGCGTTCAACACCATAGTGCCCTCAAAGCTCATCAATAAGCTAAGGACCCTGGGACTAAACACCTCCCTCTGCAACTGGATGCTGGACTTCCTGACGGACCGCCCCCAGGTGGTAAGGATAGTAAACAACACATCCGCCACGCTGATCCTCAACACGGGGGCCCCTCGCGTGCGTGCTCAGTCCCTTCCTGTACTCCCTTTTCACTCATGACTGCACGGCCAGGCACGACTCCAACACCATCATTAAGTTTGCCGATGACACAACAGTGGTAGGCCTGATCACCGACAACGATGAGACAGCCTATAGGAAGGAGGTCAAAGACCTGACCATGTGGTGCAAGGACAACAACCTCTCCCTCAACGTGATCAAGACAAAGGAGATGATTGTGGACTGCAGGAAAAGGAGGAACGAGCACGCCCCCATTCTCATTGACGGGGCTGTAGTGGAGCAGGTTGAGAGCTTCAAGTTCCTTGGCGTCCACATCACCAACAAACTAAGATGGTATCAGCACACCAAAACAGTCGTGAATGTGCACGACAAAACCTATTCCCCCTTAGGAGACTGAAAAGATTTGGCATGAGTCCTTAGATCCTCAAAAGGTTTTACAGCTGCACCTTCGAGAGCATCCTGACGGGTTGCATCCCTGCCTGGTATGGTAACTGCTCGGCCTCTGACTGCAAAGCACTACAGAGGGTAGTGCGTATGGCCCAGTACATCACCGGGGCCAAGCTTCCTGCCATCCAGGACCTCTATACCAGGAGGTGTCAGAGGAAGGCCCTAAAAATTGGCAAAGACTCCAGCCACCCTAGTCATAGACTGTTCTCTCTGCTACTGCACGGCAAGCAGTACTGGAGCACCAAGTCTAGGTCCAAGAGGCTTCTAAACATCTTCTACCCCAAGCCATAAGACTCCTGAAGAGCTAATCAAAGGGCTACCCAGACTATTGCCCCCCCCCCTCCCCCCACGCTGCTGCTACTCTGTTATCTACTTTAATAACTTTACCTACATGTACATAATCACGTCGACACTGGTGCCTCCGCACATTGACTCTGTATCGGTACCCCCTGTATATAGCCCGCTTTTGTTATTTACAGTGTGGTCTAAATATTTGTTATGCTTATCTCTTACTTTTTTTAAAGGTATTTTCTTAAAACTGCATTGTTGGTTAAGGGCTTGTAAGTAAGCTTTTCACTGTAAGGTTTACCTACACCTGTTCAAGTCGGCGCATGTGACAAATACAATTTGATTTGAAGCCCCAATGCAATTCTGAAGTCTATTTGCTGTATATTCTAAAATGTATTAATTATTGTCTTTTGTTGAAATTATAACGACATTCCAACCATGTTCACCATTATCCAGTCCAATTGTGGCATGATTCCACTATTTATTAGTTTGCATCAGTTTCAATGCAGGACTTTTATTTTGAAGGCGAATTGTTGCTAAACGCTACTGCTGCTAACTTCACAGTCGTGGCTTGTGGCGTATCACTATCGGAAGTGCGGAGTTCCGACTGAGACGTTTCACTTGAACAACCCTCCAAGTCGTAATTCAAGTGAGAATCTCAGAGAAAATGTTGTGACGTTTCACCACAGACGTTTAATCTTTTTAACCAAAAGATGACAAATACGCTTTTGACAATTAGCCTCAAAACTTGTTAATGTAGATAGTTTGACCATATTGTCAATGTTAAGCGAGCTAGCTAACTTTTTTTTATTTGCATCGTTAGCCACCTTATCAATTTATTCAGTCTATACTTATTTTTCAAAATTTAATATTTTTTGGCTGTATTTGTGGAAATTAAGTTATTCAAATTGATAAATGAAGCCAAATAACCCCTAGGCTAACTCTGTCTTAATATCTCCCCTAACTCTCCTGTTGCACTCTCACTCTCTTTCTTTTTGTCTCTCTGCTTCTCTCTGTGCCACTCTCTCTCAAGCCTGCAGTCATGACTGAGAACATTCGTATCAACAATCCCAATGTGAAGTATACAGATACACACATCGAGGCTCAATACTGCTACCATACTACTGGTGTATGCAGGGATGGAGACACACTCACAGTAAGTCTCTCACACACACACACACACACACCAGCATCACCGATCTCATTTCTAACTGTGTTACTCTCGCGACTCCACCCCTCCAGGTGACCCCGTCCGTTAGTGAGCTTGAGTTCCATACTGAGCGACGTGTCCCCAGGCTGGGGGTGATGCTAGTTGGCTGGGGAGGAAACAATGGGACAACCGTCACCGCTGCTGTCCTGGCCAACAGACTGGGACTCACCTGGAGAACCAAAACTGGAGAACAGGTAAGGTGTTGTGTGTCTCATTGAGCCTACTTTGTAACAGTTTTTTGGCCTATTTTCCAAAGACATGTCTCTCCCCTGATGCAGAGCCTCATTATACCCCTAATACAGTGATGGGTACACACACACACACACACACACACACACACACACACACACACAATGGTTTCATGGAGTGTTAAGGGCTTAACATTGACTGACACACTAATGTTTACAACACAGGCAGTCCTTTACCTTATATTGATTTTTTTATTTTACCTTTATTTAACTAGGCAAGTCAGTTAAGAACAAATTCTTATTTTCAATGACAGCCTAGGAACAGTGGGTTAACTGCCTTTTTCGGGGGCAGAACGACAGATTTTTTTCCCTTGTCAGCTCAGGGATTCAATATTGCAACAATTCAGTTAAAAGTCCAATGCTCTGACCACTAGAATACCTGCCGCCTCAGGGCATCATTACTTCCCCAAATGTGTGTGTTCTTTTTTTCCTGTTTGAAAAAATCCCTCAAATCATTCTCCATTTAATGCAGAGATATTCAAAGTTGGGGTCCTGGGGGGAATTGCAGTGGGTTTGCCAAAACAATTTAAAAGTGAACATTATTGTATAGGATAATATAAAACGTTTTTGAAAAAGATCATTTGAAAAATAATTGAGTGCATTTATTTATTGGTTTTCTTAATTCTGATAAGAGAGATGAAAATGTAGTGAATTGAAGGTTATTTGTTGATGTACAAATCCCCCCCCCCCAAAAAAAAATGTAAATGGTAAATTAAGGTTGTGTCATTAGATTTTGAGTGGGGTTGGCTGAAATTCTGGTTGGAAAAAAGGAGTCCCCGTAGAAAAAGTTTGAATACCACTGATTTAATATGTTGTTATTATTCAATACTTTTGTTTTGTCTCTGTTTTATTACCCTCTCCCCCTTTTCGAACCCCCCTCCCCCTTCCCAGAAAGCCAACTACTACGGTTCCCTCTTCCAGTCCTCAACTGTGTGTTTAGGGCCGGGGCCAGATGGAAAGGAAGTTAACATTCCGTTCCGTGACCTCCTACCCATGGTGCACCCTAATGATATCGTCTTTGATGGTAAAGGAGTGTGTGTGTGTATGTGTGCATGTCTGTCTATGGGTGTGTGTGTGTCTATATGTAATCAGAGAAGGAATGCTGACACTAGGTCAGTTCTTCATGGGCCACTGTGGAGAAGGAGAAGGTAAAAGGCTTCATGTGGAATGTCTCTCTGCCAGGCTGGTTATTTAACCTCCTGTTTAACTCTATCAGTTTATCTAGCACCATTATTCAGCACTGCCCTGGAGGCAGAGATACAGTACACACCTCTGGTCCTCTAGTCTAACTGGTCCTCTATCTTCTTTTGGGCCTGTCTGACGGGTTTTCTTTGAAGAGACATTAGGTTTGTAAAACGTTAGCTAACTAATTAAATAAAGAGTGTGTGTGTCAGGCTGGGACATCTCATCCATGGACCTGGGCAGTGCGATGGAGAGAGCCGAGGTCCTTGATTGGTCCCTCCAGGAGAAGCTCCGCCCACACATGAGCAACCTCCGACCCCGAGCCTCCATCTATATCCCAGAATTCATAGCTGCCAACCAGGCGGGCCGAGCAGACAACGTTCTGAAAGGGACCATGGCTGAACAGGTACGCCCAATCCCAAGTAGTGTGTGTGTGTGTGCCTCGTACACCCTGTCCCCTAACCCTTTATCTCTTAACCCATAGACCCTATGTGTCTCTGTGTGTCTGAGTAGTGATTCTTCTCTCTCTCCCTCCAGGTGAAGCAGATCAGAGCAGACATTCAGGACTTCCGGCATTCAAGCGGCGTGGACAAGGTCATCGTTTTGTGGACGGCCAACACCGAACGTTTCTGTGACCTCACAGCCGGGGTCAACGACACGGCCAAGAATCTCCTGGCTGCCATACAGGTAGAGATCTGACAGATCTATTCTCTCTCCCTTTTACACTCTCTCTCTCTCTCCCTTTTACACTCTCTCTCTCTGTCTCTATCAGTCAGGTGGGGAGGTGTCTCCCTCTACTTTGTTTGCCGTAGCCAGTATCCTGGAGGGCTGTGCCTACATTAACGGTTCTCCCCAGAACACGTTTGTCCCTGGGGCGATAGAGCTGGCTGTGGAGAGAAACGTGTTCATAGCAGGAGATGACTTCAAGTCTGGTCAGACAAAGATCAAGTCAGTCCTGGTCGACTTCCTCATCAGTGCTGGGATCAAGGTGAGAGGTCGACCCAGTCCATTTGATGTTTCATTCACTTTAATCGGACTTCTGTTATATGAACAGTCCCCGTTCCACTTGTATAATGACAAAGTACATAATTATACAATTACTAAGTTATTCTAAAATTACTATACAACATGTTAAAACTGTTATTACAACGGTAGTACCCAGGTATAAGGGCAATTTCATGTGTGTAAACACCAGGCTACGTGTTGCCGTCTGTTGCCATGACAGCCCACCTCCATTGTCAGCTACAATCACCTTGGCAACAACGATGGTATGAACCTCTCGGCACCGCAGCAGTTCCGCTCCAAGGAGATCTCCAAGAGCAATGTGGTGGATGACATGGTCAACTCCAACCCTATACTGTACCGCAAAGGGGAGAAACCTGACCACTGTGTAAGTTTGCGGGTGTTTTTTGTGTGTGTGTGTAACACAGAGAAACCTGATCTGTGTTAAGAGTTGAATGTTTGTGTGTGTTTTTTCATACCTGGTAGATATCAATAGCATTGCGTTTCTTTTACGATGTGGCAGAAAGTATCCATAGTTTTTCTTGAGAATTACTTGACTCAGTTGTCTTGCTGTGCGTGTGTGTAGGTGGTGATTAAGTATGTGCCGTATGTGGGGGACAGTAAGAGGGCGATGGATGAATACACCTCTGAGATCATGATGGGAGGAACCAACACTATCGCAATGCACAACACCTGTGAGGTGAGTCTCACACACACACACACACACCTACACCTCAACCTGATTTTTCTAACAAAGGTGTCTCTCTCCAGGACTCTCTGCTAGCCAGCCCTATCATCCTGGACCTGGTCCTCCTCACAGAGTTGTGTCAGCGTGTATGTGTTCGGCCCCAAGGATCAGAGACCTTCCAGTCCTTCCACAGTGTCCTGGCTATCCTCTCCTTCATGTGTAAAGCTCCCCTCGTCCCCCCTGGGGCCCCGCTGGTCAATGCCTACTTCAGACAGAGAGCCTGCATTGAGAACATCATGAGGTCAGAACACATACCACCCTGTCTTGTTAGGGATTTGTCTTAATGGTCACCAATCGTAATGTTTGTTACTGAACTTCCTGTCTCTTGTCCAATAATAATGTTGTACCGGTCTCTGTGGTTATATGCATTCAGTTTTGCAACTGACTAGGTATCCCTTTTCCCTTTCAGAGCGTGCCTTGGTCTCCCCCCTCAGAACCACATGCACCTGGAGCACAAGCTGCAGAGGGGCTTCCTGCCTCGCCACGACAACCGTATCTACGACAATGTGCCTACCAAGATGGTCCTAAACACCAGTTACCACGCCTCCCAACAGAATGGTGTCTGCGCACACGTGGTGAAAGAGGCAACGATTGGATAATGGCTGCAGATTAGGTCTCTGTCATCACGGGGAAGATTCTAGAAGTGTCCACAGCCATAGAGAAACAATTTACATCCATAGTTTAGTTTATTAGGATCCCCATTAGCTGTTGCACATGCAGCAGCTACTCTTCCTGGGGTTACACACTATTACATATTCAGATACTTATATACAGTGCAGTTAAATTAGATCCATAGAAAGTTATCCAAACTCTTTATACAGCATACTGTATGATGATCATGTTTTATTTGGCCTATTTGTGTAAGATGCATACAGTAGGAAAAATTGGCTGAAATCATTGTAACTTTTGGATGACCAGTTTAATATTCTGTGGTTTTAGACTCGTATTGCTCATATACATACCAACTTAACCAAACTCTGTTCTTGTATTTGTTCCAATGACATGTAAAATGCAATGTTACCCTACCATCCCTACCCTTCTTGGAGTAAACTAATGGACAACAATACTTCTACTGCTACTTACAGCTATTTTCGCTCACATCTACGAGACCTGTATTTAAACAATTATACATGTATTGCTAATTTCCCCTTGCTTCAAGTGCTGGATTTTCACCCACAGCGGCCAATCCACCATTCATTCTGATCGTAAATCTAACCCTCCAATGTCTACAGATTAACCCATCTTTCCCGGTATAATGCCATTTTTATATTTCCTTTTGCAATACATCCCTCCATTTTACTATGATGTCTTTTGAGTCCTTGTAACATTTCTACCGATATTGCCAAAAAAATAAATACTTTACCCAAGAGTATAATCATATTTCCCATTGACTGATCTGAAAAAACACGATCTCCTAACAATACAGTTTTCATGTCCCTGATATTATGGCATAACAACCATCCCTGGACCTGACTGCAAAGTGAGCCACCAATAGACACAATCAGAAAATATATTCTAGTGATTCTACTTCCTCGTGGCAGAGTCTGCACAAGGCTGACTGTTCAATGTCCCATATATATTGAGCATTATTTTTGTAGCAAGTATTTTTATGTAATAGCTTAAATTGAAACAAACGGATTGATGTGTCAATTGTTTATGTCAGTTCATAGACCCGATGCCAAGGTATTGGGACATCAAAACCTCTTCCCAAATTACTAGAATTTCTGTACTGTACTGCTGTCAAACCTTTTGACAACTGTTTTTTTTCTGTATCAGTACATTAGTTTAGCCATATTATTTGCTCTAATATTAGATCTGCCTTTTCTGGAGGATGAAATTGAAATTGTAATACTTTAAAAAGGAGGATACTTTAAAACAGGGATCCATTGTGAATCCAATGAAAATGTAAGGTTTTAATATGCAAACAGGCATAGAGCCCACTCAAACAGGATTGGCCTCTCTTAGTAGCTTGCTAGAAAACCAATTTGGATGTAGATACAATGGAGGCTTTAAGAGAGGTTTAATGCCGTAATATTTAATAGCTTTATCCCTACAAACTCATATTGGTTATATAAATATGCTCGTTTAATTTTATCTGGTTTGCCATTCCAAATAATGTGAATTTTTCCCCCCCCCATGATTTGAAAAAGGATTCTCCTGGAGATGGTAGAGCCATGGAATAAATATGTAAACTGCAATATCATGAGAGAATTAATCGGGGAAATCTTCCCTTAAATGGATAAGTGTTTCCCTTTCCACTGTTTCAAGATTCTATCTATTTTGCTTTTGATCGAAGTTAATAGTTGCAAGATCGCTCAACTTTTCCAGGATATGTTACATCAAGCACATGATCGTCACCATCCGCCCATTTAAAATCAGGAGACCACATGGCAATTTAAAGTTTGTATCTTTTAGAGACCCAATCCGTAATACACAGTTGAAGTCGCAAGTTTACATACACTTAGGTTAGAGTCATTAAAACTCGTTTTTCAGCCACTCCATACATTTCTTGTTAACTATAGTTTGTTTTGGCAACTCGGTTAGGACATCTACTTTGTGCATGACACAAGTAGTTTTTCCAACAATTGTTTACAGACAGATTATTTAAACTATAATTCACTCTATCACAATTCCAGTTGGTCAGAAGTTTACATACACTAAGTTGACTGTGCCTTTAAACAGCTTGGAAAATTCCATAAAATGATGTAATTTTATGGAAGCTTTAGAAGCTTCTGATAGGCTAATTGAAATCATTTGAGTCAATTGGAGGTGTACCTGTGGATGTATTTCAAGGCCTACCTTCAAACTCAGTGCCGCTTTGATTGACATCATGGGAAAATGAAAAGAAATCAGCCAAGACCTCAGATAAAAAAATTATAGACCTCCACAAGTCTGGTTGATCCTTGGGAGCAATTTCCAAATGCCTGAAGGTACCACGTTCATCTGTACTGTCACGCCCTGACCTGAGAGGGAGGGTTTGTTTCTCTATGTGGTTAGGTCAGGGTGTGGGGTGGGCATTCTATGTGTTGTATTTCTTTGTGTTGGGCCGAGTATGGTTCCTAACCAGAGGCAGCTGTCTATCGTTGTCTCTGATTAGGAACCATACTTAGGCAGCCTGTTTTTCCTTTGGGTTTTGTGGGTAGTTGTTTTGTTCCTTGTAACCTGACAGAACTGTTGACGGTCATTATTGTTGTTTGATTTAGTGTTTTCATTAAAGTAAAACATGAGCACTTTACACGCCGCGCCTTGGTCCCCTTTGTACGACACTCGTTACAGAACTATCCACCATGACTGGATCAAGCGGTGTGCCCAGGCAGAGATGGACACCTGGTCACACATGGAATGGATGGAGAGGAGAAACTGGTCTTGGGGGCAAGTCATTGACAGATATCGGAGCCTACCGGGGAAGAACGAGAGGCAGCCCCCCCCAAAAAATTTGGGCCAGGGGTGAGCCCTGAGCCAACTCCCTGTGCTTATTGTGGTGAGCATGTGCCTGCCTCTCGCACTCTCTCTCCGGTACGCCTCTATAATCCAGTATGTCCAGTGCCTGCTCCTCGCGCTCTCCCTCCAGTGCGCCTCCAGAATCCAGGAAGTCTTGTGCCTGTTTCCCACACTCTCCCTCCAGTTCGCCTCAATAGCCCAGTAAGGCCGGTGCCTGCTTTGAGCACTTGGTCTACAGTGCGTCTCCCCAGTCCGGTGAAACCGGTTCCAGCTCCCCGTAGGAAGCCTCCAGTGATGATCAATGGTCCGAAGCCTCCAGTGTCACGTCCTGACCAGTAAAGGACTTATTTGTTATTGTAGTTTGGTCAGGACGTGGCAGGGGGTATTTGTTTAGAGTGTTTAGGGGTTTGTTATATTATGTGTTTATGTAGAAGGGGTATTTGTTTAGAGTGTTTCGGGGTTTATTGGGCTATGTGTTTATGTAGAGGGGTGTTGGTTTAGAGTGTACCGGGGTTTTAGGTTTAGGTTCTAGGTTAGTGTATTGTATGTTAGTTCTAGGTTGTTTACGTCTATGTTCAGTTTATTGATTTGACCTTCAATTGGGGGCAGCTGTTCCTCGTTGCCTCTGATTGAAGGTCCTATGTATAGGGGTGTTTTGTATGGGGTATTGTGGGTAGTTGTAGTTGCATAGCTTTGTGTTTAGCCTGCATCCTGTTCGTTCGTACGTTTTCTTGTTTTGGTGTTCAATAAAAGTGAAATATGAGCACTCAACCCGCTGCGCCTTGGTCCAATACCTACGAAAGACGTGACATCCAGTGATAATCCATGGCACGAAGCCTCCAGTGATGATCCATAGCCCGGAGCCTGTAGTGATAATCCATGGCACAAAGCCTCCAGTGATGATCCGTGGCCCGGAGCCTGTAGGGATGATCCATGGCACGAAGCCTCCAGTGATGATCTGTGGCCCGGAGCCTGTAGGGATGATCCATGGCACGAAGCCTCCAGTGATAATCCATGGCCCGGAGCCTCCAGTGATGATCCATGGCACAAAGCCTCCAGTGATGATCCATGGCGCGGAACCAGTAGTGATGATCCATGGCACGGAGCCTGCAGCGAAGGTCCTCAGTCCAGAACCTACAGAGACGCTCTCCAGTCCGGAGCCTCCAGCGACGCTCCTCAGCTCGGAGCCCCCAGCGACGCTCCTCAGCCCGGAGCCCCCAGCGACGCTCCTCAGCCCGGAGCCCCCAGCGACGCTCCTCAGCCCGGAGCCCCCAGCGACGCTCCCCAGCCCGGAGCCCCCAGCGACGCTCCCCAGCCCGGAGCCCCCAGCGACGCTCCCCAGTCCGGAGCCTCCAGCGACGCTCTCCAGCCCGAGTCTTCAGCGACGGTCCGCAGCCCCGAGTCTTCAGCGACGGTCCGCAGCCCCGAGTCTTCAGCGGCGGCCCGCAGTTCAGAGCCTCCGGTGCTGATCCACGGTCGGGTTCCTCCGGCGACACAGAAGCGGGGGGGATCAGCGGGCGGTGTGGGGGCTACGCCCCGAACAAGAGCCGCCACCTAGTATAGATGCCCACCCGGACCCTCCCCTATAGGTTCAGGTTTGCGGCCGGGAGTCCGCACATTTGGGGGGGGGGGGGGGTACTGTCATGCCCTGACCTGAGAGGGAGGGTATGTTTCACTATGTGGTTAGGTCAGGGTGTGGGGTGGGCATTCTATGTGTTGTATTTATTTGTGTTGAGCCGAGTATGGTTCCTAACAAGAGGCAGCTGTCTATTGTTGTCTCTGATTAGGAACCATACTTAGGCAGCCTGTTTTTCCTTTGGGTTTTGTGGGTAGTTGTTTTCTGTTTTGTTCCTTGTAACCTGACGGAACTGTTGATGGTCGTTTTTGTTGTTTTGATTTAGTGTTTTCATTAACCTCTCTGGGCCAGTGGGACGCTTGCGTCCCACCTACTCAACAGCCAGTGTAATCCCGTGGCGCGACATTCAAATACCTTAGAAATGCTATTACTTCAATTTCTCAAACATATGACTATTTTACACCATTTTGAAGACAAGACTCTCGTTAATCTAACCACACTGTCCGATTTCAAAAAGGCTTTACAACGAAAGCAAAACATTAGATTATGTCAGCAGAGTACCCAGCCAGAAATAATCAGACACCCATTTTTCAAGCTAGCATATAATGTCACAAAAACCCAGAAGACAGCTAAATGCAGCACTAACCTTTGATGATCTTCATCAGATGACAATCCTAGGACATTATGTTATACAATACATGCATGTTTAGTTCAATCAAGTTCATATTTATATAAAAAAAACAGCTTTTTACATTAGCATGTGACTAGCATGTGACTAGCATTCCCACCGAACACTTCCGGTGAATTTACTAAATTACTCACGATAAACGTTCACAAAAAACATAACAATTATTTTAAGAATTATAGATACAGAACTCCTTTATGCACTCGCTATGTCCGATTTTAAAATAGCTTTTCGGTGAAAGCACATTTTGCAATATTCTGAGTAGATAGCCCGGCCATCACAGGCTAGCTATTTTGACACCCACCAAGTGTGGTACTCACCAAACTCCGATTTACTATTAGAAAAGTTTGATTACCTTTGCTGTTCTTCGTCAGAATGCACTCCCAGGACTTCTACTTCAATAACAAATGTTGGTTTGGTTCCAAATAATCCATAGTTATATCCAAATAGTGGCGTTTTGTTCGTGCGTTCAAGACACTATCCGAAGGTGTAAAGAAGGGTGACGCGCCCGACGTGTTTCGTGACAAAAAAATTCAAAATGTTCCATTACCGTACTTCGAAGCATGTCAACCGCTGTTTAAAATCAATTTTTATGCAATTTTTCTCGTAAAAAAGCGATAATATTCCGACCGGGAGTCGTTGTTTTCGTTCAAAGAGAGAGAAAGTAAACATGGTGTCGGCTCGTGCACGCGCCTCCAGTCTCATTGTCCTCAGATCGACCACTATCCAAATGCGCTAATGTTTTTCAGCCAGGGCCTGCAAAGCCACCATTCATCGTTCTGGCGCCTTCTGAGAGCCTATGGGAGCGTTAGAAAATGTCACGTTATGCCAGAGATCCCCTGTTTTGGTTAGAGATGATCAAGAAGGCCAAGAAATAGTCAGAGAGAGCGCTTCCTGTTTGGAATCTTCTCAGGTTTTGGCCTGCCAAATGAGTTCTGTTATACTCACAGACACCATTCAAACAGTTTTAGAGACTTTAGGGTGTTTTCTATCCAAATCAAACAATGATATGCATATTCTAGTTACTGGGCAGGAGTAGTAACCAGATTAAATCGGGTATGTTTTTTATCCGGCCGTGCAAATACTGCCCCCTATCCCCAACAGGCTATAGTAAAATATGAGCACTTTACACGCCGCGCCTTGGTCCCCTTTGTACAACCCTCGTTACATGTACAAACAATAGTAAGCAAGTATAAACACCATGGGACCACACAGCCGTCATACCGCTCAGGAAGGAGATGCCTTCTGTCTCCTATAGATGAACGTACTTTGGTGCGAAAAGTGCAAATCAATCCCAGAACAACAGCAACGGACCTTGTGAAGATGCTGGAGGAAACAGGTACAAAAGTATCTATATCCACAGTAAAACAAGTCCTATATCAATATAACCTGAAAGGCCGCTCAGCAAGGAAGAAGCCACTGTTCCAAAACCGCCATAAAAAAGCCAGACCACGGTTTGCAACTGCACATGGGGACAAAGATCGTACCTTTTGGAGAAATGTCCTCTGGTCTGATGAAACAAAAATATAACTGTTTGGCCATAATGACCATCGTTATGTTTGGAGGAAAAATGGGGAGGCTTTCAAGCCGAAGAACACCATCCCAACCGTGAAGCACGAGGGTGGCAGCATCATTTTGTGGGGGTGCTTTGCTGTAGGAGGGACTGGTGCACTTCACAAAATAGATGGCATCATGAAGCAGGAAAATTACGTGGATATATTGAAGCAACATCTCAAGACATCAGTCAGGAAGTTAAAGCTAGGTCGCAAATGGGCCTTCCAAATGGACAATGACCCCAAGCATACTTCCAAAGTTGTGGCAAAATGACTTAAGGACAACAAAGTCAAGGTATTGGAGTGGCCATCACAAAGCCCTGACCTTAATCCTATAGAAAATTTGTGGGCAGAACTGAAAAAGCATGTGTGAGCAAGGAGGCCTACAAACCTGACTCAGTTACACCAGCTCTGTCAGGAGGAATGGGCCAAAATTCACCCAACTTATTGTGGGAAGCTTGTGGAAGGCCACCCAAAACGTTTGGCCCAAGTTAAACAATATAAAGGCAATGCTACCAAGTACTAATTGAGTGTATGTAAACTTCTGACCCACTGGGAATGTGATGAAAGAAATAAAAGCTGAAATAAATCATTCTCTCTACGATTATTCTGACATTTCACATTCTTAAAATAAATTAGTGATCCTAACTGACCTATGACAGGGAATTTTTACTCGGGTTAAATGTCAGGAATTGTGAAAAACTGACCTTAAATGTATTTGGCTAAGATGTATGTAAACTTCCGATTTCAACTGTAGTTGGGTTTAAGACCAGAGAAACTGGAGAAATTATCCAGGTCCTCAATGAGCCCCTTCAAGGTTGAAGATTGAGGACTCAAGAGAACTTGAGTCAATAGCATACATTGGTACTTTTGTCTTTAATCCCTTAACTTTTAGGCCCTTAATTGTTTATGGTTTATTGAACAAGCATGGGAAACAGTGTTCAAACCCTTCACAATGAATATCTGTGAAGTTTTTTGGATTTTTACAAATTATCTTTGAAAGACAGGGTCCTGAAAAAGGGTCCGTTTCTTTTTTTTTAATGAGTTTAATTGCTCAACAAATATATGGGGGATTGGAAATGATACACACAATTACATTGATAGAAGCCACAATCTATCTGCAATATTAAAGTTACGGTTGCTATGACATCACTCACAAACACATCTTCCCGTCTTAAGTCAGGTTCATCATACACACACACTTCTCCTCTCCTAGATCCGCTCTCCACAGCAGCCAGGCCTTCCCACAATCCCCCAAGGGTTCGACCTATGACCCGAGAGAGGTGTATTCTGGGTAATGTTGTTTTCATAACTCCTACCTCCCTGGCTCTACAAACACACAGGACCACGGAACATATGCACCACATTACACACACACACACACACACACACACACACACACACACACACACACACACACACACACACACACACACACACACACACACACACACACACAGATCCGCTTCATCTGAAGCAGTCAGAACTAGTCTAGGTAGATAAATAATTCTCAATACCACACACAGACACCCCATGACTCCCTCTCCTAACAATGTGTTGATCAGTGTGGTCAGTTTATAGTAAAATGTGGATAATGGTTATCAAGGAGACCTTGACTAATAAGAAAAACAATTCTGTTTCGCCATCATTTTACTGATTCGTTTATTTTCAGTTAAACCGATACCGATTACAAATGAACTTCATGTTCGTTCGACATCCTAATCTTTATGTAATTCATTTAAGGTTAACAATTCAATGGCCATAATAAAATAGATATGGTGACAGAGGGCAGCCTTGTTTTAAGCCTCTTAGCAAATCAAAGTTGTCAGAAGTAAACGTTATTTATTATTTCAGAAATTCATAAGTTTGATAAATCTATATTGGATTGCCTTCAGACGAGGGGTTTTCCTCATCTGAAAGGAATCAATTGCCAACCATAGTTCATCATGTGTAATTAGGCCTTCACCAAAACTGTGTTGAAGATAGTTTAACATAATTTTTTGGGAGAAGGATATTACAAAACATATTCTCAAGTGAGGTTGAAGAAACTTGACAAAATAACATTTGTTTAAAATATTTTACGTCATTCAAAATCTCTATTGGTGAGAAGGATTTCTCCATGTTTGTAAAAACAATTGTAGGTTCTTTTTGGTAGCAGTTCTATATTGAAGGTTTAGGGAAAGGTTGGTGCATTTTTTGCCATTCTCCATCCAATTTGCTGTTTTTTTAGATAAATGAAACCGATCTTTCCTGAATAAGTTCCTCAAACTCCTTTTGATTTGCGTCTGGATTATTCAATGCTTCTGTATTACATTTATTTACACCATTGACGGATACCGTTTTTGGGATGAAAATGTAATTGAATGGTCTCTAAGGGCACACGTAAAGGCATCCCATACGATACGTGCCTACACTGAACCTGTATTGTGCAAGAAAAAGTCTGTTATTCCTTTGTTTTTGTTAAGAAAATAGTCAGTCAATAAAACCTGGTTAAATTTCCAATATCCCCGTCCTCGTGGAAAGTCTGTCATAGTTACACGGAGGGCTGTAAAATGATGGTCGGATCGCATTCGATCCTCAATCCGTACTTTTTTCACTTTTGGCACCATATACAAGGATGAATTTGAAAATAAGGGAGAGCCGCAAACTCTAGGAGCTCAGATGCAAAAATGTTATATCCAACGTTTCGACAACCAAGCTGTCTTCGTCAGGGTATGATCTCAAACACTGCGCGATGACTCGTTTATATAGTGTCAAAAGACACACAGGTGTTTTCTTCTAAGACCATATACAAGGATACCATAAAAAAAATCTATCAGACTAGATTGATTAAGCTTCCTCCAAGTATATTTTACAGATCTGGGTTTTGAAGCTTCCAAAAATACGTAAATTCTTAACGTGTCTATAATATTCAGAATGTCTTTGAGAGCCAGAGAGTGAACGTTGGTAAGTAATATGATTGCCTTTACGGTGTATTGATGTACTTGTATTGGAATCCCCTACCATTACAATAGAGTTATTTGTTTCTAAGGAGACTAATTCGATTTTTGAATCGGGTAATAACATCTTTAGAATTTCTTAACCCATGACTAAAATAGATTTTACCATCCCATTATTTTTCCCAGGCCACTTCATCAAAAGATTTGGAATGAATTTCCTGAAGACAGTAAATATGGTAATCCTTCTCCTTTAGCTATATAAAAATGACTCTTCTTTTGGATTGATGAAAAGCTGTCTTTTAAAAAGCATATTGAGGAGTTAGTTAAGAAGCTGAACATAAAATGGTCTTCTCTATAAAAATCAGTCGTCGTTCCTATTGGTCAAAAACTATGGTTACATCATATATATGAACGCAGCTGCCACTTCATTAAAGCAGTTAGATGCAGTTTATTATAGCGCACTGCGCTTTATTACGGGCGACAATTTTAGTATTCGTCACTGCATTGTTTACCAGAAGGTTGGTTGGCCCTCATGTAGGTTGCTACATTGCTATGTTTTCATTTATAAAATCCCTTTTACAAAAAGGCCTACTGTACCTAACATCATTACTAAACTTTAGACATACTATTTGCTACACCCAGTCTCAGGGATGGCTAACTCTGGAAATTAATTTGGTCTCAGCCGAGTTAACTAAAAGCTGATTTATCTTTCTTGCACCTTATTTGTGGAACAATCTTCAAAATGTTCTTAAATTGTATGCTCTGTTGCCTCTAGGGCAATTGAGAAAACTGACTGAGCACCGTATTCCTGATGACTGTGTTTTTTTGATGACCGGGTTTTTCTTTCTACTTGCATTCTATGTAATTCAGGGCTCATCTGTAAGAGACCTTGGTCTCAGTATGACTCCCTGATAAAATAAAGGTAAAAAAGGTTAGTGTTAGGTTTTAAATCACATTTTTAGAAGATAAATTGTAGAAATGGGCAGGGTTTATGACTGCGGCCATAGACGCTAGTGACGACCAAATTACAGCTCTTGATGTGTTTGTCACTGAACGGCGTATGCCACATTCACGGGCTGGTAGGAATTAGGAAACTCTGAAATTTCACAGCGAGCAATTTCAAATATGATGAAACCAGTCACATAGATGAAAGACCGCATCCTTGCAAAGAATGTGGCAAATTCTACAGAACGAAGGTATGCTTGACCAGACATTCAAGTGTGCACTCAAGGAAACCAAATTACTGTAAAGTCTGTGGCAATGTTTTGAAAGAAAGGAAGACTTGGCGAAACATACAGAGATACATACAAGAGAGAAATTATATTGCTGCAAAGACTGTGGCAAATGCATCAACCAGAAATTAAACTTAAAGACACACATGATATCTCACAGATTGGAGAAACCTTATATTGCAGCATAGACTGTGGAAAATGCTTCACTCGATCACAGGGCCTTAGAATTAATAAGACCATACACACATGGAAGAAATCATACAGGTGTCCAATATGCAATAAATGCTTTGCATTCCATAGCGATTTAAAATACCATCAGACTGTTCACACAGGGGAGAAATGTTATAGTTGGCGCTAGGGTTGTGCCGTGGCGGAGATCTTTGTGGGCTATACTCAGCCTTGTCTCAGGATGGTAAGTTGGTGGTTGAAGATATACCTCTAGTGGTGTGGGGGCTGTGCTTTGGCAAAGTCGTTGGGGTTATATCCTGCCTGTTTGGCCCTGTCCGGGGGTATCGTCGGATGGGGCCACAGTGTCTCCCGACTCCTCCTGTCTCAGCCTCCAGTATTTATGCTGCAGTAGTTTGTGTCTGGTGGCTAGGTTCAGTCTGTTATATCTGGAGTATTTCTCCTGTCTTATCCGGTGTCCTGTGTGAATTTAAGTATGCTCTCTCTAATTCTCTCTTTCTCTCTCTCTTTCTTTGTCTTCTTTCTTTCTCTCTCGGAGGACCTGAGCCCTAGGACCATGCCTCAGGACTACCTGACCTGATGACTCCTTGCTGTTCCCAGTCCACCTGGCCGTACTGCTGCTCCAGTTTCAACTGTTCTGCCAGCGGCTATGGAACCCTGACCTGTTCACCAGATGTGCTACCTGTCCCAGACCTGCTGTTTCCAACTCTCTAGAGACAGCAGGAGCGGTAGAGATACTCTGAATGATCGGCTATGAAAAGCCAACTGACATTTACTCCTGCGGTGCTGACCTGTTGCGTCCTCAACAACCACTGTGATTATTATTATTTGACCCTGTTGGTCATCTATGAACATTTGAACATCTTGGCCATATTCTGTTATAATCTCCACTCGGCACAGCCAGCAGAGGACTGGCCACCCCTCATAGCCTGGTTCCTCGCTAGGTTTCTTACAAGGTTCTGGCCTTTCTAGGGAGTTTCTCCTAGCCACCGTGCTTCTACACCTGCATTGCTTGCTGTTTGGGGTTTTAGGCTGGGTTTCTGTACAGCACTTTTGAGATATCAGCTGATGTAAGAAGGGCTTTATAAATACATTTGATTTGATAGTAAACAGAGTGGCAGTTGCTTCTTTTTCAAAGTATACTTGAGAAGACATGAGATGCTTTCACAACAAATAGATAACTGTCATTGTGTTATCATTTTCAGTATATTTTTTTCTGTGTTCGCACATCACAACATGAATACATTATGAATACATGAGTAAAGGCGCGAAGTTCTGAACTCAGTGGGACCCTTGTTTGTATATATTTGAAAATGAAATAATTTGTAATGTCTCTTTTTACTTGTGACAACACAACACTATAGATGAAGCAAGAAGGTGACAACTTGATAGTGCCCCTGTGTTGAGGGAAAAGTGTCAGAACAAGATTTTTGTTGAGGGAAAAACATCAGAATCAGATTTCTAACAACATTCTACTTGTCATGGTTGTGTGTAGAGAAGGACCAAGGCGCAGCGTGCTCCGAGTTCCACATTTTATTTTAGTGAAAATTTTACAACCAACAACGAAAAAATAAAAAACAACCAACAAACCGTGACGACAGAGGTGCAACATGCACTGAATCAAAATAAGATCCCACAAACAGGTGGGAAAAGGCTGCCTAAATATGATCCCAAATCAGAGACAACGAGATACAGCTGCCTCTGATTGGGAACCATATCAGGCCAACATAGAAATACAAAACTAGAGTACCCACCCTAGTCACACCATGACCTAACAAAATAGAGAATCAAAAGGGATCTCTAAGGTCAGGGCGTGACAGTACCCCCCCTAAAGGTGCGGACTCAGGCTGCAAAACCTGACTCTATAGGGGAGGGTCCGGGTGGGCATCTATCCTCGGTGGTGGCTCCGGTGCGGGACATAGACCCCGCTCCGCTCGCGGATCCGCCATCTTCGGTGGCGACTCTGGTGCGAGGCTTGTCGCCGGAGGCTTCGGACCGTGGATTGTCGCCGGGAACTCCAGACTGTGGATTGTCTCCGGAGGTTCCGGACCGTGAAACGTCGCCGGAAGCTCCGGACCGGGAACTGTCACCGGAAGCTCCGGACCGGTAACTGTCGCCGGAAGATCCGGACCGGGAACTGTCACCAGAAGCTCCGGACCGGTAACTGTCGCCGGAAGATCCGGACCGGGAACTGTCGCCGGAAGCTCCGTTCTTGGAACTGTTGCCGGAAGTTCTGGACTGGGAACTGTCGCCGGAAGCTCTGGACTGTGAAGGCGCACTGGAGGCCTGGTGCATGGAGCTGGAACAGGTGGCACCAGACTGGTGACACGCACTTCAGGGCAAGTGCGAGGAGCAGGCACAGGATGTACTGGACTGTGGAGGCGCACCGGAGACACAGCGCATAGAGCTGGTGCAGGATGTACTGGACCGTGGAGGCGCACTGGAGGTTTGGAGCATAGAGCTGGCACAACGCGTCCTGGACAGATGACCACCTTCGCACGGCAAATGCGGGTGGCTGGCACAGGATGCACTGGGCTGTGGAGACGCACTGGAGACCAGATGCGTGAAACTGGTGCATATGACACCGGATTGGTGTCACGCTCCTCAGCACGCCCGCTCTGCAGCGCTGTCAATGCCAACACCTCTTTCCGGAATCTTTCGTCAAGTTCCTCACTCGACTCCCCGACTGGCTCTGGTTCCCCCCTCGGCTCCGCCGACCACTCCGTGTGCCCCCCCCCAGAAAAATAATTTGGGCTGTCTTTTGGCCTTTTTGGACTGCGTTCCATACACGAATAGCTAAACGCACCCGCATAAGCAAAGCAATAAACTCTGTGTCACATAAGACGTTCAACCATGTTTCTCAAACTTCTAAATTCGAAGTGGTTGTAATCGTCAAATTAAGAAGTGTTTAAGGTTACGCTTAGGCATTAACTCCGAATGGTGAAGGTTTTGGATAGGCTTAAAACGAAAGTTTCAAAAGCAACTTTATATTGCTGGATTCAGACATGCAACATTTTGCACCAGATGCAGATACTTACCAGTCCACAATGACCGAGCAAAACTTACTTTAACAGCGCCCATAAGCAATACATCACGAGGGCATGTGGTATATGGCCAATCAGTGGCAATTTTAGCATGTACATCTTGGAGGGGTAAGACTAAACAATACATTAATTGCACTATAACGGTGACAAACGGTGCCCACAAACAGTGCCTTGGGAAAGTATTCAGAGCCCTTGACTTTTTCACATTTTGTTAGGTTCCAGCCGTATTATAAAATGTATTTAAAAAAAAAATGCTCATCAATCTACACACAATTACCGAAAATGACAAAGCAAAAACAAGTTTAGAATTTTTTGCTAATTTATAAAAAAATATAAAACTATTACATTTACATAAGTATTAATACCCTTTACTCAATACTTTGTTGACGCAGTGATTACAGCCTCAAGTCTTCTTGGGTATGACGCTACAAGCTTGGCACGCCTGTATTTGGATAGTTTTTCCCATTCTTCTCTGCAGATCCTCTCAAGCTCTGTCAGGTTGGATAGGGAGTGTTGCTGCACAGCTATTTTCAGGTCTCTCCAGAGATTTTCGATTGGGTTCAAGTCCGGGCTCTGGCTGGGCCACTCAAGGACATTCAGAGACTTGTACCGAAGCCACTCCTGCGTTGTCTTGGCTGTGTGCTTAGGGTCGTTGTCCTGTTGGAAGATGAACCTTCTCCCCAGTCTGAGGTCCTGAGCTCTCTGGATCAGGTTTCCATCAAGGAACTCTCTGTACTTTGCTCCGTTCATCTTTTCCTCAACCCTGACTAGTCTCCCAGTCCCTGCCCCTGAAAAACATCCCCACAGCATGAGGCTGCCACCACCATGCTTCACCATAGGGATGGGGCCAGGTGTCCTCCAGACATGACGATTGGTATTCAGGTCAAAGAGTTCAATCTTGGTTTCATCAGACCAGAGAATCTTCTTTCTCATGGTCTGAGAGTCTTTAGGTGCCTTTTGGCAAACTCCAAGCGGGATGTTGTACCTTTTACTGAGGAGTGGCTTCCGTCTGGCTACTCTACCATAAAGGCTTGATTGGTGGAGTGCTGTAGAGATGGTTGGTCTTCTGGAAGGTTCTCCCATCTCTACAGAGGAACTCGGAGTTATGTCAGAGTGACCATCGAGTTTTTCCCCATGGCTTGGTTTTTGCTCTGACATGCAATGTCAACTGTGGGACCTAATATAGACAGCTGTGTGCCTTTCCAAATCATGTCCAATCAATTGAATTTACCACAGGTCGACTCCAATCAAGCTGTAGAAACATCTCAAGGATGATCAATGGAAACAGGGTGCACCTGAGCTCAATTTTTTGTCTCACAGCAAAGGTTGTGAATACTTATATAAAAACGCTATTTCTGTTTTTTATTTTTAACTTTGCAAACATTTCTAAAAACCTCTTTTGGCTTTGTCATTATGGGGTTTTGTGTGTAGATTGATGAGGATTTTTTTAATTTATTTAATACATTTTAGAATAAGGCTGTAACGTAACAAAATGTGGAAAAAGTAAATAGGCCTGAATACTTTCCGAAGGCACTGTTTATAAAGTTGTCTCAACAGCAGAGCTTTCTTTTCAGCACCATGGAGTGAATCCTTACCACCGCTACAACTGGCTATCGGCGGAGCCTTGTCTGGCAGCGAAACGGTTAATTTAGCCTCATTTACTGCCTTTAAAAAAAAACATAGCAGATATGGCTGACTTGCTTAAACAAAATGTGGTTTCTACTGACATTCGAGATGTATAAACTATGGTATAAGGGGACGACAAGCGGATAAGAGGTCTGTAATTTCAATTAAGACATTAATGAGCGAGCTAGGACGGACGTAGTCAATATTTCTTCAGCACTTTTGAAATATACAGCGACAGAATTCAGAACATGGGCCGTTCTTACAGTATTCTCCCTGTACACCGTCAGAACCGTAGGATAAATAAAAGGGGCATATAAGCAGACAATGAAAACTCTTACAATATTCAATAATTACATTTCTCTTAAACAGGCTATAGGCTACATGTGCACCACGAAGTCAGAACAGTAGGCTAAGTTATGAGGGGGAAAGGGACCAAATTATTAGGGTGAGGCACATGGGCTACTAACAGCTTACTGCACAACATGCACTTAGTATTACTTTCTTAGCTACAGTAAGACAGTAAGCTGGCATATTACATAATTTATGCACCAGCATACAAGACATTTTTGGACTCAACCTGTTGTGCTGTGCTCACTTGAACAGGAAGGTGGCGCGGCAGTCCTTCTTGGGCACATTTTTGTCATCAAAGTCTGCCATTCTCTGGATTTATGGTTCTTTCAAGACAACTGTGAACTTGGATAAAAACAAGGTTGAATCATGACATCAGTGATCTTCAGGTGGGAACTCGTGCCTCTTTCTAGAGCTCCCTACTTGGAATTCCGAGTTGGATGACCGTTCAAAACCTGGTTTACCCAGTCAGAGCTCGTTTTTATTCCAGAGTTCCCAGTTGTCTTGAACTCACTGAAGTCTGAGATTTCCCAGTTCTGAGTTTCTAGTTGTTTTGAACGTAGCAGAAGTCATGCTGGAATGACAGCATGGCCAATATATTCAACCTTTTCTGGCCCATGGTGTGTTGCGAGTGAATGTTTATCCTTTTAAGCTTGGAAAAGAGACCCTTAAACCCAGACTTGAACCACACATCCTCTCCACTGAATAGCAGGCTTGTGATTGCTTTGAAAAGCTTGCAGTTAGCCAATGATTCCTTCCAAACCACTCATTGTTGAATATGCGATTTCCAACTTGTTGTGTAATGTTTATGTCCAATGGCCGATGAGCACCGATACATTTTATATATAATTTCTCTTCATATGACAAGGTTTGAAGATTGTCAACTTGATTCATGATGATGACTGCTTGTCTAGCTTCCTAGCTAAGATTTTTAAAGTATGATGTTGACATGATCAGTCCAATCAAAGCTATGGTAGATATAACGTGATTTGACATCATTTTATCTGTGGCCAATGACCTTGATCCTTATTGGATGGGAACTTCTAATGTAAATCTATGGCAGCACCCAACGGGCTTGAATTTTCGAGTTCTCCCTGTAGATTTTGCGGCGACGTAGTGTCCCCATGAGTGACAGAACAATGAGCCAATCACGGTGCAACTAGAGAACATTACCAACCCCTACGCTCCGTATTTTCCGCTGGCTTCCCCACCACCACAGAAAGCACTGAGCTAGACTGAAACACCTGCATTTTGGAGCTGCCTTACACAAGAAAGCAAAAACCATGTTTGTATGCAGCTTTATTAACTCAATAAGCATTTTTTTTATATACATTGTTTGCAAACTGATATGTGACATGTATTAATGCCGAAATAACATGCAAAACAGGCAACAACAAAAATATATATACATATACAGTACCAGTCAAACGTTTGGACACACCTACTCATTAAAGGGTTTTTCTTTATTTTTTACTATTTTCTACATTGTAGAATAATAGTGAAGACATCAAAACTATGAAATAACACATATGGAATCATGTAGTAACCAAAACAGTTTTAAACAAATATTATATATTAGAGATTATTCAAAGGAATGCTTTTCCAACAGTCTTGAAGGAGTTCCCACATATGCTGATCACTTGTTGGCTGCTTTTCCTTCACTCTGCGGTCCAACTCATCCCAAACCATCTCAATTGGGTTGAGGTTGGGTGATTGTGGAGGCCAGGTCATCTGATGCAGCACTCCATCACTCTCCTTGGTCAAATTGCCTTTACACAGCCTGGAGGTGTGTTTTTGGTCATTGTCCTGTTGAAAAACAAATGATAGTCCCACTAAGCGCAAATCAGATGGGATGGTGTATCGCTGCAGAATGCTGTGGTAGCCATGCTGGTTAAGTGTGCTTTGAATTCTAAATAAATCACAGACAGTGTCACCAGTAAAGCACCCCCACATCATCACACCTCCTCCTCCATTCTTAGCGGTGGGAACCACACATGCGGAGATCATCCGTTCATCTACTCTGCGTCTCACAAAGACATGGCGTTTGGAACCAAAACTCTCCAGTTTGGACTGATCAGACCAAAGGACAGATTTCCACCGGTCTAATGTCCATTGCTCGTGTTTCTTGGCCCAAGAAAGTCTCTTCTTCTTATTGGTGTCCTTTAGTAGTGGTTTCTTTGCAGCAATTGACCCTGAGGGCCTAATTCACGCAGTCTCCTCTGAACAGTTGATGTTGAGATGTCTGTTACTTGAACTCTGTGAAGCATTTATTTGGGCTGCAATCTGAGGTGCAGTTAACTCTAATGAACTTATCCTCTGCAGCAGAGGTAACTCTGGGTCTTTTTGACTTTTGTTGACTGTATTGACTGACCTTGATGTCTTAAAGTAATGATGGACTGTCATTTCTCTTTGCTTATTTGAGCCGTTCTTGCCATAATATGGACTTGGTCTTTTACCAAATAGGGCTATCTTCTGAATACCACCCCTATCTTGTCACAACACAACTGATTGACTCAAACTCATTAAGAAGGAAAGAAATTCCACAAATTAACTTTTAACAAGGCACACCTGTTAATTGAAATGCATTCCAGGTGACTACCTCGTGAAGCTGGTTGAGATAATGCCAAGTGTGTGCAAAGCTGTCATCAAGGCAAAGGGTGGCTACTTTGAAGAATCTCAAATATAAAATATATTTTGATTTGTTTAACACTTTTGGTGTCACGCCCTGACCTTAGAGAGACTTTTTTTCCCCTTTAGTTTGGTTAGGTTATGTTGTGATGTGGGGTGGGCATTCTAGTTGGTCTATTTCTTTGTGTTGAGCCAAGTATGGTTCCTAATCAGAGGCAGCTGTCTATCATTGTCTCTGATTAGGAATCATACTTAGGCAGCCCTTTTTCCACCTTTAGTTGTGGGATCTTGTTTTTATGTTGTGGTAGCTGTGACATCCGTACCCGACCCTGGACCAGCACGGAGTGCACTGATTGGTGGGAGCGGGTAGTGATGACTGAGTTCCAGCCCTCTGATTGGCTGGAGAAGTTCCGCATGAGCCGAGAAACCTTCTTCTTCCTTTGTGGCAAGCTGAAACCCCGCCTGGCTCGCCAGGACACCCACTTCCGCCGGGCGCTTCCGCTGGAGAAGCGTGTGGCGGTTGCCCTGTGGCGGCTGGCGTCCAACATTGAGTACCGCACCATCAGTGGGCTGTTTGGCGTGGGCAGCTCCACGGTGTGTAAGTGTGTGAGGGACTTGTGTCACGCCATCGTCACACTACTCCGGCCCGTCTACCTATGCTTGCCCAGTGTACAGGAAGTGGAAGACTCTGCACGTCACTTCCTATCTCGCTGGGGCTTCCCTCACTGTGTGGGCGCCGTGGCAACCCTCCACACTGCCATCCTCACGCCATCCGCTAACGTGGCCAACTACGCCAATCCAGACGGGTGGCTGTCTGTGGTCTCCCAGGTAGGACAGGACCTCTGTTGCAATTAATAGCCCGGGCGTTTATTTGCTTCAATCGCTGAACACAGCCAGCTCTTATTAGAGACAAGCGTCTATTTTTGCTTAATAAAATGTTGAAAAGACTACCACGCCGTTTATTGTGACCAGTATGACCAATATAAACATTAGAATAACATCCTTCGCAGATCAGACTTGCAAAGACTAGGCTGCCTATCATAAACCCCCAATTTTGCAGTTCAGCACCATGGAGAGCGTGTGCCGATAACAATTCATTTAGACAGACATTTGCTGAAATGTGTGCTGATGGCCGGCTATTGAAAGGGACAGGTGGCTATTTCAGACTCGGCATTTAATTGAAGTTTTAAAGTATATGGTTGTGTCTGACTGCCTTTCTGTCTGTGAGATAGTAACATTCATCTGTCTGTCTGTGAGGTAGTAACACTCCTGTCTGTCTGTTAGGTGGCTGTGAATGGGCTGGGTCAGTTCTGGGACGTCTGTGCTGGTTTCCCTGGCAGCACTGAGCCGACAGCCATCTTGCAGAACTCAGCACTTTGGGTGTCGGCCTCTGAGGGCGGGCTGTCACCTGACACACCACCGAGCTACTTGGGAAAGCCCCTGAGGTATCATTGATATTATTATTATTTCCCTTTTTAGATTGTGCTATCATTATTACTTGTATAAGTATGAGCAGCAATAGTAGTCCAGTGCTACAATTATTATTGTTATCCCTCTGGTGACCTGTGTCCTACCAGCTAAATTGACTGAGAGCACATTGTCTTGTCCAGATATGTGTTGTTGGGGGAGCCAGCGTACCCCCTCCAGCCCTGGCTGATGAAGGCCTATTCCAAGAAGAAGGAGGAGGATGATGAGGATGAAGAAGGGCTCGCGGAGCCCCGGAGGGCTTTCAACCAGGCAGGTTTTATTTTCAACAACACCGAACAGAATCACTCAGGGATTAAACTCAAAGTAGTAACATCTTTTTTTTTTAAATCCCAATTTCAGTCAACATTTCAGACGTTTTACACAGTTGTGAGCTAAATTTACACATTAGACTGTAGTAGACCCAGAGTTTTGCTGCAGTAAATCAATAAAAAAATAAAAATAGTTTATCAACATTTAACCTGGTTACTTTGTCTCCTGCTGTAGCGATTTGTGCGGGCGTGGCGTGGGGCGCAGGTGGCGCTTCTTCGCCTGCGGGCGCACTGGCAATGCCTGAGCAAGAGGAACGACTGCAGCCTGGACGTGGTGCCCACCATGATCCTGGCCTGCTGCATCCTGCATAACGTGTGTGAGGCCCATGGAGATTTGTTCCGGGGGGAATGGCATGGCGAGGTGACCAAGGGTGAGAACCCCCAGCCTGGTCACACTGCGGCCCGCGCCCCCTCTCCCCCTGGAACTTCAGACCACCTCCAGGGTGAGGAGGTCAGAAAATTGTTCTGTGACTACTTCCAACACCCACAACTACAACAACAGGACTAATGGAATGGACAGTGTTGTGATGGGGAAAGAGGGGAAAAAAATAAAGGTTTCTCCACAAGATTCTCACGACTGTATACATAGCCCTGGCCAGCATTCCAGGTATTGTTCCTATAATCTTATCAGCCTGTATTCATAAAGCGTCTCAGAATAGTAGGTAGTGCTGATCTAATATCAGCTTGGCCTTTTAGATCATAGTGAACAAGATTATATGGACAGGGGGGACCTGATCCTAGATCAGCACTCCTATTCTGAGATACTTTCTGTATATGAGCCCCCCCCCCCCTCTCTCTCTCTCTCTCTCTCTCTCTCTCTCTCTCTCTCTTTCTCTCCTCTCTGTTCTGTTACTGTTTTATTGGTTTTGTTCTGTCGTAGGTGGTTTTAGTGTCTAAATAGTTGTGTGGCACAGTGTTCATGTGCATATGGTGTATATAGTCATGCTTTTTATTGATGCACAATACAAGTTCCATTTTCTGTTCTGTCTGTCACTACATTTGTATCTACGGTTACACTGACATTGTTCTATGCCCTGATTTAAAAAAATAGGACCTTGTTCTAGCTACCTAGTACCTACACTGCACTTTTTGTAGCTGTAAATAAGATCTATGGTCTCCAATCTCCTACTCTCCCTCTACTGGAAGAAATCCTAGGGGAAACACTTCCAGCTAACGGATCTGCCCTCTTAGCAGAGAATATGGACATTGTTGTCTTTCTGAAAAATAACTTTCAAATAGAATGACTGTCACTGAATATAAGCTGAAGGTGAGCAGGCCTACAATGCATTCGGAAAGTATTCAGACCTCTACTTTTGCCACATTTTGTTACATTGCAGCCTTATTTAAAAATATTTATACATTAATTATCCTCATCAATCTACACACAATACTCCATAATGACAAAGCGAAGGTTTTTCTGAATGTTTGTAAATGTATTATGAATAAAAAACAGAAATACCTTATATACATAAGTATTCAGACGCTTTGCTATGAGACTTGAAATTGAGCTCAGGTGCATCCTGTTTCCATTGATCATCCTTGAGATGTTTCTACAACTTGATTGGAGTCCACCTGTGGTAAATTCAATTGATTGGACATGATTTGGAAAGCACGCAGTTGACAGTGCATGTCAGTGCAAAAACCAAGCCATGAGGTCGAAGGAATTGTCCGTAGAGCTCCGAGACAGGATTGTGTCGCGGCACAGAGCTAGGGAAGGGTACCAAAAAATGTCTGCTGACTTGAAAGTCCCCTAGAACACTGGCCACCATCATTCTTAAATTGAAGAAGTTTGGATCCACCAAGACTCTTCCTAGAGCTGGCCACCCGGCCAAACTGAGCAATCGGGGGAGAAGGGCCTTGGTCAGGGAGGTGACCGAGAACCCAATGGTCACTCTGACAAAGCTCCAGAGTTCCTCTCTGGAGATGGGAGAACCTTCCAGAAGGACAACCATCTCTGCAGCATTCCAACAATCAGGCCTTTATGGTAGAGTGGCCATACGAAAGCAACACCTCAGTAAAAGGCACATGACAGCCTGCTTGGAGATTTGCCAAAAGGCACCTAAAGGACTCAGACCATGAGAAACAAGATTCTCTGATCTGATGAAACCAAGATGCAACTTTGGCCTGAATGCCAAGCATCACATCTGAAGGAAACCTGGCCCCATCCCTACGGTGAAGCATGGTGGTGGCAGCATCATGCTGTGGGGGTTTTTCAGCGGCAGGGACTGGGAGACTAGTCAGGGTTGAGGGAAAGATGAACGGAGCAAAGTACAGAGAGATCCTTGATGAAAACCTGCTCCAGAGCACTCAGGACATCAGACTGGGGCGAAGGTTCACCTTCCAACAGAACAGCGACCCTAGGCACACAGTCTCTGAATATCTTTGAGTGGCACAGCCAGAGCCCAGACTTGAACCCGTATTGTGTGTAGATTGACCTGTGTTAAGTATCTCTCTGTCTCTCGCGTTTCGATGCGAGTAGACCACGGTGCGTTTCGTTGTTTCCCGCGAGTTCCGGTTAAAACATCGTCAAATATCGCCGAAAAGGGTTGAACATAATACGTTATAAGTAAAACCTTTCCCTTGCCAAGGGGATCCTATGTTGAGCATTTTTCAGGCATAAAGTAGCATTAGCTTGCTCGAGATGCTAAGCTAACAAAGGGAAAACAGCCATTGTGTTTTGTGCCACATTGTAAGTCATCCGACTTGCGGAACGAAAGTCCCGCCCTGGGTACTTCCGTTTGATTTCAGTGTGTGCCCTCTGAAGAAGTCACCAATACTTTCCTTCAAATAATTAGTCAGGTGACACTCAAGTCGTCACTCGTGATATCCAGACGGATATCGATGTCTTTTTCAATTGAACTAATAAGTGAAATTGCCAGATTTACATTCTCAAGTTTAAATAATATCCAAATTGATGAGTTTTCTAAATGAGACATTGTAATCTTTTTTCCACATTAACCTAGATGAATAAACCTCTCAGGTTAATTAAAGTTTAAATCCCATATAGCCTATACAGGTTTGATTTATCATTAAAATTGATCAATCAGTAAAATTTGTTTTTTGCAAAACCCATTCAGTAATCCAGTACTGACAGAAGTCCCGCCCCAGCGGGAATCCCATGTGGCTTCAGCCCAAGGAAGAAGTGTACCATAGTGGGGAGTGTTCCCAACATTTAATCTACTGTTTACACTTATGATATCCAATCAATGGAGATTGTATGGATTATCATCTCATTTAATTTAATAAGTTAAATTGTTGAACATACCTTAATGTTCTTGCAATCAAATGAGACACTTTTAAACTTCCCATATTAACCTGGATGAAGCAACACCTCAGGTTATGTCACGTCCTGGCCAGTATAAGGTTAATTGTTTTTGTAGTTTGGTCTGGACGTGGCAGAGGGTATTTCTTTTATGTGGTTCGGGGTGGTGTGTTTGTGTAAAGGGTGTTTGATTTAGTATTTCCGGGTTTTTGGTTGATGGTCTATGTATTTGTATTCTATGGTTAGTCTGGTGTGTGTGTTTCTATGTTTGGTTAATTGGGGTTGGGATTCTCAGTTGAAGGCAGGTGTTGTCTATCTGCCTTTGATTGAGAGTCCCATATATTAGGGTGTGTTTGTGTGGGTGATTGTTCTGTGTTGAGCCTATGCTTTGCGGACTGTCAGTTTATCGTTCGTTTTCTTGTTTGTTGTTTTTGTATTCGTGTTGATTTCATTAAATGTTCAAAATGAACAACTGCACACCTGCTGCGTATTGGTCTACCTTTTCCGATGACGATTTCGCATTATCGTCAGAAGATGAAGATACTTGTGACAGAATCACCCACCACTCAAGGACCAAGCAGCAGAAGAAGGAGCAGAGGGAATTCGAGTTGGACTGGCGGGAGAAGTGGACCTGGGAGGAAGTTCTGGACGGGGCCGGACCTTGGCACCAGGCTGAGGATTATCGCTGCCCGCAGTGGGAAATTGAGGCAGCCAAGGCAGAGAGGCGGAGGTACGAGGCCAAGTACGCGCTGAGGGAGAAGCACGAGAGGCACCCCCAAGAATTGTTTTGGGGGGGCACACGGGTAGTTTGGCTAGGCGTAGGAAGAGCCGGAAGCCAGCTACCCGTGGTTATATGGAGGAGCGTATGGGGTGGAGAGCGCTATGTTTCGCTGAGGAGCGCACTATTTCACCCATACGCACGCACAGTCCGGTGCGCGTTATTCCAGCCCCTCGCAGGTGCCGTGCTAGAGCGGGCATCCAGCCTGGTAGGAGGATGCCTGCGCAGCGCATCTGGTCGCCGGTACGCCTCCGAGGACCAGGCTACCCAACTCCCGCTCTACGCACGGCTACCATCAGGCCCCTGCACAGCCCAGTCTGCCCTGTACGAGCACCCCGCTCGTACAGGGCTACTAGTTCCATCCAGCCAAGACGGGTTGTGCAGGAGGTAAGATCGAGACCGACTGTGCGCCTCCATAGCCCTGGGTTTCCAGCTCCTGTCTCTCGTGCGGACCCGGAAGTGCGTCAACCCAGTCCGACTCGTCCTGTTCCCGCTCCCCGCACTAGCCTGGAGGTGCGTGTACATAATCTGGTGAGCCCAGTACCAGCACCACGCACCAGGCTACAAGTGCGTCAACCCAGCCACGCCAGTCAACAGTCACCAGAGCTGCCCGCCAGTCAACAGTCATCACCAGAGCTGCCCGCCAGTCAACAGTCGTCACCAGAGCTGCCCGCCAGTCAACAGTCGTCACCAGAGCTGCCCGCCAGTCAACAGTCGTCACCAGAGCTGCCCGCCAGTCAACAGTCGTCACCAGAGCTGCCCGCCAGTCAACAGTCGTCACCAGAGCTGCCCGCCAGTCAACAGTCGTCACCAGAGCTGCCCGCCAGTCAACAGTCGTCACCAGAGCTGCCCGCCAGTCAACAGTCGTCACCAGAGCTGCCCGCCAGTCAACAGTCGTCACCAGAGCTGCCCGCCAGTCAACAGTCGTCAGAGAGGTCAGACTGCGCTGAACTGCCGGAGTGGCCAGACTGCCCAGACTGTCCCGAGTTGCCAGACTGTCCCGAGTTGCCAGACTGTCCCGAGTTGCCAGACTGTCCCGAGTTGCCAGACTGTCCAGACTGTCCCGAGTTGCCAGACTGCCCCGAGCTGCCAGACTGCCCAGACTTGCCAGACTGCCCCGAGCTGCCAGACTGCCCAGACTGTCCCGAGCTGCCAGACTGCCCCGACAGCCTGGAACGGCCTGAGCCGGAGCCACCTCCAGAAATAGGTGGGTTGGGGAGGGGGGGTGTAGCACAGTGCCCTTTAGAAAAGGGGAATTTTTTTTGGTGTTGCTTGGGGTTATTTTTTGTTAAGGTGCTTCTGGGGTAGCACCTTTAAGGGGGGGGGGGTACTGTCACGTCCTGGCCAGTATAAGGTTAATTGTTTTTGTAGTTTGGTCTGGACGTGGCAGAGGGTATTTGTTTTATGTGGTTCGGGGTGGTGTGTTTGTGTAAAGGGTGTTTGATTTAGTATTTCCGGGTTTTTGGTTGATGGTCTATGTGTTTGTATTCTATGGTTAGTCTGGTGTGTGTGTTTCTATGTTTGGTTAATTGGGGTTGGGACTCTCAGTTGAAGGCAGGTGTTGTCTATCTGCCTTTGATTGAGAGTCCCATATATTAGGGTGTGTTTGTGTGGGTGATTGTTCTGTGTTGAGCCTATGCTTTGCAGACTGTCAGTTTATCGTTCGTTTTCTTGTTTGTTGTTTTTGTATTTGTGTTTTCATTAAATGTTCAAAATGAACAACTGCACACCTGCTGCCTATTGGTCTACCTTTTCTGATGACGATTTCGCATTATCGTCAGAAGATGAAGATACTTGTGACAGGTTCATTCAAGTTTAATACCCAGATAGCCTACCCAGGTAGGATTAATCATTGGCATTGATTAATTAATTCAATTTGCTTTTGCAAATTCATTCACGTCCAACTTCCACATTACTGGTACAGTACTGATGGTTCGTCAACATCTATAAATAGATTAAACTTGTCTTTGTAGCTTCCAATGAATTCCAAACCCAAACATTGAAAAAAAATGGGAACATTTTTCCTCTAAATTTTTCTAATAATGTGCAAGCTACCAAAGGAGGTGGTCACCACTCCTCCGCTAATTAGTGAACCTCCACCCATAAAAGGATTGATCTCTGACCTCAGCAGTGATACCAACCCTAATTATGCCATTAGGAAAACAACAGCCGAAATTGCGAACGCTCTCCAAAATCAACCATCAAATACAGGCTTTGTGACTGTTCTCTCCACTTTAGCACTTATGTATCGCCATCAAAGGTTGGCATCGGTCCAATACCACAGTGCACAGCTGAAGCACGTGCAAGACATGGCTAACATGAGGGCACAGGTGGAGAGAACTGAGCAACTATTGACAAAAGCAGGAAATGAAAACGCTCTGCTAGTCGAGGAACTGCGTTTGAAATCGGAACAATTAAAAGTAATTGCAAATACTTATGACGATGAACGAGCACAAACTCTCCAACAAAATCGTCATCTGCAGGAACAACTCGATTTAGCCAAAACTAAATGCGATGTAGTCCACGCCAAACTAGATAAATCTGTCGAGTTATCTACAAACAGGAACGCGCAATTTGATAACATGCAGGCAGTTTTGTTGAACGTTACTCAAGGTAACAATGTTCTACTCCAAATTCTGCAGACCAAAGACGATCAGTTGATGAACACAATGACAAAGTTGGATGACAAATCAGCAGAACTTATTGAAGTTGCTGACCAAATGAATGATGAGAGAACTCAGGTGATGAGGATGGAAATATTGATTTCTAAGCAAGCAAAGGAAATCTCATCACTGAATCTCTCGCTCCGTACTCGAGACCTCTATCTGCAAACCATGACAGATACGTTTGAGACCGAAAGGAGCAGGTGTGACACTCACGTGTCCAAAATTGGTACTCTAAGCGCTCAAGTGGACTCTGCAATGCAGCAGAAGACCACCCTTAGGTACCATCTGGAGGAAGTCCAGAATGGTCACGCTCGACAGCATGACTACCCATCCAAGCAACCGGAGTCCGGTACTCAAAGGAGTGAAGACGATAGGTTTCAGACATTGACTCCATCATGTGTCCCTCAGTCTTCTCCTCTTGGCCATTCGGCACTGAGTAATATGGAGCCTCTTGGCCAACAAAGCCAAAGCTTGGCTTCTCCTCTTGGCCTGTCGGCCCCAATTTCTCCACAGGATGAAGCCAACCCTCTCCGCCCGCTTGGCGCGGAATACCTTGACAAACTCGTCAAGAATTTCCCCACCTTTGACCCCGTTCCAGGTCAGCCAAACGATACTGAGACGTTCCTAGCTGACATAGAGGACGCGTTGGGTGGCTACCTGAATGCTACGGGTTCTGACAGGGTTTACCTGTTGAAGCGAACGTCGAATAGACACGTGACGAGGTTCATTCGCCTACAACAGCAACACGTGCTAAATGACTACGCTAAACTTGCCACAGCTTTGATATTAGAATTCAGTGGTTCTGCGACTCGCAAACACGATAGCTCACTGGCTAACACGGTCAAACAAGCTCGGAACGAACACCCACAAGCTTTCTATCATAGGCTTCGTTCAGCTTACTTTGGCCTACTCACGGAAACAGGAATGGAAGAGCTGTTACCATTCAAACAAATGTTTCTGGCGAACATGTATCCCACCTTCATTACCTACTTGTGCCCTGCAGCCCACGTTGGCTTGCCTATCTTACAACTCAGAGAGCTTGCAAGCACAGCTTTTGAGGCATCAAAAGCTCGCAACACTAAGAGCCCTGACCACTCGGTTTTGAAGTTTGACCAGGAGCACTCACTCCAGTTAGAGGGTGCATTATCAGGTATTGGAGCGTCGAGAGATGACGCACCACAACAGTTTCTACCACGAAACCATGATTCCAATAACCTCTGCGGTCGAAATAACTGTAAAGTACGTAGCCATCAACATGACTACCGCTACAATCGACCCGTTCGCTACGTTCCTGCACCCAACCCACAAAAAGTGTCAGAGCACAAGGGTAACAAAGGGTTGAAGGACGATCAAAACGTAGACCAATGTTCTCCAGAAGTCCCACTACGGGAAGAACTTAAGCGAGAACAATTTGAGAAAAGGGTAAAAGATAAGTCACAAGGACTAGACGGGGAATTACCGGACACCAGGTCCGCAGGAATTAACACCCATAGCAAGGACGTTAAAGTTCAAATTTCTCCCGCTCTCATTCAAGACCCTATCCAGGGCCCGCTTGATCAAGAAACAAGCCCCCGGGCTCTGTCTATAGACTCTGATACAAAAGTTGCGAAGAAAAAGGTTAAACGCTTCGTTAAAGCCAAGCTCACTCAAAATCGGAAAAGTCAATCTGCTTCCATCTTGAACAGACATGGCACATCACGTCGTTGCGAACGACCACTCCACTTTGTGGGGAATATGTCCACTAACCACGAATCTAAACGGCTATACCTGGAAACAGTCCTGGAGGACTGCTTAGCTTGTCATGCGCTAATTGATTTGGGTGCGACAATATCACTCATCTCTCAAACATTGTTTGATGATCTCAAAAGGGCTTTGAAGCCAACTAAACGTTGGTTAAAAGTGGAACGATGCGACACTAAACTTCGAGGGGTCACTCAGACTACCTCGCCTCTCACATTGAGAGTCATGCTGAAACTACACTTCCAGGACGTATCGCTCGTTCACCCTGTGTATGTTACCAGCCTCGAAACTGTAACCCTGCTACTTGGAGCAGACTTGATGGATCGGTTACTCCCATTGATGGATTGGAAAACCAACCAGGTATGGTCACAGGCCACAGTGCCTTCTCCACTGACCACACTGTCTTCCCCTAACGCTAGCTGCAATGCAGTCATTCACGAGGGGTATCTGTTGAAAGCACCCCTTTGGGAAAAGACGTTTAGAAACCTCTTGGTGCATAATCCGATCCAAGGAGATATTACGATATCTCGACACATTCCATCAGCCAATCTGATTGACCATTCTTTTCATGATTTCGAGCCAGCTGTCTCTGTGAATGAGCAACTTCCCTCCTCCTTGCAGTTGTGCAATACGGTAGTTGAGATGAACTTCTCTTGCTCTTCGGACACTTCCGCAAGCACTGCGGCCGTCTCAGCAAGAAAAATATTGATGCGCAGAGTACACTCTGCTTCCGATGATACACCTTCTGCTTTGTTGGGGACTGTCACCCCTTACAATGACACTAATGGCGTCAGTCCAGCAACTGACCCGATGACTCCCACTGGTGAAACACTTTGCGATATCACAGACCGATATCCTCGTCTCAGTTTGCAGGTACTGAAGAGGTTGCCACACGTGGACGCGGTGGTGACTGACAGACCTCAACAGCCACTGAGGGTGTTGAAGCACAAACACCAGGAGATTTGGTTGAAAGGTTACAGCCATTCTCATAATAACGCGGCCACGTACAACTCGTACATAGGGTCCGACCTTTTCGTTTGCGCCTCGGACACCAACACCACCCGTTGGTGGGGGGGTCCCGAGACACAAAGGGGGGGAATAGTAGCCCAGACCCATGATGAGCCTCATCGAGGCCGGTGGGGGGGTCGAGACTACGGACAACACCGTACGAGGCCGCCAGAGCATAAATCAAATCTAGTTGTAAACTCCCCTATGAGAACAGTGAGGAGCAGACAGGCCCCTAGACGGGGATTATCTTAGAACACGTCTAAGATAGTACTGAGGTGTACCACACTGGTCGTAAAGGAAGTCCAATGGACTTGTCCACCTCCAAAACAAATGGCAACAATAATCATTCCTTGCCATGTGTAGGTTCAACTACAATACAACTAGTAATATGCTCCAATCATGTGTTCCGGTAGATAATATTTCAGAATAAATCGGTAGGACAACTGGACCCCTTGAATACCAGTACCAATACCACAGTCAGTCCAGCAACACTCAGTAAGAGGATTAGTAACCTCACAAGTTAAATTGCTATTGATAATAGCGACATAGGAGTCACTCAGAGTGCAACACGGGGAAGGGAATCTCCATTGCACTCTTCCAATGGTTAACACATGTGTCACGTCCTGGCCAGTATATAAGGTTAATTGTTTTGTAGTTTGGTCAGGGCGTGGCAGGGGGTATTTGTTTTATGTGGTTCGGGGTGGTGTGTTTGTGTAAAGGGTGTTTGATTTAGTATTTCCGGGTTTTGGTTTATGTTTAGTTAATTCTATGGTTAGTCTAGGTTGTGTGTTTCTATGTTTGGTTGATTGGGGTTGGGACTCTCAGTTGAAGGCAGGTGTTGTCTATCTGCCTTTGATTGAGAGTCCCATATATTAGGGTGTGTTTGTATGTGTGATTTGTGGGTGATTATTCTGTGTATAGCCTTGTGCCTTACCAGACTGTTTATTTGTCGAGTGTTCGTTTTTCGTGTTTTGTTATTTTGTATGTTCATTTTTGAGATTAATTAAAAATCAAGATGAGCATTCACGTACCTGCTGCGTTTTGGTCCACATTTTCTGATGACGATTTCGCATTATCGTCAGAAGACGAAGACAACAGTTGTGACAGAATCACCCACCACCAAAGGACCAAGCAGCAGAGGAAGGAGCAGACGGAGTTCGAGTTGGACTGGCGGGAGAAGTGGACTTGGGAGGAAGTTCTGGACGGGGCCGGACCTTGGCACCAGGCTGGGGATTATCGACGCCCGCAGTGGGAAATTGAGGCAGCCAAGGCAGAGAGGCGGTGGTACGAGGCCAAGTACGCGCTGAAGGAGAAGCACGAGAGGCACCCCCAAGAACATTTTGGGGGGGGGCACACGGGTAGTTTGGCTAGGCGTAAGAAGAGCCGGAAGCCAGCTACTCGTGGTTATATGGAGGAGCGTATGGGGTGGAGAGCGCTATGTTTCGCTGAGGAGCGCACTATCTCACCCATACGCACGCACAGTCCGGTGCGCGTTATTCCAGCCCCTCGCAGGTGCCGTGCTAGAGCGGGCATCCAGCCTGGTAGGAGGATGCCTGCGCAGCGCATCTGGTCGCCGGTACGCCTCCGAGGACCAGGCTACCCAACTCCCGCTCTACGCACGGCTACCATCAGGCCCCTGCACAGCCCAGTCTGCCCTGTACGAGCACCCCGCTCGTACAGGGCTACTAGTTCCATCCAGCCAAGACGGGTTGTGCAGGAGGTAAGATCTAGACCGGCTGTGCGCCTCCATAGCCCTGGGTTTCCAGCTCCTGTCTCTCGTGCGGACCCGGAAGTGCGTCAACCCAGTCCGACTCGTCCTGTTCCCGCTCCCCGCACTAGCCTGGAGGTGCGTGTACATAATCTGGTAAGCCCAGTACCAGCACCACGCACCAGGCTACAAGTGCGTCAACCCAGCCTCGCCAGTCAACAGTCTTCATCAGAGCTGCCCGCCAGTCAACAGTCATCATCAGAGCTGCCCGCCAGTCAACAGTCATCGTCAGAGCTGCCCGCCAGTCAACAGTCATCGTCAGAGCTGCCCGCCAGTCAACAGTCATCGTCAGAGCTGCCCGCCAGTCAACAGTCGTCAGAGCTGCCCGCCAGTCAACAGTCGCCAGAGAGGTCAGACTGCGCTGAACTGCCGGAGTGGTCAGACTGCGCTGAACTGCCGGAGTGGCCAGACTGCGCTGAACTGCCGGAGTGGCCAGACTGCGCTGAACTGCCGGAGTGGCCAGACTGCGCTGAACTGCCGGAGTGGTCAGACTGCGCTGAACTGCCGGAGTGGTCAGACTGCGCTGAACTGCCGGAGTGGCCAGACTGCCATGAACTGCCGGAGTGGCCAGACTGCCCTGAACTGCCGCAGTGGCCAGACTGCCCTGAACTGCCGGAGTGGCCAGACTGCCCTGAACTGCCGGAGTGGCCAGACTGCCCTGAACTGCCGGAGTGGCCAGACTGCCTTGAACTGCCGGAGTGGCCAGACTGCCCTGAACTGCCGGAGTGGCCAGACTGCCCTGAACTGCCGGAGTGGCCAGACTGCCCTGAACTGCCGGAGTGGCCAGACTGCCCTGAACTGCCGGAGTGGCCAGACTGCCCAGACTGTCCCGAATTGCCAGACTGCCCAGACTGTCCCGAATTGCCAGACTGCCCAGACTGTCCCGAATTGCCAGACTGCCCAGACTGTCCCGAATTGCCAGACTGCCCAGACTGTCCCGAATTGCCAGACTGCCCAGACTGTCCCGAATTGCCAGACTGCCCAGACTGTCCCGAATTGCCAGACTGCCCAGACTGTCCCGAATTGCCAGACTGCCCAGACTCTCCCGAATTGCCAGACTGCCCAGACTGCCCCCCGGCGATGCCAGACTGGCCCGACTGCCCCTCGGCGATGCCAGAGTGGCCCGACAGCCTGGAACGGCCGGAACCAGAGCCACCTCCAGAAATAGGTGGGTTGGGGAGGGGGGGTGTAGCACAGTGCCGTCGTTGACGGCAGCCACCCTCCCTTCCCTCCCTTTAGAAAAGGGGACTTTTTGTTGGTGTTGCTTGGGGTTATTTTTTGTTAAGGTGCTTCTGGGGTAGCACCTTTAAGGGGGGGGTACTGTCACGTCCTGGCCAGTATATAAGGTTAATTGTTTTGTAGTTTGGTCAGGGCGTGGCAGGGGGTATTTGTTTTATGTGGTTCGGGGTGGTGTGTTTGTGTAAAGGGTGTTTGATTTAGTATTTCCGGGTTTTGGTTTATGTTTAGTTAATGCTATGGTTAGTCTAGGTTGTGTGTTTCTATGTTTGGTTGATTGGGGTTGGGACTCTCAGTTGAAGGCAGGTGTTGTCTATCTGCCTTTGATTGAGAGTCCCATATATTAGGGTGTGTTTGTATGTGTGATTTGTGGGTGATTATTCTGTGTATAGCCTTGTGCCTTACCAGACTGTTTATTTGTCGAGTGTTCGTTTTTCGTGTTTTGTTATTTTGTATGTTCATTTTTGAGATTAATTAAAAATCAAGATGAGCATTCACGTACCTGCTGCGTTTTGGTCCACATTTTCTGATGACGATTTCGCATTATCGTCAGAAGACGAAGACAACAGTTGTGACAACATGCCACTAATAAATAGAACCCTCCGTTCAGGAGAAAAGTTATTAGAAGTCATGAACCATGATCACACCACGTACGACTGGTCTAATACTTAGAGTACTTCCGTCGTGAGGTTAGCTCCTCCGTGGATAACATAGCTATGAAATAGACTTCATACCTACCGCCACTACAATAGTGGAACACACCGTGACTTGTAGAAAACTACTACAGACTCCCTTGACACCAATTCTGACTGACCTCCAGGCATTGACCTGAAAATTACCTGACTACGTCAGACTCATTCTGAACAAGTTGTAATCTGCCAGGATACTTGGTTTCTTCCCTTGACATGCGCGATTGTGTAAGCATAAACGCACATGCACAACGGAACATCCAATTAGGATTTATGCTAGGATCACTTAAGGGTCCAAGCAAAATACCAGCCTTAGTAAAGTTGAACGTTTACTTCTAGGCCTGTGACTCTACAGCACTCACCAGTTTTCTAACCAGAAGTCCATAGGTCATCCTTTAGACTGCCCAAAACTAGTGCCTTACAGCTGTAGACTTATCATATAGTTGTCAACTTAGGATAGTACCCTAAGCGCCACCCCGCAAATTAGGAAAGCCCTAAATATGTCATTAGACAATGCCATGATAGGGTCATTATTTTACCAAGACCATGGACGTAGATAGAATACAGTCCAATTAGATGATTAAGGTGGCATAACTATATTTTGTTTTGTTTATGCTTTCATTCATTTTGTTTCATTTTCTTCGGCACATAGAAAGTGATAGAGCCATAAACAACTCCCCCATACAACCATCAGTTAGAGCCACAACGCCGCTCATTTGGGGGGGAATGTAATGATATATTTTATGAGTGTGTGTGCGTTGTTAACATCTGCCTAAGTTACTGCCCAGATATTCTAGTCTGGACGACCAGACGACGGGTCCGGAACGGCGATCCCAATCCGGACATCCGCTGCCGAGTCATGGAACGGACATCTTCATTTGCAGAGACCCTACCCGGGTCGACCACCAGAGGGGGGACTGCAATAGCAACCACCAACTGGACATCTACTGCCCAGCCTTGGAGCAGATTTCTTCATTTGCAGACACCCTACCCGGGTCGACCGCCAGATGGGGACCACAACGATGATCCACAACTAGGACAACCCACGTTCATTTTTATGTTGGGTTATAACATGCAGGTTAATCGCAAGATTGAACCCAACATGGGGGGACTGTCATGACGTTGGCCTGGGGGTAAGGTTTATGACCCCCCCCCCCCATAAATACCTTTCTCTCTTCCCCTCTCTGAATCTACTGAAGGACCTGAATAGCCTGTGTTAAATATAGAGAGTCTGGGAACATCAAACAAATGGGGAAAGGTACCACATATTTTGTTAATAAAACCAGTTGGAAATATGCTTGGGAACGTAATGAGTATGTATGTCAGTTCGGTTGTCATCTGAGACATTATGACTGATGACAGGACGACATAAACTGTATCTGAGAAAGTATACCCCCTCTAGTTATCAGAGTGACATGGAATTGTTATGCAATTGAAATGTTTGATATTGAAAATGTTTGTTAGGAGATTAAATGTAATTTTAGCTTCCGAATGAGAGATTTGGGTTTTCATAAGGAAAGTGCCCTGCTCGATCAGTAACCCAACCCTGTGAAGAGACAGGGGTTATAAACGATGAAACACCTCCCCCTCTCCACTATATAATCCTTTGACGAAAAGATAACCAGGTAGTTCCAGTACGGGAGGTCTGCAGCCTCTACGTTAGAAGGACACACATGTCAAGTACAGAACTAAGCCAACCTCGGCGTGAGCTCTGGTATGAACTGGTATGAACTTTGAGCTTATTCACTACAGAAGTGCTACTTCGTAGCCGTTGAGTTAGCAGCAGCGGCCACTGCTAACGTGGGTTAGGAAAGGACGGACGACAGATCCAGTCTAACAACCAGACGAAGATACCACCACGTATCCAATGGACCACCATTGACATTCTTCCGAAAACAGGGAGATCTGTTGGCCAACCCGGCCAGCATCTACGACCAATCTACCGAAGCGCAGCTCAGAGTAAATATTTATTGCATTTTCCTTTTCCAAATGGGCAGTAATTTAGAATGCATAAGATAATGTACTTACGATAGCATAGCTGCTGTTTCTGTGTTCCTAAATCTTCCCGCTCTTTCATTCAAGCCCAACCCCCTTTCCTTTGTGTAACTAGCTTTCATACAGGTTCCGTCCACCAGGACGTTTTCTGTATGACATCATTGTATTCTGTGTATTTGTAATTCTGTGTGATTAGTTAGGTATTTAGTAAATAAATAATTAAACCCAATTTTGTATTGCTGATTCAACTTGTTAGCCAGGGTTCGTGAAGATAGCCAAGAATTTACAACTTTCATTATGAGACTGAAAATAAGACAAGGGTTAATATTGACTGCTATCGAGGTAAAATATTACTAAGTATTTTAAGAGTTTATTCGGAAGATAACAGCTCTATAAACGTTCTTCCGTGGTGCCCCGACTTTGTAGTTAATTACATTTACATGATTAGCTTAATCAGGTAATATTAATTACAGAGAAATCATTTTATAAGTTAGCATGTCATATCACTTAATCCGGCATAGCCAAAGACACGACACTGGTGATTTGAATTGATTGTGGTATAGTGCAGTTAAATGTATGTTGTAATGAACATGATTTCCCTTCTGTGCCGAACACCCGTTATACCCCTAGACAAGACCTTTTTACAACATTAGCAGACGCTCTTATCCAGAGCGACATACAGTAGTAATTAGGGTTAAGTGCCTTGCTCAAGGGCAGATCAACATATTTTAAACCTAGTCGGTTCAGGGATTCTAACCAGCAACCTTTCGGTTACTGGTACAACTCTTAACTGCTAGGCTACCTGCCGCCCTAAAGCTTTAAATAAGGTCTATAGTCCCTAATCTATCTCTCTCCCAGGATTGAGTACAGCATATTTGTCTATTATATTTCTCCAGCATGAATCTGACCTTGACCCAAGGAGGTGTAGAGATCATCAGCTAGACTGCGTGGTGTAGAGATCAACAACTAGACTGCGTGGTGTAGAGATCATCAGCTAGACTGCGTGGTGTAGAGATCATCAGCTAGACTGCGTGGTGTAGAGATCATCAGCTAGACTGCGTGGTGTAGAGATCATCAGCTAGACTGCGTGGTGTAGAGATCAACAACTAGACTGCGTGGTGTAGAGATCATCAACTAGACTGCGTGGTGTAGAGATCAACAACTAGACTGCGTGGTGTAGAGATCATCAACTAGACTGCGTGGTGTAGAGATCAACAACTAGACTGCGTGGTGTAGAGATCAACAACTAGACTGTGTGGTGTAGAGATCAACAACTAGACTGCGTGGTGTAGAGATCAACAACTAGACTGCGTGGTGTAGAGATCATCAACTAGACTGCGTGGTGTAGAGATCAACAACTAGACTGCGTGGTGTAGAGATCAACAACTAGACTGCGTGGTGTAGAGATCATCAACTAGACTGCGTGGTGTAGAGATCAACAACTAGACTGCGTGGTGTAGAGATCATCAACTAGACTGCGTATGTACACCAGGGATCATCAACTAGATTCAGCCGTGGGCCAATTTCTTCTTGAGCGGATGGTCGGGGGGCCTGAACATAATTACAAATAATTGGAATTTACCTCAAGAAGCCCAAACAGATAGATATAATATTAGAATAAAAACGTCATAATTTCAAACCTTGTTTACATTTGTTTATTATCACGTGCCTCACTATTATTCGTGGACATACTTGGGAACAGTTTCCCAAATTAAAATTACTTGAAGCTGATTTTCTGGTGTTTTTACAGTTTTAAATATCCAACAATGAACATTAAAAAATATATATATATTTTTTTTTGCTCAGAACTTGGGGGGCCAAATAAAACCCTGGTGTAGACCTTTGCATCTGTAATTAAAATGATACACATAAGGTTATCTGATCCTAGATCTGTGCCTGAGGGCAGACAGGAAATATAGCACAGTGTAGTCAAAGTCGACGTATAACCGTTGGTCATTAGTTAAAGGGCAGAAGTTGGGAGAAAATACCAAAAATAGCCTAACATTTATTAGTATGCAACCAGAGTAGGCTATTGAAACCACTGCCCATGGTCTTTTTCAAGTGGCTCAGCATAGGGAGAGAGAGCAGCTGGGAAAAAGATAGTGTCTTCTGTGTAGGACAAAGAGGACTGGATGAGAGAGAAAAGAGAAAGTAAATCAGCAGAAACAGACTGGCTTCCAGAACAGTTCAATTAGTATAATTTAAAACACATACCCATGCAACATCAGAGGAGCAACAAACACCAACACACACAGTGACACACACAGACACATTGAGCAGCCTCTTACAGCCTCTCATTGGACACAAGTCTTTAAGTTGTGCGATCTGATTGGTTTGTTCATACCATATAGTGTCCAGTGGTTCCATTCTAAGCAGTTTGACCACAGTAGAAGGCTAGCAACACTCCGTATTATTCAGATCCCTATGAAATTACACCATATAGTAGATACACTACATTACCAAAAGTATGTGGACACCTGCTGGTCAAACATCTCATTCCAAAATCATCGGCATTAATATGGAGTTGGTCCCCCCTTTGCTGCCATAACAGCCTCCACTCTTCTGGGAAGGCTTTCCACTAGATGTTGGAACATTGCTGCGGGGACTTGCTTCCATTCAGCCACAAGAGCATTTGTGAGGTCGGGCACTAATGTTGGGCGATTAGGCCTGGCTCGCAGTCAGCGTTCTAATTTATCCCAAAGGTGTTCGATGGGGTTGAAGTCAGGGCTTTGTGCAGGCCAGTCAAGTTTTTCCACACCGATCTCGACAAACCATTTCTGTATGGACCTCGCTTTGCGCACGGTGATATTGTCATGTTGAAACAGGAAAGGGCTTCCCTCAAACTGTTGCCACAAAGTTGGAAGCACAGAATCGTCTAGAATGTCATTGTATGCTGTAGTGTTAAGATTTCCCTTCACTGGATCAAAGTGCCTAGTCCAAACCATAAAAAACAGCCCTAGAACATTATTCCTCCTCCAGCAAACTTTACAGTTGGCACTATGCATTCGGCAGGTAGCGTTCTTCTGGCATCCGCCAAACCCAGATTCGTCCATCGGACTGCCAGATGGTGAAACGTGATTCATCACTCCAGATAATGCATTTACACTGTTCCAGAGTCCAATGGTGGCGAGCTTTACACCACTCCAGCCGACGCTTGGCATTGCGCATGGTGATTTTAGGCTTGTGTGCGGCTGCTCGGCCATGGTAACCCATTTCATGAAGCTCCTGATGAACAATTCTTGTGCTGATGTCACTTCCAGAGGGAGTTTGGAACTCGTAGTGAGTTTTGCAACCGAGGACCAACGATTTTTACGTGCTATGCGCTTCAGCACTCGGCGATTCTGTTCTGTGAGCTTGTGTGTTCTACCACTTCACTGCTGAACCGTTGTTGCTCCTAGATGTTTCCACTTCACAATAACAGCACTTACAGTTGACTAGGGTAGCTCTAGCAGGGCTGAAATTTGACAAACTGACTTGTTGGAAAGGTGGCTTCCTATGATGGTATCACTTTGAAAGCCACTGAGCTCTTCAGTAAGGCCATTCTACTGACAATGTAGTCTGTGGAGATTGCATGGCTGTGTGCTCGATTTTATACACCTGTTAGAAATGGGTGTGGCTGAAATAGTGGAATTCACTAATTTGAAGGTAGGTCCACATACGTTTTAATATATAGTGTAGATTCTACAGACCCTACTGAGTACTCCCCCACCCCACTTTTACATCGGCATAATGAATCGTTTTGCCTGTAAATTGTTTGACCACATAAAAGTCCAGTAACACTTTCTATGCACTAGCTTTTTATAAAGACTCACCTGTTTTGTATTCTAAGGACTGTGGTGAGTAGGCTGGACACTGGTTTTATTGACACGCAATTGATCGTTTTGCCCATACTGTGCTATATTTGTATAGTGCGACTGTGCTATATAGTATCCAGACACCCCATTTTAAGCTATTTGACCACAGTAAAAGGCCAGCAACACTCCATATAATTCCATGGCCCATGAAATTGCACCATATATTCATTCTACAGATCCTACTGAGCATTCCCTACAACCCTTTTACTGCTGCACCTAGAATAGTTTTTGCTTTGTAAGCCACATACAGTGGAATGGGTGTCTGTAACCTTTATCTAACTATGCAAGTCAGCTAAGAACAAATTGTTATTTACAATGACAGCCTACACCGGCCAAACCCAGACGACGCTGGGCCAATTGTGCACCACCCTATGGGACTCCCAATCACAGCTGGCTGTGATACAGCCTGGATTTGAACCAGGGTATCTGTAATGACACCTTTAGCACTGAGATGCAGTGCATTAGACCGCTGCACCACTTGGGAGCACAAAATAAAAGTAAAAGGCCAGTGGCCCATGAAATGACACCGTTTATACATTCTACAGACCCTACTGAGTATTCCCTACAATACTTTTACTGCGGCACCTTCAATAGTTTTTGCTCTAGAGCTATTGTGTATAGCTTGCTCAGCTCATTGCGGGCATTTATTCGACTTTGGAACATTTAATGCAAATGCCACTTAAATATGAACAAATGTGAATCATTGTTCATGTTTAGACATTTATTTTGAATGTATCGTGAATAATAGAGGTTATTGACACTTTTCTACCATTATGTAGGAGACTTTTATATAGAGCGTTTCCAAAATTCCGTGACCCGGAAGTATTTAATTTTTGTGTTGCCGAAGGAGACGTTGATGATAACAGTGCAGCTAACCAGACATTCTGGTTATTAGAACGGCGAAAATAAAGGTAACTATCTGTGGTTAGTTAAGATAACCACCATTTAATCGTTAGACGCATCTCTACTGAATGACAGTGCATAGGCCACACATTTGCGAGTTGCTCAAGCGTCACTAACGTGTTAGCTACAGTAGCATGATACTGATAGGTAATGTAGCTAGTTAACGTTAGCTATATGGCTAGGTGATTTTCACAGTTAAAGGTCCGCCTAAATTGACATAATCTGCCAACTAGCTAGCTAGTTAGTTACCAAACTTTGGTAACTAAATTTAGCAAGCATGTGTTACAGCTAAGTTAGCTAGCTTCTTAGGAACCGAACATGTTTACATGGTAACGTTCTTGTGTACGGTAGCTAATCATGTCACAGTAGAAGAGGAAGTTAATAACGCCTTAGGTCTGTCTACCTGACAACATAGACAAAGCTCTCTCAATTCAATTCAAAGGGCTTTATTGGCATGGGAAACATATGTTAACATGTTTACATCCATTTCACTTGCTTTGGCAAACGTGAAATAAACAATCAAATGAACAGTAAACATTGCTCACAAAAGTTTCGAAGGAATAGAGACATTTAAAACGTCATATAGCTATGTATAGTGTTAAAATGATGTGCAAATAGTTAAAGTACAAAAGGGAAAATAAATAAACATAAATATGTGTTGTATTTACAATTGTGTGTGTTCTTCAATGGTTGCCCTTGTGGCAACAGGTCACAAATCTCTCTCTCTCTCTCTCTCTCTCTCTCTCTCTCTCTAGGCTCTTGTCACTCTGGGGACTCTTGGAACTTCTCTCTCTCTCTCTGTGTGTGTGTGAGTGTGTGAAAGAGAGGAAAAAGTGAGTGTGTGTTGCTGCCTATCTCTGCACCTCCTTGGAGGATGACCATGGAAGAGATGAGGATTGAAACCGAGACAAACTCCATGGTCTCCATGACGCTATACGCTGTCATGTACCCAGTTTTTAACGAGGTACTGTGTGTGCGTTTTGTCTAATGTAGATTCAGGTACATTTTCCAGTGGCACACCGGGCCAGTGCGAACAGAAAGCTATTTGTCCAAATTTAAAACATACTGGCCAGGGCCAAGATCTCAAAGGATAGTGGATGATGTGTGCATCATCTAAATATCAGGGGATTTTATCTTTAATTTGTGAGCTGAGCAAGCTAGCGCATAGCCTATAACCTACTCTCCATACACAAATAATAACATTTTAACTTGACAATATAATATTTACATTGCGCAAGTTTTATTTTTCATCTCAAAACAATCAAATCTCAAAAAGGGTATTCTTGTTAGTGATTTTGAACAGTCAGTTCTAGGGCCCTTTAACTGTTATATCTTACACTGAATTCCGTTTTCCAGGTTTTGTTTTTCCGGGTTTCTGAGTTTTCCTATAGTGTTTTTATGGTTTTCACTCTCTAAATCACACTTTTTCTTATAGTAAAACAAAAAATTTGGGATGTTCTAAGTCCACAACAGTTCTTATGCCGTTTTCACGTGCTATTCGGAAAACCTTTCACAACAGAAACCGTTTACTCCAAATGTTGTTGATTTCCATTTTGTTCTTAAACAGAAGTTGTAGTTCAGCCGTGTCTCTTTATAAAATAAAATAAAAACGAGTGGCTGGAAGAAGTTGTAATCTGGAACCCTATGGACTTCACTCCACTTTAGAGCTTGGAAGAATTTCTAATTTATAGATGTGGAACTTGTGCTTAACCTAACGTAGCAGGCTTGTGCCAAACACTTCGCAAACTATTCAGATTGGAATGGCAATGCGTGGAAACCATACAATTTGATTTGTAGTTCATTTTAATTGTATTTGTCAGATGCTTGGTAAACAACAGGTGTAGACTAAAAGCAGTGGTGGAAAAAGTACTCAAATGTCATACTTCAGTAAAAGTAAAGATGCCTTAATAGAAAATGACTCAAGTGAAAGTGACCAATAATACTACTTGAGTTAGTCTAAAAGTATTTGGTTTTAAATATACTTAAGTATTAAAAGTAAACAGAATTGCTAAAATATACTTATGTATCAAAAGTAAAAGTGTAAATATTTTCAAATTCCTTATTATGCAAACCAGACGGCACGTTTTCTTGTTTTTTTTTTAAATGTACGGATAGCCAGGGGCACACTCCAAGACTTAGATATTAATTTACAAATGTAGCATTTGTGTTTAGTGAGTCCGCCAGATCAGAGGCACCAAGGATGTTTTCTTGATAAGTGGATGAATTGGACCATTTTCCTATCAAAATGTAACGAGTACTTTTGGGTGTCAGGGAAAATGTAAGGAGTAAAAGGTACATCATTTTCTTTAGGAATATGGTGAAGTAAAAGTTGTCCAAAATTTAAATAGTAACGTACAGATACCCCAAAAAACGACTTAAGTAGTGCTTTAAAGTGTTTTTACTTAAGTACTTTACACCACTGACTAAAAGTGAAATTCTTACTTACAGGTTCTTTCTTTTCCAACAATGCAGAGTTAAAGATGCACTATGCAGAAATCGCTCCGCTATTTCCTGGTTGCTAAAAGTCGAATAGTTCACCTAATTTCAGTTTGTGACAAAACAAGCAAGTATAGGGTAGAGAATCATTATCAAATCAAAATAATATTTTATTTGTCACATGCGCCAAATACAAGAGGTGTAGACCTTACAGTGAAATGCTTACTTACGAGCCCTTACCCAAAAATGCTTTAAGAAGTTTCAAAGAAATAACTAAAAATAAGTGTTAAGTGAAAAATAGAAAATAAAGTAGCAAATAATTAAACAGCAGCAGTAAAATAACAAGCGAGGCTATATACAGGGGGTACCGGTACAGAGTCAATGTGCGGGGGCACCGGTTAGTCGAGGTAATTGAGGTGATATGTACATGTAGGTAGAGTTAACGTGACCATGCATAGATTATAAACAGAGAGTAGCAGCAACGTAAAAGAGGCATCTGGGTAGCCCTTTGATTAGCTGTTCAGGAGTCTTATGGCTTGGGGGTAGAAGCTGTTAAGAAGCCTTTTGGACCTAGACTTGGTACTCCGCTACTGCTTGCCGTGTGATGGCAGAGAGAACAGTCTATGACTGGGGTGGCTGGAGTCTTTGACAATTTTTAGGGCCTTCCTCTGACACCGCCTGGTATAGAGGTTCTGGATGGCAGGAAGCTTGGCCCTAGTGATGTACTGGGCCGTACTCACCACCCTGTGTAGGTCAGGTGCCTTGCAGTTGCCGTACCAAGTGGTGTTGCAGCCCGTCAAGATGCTCTCAATGGTGCAGGCCAAATCTTTTCAGCCTCCTGAGGGCAGGCGCTGTCATGCCCTTTTCACAACTGTGTGGGTGTGTGTGGACCGTGATAATTCCTTAGTGATGTGGACACTGAGGAACTTGAAGCTCTCGACCTGCTCCACTACAGCCCCATCTGTGGATGGGGGCATACTCGCCGTCTCCGTTTCCTGTAGTCCACGGTCAGCTCCTTTGTCTTGCTGATGTTGAGGGAGAGGTTGTTGTCCTGGCACCACGCTGTCAGGTCTCTTTGCCTCCTCCCTATATGCTGCGTCACCGTCTTCGGTGATCAGTCGTACAACCGCTGTGTTGTCAGCAAACTTGATAATGGTGTTGGAGTCATGCACGGCCACGCAGTCGTGGGTGAACAGGGAGTACAGGTGAGGGGCCCCCGTGTTGATGATCAGCGTGCCGGATGTGTTGTTGCTACCACTTGGGGGTGGCCCTTCAGGAATTCCAGGATCCAATTGCGGAGGTAGGTGTATAGTCCCAGGGTCTTGAGCTTGGAAGCGACTGTGGTGTTGGTTCATGGGACTATGGTACAACTTCCGTTTAAGAACCCAGCAGCTTTTACATTGAAGAGCGTTTGGAATAAATGGTGTCTGTAGCAAAATGTTTTGCAACAGACAAAACGTTTTCCAAAAGAATCAGGACAGTTGAGAGCTGCGCGCTCTTGCTGCCCGACAGATGATTCCGCTCAAACGAGGCTATGTGTGCGGCCCGTGTGAGATAAATAATCTACATAACGAACTAGCAGCTTCAGGAATTCCTGTTTTTTTCATCAATTATATAGCCTTGATTGAAAATAACAATACTAGAATTTTTTTCACTGGCGTGGATGATTGACTGGGCTGGAGGACTTCCAAAACCTCCCCGGACCAGCAGGCAGCCCTGTATGTGGAACCCTGTATGAGTGTGTGTTCTTGTCAGCCCCTAACAATGTGTGTGTTGGTTTGGCAGCTGGAGAGGATCAACTTGTCAGCTGCCCAGACTCTGAGAGCAGCTTTTATCAAGGTAAGACACACCAACACAGGACCCCTTACCTCATAAACGTATGACCTTTGCCCTTACGTAACCCTTGGGCTCTGGTTGCATGTCAGTAGTCTAAATCAAGGATGGGCAGCTTGAATAATCAGCAGATGTAACTGTGTGTTTTTGTATGTGCGTGTGTTTGTGTTGCTAGGCGGAGAGGGAGAACCCAGGCCTAACTCAGGACATCATAATGAAAATTCTGGAGAAGAAAAATGTTCAGATAAACTACACAGAGTCTCTGCTGCGCATGGCTGCAGATGACGTGGAAGGTGTGTGTGTAGAAAAGTACCAGCACTAAGCATCTGCTTACAAGGGCTTCAGTATGTTTATAGTTGTTTATTAAAATATACTCCTATGTCCTATTGTTTGTGTGTGTGTGTGTGTGTGTGTGTGTGTGTGTGTGTGTGTGTGTGTGTGTGTGTGTGTGTGTGTGTGTGTGTGTGTGTGTGTGTGTGTGTAGAGTTCTTAGTGGACAGGCCAGAGCAGGAGTTCCAGGACCTAAATGAGAAATCCAGAGCTCTGAAACACATCCTCAGTAAGATACCTGACGAGATCAACGACAGGGTACGCTTCCTTCAGACAATTAAGTGAGTACACGCACACAGTATACACTTCGGATGTAACGGTACAGTGGGCCCACGGTTCGGTATGTATCACGCTTTGTGGTTAACGGTACGGTTTCGGTATCTTTATTTTTCCAGAAAAAAAATAGATTAAACAATGAACTCTTTATTTTGCCTATAGACAAATAAAACTTTCTGTTCAGAAAAATGGCAGCATGTCTGACTAGGCCTGGTTTCTGTCTCTACTTGAAATCAAGGGGAGAAAAACATTAAAATTTAAAGTGCTTCTTAGCTTTGACAACCTGTAGGTGCTTTGCCTTCTCGATTTTAAATAAACAGGGTACATACCTGCGTAGGCAATAAAATCTTTGGCTATGAATACTCCCACTGCTTTCGTTATTCCTTTATGTTTTTCTGAATTTGTCGCAAATTGTTGTTGGAAGGCAGCCGCGAGAGATTGTGTTTTTCGCTAACCTTTGGACTCTCCTTGCTCCAGCTCCACCTGCATGGGATACGGCCCGGGTGATGGCCACGTAAATGACACATCATGTTAGAAGTGTTTCCACTCGAGTAGCCGACAGTGGCAAAACAATGCTTGCAGACTACTTTGTTTGTTTACGGTCTTCTTACCCTCGTCATCGTATTGAACGCTGAATCCAAAATGTTCCCACACAGCGGATTTGAAAGACGGCGGTGCCTATTCAAATTTGCTTCCCTCTGTCTCTAGCACTCGCCATTGTCACATTGGATCTGAGAGAATATTCTTTTTTTAGTTTCCCCTCTCTTCATGGGGCCCCTTTAGGGAGGTTTCCTACTGAGATGTCATTGCAAATTGTCCATTGGTTGTTTTAAGGGGAAGGGTTTGCGGTCACTGCGGTTGCCACATTTTGAGACATTGCTGTGGAGCAAAGTTTGCCAGCCCTCAGGAGCCCCCTAACGGCCTGGAGCCCCAAGCAGTTGTCTTCCTTGCCTGTTCACAAGCTGCGTGTCTAATTCTGTGGATCTGAATGTACAACGTGCGTGTAGTCTGCAGCGCAATAAGCATGTTTTGGAAAATGACAGGCATATCATAATTGTCCGGTTCACGTGTGCGTATTGAACCGTAGGGGGCGTACCGAACGGTTCGACAACATACTGTGTACCGTTGCATCCCTAGTATACACACACACCTTCATTAGCATGTCCTTGACATCCTGCTTCTTGATTGGTGTTGGTTGTTCTTTTCCATAGAGACATCGCCAGCGCTATAAAGGAGCTCCTGGATACAGTCAATAACGTCTTTAAGAAATACCACTACCAGAACCGTAGGGTAAGACACACAGAGATGTGGAATATACACTGAGTGGACAAAACAGCTCTTTCCATGACGTAATATATATCACCTGGTCAGTCTGTCACAGAAGCTATGATCCCTTATTGATGTCACTTGTTAAATGGACTTCAATCAGTGTAGATGAATGGGAGGAGACGGGTTAAAGAAGGACATGGATTGTGTATGTGCGCCATTCAGAGGGTGAATGGGTAAGAAAAAATGTTGAAGTGCCTTTAACCAGGGTATGGTAGTAGGTGCCAGGCGCACAAGTTTGAGGGTGTCAAGAACTGCAACGCTGCTGAGTTTCACGTTCAATAGTTTCCTGTGTGTATCAAGAATGGTCCACCAGCCAAAAGACATCCAGTCAACTTGACACAACTGTGGGAAGCATTGGAGTCAACATGGGCCAGCATCCCTGTGGAACGCTGTCGACATCCTAGTAGAGTCCATGTCCTGACGAATTGAGGCTGTTCTGAGGGCAAAAGGGGTTGCAACTCAATATTAGGAAGGTGTTCCTAATGTTTTGTACACTCAGTGTGTTTCTTCCTTATCTTTAATGTGATCAATGGCTGCAAGGAGAGCTGATATCATTGTGAAGGCGATGTTCACATCTGTCTGTCTCTTTTCTGTGTGTCCAGGCTCTTGAGCATCAGAAAAAGGAGTTTGTCAAATACTCCAAAAGCTTCAGCGACACTCTCAAAACCTACTTCAAAGATGGAAAGTGAGTTGTGTGGAGTAGATTCATAAGGAAGCTGAATAGATAGATATGTTCATCGAAAGCAGTGAATTGTGATTGGGGGATTTTTTTTCCCCTTCACAAAACAGCACTTACTAAACCCACAGCAAAAATACACTGAACAAAAATATAAACGCAACATATAAAGTGTTGGTCCCGTGTTTCATGAGCTAAAATAAAAGATCCCAGAAATGTTTCATAGGCACAAAAAGCTAATTTCTTTCAAATGTTGTGCACAAATGTGTTTACATCCCTGTTAGTGAGCATTTCTTCTTTGCCAAGATAATCCATCCACCTGACAGGTATGGCATATCAAGAAGGTGATTTAACACCATGACCATTACACAGGTGCACCTTGTGCTGGGGACAATAAAGGGCCACTCTAAAATGTGCAGTTTTGTCACACAACACAATGCCACAGTCATGAGTGCAATTGGCATGCTGACTGCAGAAATTCCCCCCAATCTCAGACAACATGAAACCACGCCAGCCCAGGGAATTTGGCAGTGCGTCCAACCGCAGACTACATTAAACCACGCCAGCCCAGGACCTCCACATCCAGCTTCTTCACCTGAGGGTACGTCTGAGACCAGACACCTGGACAGCTGGTGAAACGGTGGGTTTGCAAAACCAAAGAATTTCTGCACAAACTGAAACCGTCTCGGGGAAGCTCATCTGCATGCTCGGCGTCCTCCACCAGGGCCTTGATCTGACTGCAGTTTGGCGTCGTAACAGACTTCAGTGGGAAAATGCTCACCTTCGATGGTCACTGGCACGCTGGAGAAGTGTGCTCTTCCCAGATGAATCCCCGTTTCAACTGTACCGGGCAGATGGCAGAGAGCCCCATGGTGGCATTGTGTGGGCGAGCGGTTTGCTGACGTCAACGTTGTGAACAGAGTACCCCATGGTGACGGTGGGGTTATGATATGGGCAGGCATTAGCTACGGACAATGAACACAATTGCATTTTATCGATGGCAATTTGAATGCACAGAGATACCGTGGCGAGATCCTGGCCCATTGTCTTGCCATTCATCCGCCACCATCACCACATGTTTCAGCATGATAATGCACGGCCCCATGTCACAAGGATCTGTACACAATTCCTGGCAACTGAAAATGTCACAGTTCTTCCGTGGCCTGCATACTCACGAGACATGTCACCCATTGAACCTGTTTGTGATGCTCAGGAACGACTTGTACGACATCATGTTCGAGTTCTCTTCAAATCCAGCAACTTTCCACAGCCATTAAAAAGGAGTTGGACAACATTCCACTAGCCACAATCAACTGCCTGATCAACTCAATCCCCAGTTCAAAACTATTTTCCCCAGTTGCATCTAGTTTTGTTTCAGAGTTCCCTGTTGTCTTGAACGCACTGAAGTCGGAAGTCTGAGATTTCTGAGTTCCCAGTTGTTTTGAACACGGCATTAGTCTCAGCGGAGAGAGCAGCAGAGGGTCCGCCTCTCACAGTCCCTGATCTCTCCTTCCTTGCCTCAGGTGAGACTGAGGTAGGGGACACCGTCTTCCAACTGATGGCAAAACGAGCCGGAGCTCATCTGCCTCATGCACAAATTCATGTTGTTCCTATGACCAGAGGAAGTGAAATATTCCTCCATATTAAAATAGACACGACAAGCTGCTAATAACAATAAAAACGCAGGGCTATCGATACACTTGGCTACTAATTAATTGCAGCTGCAGCGCGAGTGGCAGTACAGAGTACGTTTTATGTTTTGTAATAGTGTTGAATAAAAACTTTAACATGAACTCACTCATAAAAACAGCAGCTCTTTGCTGTATTCTTTGACAGTCTCTCTCTACTCTTGGTTTTTAAAAGTTATGAAATCTCATGTAGCTAGTATCAAACTTTGCTGGAAGCTGTAGGCACACTCGATTTAGCCACAGATCTGCCGGTGTGCAGGGCTTCAGAATCAAGCGCACCACCAACCGGTTGGTGACCACTGCCTTATATGAACTAGAACTCAGTAAAATCTTTGAAATTGTTGCATGTTGCGTTTATATTTTGTTCAGTGTACATTCATTCTAATAATATCAGTTGTGGGAATGTTCTTACTCCTTTATTTTATGATGACCATGAGAAATCAATTATTTAAGCAGGTTTGAAATGTCAGGGCTATTTTGAAACAACTGTTTTGCTGACATTGTGTTTGTTTTATTTGCAGCCGTTAAATAACAATATAAATGAACCATCCTTGTTTCCAGGGCGATCAACGTGTTCATCAGTGCGAACAGACTGATTCACCAAACCAACCTCATTCTGCAGACCTTCAAGACCGTCATATAGGTACAATAGGGGTGTGTGTGAGACAGAGATAGTTAGAGAGTTCTAGTTGGATATAACCTGTTGTTGCATGAACATTGCCATTGAGGGCGTCCATCGTTTTAAAGTAGTTGCATTAAGCAGCTGGTATATGCATAAACTCAGCAAAAAAAAGAAACGTCCTCTCACTGTCAACTCTGTTTATTTTCAGCCAACTTAACATGTGTAAATATTTGTATGAACATAACAAGATTCAACAACTGAGACAAACTGAACAAGATCCACAGATATGTGACTAACAGAAATGGAATAATGTGTCCCTGAACAAAGGGGGGGGGTCAAAATCAAAAGTAACAGTCTGTATCTGGTGTGGCCACCAGCTGCATTAAGTACTGCAATGCATCTCCTTCTCATGGATTGCACCAGATTTACCAGTTCTTGCTGTGAGATGTTACCCCACTCTTCCACCAAGGCACCTGCAAGTTCCCGGACATTTCTGGGGGGAATGGCCCTAGCCCTCACCCTCTGATCCAACAGGTCCCAGACGTGCTCAATGGGATGGAGATCCGGGCTCTTCGCTGGCCATGACAGAACACTGACATTCCTGTCTTGCAGGAAATCACGCACAGAATGAGCAGTATGGCTGGTGGCATTGTCATGCTGGAGGGTCATGTCAGGATGAGCCTGCAGGAAGGGTACCACATGAGGGAGGAGGATGTCTTCCCTGTAACGCACAGCGTTGAGATTGCCTGCAATGACAACCAGCTCAGTCCGATGATGCTGTGACACACCGTCCCAGACCATGACGGACCCTCCACCTCCAAATCGATCCCGCTCCAGAGTACAGGACTCAGTGTAACGCTCATTCCTTCGACGATAAACTCGAATCCGACCATCACCCGTGGTGAGAAAAAAACGTGACTCGTCAGTGAAGAGCACTTTTTGCCAGTCCTGTCTGGTCCAGCGATGGTTGGACTGTGCCCATAGGCGACGTTGTTGCTGGTGATGTCTGGTGAGGACCTGCCTTACAACAGGCCTACAAGCCCTCAGTCCAGCCTCTGTCCACAATAGGCTGAGACTCTTAGCACTGATGGAGGGATTGTGTGTTCCTGGTGTAACTCGGGCAGTTGTTGTTGCCATCCTGTACCTGTCCCGCGGGTGTGATGTTTGGATGTACCGATCCTGTGCAGGTGTTGTTACACGTGGTCTGCCACTGCGAGGATGATCAGCTGTCTGTCCTGTCTCCCTATAGAGCTGTCTTAGGCGTCTCACAGTACGGACATTGCAATTTATTGCCCTGGCCACATCTGCAGTCCTCATGCCTCCTTACAGCATGCCTAAGGCACGTTCACGCAGATGAGCAGGGACCCTGGGCATCTTTCTTTTGGTGTTTTTCAGAGTCAGTAGAAAGGCCTTTTTAGTGTCCTAAGTTTTCCTAACTGTGACCTTAATTGCCTACCGTCTGTAAGCTGTTAGTGTCTTAACGACCATTCCACAGGTGCATGTTCATTAATTGTTTATTGTTCATTAAACAAGCATGGGAAACAGTGTTTAAACCCTTTACAATGATCTGTGGTTATTTGGATTTTTACAAATTATCTTTGAAAGACAGGGTCCTGAAAAAGGGACGTTTCTTTTTTTGCTGAGTTTATATGTCAGAGCGGCATTGGACTAAGATATAGTGGCATATTATAGAGTACAGTATATACATATGAGATGGTTGATGCAATATGTACAAACAATTAAAGTGACTAAGATACCATAGAATAGTATAGAGTACAGTTCCAACATGAGATGAGTAATGCAAGATACCTTATTAAAAGTGGCTTGTGTTTCATTTCCTTGAAGTGGCCAGTGATCTATGTCCTATAGGCAGCGGCCTCTGATGTGCTGGAGATGGATTTTTAACCGTCAGTTGTGTCGTATAGAATAAAATATAGTATATACATATGAAATGGTTGATGCAATATGTAAACACAATTTAAAAGTGACTAAGATACCATAGAATAGTGTGAATATATATGAGATGAGTAATGCTAGATACGGAACATGATTAAAGTGGCCAGTGATCCATTTCTAAAAGTGGCCAGTGATTTCTAATCTATGTCTCCTGTGTTTGTGTGTCTTTGTCTGAACGTGTGTGTAGGGTTGCCTTGGAGAGGCCGTCCAATCTTCCAATGAAGCAACATTAAAAATGGCATATGATCGGAGAGCACCTTTTACCAGATTTAAATGTAAAATAGAGGCTTGATTTTATCGGACAGTTTTAATTTATACCCTTGAAGTGCGTTCAACAAGGCTGATGTTAGCGGTGAAATACGTCAGCTTTTAAACTGTTAGCTAACGTTAGTGAATGTTTAATGGCGAAAATCTAGCATATGTGATAGCTTTTTTAGTTATCCCTAGCTACTGTTTAATTGTTTGAATCAGCATTTAACGTTTTGGGACAGTCTTGTTGATCGGGCTGTGACGATACCAGTATGTCAATATTTTTTCCATGGCAAAAATGAAAACATGAGGCAGGCTCAACTCTTTGGTCCTATGAATACTTGCTGTATGTAAAATATTCTGTGCTATATCTTAGAATATAAATGTGACCACAAAATGATATTTGTTTCCAACATTAGGGCTGTTTTCCTAAAGATGTTAAAACCCGCTTTGTGTTTTGTTTCTTGCCACGGTATTAATGAGTATCGTGATACTGGTATCTTCCTGGCCCTACTTGTTGAACACACACCTGGTTTTGTTAGAAGTAGAGGAGACGAGGCGTTTATCAGACTAATTGCCATTTTTGATAATATATATTAATGTGATTACTTTACATTAGGTTCAAGGTAGAAGTTGCCCCTAACCAAATATCTAGGATCAGATTACCTTTCCCCAATCCTAACTTTAACTGTTACTGGGATGAAGAATACAGTTAGCTCCAAAAGTATTTCATTTTTTGTTGTTTTGGCTGTGTACTCCAGCACTTTGGATTTGAAATGATACAATGACGGAGGTTAAAGTGCAGACCATCAGCTTTAGTTTGAGGGTATTTTCAGCCATATCGGGTGAATTGTTTAGAAATTACAGCACTTTTTGTACATAGTCCCCCCATTTATAGGGGACCAAAAGTATTTGATACAAATTCACTTATGTGTATTAAAGTAGTAAAAAGTATTTGGTCCCATATTCATAGCACACAATGACTACACATTTGTTGGATGCATTTGTGGTTTGTTTTGGTTGTGTTTTAGATTATTTTGTGCCCAATAGAAATGAATGGTAAGTATTGTGTTGTCATTTTGGAGTCACTTTTATTGTAAATAAGAATAGAATGTTTCTAAACTCTTCTACATTAATGTGGAAGCTATCATGCTTATGGATAATTCTGAATAAATTGTGAACAATGATGTTAGACGCACAAATATCATACCCCCCAAAATGCTAACCTCCCCTGTTATTGTAATGGTGAGAGGTTAGCATGTTTTAGGGGTATGATATAAAATGCTAACCTTCCCTGTTATTGTAATGGTGAGAGGTTAGCATGTTTTAGGGGTATGATATTTGTGCATCTGTAACTTTCTCACTCATCATTATTCACGATGCATTCAGGATTATCCGTTATCATGGTAGCATCCACATCAACGTAGAAGTGTATTCTATGACAGTCTGCACTTTAACCTCATTGTCGTTGTAAAATTTCAAATCCAAAGTGCTGAAGTACAGAGCCAAAATAACAACAACAGCAGCAAACATAATTTTGGATCTCACTGTATCTGACCCTGTGTCAGTGTTTAGGGGCAACTTCCTCCTACATCTGCTATAGCTTCTTAATCATGCTTTCAGAATGGAAACTGCTTTCACTACCTACTGTGCATCTCAAGTGTCTCCCTCTCCTACGAGAAAGTAATATGATGTTCTAACCCTACTGGGTATGACCTTTCACCTGTCCAGTCTTTACAGATGAGTGCAGAGGAAGGGAGCGGTGTGAGGATAGGAAATCTTGTTAGATTATTGAGATGCACCCCTATTCTACTATCTTTTAGAAGACAGAAAACCAAAAGAATTTATGCACAGAGTTGCTGAAACCCAAATAGACTCCGGGACGAAGGGGTAGGGGCGGACTAGGGAGGGATCGATTTGGGATTCATAAAGTAACATTCTCACACTGTCTGTGTGTGTAGCTACAGAGAGCATGACTGAGGAGAGAGGAGGGTTTGTAAAAGGAGTCTGTCCCTGATGTTTAAAGATGAAGGGATAGAAACGGCTCCAGGTTGAAGCTGTCTCTGTATTTAACTGATACTGTAGGTCTGGTGGCAAATGTTCAATAAATTGTTTTCTAATGATGCAGTTTGTTTTTGGAATTCAGTAGTGTTTGGGGGGGGGGGTGGTGTGTGAGTGGGCAAGCAGGGATGGAATTTGTGAGGGTTGGATAGAATGCATAAAAAGGACAACTTGAGGGAGAGTGGTGAGATGGGTGATTTGGGCAGACACACACAGGCTTTAGCCACCTGATGGCAGTGGGGTGCAGCCCTTCCACTATATTTTAAAAATCCATGATTGGAAGAAGACAAGTAGAGATTTGTTTTAAAACTACTGGGATTTACCCCATGGGATTTTCCATGAATAGAGCACTTCAGATAAAATGGCATTTTGTCTGTTTACACAGACATTGGCCTCATCATAAAAACTAAACTTGTGCTTAGCCCCTAGCCCCTAACCCTTCTCCCCTAATCACTTGTGTATATCTGAAAGGATTGTATAGGGGGAACCAGACTTGGGTTAAATTACTATTTAAAATATCGCAATTACTTTCAAAGTAAGTATTCAGATATACTTTTATTTGAAAAGGCAAGTAGTTGAATATTGGAAAGTATTTCCTCATTGAAGAGCCAACAAAAGCCATTATGCTCCTGTCGCTCATTCTTTTTTGGTAACCAGTAGAACTTAAAGGAAATATAAGGTAACTACTTCCTTATTGAGAACAATAATAAGTATGGCAGATTTCTAGTGTGGTCTTGCTTTTAGCAAACACGCTCATTACATGAAAATCTGGTACCTTGAAGTACATGATATTCTAGTATATTTATTGTAAGTATACTAAAAACATTTTGGAAGACATGAAAAGAAAGTATACTTTTTGTAAGTCTACTGAAGTACACTTATTGTGATATGAAAATCAAGTATATGCTCATGAAGTATACTGCAGTACACTTCACCACATGAAAATAGAGTACACTTTGGATATACTGTAATTGAATGAAAATAATTTTGAATATAATAAACTACATTCATCTATCTGACTTCATTATCATGTGAATAAATGCAACAGGCCCTGTACTTCTCTGGAGAATCTTAGTCAAGGCAACGACCCTCGCATCACATCTCAGTATGACTATAATGAACATGTCTATCTTGCACCTTTATGCAAGTATTAAGAGGCTAGTTACAAATTTGTGATAACGCTCTTGGTAGCCGATGTGAACAAAACCTTTAAACAGGTCAACATTCACAAAGCCGCTGGGCCAGACGGATTACCGGGACGTGTACTCAAAGCATGCACGGACCAACTGTCAAGTGTCTTCACTGACATTTTCAACCTTTCCCTGACCGAGTCTGTAATACTTACATGTTTCAAGCAGACCACCATAGTCCCTGTGCCCAAGGAATTGAAGGTAACCTGTCTAAATGATTACCACCCCGTAGCACTCACGTCTGTAGCCATGAAGTGCTTTGAAAGGCTGGTCATGGTTCACATCAACAGCATCCTCCCGGACACCCTAGTCCCACTCCAATTTGCATACCTCCCCAACAGATTCACAGATAACACAATCTCAATTTCACTCCACACCGCCCTTTCTCACCTGGACAAAAGGAACACCTACAGTGCTGTGAAAAAGTATTTGCCCCCTTCCTGATTTCTTATTATTTTGCACATTTGTCACACTTAAATGTTTCAGATCAAACAAATTTTTATATTACACAAAGATAATCCAAGTAAACACAAAATGCAGTTTAAGTGATAGCTTTTTTCCCGTAATAAATAAAACAATCTGAACCTTCATGGCCCTATGTGAAAAAGTAATTGCCCCCTAAACCTAATAACTGGTTGTGCCACCCTCAGCAGCAACAACTGCAATCAAGCGTTTGCGATAATTGGCAATGTGTCTTTCACATCGCTGTGGAGGAATTTTGGCCCACTCTTCTTTGCAGAATAGCTTTAATTCAGCCACATTGGAGGGTTTTCGAGCATGAACCGCCATTTTAAGGTCACCCCACAGCATCTCAATCGGATTCAAGTCCGGAATTTGACTAGGCCACTCTAAAACCTTCATTTTGTTTTTTTTAAGCCATTCAGAGGTGGACTTGCTGGTGTGTTTTGGATCATTGTCCTGCTGCACAACCCAAGTGTGCTTGAGGTCATGAACTGATGGCCGGACATTCTCCTTCAGGATTGTTTGGTAGAGAACAGAATTCATGGTTCCATCAATCACAGCAAGTCGTCCAGGTCCTAAAGCACCCCCAGACCATCACGCTACCACCACCACATTTGACTGTTGGTATGATGTTCTTTTTCTGAAATGCTGTGTTACTTTTACGCCAGATGTAACGGGACGCACACCTTCCAAAAAGTTCAACTTTTGTCCCGTCAGTCCACAGAATACTTTCCCAAAAGTCTTGGTGATCATCAAGATGTTTTTTGCCAAATGTGAGACGAGCATTTATGTTATTTTTGGTCAGCAGTGGTTTTCGCCTTTGAACTCTGCCAACTTTTTGCCCAGTGTCTTTCTTATGGTTGAGTCATGAACACTGACCTTAACTGAGGCAAGTGAGGCCTGCGGGTCTTTAGATGATGTTGTGGGTTCTTTTGTGACCTCTTGGATGAGTCGTCGCTGCGCTCTTGGGGTAGTTTTGGTAGGCCGGCCACTCCTGAGAAGGTTCACCACTTTTCCAAATGTTCTCCATTTGTGGATAATGGCTCTCACTGTGGTTCGCTGGAGTCCCAAAGCTTTAGAAATGGCTTTGTAACCCTTTCCAGACTGATAGATGTCAATTACTTTTTCTCATCTGTTCCTGAATTTCTTTGGCTCGCGGCATGATGTTTTGCTTTTTGATATCTTTTGGCCTACTTCACTTTATCAGACAGGTTCTATTTAAGTGATTTCTTGATTCAACAGGTCTGGCAGTAATCAGGCCTGGGTGTGGCTAGCGAAATTGAACTCAGCTTTCCAAAAAATGTGATTAACCACAGTAAATTCATGATTTAACAAGGAGGGGCACTTACATTGTCACATTGGGCCATGAAGGTTTGGATAGCTTTTTTCCCTTAATAAATAAAATTATCACTTAACTGCATTTTGGGTTTACTTGGCTTATCTTTGTGTAATATTAAAATTTGTTTGATCTGAAACATTTAAGTGTGACAAATGTGCAAAAGAATTAATCAGGAAGGGGCAAATACTTATTCACAGTACTGTATGTGAGAATGCTTATTATCGACTACAGCTCAGCGTTCAACACCGTAGTGCCCAGGAAGCTCATAACTAAGATAAGGACTCTGGGACTAAACACCTCCCTCTGCAACTGGATCCTGGACTTCCTGACGGGCCGCCCCCAGGTGGTAAGAGTAGGCAACAACACGTCTGCCACACTGATCCTTAACACTGGGGCTCCTCAGGGGTGTGTACTTAGTCCCCTCCTGTATTTCCTGTACACCCACGACTGCGAGGCCAAACACGACTCCAACACCATTAAGTTTGCTGACGACACAACAGTGGTAGGCCTGATCACCGACAACGATGAGACGGCCTATAGGGAGGAGGTCAGAGAACTGGCAGTGTGGTGCCAGGACAACAACCTCTCCCTCAACATGAGCAAGACAAAGGAGCTGATCGTGGACTACAGGAAAAGGTGGGCCAAACAGGCCCCTATTAACATCGACGGGGCTGTAGTGGAGCGGGTCGAGAGTTTCAAGTTTCTTGGTGTCCACATCACCAACGAATGATCATGGTCCAAACATACCAAGACAGTCATGAAGAGGGCACAACAAAACCTTTTCCCCCTCAGGAGACTGAAAAGATTTGGCATGGGCCCCCAGATCCTCAAAAGGTTCTACAGCTGCACCATCGAGAGCATCCTGACCGGTTGCATCACCGCCTGGTATGACAACTGCTCGGCATCTAACCGTAAGGCGCTGCAGAGGGTAGTGCGAATGGCCCAGTACATCACTGGGGCCAAGCTTCCTGCCATCCAGGACCTACATAATAGGCGGTGTCAGAGGAAAGCCCATAAAATTGTCAGAGACTCCAGTCACCTACGTTATAGACTGTTTCCTCTGCTACCGCACGGCAAGTGGTACCGGAGCGCCAAGTCTAGGACCAAAAGGCTCCTCAAAATCTGCTACCCCCAAGTCATTAGACTGCTGAACAATTCATAAAAATCACCACCGGACAATTTACATTGTCACTCCCCCCTCTTGTACACTGCTGGATCTAGCTGTTGTACAGTTTTTTTGTATAGAGATATCAGAAATGCAGTGTAACTACATAACATTTTGTGTCTCCTTATGGGGTGAAAACAGTTTTCATGGGCACACAAATCCAAAATGATGCATTTGATTGCAAAATCGAATGCTTCTGACCCGAAAGAGTCACCTTACCTTGATACTTAAAACCTAAATCGATACTGTCATTAACGTGGTTCTTCAATAATTATGCATAATACTTGTTGGATGCACATTTGGTGTCCAGCTGATTAGTTATGCCATGATATTTTCACACATCATCATCTGATCCAGAAGGTAATTTTCCAAATGACAGTCAATTGACAAACAGCTGTTGTGATAACGCATGCAAAGGTGTTGGCGAGTGTTAAAGGAATTTTATATCTTGATGATAATAATCAATAATCAATAAGCCTTGACTAATTCCCACGGTTTGTAAGACAATGGGTTAAATAATTAGGCAAGGACTCAGCTTTCTGCAAAAGGTTCATTTGGCTTTATTCATGAGAACGTTCTGAGGTCAGGATAACAAAACAGCCATTTTATATTTCTTGCTTACTTACGCACATGCATTTACACACAAACTGTTGGTGACCTGCTTCCCCCATTGACTTCTCACACTGTTTATCACTACCTAGCTCAGCCTGTTCCTTTCCCTCAAGGTTAGGAACCCTTGTTTTACTCCCTTTACCATCTGTCCCCTGCTCTCTACACTAATTACATACACACATTTCTTTCCCTCTCCAGTGGTTCCTGGACTTTCTGGAACTAATCAGACCAATCGATCACTACATTGATCATTACATTGATTATTCATTAACCATGCTGTATGACTAATAATTCATCATGGTTTATTGATTCATTTACCTTTATTAGATAATTCTCTTATCAGCGAGGAATGTCCAGAATATTTTGGTGTCTCATTCCTTAAACTGGTGAAGTACCTGGATTCACATTGGATCTAATATCTACATAGCCACGGGGAGTAGGGGTGCTGAGGGTGCTTAATCCCAAATAGACTCCTGGATGAGGGGGTAGGGAGGGACTAGGGAAATAAATGTTTTTCTTCCCAAAGTAGTGCACTGAGCCTTTACAAGTCCTGTATTAGCGGACCAAATAGCTATCTGCAGCGCTGGCAATGCTATTTTTTCTCCAGAAAAGTAGTGCGCCGGGCCTTTTCTACTCCTGTATTAGCAAATCAATTATACAATTGCATAACATTGAGGTCCTTGAAAATTAAAATGAAGTGCTTGAAAGCGTCCCTGAACGTCCTTGAATTAGACTTGCCAGTGTCTGTATGAACGCTACTTAAAGGATTATAGTCCTAGTCCTGTGTTGTTGTATAGGTGGAGTAATGGGCTAATTTGCATGTATTCCCTTTTATTCCTCTAGGTACACATGTGGAACTGCATGAAAATCCTTTTTTATCTTGTTTCAAACCATTTAGAAATGTTAATCCCAATGTCACACATTCGCCCTATTTATAGAAAGAGCCTAATAACAACTACCAATAGACCTACTAAATAGTAAATCAATTAATTCCTCTGTAAAATGTGGAATGCATTTACTCAATTCAACTAATAGGATTTATTAATCACTAAAGAATTAACACTCAATTACAGTGTACATGAAATACATGTGACATTACAGAATAACACAGAGTAACACCCCTTCAAATGAGAGGATTCGGCTATTTCAGCCACACTTGTTGCTGACAGGTGTATAAAATCAAGCACACAGCCATGCAATCTCCATAGACTACATTGGCAGTAGAATGGCCCGTACTGAAGAGCTCAGTGACTTTCAACGTGGCAACGTCATAGGATGCCAACTTTCCAACAAGTCAGTTTGTAAAATATTTGCCCTGCTAGAGCTGCCCCGGACATCTGTAAGTGCTGTTATTGTGAAGTGGAAACATCTAGGAGCAACAACAGCTCAGCCGAGTAGTGGTAGGCCACACAAGCTCACAGAACAGAACCGCTGAGTGCTGAAGTGCGTAGTGTGTAAATATTGTCCGTCCTTGGTTGTGTCGTGTCTTTGCTATGCCGGATTAAGTGATATGACATGCTATTGTATAAAATCCTTTCTCTGTAATTAATATTACCTGATTGAGCTAATTGTGTAAATGTAATTAACTAGAAAGTTGGGGCACCACGAAAGAGTGTTTATAGAGCTGTTATCTTCCGAATAAACTCTGAAAGACCTAGTAATATTTTACATCAATAGCAGTCAATATTAAGCGTCACCTTATTTCAGTCTCATCTGAAAGTTGTAAATTGTTGGTTATCTTCACGAACCCTGGCTAACAAGTTGAATCAGCAATACAAAATTGGGTTTAATTATTTATTTCCTAAATACCTAACTAATTACACAGAATTACATATACACAGAATGCAAATTATGTCATACAGAAAACGTCCCTGGTGGACGGAATCTGTATGATGGCTTGTTACACAAAGAGAGAGTGTTGGGCTTGAATGAAAGAGCGGGAAGACTGAGGAACAAAGGGAGACGCTAAGCTTTCGTAAATACAGTATCTTATGCATTCTAAATTACCGCCCATTTGGAAAAGGAAAATGCAATAAATATTTACTCTGAGCTGCGCTTCGGTAGGTTGGTCGTAGATTCTGGCCGTGTTGGCCAACAGAGATCTTCCTGTCCTCGGAAAAATGTCTCTGGTGGTAAATTGGATACGTTGTAGTATCTTCGTTGTGTGTTAGACTGGATACATCGTCCATCCTTTCCTAGCCCACGTTTACAGCTGCTATTGCTAACTCAACGGCTAGGAGGTCTCACTTCTTTAGTGAATAAGAGTTCAAAGTTCATACCATTCACAACCAAAGCTCACGCTGAGGTTGGCTTAGTTCTGTCGTTGACATGTTAGTCCTTTTTAACGTACGGACCGTCGTCCTATCGTCCTCGGAACAGGAGGTTACATTTTCGTCAAGGGCTTATATAGTGGAGGGAGAGAAGGGTGTGTTTCATAGTTTATAACCAATGTCTCTTCACAGGGGCGGGCCACTGATTGAGCAGAGCTCTAACCTTATGAAAACCCAATTCTCTCATTTGGAAGCTAAAATTACATTTAATCTTTTCACAAATAGTTTCATTTAAATTGTATTTAAATTGAACAACAATTCCATGTGAATCTGATAACTATAATGTGTAGACTTTCCCAGATACAGTTTATGTCGTCCTGTCATCAGTCATAATGTCTCAGATGACAACCGAACTGACATCATATTCATTAAGTACCAACGCATATTTTCAACTGGTTCTATTACCGAAATATGGTTCCTTTCCCCCCACTTATTTGATGTTCCCAGACTATGTTTAACAAAGGCTATTCAAGAGTCCTTCAGTAGAGTCAGAGAGAGAGGGAAGGGAGAAAGGTATTTATGGGGGGTCATAAACCTTACCCACAGGCCAACGTCATGACAGTTGCAACACTCACTACCGAATTCCAAACTGCCTCTGTTTGTCGGGAGCTTCATGAAATGGGTTTCCATGGCCGAGCAGCCACATACAAGCCTAAGTTCACCGTGCGTAATGTCAAGCGTAGGCTGGAGTGGTGTAAAGCACACCGCCATTGCACTCTGGGGCAGTGGAAACGCATTCTCTGGAATGATAAATCACGCATCAATACCCATGATTTTTCGAATTAGATGTTTGACGAGCAGTTGTCCAGATACTTTTGGTCATGTAGTGTAAGACTCAACATGGTTACATGTGTCTTCTGATCAACATGATCTCTAAGAGAAAAAAACTGTGTGTGTGATACACACAGGAGTTTGCTAACAAAGTATGAACAAATTCACTGTCCTTAACCAAAGTCAAGCAGAAACTCACACCCAACTTGAATTAACATTTCTTTGCCATTTGCTAGTTTAAAGACCACAGGAAAACACACCCAGATTCTAATCTAACCAACTCAATTTAAATGATAGGAGCACACCCCTGTTGCTCCGTCTTTGAACTATCCGCTGTCCAATGAACAGAATAACACAGTTTCCCTGTAACACAACCTGGTCTCAGAACATTTTATATTATTCTGTTTGTAAATCCGAGACACATTTAGTATGATATGTTACGTTTCGTATAGTATGTATTAATTTGTGGATGTCAATCATCCATTTTTACGCATGACAATTTGTATATGTTATGAATTGCAATTTATACAATATGTTACAAATTGCAATTCGTACAATATGTTAGGAATTTGCAAAATGTACAATATGTTAAAAACCTCTCTAGGCTAGGTGGGACAGTAGCGTCCCACCTGACCAACATCCAGTGAAAGTGCAGGGCACCAAATTCAAACTACAGAATTGTAAATATTTAACATTCTTGAAAATACACATGCAATATGTCAAAATAAAGCTTAACTTCTTGTTAATCCAGCCGCGGTGTCAGATTTCAAAAAGGCTTTACGGCGAAAGCAAACCATGCGATTATCTGAGGACAGCACCCCACCATACAAATGCATAACAATTGTTATCAACCAGGCATGTGGCGACACAAAAGTCAGAAATAACGATAATTCATGCCTTGCCTTTGAAGATCTTCTTCTGTTGGCACTCCAATATGTCCCAGAAACATCACAAATGGTCCTTTTGTTCGATAAACTCCTTTTTTATATCCCCAAAATGTCCATTTATTTGGCGCGTTTGATTCAGAAAAACACCGGTTCCAACTCGCCCAACATGACTAGAAATGATCTAATAAGTTACCTGTAAACTTTGTCCAAACATTTCAAACAACTTTCCTAATCCATTCTTAAAACGTAAATAATCAGTAAAATTTAAGATGGAATATACTGTGTTCAATAGCGGATAAAATCAAAGTGGAGCGAGCTACAGGTCACGCGCCCAAACAAAAGAGTCCACTTGGCTTGACTCTCATTCTGAATCGCCGTACTTCTTAATTTCTCAAAGGAAAAACATCAACCAATTTCTAAAGACTGTTGACATCTAGTGGAAGCCATAGGAAGTGCAACCAGGTGCCTCAAAAATCTAATTTACCACAGAAAACCAATTGAAAACACAGTGAACTCAACAAAAAACAAATCCTGGATGGTTTGTCCTCGGAGTTTCGCCTGCCAAATAAGTTCTGTTATACTCACAGACATAATTTTAACAGTTTTAGAAACTTTAGAGTGTTTTCTATCCAAATCTACCAATTATATGCATATCCTAGCTTCTGGGCCAGAGTAGCAGGCAGTTTACTTTGGGCATGCTTTTCATCCTGACGTCAAAATACCACCCCCTATCCCAAAGAAGTTAGGAATATGGGCAAAAACGTATCATTTGTTACGGCTAACGTTAGCTAGGTGGCTAATGCTAATGTTAGCTAGCTGGCTAACGTTAGTGGTTAGGGGTTAAGGTTAGGAGTTAGGTTAAAGAGTTAAGGTTAAGGGAAGGTTTAGCTAAAAGGGTTAGGGTTAGGGGAAGGGTTCGCTAACATGCTAAGTAGTTACAAAGTCGCTAAAAAGTAGTAAGTAGTAGAAAAATTGCTGATTAGCTAGAATGCTAAAGTTGTCCATGAGGAGATTCAAACATAAAACCTTTGGGTTGCTAGACTTTCGTGTAATATGCCTACCTATCCACTCCAAGTAAACAGCAAAGTGGGTCAATTTCTGCAACAACTAAGAGCATTGAAGCATGGGGCAACATTTCTCTGCCAGTTTCGTTCCATTGCTACCACGCTGTAACAGCATGAAGCAAATCCATTCACATGCGCAGATATTGTATGTGACTGTGTGAGAGCGAAGTCTTGCATCTCAATATCTGTGGTGCTGCTCGAGGCAATGTCATTTAGTCTAACTTTAAGTATACTTTTCCACCTGCAGGCACACTAATGATATGGTCCTTTGAAATACTTAAAACACAGAAATGGATCACCCCTCCTCAGTTTAAAAAAAAATCATTTTTAGGGGGTAGATCAGCTTTAATGTTGCAGATAGATTGTAGTTTCCATCAATGTAATTGCCTGCATCATTTCCGATCACCCATATATTTTTTTGTAAATATACAGTGCCTTCGGAAAGTATTCGGACCCCTTGACTTTTTCCACATTTTGTTACGTTTCAGCCTTATTCTAAAATTGATATCGTTTTTTCCCCCTCATCAATCTACACACAATACCCCATAATGACAAACCAAAAACAGGTTTAGAAATTTTTGCTAATTTATTAAAAATGTAATATCACATTTACATAAGTATTCAGACCCTTTACTCAGTCATTTATTGAAGCACCTTTGGCAGCGATTACAGCCTTGAGACTTCTTGGGTATGATGTTACAAGCTTGGCATAGCTGTATTTCTGACTATTTCTATATCTAACCATGACACCCTTCCTCTATTCTGACTGTTTCTATATCTAAACATGACATCCTTCCTCTCTTAATGGGTCCCGTGTGGCTCAGTTGGTAGAGCATGGTGTTTGCAACGCCAGGGTTGGGGTTCGATTCCCACGGGGGACCAGTACGGAGAAAAAAATGTATGAAATGTATGCATTCACTACTGTAAGTCGCTCTGGATAAGAGCGTCTGCTAAATGACTAAAATGTAAATGTAAATGTATTTGGAGAGTTTCTCCCATTCTTCTCTGCAGATCCTCTCAAGCTCTGTTGGATGGGGAGTGTTGCTACACAGCTATATTCAGGTCTCTCCAGAGATGTTTGATCAGGTTCAAGTCAGGCTCTGGCTGGGCCACTCGAGGACATTCAGAGACTTGTCCCGAAGTCACGTCTGCGATGTCTTGGGTGTGTGCTTAGGTTCGTTGTCCTGTTGGACGGTGAACCTTCGCCCCAATCTGAGGTCCTGAGTGCTCTGGAGCAGGTTTTCATCAAGGATCTCTTTGTACTTTGCTCTGTTCATTTTTGCCTTGATCCTGACTAGTCTCCCTGCCACTGAAAAACATCCCCACAGCATGATGCTGCAACCACCATGCTTCGTCGTAGGGATGGTGCCAGGTTTCCTCCAGACGTGACGCTTGGCATTCAGGCCAAAGAGTTCAATCTTGGTTTCATCAGACCAGAGAATCTTGTGTATATACAGTACCAGTGTGATGGCTAATTTCTGCATTACCAAATGAGGAGAGTTACAAACTTCACACACAAGTCAGTTATACTTAAAACTACATCTTTAATAATTAAGATGCTTTTGCAAAAGCACTTGACCTTCAATGAACCATTTGAAAAGTGATTACACAAAAGTACAAAGATCTTTTATACCCAAGACCCACCCCTCTCAACGTACATGACGAACAACAGATCTTAGGAACAGTTCACAAAGGTTAAGTTCTGTATGAAAGATATCTATAAAACATAGCAGACAGCAACTGCTGTATAAACAGTGTTCATTGTATAGACCAGTATCTGGTCCTCCCACCCCAAACTGGAACCGTCTCTCCCTGGTACGGTATAGAACAGAACCATTAGCTCATCCAATGGCATAAATCAATTGACAACTCTAGATACTCCCATCTCAAGTAAACCCCTCTTGACTCCACTCCTGGACAAGCTCACTGAGGGGAGTGACTTGCGCACAGACATTGTGGAGACAAATAATTGGTTCCCCATTAATCACGCCATCCCTTCACATGGTTTAACAATACATTCACATATGACAAGTATCTCACATAAGCATATTATGCAAATAAAACATCTTAATTATCTATCTTACCCAACTAATTCTGATTCATCCACCACACCAGTCAAACGTTTGGACACACCTACTCATTCCAGGGTTTCCTTTAAAAAAAAAGAACAATAGTGAAGACATCAAAACTATGAAATAACACATATGGAATCATGTAGTAACCAAAAAAGTGTTAAACCAAAATACATTTTATATTTGAGATTCTTCAAAGTAGCCACTCTTTGCCTTGATGACAGCTTTGCACACTCTCAACCAGCTTCATGAGGAATGCTTTTGCAATAGTTCCCACATATGATGAGCACTTGTTGACTGCTTTTCCTTCCCTCTGCGGCCCAACTCATCCCAAACCATCTCAATTGGGTTGAGGTCAGGTGATTGTGGAGGCCAGGTCATCTGACGTAGCACTCCATCACTCTCCTTCTTGGTCAAATAACCCTTACACAGGCTGGAGGTGTGTTGGGTCATTGTCCTGTTTAAAAACAAATGATAGTCCCATTAAGCGCAAACCAGATGGGATGGCGTATCGCCGCAGAATGCTGTGGTAGCCATGCTGGTTAAGTGTGCTTGAATTCTAAATAAGTCACTGACAGTGTGACCAGCAAAGTACCATCACACCTCCTCCATGATTCACGATGGGAATTACACATGCAGAGATCATCCGTTCACCTACTCTGGTCTCACAAAGACACGGCGGTTGGAACCAAAAATCTCAAATTTGGACTCATCAGACCAAAAGGACAGATTTCCACCGGTCTAATGTCTATTGCTCGTGTTTCTTGGCCCAAGTAAGTCTCTTCTTATTATTGGTGTCCTTTAGTAGTGGTTTCTATGCAGCAATTCGACCATGAAGGCCTAATTCACGCAGTCTCCTCTGAACAGTTGATGTTGAGATGTGTCTGTTACTTGGCCTCTGTGAAGCATTTATTTGGGCTGCAGTCTGAGGTGCAGTTAACTCTAATGAACTTATCCTCTGCAGCAGAGGTAACTCTGGGTCTTCCTTTCCTGTGGCGGTCCTCATGAGAGCCAGTTTCATCATAGCGCTTGATGTTTTTTGTGAGTGCACTTGAAGAAACTTCCAAAGTTCTTGAAATGTTCCGCATTGATTGACCTTCATGTCTTAAAGTAATGATGATCTGTCGTTTCTCTTTCCTTATTTGGACTTGGTCTTTTACCAAATAGGGCTATCTTCTGTATACCACCCCTACCTTGTCACAACACAACTGATTGGCTCAAACGCATTAAGAAGGACAGAAATTCCACAAATTCACTTTTAACAAGGCACACCTGTTAATTGAAATGCATTCTAGGTGACTACCTAATGAAGCTGGTTGAGAGAATGCAAAGAGTGTGCAAAGCTGTCATCAAGGCAAAGGGTGGCTACTTTGAAGAATCTCAAATATATTTAGATTTGTTTAACACTTTTTGGTTACTACATGATTTCATATGTGTTATTTCATAGTTTTAATGTCTTCACTATTATTCTACAATGTAGAAAATAGTAAAAATAAAGGTGTCCAAACTTTTGACTGGTACTATATATATACACTGCTCAAAAAAATAAAGGGAACACTTAAACAACACAATGTAACTCCAAGTCAATCACACTTCTGTGAAATAAAACTGTCCACTTAGGAAGCAACACTGATTGACAATAAATTTCACATGATGTTGTGCAAATGGAATAGACAACAGGTGGAAATTATAGGTAATTAGCAAGACACCCCCAATAAAGGAGTGGTTCTGCAGGTGGTGACCACAGACCACTTCTCAGTTCCCATGCTTCCTGGCTGATGTTTTGGACACTTTTGAATGCTGGCGGTTCTTTCACTCTAGTGGTAGCATGAGACGGTCTACAACCCACAGAAGTGGCTCAAGTAGTGCAGCTCATCCAGGATGGCACATCAATGCGAGGGTTTGCTGTGTCTGTCAGCGTAGTGTCCAGAGCATGGAGGCGCTACCAGGAGACAGGCCAGTACATCAGGAGACGTGGAGGAGGCCGTAGGAGGGCAACAACCCAACAGCAGGACCGCTACCTCCGCCTTTGTGCAAGGAGGAGCAGGAGGAGCACTGCCAGAGCCCTGCAAAATGACCTCCAGCAGGCCACAAATGTGCATGTGTCTGCTCAAACGGTCAGAAACAGACTCCATGAGGGTGGTATGAGGGCCCGACGTCCACAGGTGGGGGTTGTGCTTACAGCCCAACACCGTGCAGGACGTTTGGCATTTGCAAGAGAACACCAAGATTGGCAAATTCGCCACTGGCGCCCTGTGCTCTTCACAGATGAAAGCAGGTTCACACTGAGCACATGTGACAGACGTGACAAAGTCTGGAGACGCCGTGGAGAACATTCTGCTGCCTGCAACATCCTCCAGCATGACCGGTTTGGCGGTGGGTCAGTCATGGTGAGGAGTGGCATTTCTTTGGGGGGCCGCACAGCCAGAGGTAGCCTGACTGCCATTAGGTACCGAGATGAGATCCTCAGACCCCTTGTGAGACCATATGCTGGTGCGGTTGGCCCTGGGTTCCTCCTAATGCAAGACATTGCTAGACCTCATGTGGCTGAAGTGTCTCAGCAGTTCCTGCAAGAGGAAGGCATTGATGCTATGGACAGGCCCGCCCGTTCCCCAGACCTGAATCCAATTGAGCACATCTGGGACATCATGTCTCGCTCCATCCACCAATGCCACATTGCACCACAGACTGTCCAGGAGTTGGCGGATGCTTTAGTCCAGGTCTGGGAGGAGATCCCTCAGGAGACCATCTGCCACCTCATCAGGAGCATGCCCAGGAGGCCTAAGGGAGGTCATACAGGCACGTGGAGGCCACACACACTACTGAGCCTCATTTTGACTTGTTTTAAGGACATTACATCAAAGTTGGATCAGCCTGTAGTGTGGTTTTCCACTTTAATTTTGAGTGTGACTCCAAATCCAGACCTCCATGGGTTGATAAATTGGATTTCCATTGATTATTTTTGTGTGATTTGTTGTCAGCACATTTAACTATGCAAAGAAAAAAGTATTTAATAAGATTATTTCATTCATCCAGATCTAGGATGTGCTATTTTAGTGTTCCCTTAATTTTTTTGAGCAGTGTATATATATATATATATATATGAAGGGTGGGACTAATAACGAACAAAAGATAACTATTTTAAAGTAGATTATGTCCGTAAAATGTATATAATATGTAGAAGCTGGAAGTATTGGAAAAAGTCAAGGGGTCTGAATCCTTTCCTTTTGAAAGTATTCAGACCCCTTGACTTTTTCCACATTCTGTTACATTTCAGCCTTATTCTAAAATGGATAAAAACAAAAAAAATCCTCATCAATCTACACACAATACCCCATAATGACAAAGCAAAAACAGGTTTTACATTTTTTGCAAATGTATTACAAATAACAAACAGGAATACCTTTTTTGCATAAGTATTCAAACCCTTTGCTATGAGACTCAATTGGGCTCAGGTGCATCCTCTTTCCAATGATCATCCTTGAGATGTTTCTACATCGTGATTAAAGTCCACCCGTGGAAAATTCAGTTGATTGATACACACATTATTTTCCACTATCCCTACCATTCCTCCCCTAATTGGCTTCTACTTCCAGCTTCTTATATAATATATATACATTTTACGGACACAATCTATTTTACAATAGTTATCTTTTGTTTGTTATTAGTCCCACCCTTCAGCTCCACTTAACCCCTCCCAACTATCTCTTAACACCATCCATATTGTATTTCTACTTGACATATATTTTTCAACTGTACTGTGTCGTGTCTTTGGCTATGCCGGATTAAGTGATATGACATGCTATTCTATAAAATCATTTCTCTGTAATTAATATTACCTGATTAAGCTAATCAGGTAGATAATTAACTAGAAAGTCGGGGCACCACCAAGTAATGTTTATAGAGCTGTTATCTTCTGAGTAAACTCTTAAAGACCTAGTAATCTTTTACATCAATAGCAGTCAATATTTAATCGTCACTTTGTTTAGTCTCATCTGAAAGTTGTAAATTCTTGGTTATCTTCACGAACCCTGGCTAACAAGTTGAATCAGCAATACAACATTTGGTTTAATTATTTATTTACTAAATACCTAACTAATCACACAGAATTACATCTACACAGAATGGATCATACATTGATTACAAATTAGGTCATAAAGAAAACGTCCCTGGTGGACAGAACAGATACGACGGCTGGTTACACAAAGAGAGGGGGTTGGGTTTGAGAGAAAGAGCGGGAAGACTGAGTAACAAAGGGAGAAGCTATGCTATTGTAAATACAGAATCTTATGCATTCTAAATAACCGCCCATTTGAAAAAGAAGAACGCAATAAATATTTACTCTGAGCTGCGCTTCGGTAGATTGATCGTCGATGGAAGGCCGGTTTGTCCTTTATGGATCTCTGGTCCTCTGAAGAATGTCTTGTGGTGAACTGGAGCGTGGTAGAATGGATACTCTGTCCGTCCTGTGGTAGACTAGATACTCAGTCCGTCCTCTCCTAGCCCACGTCTACAGTTGCTGCGCTAACGCGACGGCTAGGAGGTATCACTTCTTTAGTGAATAAGAGTTCAAAGTTCATACCAAGTTGCCATCATGCTATATTCTGGCTGGTATAGTCGAAATTCATCCTATAGGTCGTCACCTTCACATTGAAATTCAATGCTAATTTCGTTAGGTTCTCTAAGGTTGGCTTAGTTCTGTAGGTGGTCTTTGTCCTTTCAACGTGGGGACCTCAAGTCCACACGTCCTTGGAACAGCTTATTATCTGAGCCCTTTTACGTAGGACTGTCGCACTAATGTCCTCGGAACAGAAAGTTACATAGGAGGGGAGAGAAGGGCGTGTTTCATAGTTTATAACTAATGTCTGTTCACATGGGCAGGGCCACTGTGTTGAGCATAGTTTACTCTATGACCAACCATTCTCTCATTAAGAAGCTAAATTACATTTCATCTTTTCACAAATAGTGTCATATTTAAACATTTAAATTGCACAACAATTCCATGTGAATCTGATAACTAGAATGTGTAGACTTTCCCAGATACAGTTTATGTCGTCCTGTCATCAGTCATAATGTCTCAGATGACAACCGAACTGACATCATATTCATTAAGTCCCAATGCATATTTTCAACTGGTTGGATTACTGAAATATGGTTCCTTTCCCCCACCTTTTGATGTTCCCAGACTCTATGTTTAACAAAGGCTTGTCAAGTGTCCTTCTGTAGAGTCAAGAGAGGAAAGGGAGAAAGGTATTTATGGGGGGGGGGGGGTCATAAACCTCACCCACAGGCCAACATCATGACAACTGTGATATTTTACAAAAGTTCTGAACCTTTTTATTCTCATAGTTTCTACAGATTGTAAATTAAAGAAACATTTTTGCTAGAAGTTTTATATTATTGATTGATTGACAATGACTTTTTAAAATCACCCAGCAGTGCTATCTGCACAGTTAATTCTTCAGCCATTGCTGGACCTGTAACCAAAAATACATATGGACTGTACCAAACCAAATGATCTAAGTTATATAGTAATAATAGAATCACCCAAATGTGGTAGTCTAAACTGCTACATGCACTTCATGGGCATGGTTGTTCATGCAGGTCTTCATAAAAGATCTGCAGTGAAGCAGGGAGAAAACTAGTTTGGAACAGGGATAGAGATCATTTTTAAATGCAAATCTGATTGGATACAGCTTTTGCTTGCTGAAATATCAGCCTCAATTTAACTTCAGAGTGAATTTTTTTCTTTCCGAGGGCTAATCAGGGACAGCTCTAACCTGGGAAAGGCCACCAGAATCGGGGACATCTGGTCCCATAGGCACCAATGCGATAACAGCTGGGTCTTGTTTGCTGAGTTCATTGATTGTATATGAACCAGAAAAAAATGGAAGTGAGTGGATGTCTCGCTTCCTCTTCCATCTCTGACTACTCCTTCCTTCCTCAGATTAGTAGTCCTGCCTGCCTTCTCCAATGCTTTATCTACATTAGGCACCAGTTGTCTTTCATAGCCCCAGACCCTCTTGTCTTCATGCAGCTCCTCCTTGGTCAGTCCTCTTCGTAGGGGAACTCTGGTAAAATGGTAGTATTAAAATAGCTATCACATTACACATTTAGTAATGACAGTATGCATTTGAAACATCACTCACAGTATGACTTTTGTATGACTTTATAAAATTATTTTGTTTATTGTAGGGGAAAAAAGGTGCTTGTGCATTGATAAACACACCAAAGACGGCATGAACGATACGTAATTAAAGAAAGTGTAACGGTCATCGTAGTAAGTGGACCAAAGCGCAGCGGGTTGAGTGCTCATTATATATTTATTTTTGAACACTTAACTATGAAAACAAAACGTACAAACGAACAGGATTACAGGCTAAACACAGCTATGCAATCACAACTTCCCACAAAATACACCCCTCTATATAGGACCTTCAATCAGAGGCAACGAGGAACAGCTGCCTCCAATTGAAGGCCAAATCAATAAACTAAACATAGAACTAAAAAGACTAGATCATAGAAATATACTAACATAGCCCAAAAACCCCAGAAAACACTAACCAAACACCCCTCTACATAAACACACACCCCAAACCACAAAACAAATACCCCCCTGCCACGTCCTGACCAAACTACAATAACAAGTAACCCCTTTACTGGTCAGAACGTGACAGAAAGACGACACTTCTAATAACCTTTTTCACTCCATAACCTGCAGAATTTTAAAGATCGCTTTAATTTCATGTTGATTTTGGAAAGAATTTAAATGTGGCACTGACTTGCCCATGGATTTATGTTTCAGCTTTGTCTCTGAAGAGTTTGGAGTTCGACTAGCCACGTGCGACATGCATGAGCAGTTATAAGTCTCCTAGAGTGAGCGGCAGGAGGACAAGCAATATCCTCTGAAAATCCTGAGTATATCTAGTTAACTTCTTAGTATACTACTCTGGGCCATACTATCATCTTGGAGGGGTGGTAGGTTCTAAGCTGGGCCGTACTATCATCTTGGAGGGGTGGTAAATTTTAACCTGGGCCGTACTATCATCTTGGAGGGATTGTAGATTCTAACCTGGGCCGTACTATCATCTTGGAGGGATTGTAGATTCTAACCTGGGCCGTACTATCATCTTGGAGGGGTTGTAGATTCTAACCTGGGCCGTACTATCATCTTGGAGGGGTTGTAGATTCTAACCTGGGCCGTACTATCATCTTGGAGGGATTGTAGATTCTAACCTGGGCCGTACTATCATCTTGGAGGGATTGTAGATTCTAACCTGGGCCGTACTATCATCTTGGAGGGGTTGTAGATTCTAACCTGGGCCGTACTATCATCTTGGAGGGGTTGTAGATTCTAACCTGGGCCGTACTATCATCTTGGAGGGGTTGTAGATTCTAACCTGGGCCGTACTATCATCTTGGAGGGGTTGTAGATTCTAACCTGGGCCGTACTATCATCTTGGAGGGGTTGTAGATTCTAACCTGGGCCGTACTATCATCTTGGAGGGGTTGTAGATTCTAACCTGGGCCGTACTATCATCTTGTAGGGATTGTAGATTCTAACCTGGGCCGTACTATCATCTTGGAGGGGTTGTAGATTCTAACCTGGGCCGTACTATCATCTTGGAGGGGTGGTAGATGCGATAGTCTGGCTCCTCTCTGTAGATGTGCTCCATGATGTTGATCCCTGGAACATCCAGCCAGCGGGGTCGTTCAAACCTTCCACTGGGCTCAAACTGGGACTTAGGGAAGATGTGGTTCTCTATGAGGAACACGTCGGCCTGGGGAGATGGAGGGTGGAGTGAGAGAAGACCACCCTCTGCCCCCAGCTGTGCCCTGGACACCATATGTGAATTGATTGCCCCCCATCTATCTTGAGAGCTCGTGACCTAAACTGGGAAATGCTTAACACCCCGGCCATCCTACAATCTAAGCTTGATGCCGTCAATCTCACACAAATTATCAATGAACCCACAAGGTACAACCCCAAATCCATGAATATGGGCACCCTCATAGATATCATCCTAACCAACTTTCCCTCCAAATACACCTCTGCTGTTTTCAACCAAGATTTCAGCGATCACTGCCTCATTGCTTGCATCCGTAATGGGTCCGCGGTCAAACGACCACCCCTCATCACTGTCAAACACTCCCTAAAACACTTCAGCGAGCAGGCCTTTCTAATCGACCTGGCCCGGGTATCCTGGAAGGATATTGACATCATCCTGTCAGTAGAGGATGCCTGGTTATTCTTTTAAAGTGCCTTCCTCACCATCTTAAATAACCATTCAAAAAATGTAGAACCAGGAACAGATACAGCCCTTGTTTCTCTCCAGACCTGACCTGACCTTTACCAGCACATAAACATCCTGTGGCGTTCTGCATTAGCATTGAATAGCCCCCGTGATATGCAACTTTTCAGGGAAGTTAGGAACCAATATACACAGGTAGTTAGGAAAGCTTAGGCTAGCTTTTTCAAGCAGAAATGTGCATCCTGTAGCACAAACTCAAAAAAGTTCTGGGACACTGTAAAGTCCATGGAAAATAAGCTGCCCACTGCACTGAGGCTAGGAAACAATGTCACCACCAATAAATCCACTATAATTGAGAATTTCAATAAGCATTTTTCTACAGCTGGCCATGCTTTCCACCTGGCTAACCCTACCCTGGTCAACAGCCCTGCAACCCTCACAGCAACTCACCTAAGCCACCCCCATTTCTCCTTCACCCAAATTCAGATAGCTGATATTCTGAAAGAGCTGCAAAATCTGGACCCCTACAAATCAGCCGGGCTAGACAATCTGGACCCTCTCTTTCTAAAATGATCTGCCGAAATTGTTGCAACCCCTATTACTAATCTGTTCAACCGCTCTTTCGTATCGTTAGAGATTCCCAAAGATTGGAAAGCTGCTGCGGTCATCCCCCTCTTCAAAGGGGGAGACACTCTAGACCCAAACTGCTACAGACCTATATCTATCCTACCCTGCCTTTCTAAGGTCTTTCAAAGCCAAGTTAACAAACAGATTACCGACCATTTCGAATCCCACCGCACCTCAGCCACGCTCAAGGTCCTAAACGATATCATAACCGCCATTGATAAGAGCCATTACTGTGCAGCCGTAATCATCGACCTGGCCAAGGCTTTCGACTCTGTCAATAACAAAATTCTTATCGGCAGACTCAACAGCCTTGGTTTCTCAAACAATTGCCTCACCTGGTTCACCAACTACTTCTCTGATAGAGTTCAGTGTGTCAAATCGGAGGGCCTGTTGTCCAGACCTCTGGCAGTCTCTATGGGGGTGCCACAGATTCTCTGGCCGACTCTCTTCTCTGTATACATCAATGATGTCGCTCTTGCTGCTGGTGATTCTCTGATATACCTCTACGCAGACAACACAATTCTGTATACCTCTGGCCCTTCTTTGGACACTGTGTTAACTAACCTCAAGACGAGCTTCAATGCCATACAACTCTCCTTCTGTGGCCTCCAACTGCTCTTAATTGCAAGTAAAACTAAATGCATGCTCTTCAACCGATTGCTGCCCGCACCTGCCCGCCCGTCCAGCATCACTACTCTGGACGGTTCTGACTTAGAATATGTGGACAACTACAAATACCTAGGTGTCTGGTTAGACTGTAAACTGTCCTTCCAGACTCGCATTAAGCATCTGCAATCCAAAATTAAATCTAGAATCGGCTTCCTATTTCGCAACAAATCCTCCTTCACTCATGCTGCCAAACATACCCTCGTAAAACTGACCATCCTATCGATCCTCGACTTCGGCGATGTCATTTACAAAATAGCCTCCAACACTCTACTCAACAAATTGGATGCAGTCTATCACAGTGCCATCCATTTTGTCACCGAAGCCCCATATACTACCCACCACTGCAACCTTTACACTGTCGTTGGCTAGCCCTTGCTTCATACTCGTCACCAAACCCACTGGCTCCAGGTCATCTACAAGTCTCTGCTAGGTAAAGTCCCACCTTATCTCAGCTCACTGGTCACCATAGCAGCACCCACCCGTAGCACGCGCTCCAGCAGGTATTTCTCACTGGTCACCCCCAAAGCCAATTCTTCCTTTGGCCGCCTTTCCTTCCAGATCTCTGCTGCCAATGACTGGAACGAACTGCAAAAATCACTGAAGCTGGAGACTCATATCTCCCTCACTAGCTTTAAGCACCAGCTGTCAGAGCAGCTCACGGATCACTGCACCTGTACATAGCCCATCTGTAAATAGCCCATTCAACTACCTCATCCCCATACTGTATTTATTTATTTATCTTGCTCCTTTGCACCCCAGTATCTCTACTTGCACATTCCTCTTCTACACATCTACCATTCCAGTGTTTATTACCTCGCCACCATGTCTTATTTATTACCTTACCTCATTTGCACACACTGTATATAGACTTTTTCTACTGTATTATTGACTGTATGTTTGTTTATTCCATGTGTAACTCTGTGTTGTTGTATGTGTCGAACTGCTTTGCTTTATCGTGGCCAGGTTGCAGTTGTAAATGAGAACTTGTTCTCAACTAGCCTACCTGGTTAAATAAAGGTGAAATAAATAAATAAAATAAAGTTAAGAACAAATTCTTATTTACAGTGACAGCCTAGGAACAGTGGGTAGTTAGCCTTGTTCAGGGGCCGAACTACAGTTTTCTTCCTTGGCAGCTCGGGGATTTGATCTAGCAACCTTTCGGTTTGTGACCCAACGCTCTAACCACTAGGCTACCTGCCGATCAACCAATACTCACTTGTACATCTCCAGAGTCTGGGTGACCTGAAGCACAGACAGTGAAGTTGAACTTAAACTCCTCTTCCTCCCTTTTCACAAGGTTCTGGATGCGGAGGAAGGTTTGGTTCTGAGCGAGCTTGGCGTCAGCTTGTGTGGCGAGGGTCACGTGTGACGGGTTGCAGTCGGGAAGATTCGGACAAAGGACGTCGGTTGTCACGAAGTGGAAACCTTCATCCCAATATAGAACAGTCACATATGTAAATCCACAAACTAATCAGCGAATCACCAAGCCCCTTATTTCATTGATTCAGGTGTTGATTCAGGTGTGTCAGTGCAGGACTAAAACCAAATAGTAAATAGCAGGTACGAAAGTGATCAGAGTGCATCTGGACTTCAGCCTTCATTCCATTAGCCCAGTGACTCCCACAGTAGAACACACAGTACAGAGGCTGGACAGAGTCTCGTCTGAAGATACTGATGATGCGTACGGAGCTTCCCTCCAAACGATGTTCCTTGTAGGCCCCCACCATGAAGTGTTTGGTGTCGTTGACAAGCGTGATGGACTGGTCAGAGATGTGGTGCGGATAGAGGTGCTGGTGGTTGCCTGGCTGTGACCTGAGGAATCATGGACAGATGTTGTATTTCTACAGCAGATGTGTGTGTCCCAGACAATGTTTTCCCTTTGGCACTTTTATTTCTTGATCGTACGGCAGAGGCTTCACGGTACCTGGGCAATGTGAAGATGAAGTAGACCATGACTGCCAGAGCAGAAGCTATCAGTAGAGGGAATGTACGCCTCTTCACCATCATAAGCCAGATCTAGGAAGGTAGTTTATAGAAGATGAAGATTGAGGTGACCTTTGAAGAGAAGTGAAAGGTAATAATGTAGTCGCACTTGCTCCCTGGCTGTGTTTACACAAATTGGTCTTTTGACCAATCAGATCAGCTGTTTTGCACATAATTGGGCAAAAGATCAGAATTGGGCTGCCTGTTTAAACGCAGCCTCTGATCCTTAGAGTGAAATTAAGACATTCATGACATGCAAAATACTGTATCTAATGACACTCAATGGGCCTCAAGTTCAAGTTTCAACTTTCAGCATTATTTGTCCCAGAGAGGGCAATAGTGACTTTGCAGCAGGGGAGCACGTATGACATGAAAAACATATCAAATCCACATGGACCAGAATGGAAACAACAGCAAGGGACACAATGGAAATAAGTAATTGACTTTGTTGTATTATCTCTGTCTAGATTTGTACTGTATGTATGTATTTGTTAAACTGTCATATAAAATAAACCACTGCCTTGAGGGGAAGTGACAGGTGTGTGCCGTGGTTGATCGCAGTTGTAGTTGTTGTGTGTGTGTGTATTGAGTTCTTAGTGGCCAGGCCAGAGCAGGAGTTTCAGGACCTAAATGAGAAACCTCTGAAACACATCCTCAGGAAGATACCTGACGAGATCAATGACCAAGTACTCTTACCAAAGATGGTCGATAAATGAAGATGTCCCACTTAGGCTGTTTACCATATAAAACAAATAGTCCATTCCGGTCTGCTTAATTAATGGGGTGGCTTTCACAAAGGCACCAATGCATTAGCAGCTAGGTCAGATCTGCTTAGTTGACTATATGAACCAGTAAAAAATGAGTGAGTGGGATGTCTCTCGTCCTCTTCCGTCTCTGTGCTTACTACACACACACACAAGCACGAGCACAGATAGAGCCATAGAGTTGCTGGGGCACCTCCCCTTTTGCCCTCCTATGAAAAAAGTGCCCTTTTGATTGGTAGCAGGTTTTTTTAACTAATTATTTTGTATATAATTGTTGTTCTCTTTTCTCTCTTGTAATTTAAATGCAACTAATTGTCCTTCAAAATACATAATTTCTCAGAAACTGGCACTCATCCTGCATGGACTAGCTACCTGCATGTTACTTTATCCAATTCGTATTCTATTATACAACAGGGTAAGATGTATGATACTATACACCCTCTAATTCATATGATATTGCTGCTTTTCCATTCATAATATAACCTAACAAAACCTAATATATCATACTAAATGGAGGGTACAGATTTATGTGCCAAATCCTACAAATTCCCCTGAGACCAGGTTGCAACAGTGGTAGCAAAGAAGAAAATATACTTTTAATTTACTCCCTTTCATCTGTGGTTCTAGCTTGCTTATCCTCTCTGGGGTATGTGGGGTATGTGTTCCACCTGCGGGACACACTATTCAACAGCCAGTGAAATAGCAGGGCGCCAAATTCAAAACAACAAAAATCTCATAATTCAAATTTCTCAAACATACAACTATTATATCCCATTTTAAAGATACACTTCTCGTTAATCCAACCACATTGTCCAATTTCAAAAAGGCTTTATGGCGAAAGCATAACATTAGATTATGTTAGGACAGCGCCTAGACAAGAAAAACCACACAGCCATTTTCCAAGCAAGGAGAGGCGTCTCAAAAAACAGAAATACAGCTAAAATGAATCACTAACTTTTGATGATCTTCATCAGATGGCACTCATAGGACTTCATGTTACACAATACATGTATGTTTTGCTCGATAAAGTTCATATTTATATCCAAAAACCCCATTTTACATTGGCGTGTAATGTTCAGAAATGTTTTACCTCCCAAAACGTCCGGTGAATGAGCACATCAATTTACAGAAATACTCATCATAAACGTTGATAAAATATTCAACTGTTATTCAAAGAATTATAGATACACTTGTTCTTAATGCAACCGCTGTGTCAGATTTCAAAAAAGCTTTACAGCGAAAGCAAACTTTGCAATAATCTGAGTACAGTGCTCAGATATCAAAACAAGCCATACAGATACCCACCATTTTGGAGTCAACAGAAATGACCAAAATTACATTCTAAATATTCACTTACCTTTGATGATCTTCATCGGAATGCATCCCAGGAATCCCAGTTCCAGAATATATGTTCGTTTTGTTCGATAAAGTTCATCTTTATGTCCAAATACCTCCATTTTGTTCGCGCGTTCAGTCAAGTAATCCAAATCCACTGTGCTCACGCAGTGAGTTCAGACGAAAAGTCAAAAAAGTTGTATTACAGTTCGTAGAAACATGTCAAACGACGTATAGAATCAATCTTTAGGATGTTTTTATCATAAATCTTCCATAATATTCCAACCGGACGATTCCTTTGTCTTCAGAAATGAAAAGGAACACAGCTAACTCTCACGTCAGTGCGCGCGATTGAGCTCATGTCATTTTCTCAGTCATCTGATTCCAGTGGCTCTTATTCTCTCCCCATTCACAGTAGAAGCATGAAACAACGTTCTAAAGACTGTTGACATCTAGTGGAAGCCTTAGGAAGTGCAAAATGACCCCACAGACACTATACTGGATAGGGAATCACTTGAAAAACTACAAACCTCAGATTTCCACACTTCCTGGTTGGATTTTTTCTCAGGTTTTTGCCTGCCATATGAGTTCTGTTATACTCACAGACATCATTCAAACAGTTTTAGAAACTTCAGAGTGTTCTCTATCCAAATCTACTAATAATATGCATATCCTACCTTCTGGGCCTGAGCAGCAGACAGTTTACAACGGGCATGCTTTTCATCCGGACATCAAAATACTACCCCCTACCCCGATGAAGTTATCCTACAATCCTACTTGGCAAAAACTGGTTGAATCAACCTTGTTTCCATGTCATTTCAACCCCCAAAAATTGAAGAATCATCAACGTAAAGGCATTTCATATTATTTTCACCCAACTTTTAAACTAAGTCCTATTACATGGTGACTGATTTCACGTTGAATTCATGTTAGTTGACAATTGAACCAAATGTCAATCAAAACTAGACGTTGAACTGATGTCTGTGCCCAGTGGGATGTGTGATGAGTGAGTATGTTTATGGAAACTTCGGGTACAAGACAAACCAGCCTACAAATAAACACGTTGGTTGAAATGAAGCAATGGCAAAAAGGATTAAAGCACAGATTATGGATGTGCTCACGTCAAGCAGACCTACGACAAAAATACATAGTAAAACTTAAAACGTTATGTTAGGGTTGAACTGGCTATTTGTATGCATAACTTATATAATATACCGGGGAAGCTATGCTACAATATTAAGTACATAAACTACGAGTAAATCAACTGTTGAAGACAAGAAGAACTACAACCTGCAACAGGAAGTGCGTCACGACGCTGGGATCAGCCTGCACGCCGACGACAGGAGGAGCAAGTTTAAACCACGCTCCTCCTCCCTCTGACAGGCCAGCATTGAGCGGGAACTAACTCTGTCAGAGAATAAAAGAGAGAATAAAGGAGGTGTCGTTCTCTTCTCTGTTTTGCCCTGCGAGGTAAAACAGCGAGACCGTATATATACGAACCACACATATACCACGCACGTGTTTGCATTAATTAAAGTACAGCTAAATCAGAAGTCACTATGTGCTGACTATTTTGTTCTGTTACCAGAAACGAACTGTCGCAACTTTAACAGTTAGACTAAAATCCAGAGCCTATTTTGCTAACATACAACGTGTTTGCTGAAATTCCACTCATTGCACTGTGTCATGCTATGCATGACAAGGAGTGGAATGAAAACTCAAACAAACTGGTATGCTCCCTACCCAGGCTAGCTATACATATGTCAATCTGTACTTGAATTTTTGTAAATTAGAGTTTGCACTTTTTTGGTAGGCCTATTCCATTCCAATCTCCCATTGTAGCAGTCTGCTAAACTAAATACAGTACAAATCAAATATGTATTTCACCCATGTTAACAAAGTAATCGCCAAGGCTACAGACACTGACTGACACTCTGCAGGAGACAGGGCTTTCATTGGCTGTGAAAGTTCATCCAGCCAAGGTCAAAACCAGGAACAACCTCATCTCCAAACTAGCTGGCTCTACAGGGAGTACTGCTACCACCAGAACTAGCACTCTCAACCTCAGCAGCAGACCTTTACAGAAAATCACATGATTTCACATGTGGAAAATCACATGATTTCACATGTGGAAAATCACATGATTTCATGTGAAAATGTGTTTTTGGAACACTTGACATGTGATCACATGTTTTTAGGTGTAGTTTCATGTTATCACATGTTGCTTTACATATTGTCACATGTTATCACATTAACTTCACATAAGATCACGTGAGCACATGAAAATGTGTTTTGGGAAATTCATGTGGTTTCTCCATAAGGGGAGTACGGTGCACCTGTAAGGTCAAGGTCGCCACACACACACACACAAATACACAACAGAGTCGACACTACGATCCACCTCGCTTCCCTGGCTCCCTGTCCTGGCAAACATCACCCCCCACCCACACAGTGCATTCAGAAGTATTCAGACCCCTTGACTTCTTCCACATTTTGTTACGTTACAGCCTTATTCTAAAATGGATTGAATTAATTGTTTTCCTCATCAATCTACACACACTACCCCATAATGACAAATCGGAAACAGGTTTTTATAAATGTTTGAAATGTATAAAAAAAATAAAAATGAAATACATAAATATGCAGACCCTTTGCTATGAGACTTGAAATTGAGCTCAGGTGCATCCTGTTTCCATTGATCATCCCTGAGATGTTTCTACAACTTGATTGTGTTACATCTGCTCCTGCCATGCCCTCTAATGCTCATCCTGTGTCTCCTTGACCTGCCGCCACTCTCCTAGTACTCTCTCCCTCTCCCTTTCTCTCTGTGTGTGTGTGATTGTGTAGCAATCCCCATCAGCTGCAAATCCCCATCAGCTGCAACCTGTTCCATAATCAAGACATCTACAAATACTCAGCCCTGCCACTTCCACGCTGCCAGATCGTAATCTCTGCTCAGTCAGTCTACGGTTCTAGCCGTTTGTTACTGTTTAGATCCTGTTATCCTGTTGTCCCTGTTTTCCTTGCCTGACTCTGTTTTCCTCTCCGCTACAGTTCTGCCCGCTCTGACTCTGGTCCCTGTCTCCAGTCGCACGTCTCATCATCCTGCTACTCTGTCCTGGATTCCCCACTCTACTACTTCCTTGGATCCCCCTCCAGACCTGCTTACCCTGTCCCAGCCCCTCTCTCTCCAGCCTCAGCACCTGGTTTCTTGCAACCCGCCCAAGCTTCCCCTGGCCTGCACTCCATCTTCCCCCCTTTTCAATAAATACCTTGGTTACTTCATCCCAGTCTCCTTGTCTGAGTCTGCTCTTGGGTTCCCTTGTTCCACTCCGCATAACAGATTGGAGTCAACCTGTGGTAAATTCAATTGATTGGACATGATTTGGAATGGCACACACCTGTCTATATAAGGTCCAACAGTTGACAGTGCATGTCAGAGCAAAAACCAAGCCATGACTTCGAAGGAATTGTCCGTAGAGCTCAGAGACACGATTGTGTCGAGGCAGCGATCTGGGGAAGGGTGACAAATATACTTTGATTTGATTTGAAATGGGACATTTCCGTCTTTTACTTGTAATACAATTGCAAACATTTCTAAAAACCTGGTTTTGCTTGTCGTTACGGGGTATTGTGTGTAGATTGAGAACTGTTTTATTTAATCAATTTTAGAATATGGCTGTAACGTAACAAAATGTGGAAAAAGTCAAGGGGTCTGAATACTTTCCGAATGCATTGTATCCGGAGACTCGCAAAAACCCACAAAATGATTGAAAAAGTCTCCACCGTCCCATACCTGCCGCTCCAGGAGGAACTCTTCAACCCAGCAAATATAGGCCTCACATCAAGAATGCCGATTGGAAAGACCCACCCAACACAAATCTCACCTGGACTGTAACTGTAATCAGTTACAAACTGTAACTGTAATCAGGTATGTTATCAGCAAAACATATTGGAATCCGATTACAGATACATTTGAAAATGTAGATGGTTACTTCTTGGATTACTTTTCATTTCAGAAAGGATGTTTGCGAACAAATACATGATGACACCTTTCAGTTTCTCATCAGGATCTTGGCAGCGCTGTTCTGGATGTAGTGGTGATGACAGTAGTTCTGACTGACAACTTTACCAGGAGGAGGACTTGCCGATGTCAAACTCTTTCCAAAAGACTAATCTATGATAAAGCAAGCTCAATGACACGTTGTTTGCTTAGCTAGCTAGGTAGCTCATGCCAAATGAATAGGTTACTATCACGTATCTGAAAATACATGATCAACTTGATGTTTACTGATCATGAAAAGCATGCAGTTACTTGCTGTATAACTCTGATGATAGAGCTAAATGTGGAATAATCAGAAATGTCTGTGTAGTTCTGACTCTGCTATTCAAGAGGTAATGTTATTAAAAACAATTAGTTACACAATATATTTAACAATCTCTTGAAAACAGCTAGTAGCCTAGTTGTTAATGGTTTTTAGAAAATCGTATATATTTCTCGCACCAACATCAATCAATTTCAAGAAGGATCTGAATATATCTGTGTGTAAGTCCAGGAAAAGGTAGTGATGTGTAGATAGTTTCAAAGATCAAATTGTTTAGTAAAATCCACTAGATGCAGCCAGACCATGGAAATGGTGTGGATATTACAGCCTACTACAGGATGCGACAGTAGCCTCTCTCTGTCTCTCTGTCTCTCTCTCTCTCTCTCTCTCTCTCTCTCTCATCTGTGGGTCACACAATGCCGATGGCGGAAGCTGCACTGTAATTGAAGAAATACATTTCATTTCCATAATGGTGGGGGACCCTAGAGCTCGGGCATGACGTCTCATATGGGAATTTCCCCCTTTAACGCTAACTGATGCATGTTGCCAAGGGGAAAAGCCTGTGTCACTGCACATTCTTGCTGGTAAATCCGGTTTGTAGAGTTTGGGACTGTAAGGTTCTATCTGCATTTAGGTAAAAATGTAGCTAATGACATAGCCTTGTTCTGTTCAATGTTCTCTAACTATATTAATACCACAATTCATGTTAAGTTCAAAAGATACAAATTACTGACACCATTCAAACCAATGAGTGTTCAGAACTTTAAAGCCAGTTATCTCAGAATCATCTTTTTGCAGATAGAACTTCCTATTCCCAAGCTCTTGTAATTGTCTGTCTTGTAGTAGCCTAGAGAGGAAAGTAGGAGATTAAAAATTGAGTGAGGTAGAGAGTAGTATAGAGAGAAAGGTACAAAATGAGAGCGTTGAGAAAGTAGAACAGGGGAGAGAGAGAGTGACAAAGACAAAATTACAATGAAAACTCCTGCGGAGGAGAAACAGGAAAAACCACCACTTTGTAAGAAAAAACTAAAATCTCTGAAGCTGTCGCTGATGTAATAATAGGCAGGTTTCAATTGACCCGGGTTTCTTAGCAACCTGGTCTCAGAGCATTTTGTATTATTCTCAATGTAAATCTGATACAATCGATGTATTATGATATGTCATGAATTTATAAAACATACAATATTTTACGAATTTGCAAAATGTACAATATGTTATGCATTTTACAAAACATATGACATGTTTCGAATTCTAGGTTAGGGTAAAATGTATTAGTTAGGTTAAATGGTTAAGGTTAGGGTTAGGGGGAGGTTGAGCTAACATGCTAAGTAGTTACAAAGTAGCTAGAAAGTAGTTGGTAGTTGAAAAGTTGCAAATTAGCTAATATGCTAAGGTTGTCCATTATGAGATTTCAACTCACAACTTTTCGGTGACTAGACATTTGTGTTATACGCCCACCCATCCACCTAATGTAACCATACCAAACGTAACAGATCATACTAATGTGAGTGTTTCGGATGTACTTTTACTATGTAAGGTCTAGTCTATGAGACCAGGCTGCAATTAGACAAAAGCAATGTCGCAATTTTTTTAATTTAAGACATGTGTAATGGAAACGGCATATATAGTGCATACGGGATGTTTTATGGCAATGGTTAGTTCATTATTGCATTCTATACATGCTGGCTTTCATTGGCTATACCTGAGACATGAAACAGATACAGTAGGTTAGAGGACATACAGGCTGTCGCCAAATTATTAATGCGCAATTTGCCTAAATGGATAATGGAAACCCTTTATTTGATACCGTAGGGTTTTGCGAAAAAGTGGTGTGACAATATTACGTCCAGCTGTTTTTATGGACACAAGATACTGTAGTTAAACGGAAACGCACCCTAGCAGGCAATTGTCACATCTATTTTCTATGCAAACTTTCTAAAAGTCGACAAAAAAACCACTGGACAAGTTAATGGAAACATAGCTAGTGACATGATGTCAACTGTCTCACTGTGTCTGTCTCTCTAAAGCACTCTGTCATTCTGTTTTTTTCTCAGATCAAATCTGTTTACTCAGGAAAAAATCTCTCTTAAAAAAGATGGTGAAAAGTTTGGCGATGTTCCCTTGAGCAAGGCACTTAACCCTAATTTCTCCTGTAAATTGCTCTGGATAAGTGCTTCTGCTAAATGGCTTATCTGTAAACTGAGAGAACCTTTTGGTATGGACCCAAAATTCAGAAAACATTATTTATGTTGCCATAATATACACTGAGTGTACAAAACATTATGAATACCTGCTCTTTCTGTGACATAGACTAACCAGGCGAAAGCTATGATCCCTTATTGATGTCACTTGTTAAATCCACTTCAATTAGTGTAGATGAAGGGAAGGAGACAGGTTAAAGAAGGATTTTTAAACCTTCGGACAATTGAGACATGGATTGTGTGTGTGTGCCATTCGTATGGTAAAATGTATCATATTTTAAGTAAGTATATTTTTTTACTAGATGTGACACAAGCAGCAAGACATCATGGATGAGAATGGACCATGAGAAATTACTACAGATAAATAGATACATAGATTGATTTTGAGACATAGTCGGCTAGCTAAACTAAAATAAATCCAGTGTACCAATACCAATGTAAAAATACAAAAACAGCACATCACAGCCAGAACATTTCCTGAATCCCACCTGGCCTGTCAGAGGTCAAGATGGAGCTACATATTGCTTACACCTATCCAATACTTCCAGATGCACACAAGTTCCCAGGTGCTAGGGGTTGATTTGGGTTTCAGGAATTAGTGCCAAAGGACCAAGACCCTGGGCTCTGAGCACAGGTCCAGAGCAAGACTGCATTTATGGGCGTTTGAGTGGTTTTAAGGCCAACTCCACAATAACAAGAGACTACATCTGCTATAAAGTATAGTAGGCCTGCCTATACTTTGGTTAGTAGGGATCAGGCTTTGCTGACCTGTCTTGGCATGTAGGGCGTTGGTCACCAACCCAGTTCCTGGAGAGCCACAGGGTGTGCAGGCTTTTGTTCCAGCTAGAACTATGAGGACTAACACCATAAGGACTAACACTGGAGGGCTTGTAAGTGATAGGCTTGACCTCAACTCTGCTTACCCCATGGCTCTACAGGACCATGGCTGAATAGTGTGTACCATCCTACATAATATGCTGAGAGCTGTTGCAGGTATGCATAATATATCAGTAATATGCAACAAAGCTACAGGTATACAGTAAGAGCAGGTATATTAAGTAGGCTACTTATTGTAGGCAGGTTTGATGGTGACCACAAGTTATAAGTTCCCTTGGCTTTAAGGGGGAGGACAATAGCTGCACTTGCAATGTCATCGTAAGGTAAGACTGATTCATCAGTGTGTGTGATAGCAGTAATAACTATTAAAACCTGAAATGTTAAATTGTAGATATGTTGCATGATGTATCTGATCAATTACATTTGTATCTAATAATATTTCCCTCTCTATGAAGAAACTCCTGAGCCAAGTAGAGGAGGTTCGTCTAGAAGTGTTGCATTGAGCGGAGGCACTTGGAGAGGAGGCTCGGAAGAGTAAAGATGTACTGCCAATTGTCTCATTCATCCCCCCTCTTCTTTCCTGTAACAATTCCCCAGGTCGTTGCTGTGAATGAGAAAGTGTTCTCAGTCCACTTACATGGTAAAATAAGGGTAAATATACATGTTTTTTACAGTATGTGAAGCTGAGTATGTTAAGTGCAATATAAACAATCTGGAATGGTGGCAGCATCTCACGATGATGGGCAGAGTTAGGTTCCTCTCCCAGTCAGTGGGCAAAGGTTGAGGGTTGAGTGTTCTGATGTGTAGCTGCTGTATCATGGCTATTAATCGAGTAATTACCTACCACATTCAATTATTACACAATTAAATTAAATTAATCATATAACAATTAATTAAGTAGTAATCTGGGGTACCACGGGAAAAGTTTATTTAACGAGTTACTGTTTCCCAACTTAACTCAAGAATATCAGAATATCTCGATATACTAGCCGTCATCCATCAATGATTTGCTCCTATTTCAGTCTCATTCTGAACGTCGTAATATCCTATAAATCTACATGAACCCTAGTCTCCATGATGAATCAGCGATACACAAATTGGCCTAATTATTTATTTACAAACTAACTATATAATCACACAGAATTACATAAACACACACACAGGATAGATTAAACACTGATTATTAACATGATGCAATGAAAAGTCCTTAGTGGACTAACCCGATATGATGGCTGGTTACACAATGAAAAGTCCTTAGTGGACTAACCCGATATGATGGCTGGTTACACAATGAAAAGTCCTTAGTGGACTAACCCGATATGATGGCTGGTTACACAATGAAAGGGAGCGAAAGAGCGGGAGAAGGAGAGACAAAGGAATTCAACTATCGTACATACAGTTGAATTATACGCTAATCGTAAAAATGGATATTTAGCACCCTAACAACCGCTCATTCGGATTAGAAATGCAATGTGCATATTTACGCTTGTATGTCTTTGTCGTCTCTCTCTGTTGAAATCACCGGGTCCATTTTCTGGGGAGCCAGTCGACAGAAAGTCTCTGGTTGTGTAACAGAGGTCACCATGTCCTTTGTAGTCGTAGCTTCTTGGTCTCGGAGTGTCTGTTAGAACGTATCTTCCAGAGGTGTACTACGCCGTGTTCAGCGGGCCTTGTCATCTATATTGGTGAGAGGAAATTGTTCTTTGTCTCTCGTTTTCAGTTGCGTTTCCTAGGCTAACAATGCATAAACAGCTGCAGACTGAATGTTCCTGTGTAGAGAGAGTTTCAAAGGGTCTTACCATTTTCTGTTATAGAAGTCTTTAAACCATTTAATAGCGTATTCAGCTCACGCTGCACATACAGTTGAAATCGGAAGTTTACATACACATTACACTAATACATTTAAACTCAGTTTTTCACAATTCCTGACATTTAGTCCTAGTAAAAAATCCCTGTCTTAGGTCAGTTAGGATCACCACTTTATTTTAAGAATGTGAAATGTCAGAATAATAGTAGAGAGAATGATTTATTTCAGCTTTTATTTCTTTCATCACATTCCCAGTGGGTCAGAAGTTTACATACACTCAATTAGTATTCGGTGGCATTGCCTTTAAATTGTTTAACTTGGGTCAAACGTTTCGGGTAGCCTTCTACCTTGACTTTGTTGTCCTTAAGCCATTTTGCCACAACTTTGGAAGTATGCTCCATTTACATAGAGACCAGACTCCGTGGAGCGGTGGATACATGGCTGAGAAATGGTTTAAAACTAAAGACCAGTATGCAGTTGAAGCCGGAAGTTTACAAACACTTAGGTTGGAGTCATTAAAACTCGTTTTTCAACCACTCCATCCATTTCTTGTTCACAAACTATAGTTTTGGCAAGTCGGTTAGGACATCTACAACAATTGTTTACAGATAGATTATTTCACTTATAATTCACTGTATCACAATTCCAGTGGGTCAGAAGTTTACATACACTAAGTTGACTGTGCCTTTAAACAGCTTGGAAAATTCCCGAAAATTATGTCTAGGCTTTAGAAGCTTCTGATAGGCTAACTGACATAATTTGAGTCAATTGGAGGTGTACCTGTGGATGTATTTGAAGGCCTACCTTCAAACTCAGTGCCTCTTTGCTTGACATCATGGGAAAATGAAAATAATTTAGCTAAGACCTCAGAAAAAAATTGTAGACCTCCACAAGTCTGGTTCATCCTTGGGTGAAGTTTCCAAACACCTGAAGGTACCACGTTCATCTGAACGAACAATAGTACGCAAGTATAAACACCATGGGACCACACAGCCGTCATACCGCTCAGGAAGGAGACGCGTTGTCTCCTAGAGATAAACATACTTTGGTGCAAAAAGTGCAAATCAATCCCAGAACAACAGCAAAGGACCTTGTGAAGATGCTGGAGGAAACAGGTACAAAAGTATCTATATCCACAGTAAAACGAGTCCTGTATCGACATAACCTGAAAGGCCGCTCTGCAAGGAAGAAGCCACTGCTCCAAAACCTCCATAAAAATGCCAGACTACAGTTTGCAACTGCACATGGGGACAAAGATCGTACTTTTTGGAGAAATGTCCTCTGGTCTGATGAAACAAAAATAGAACTGTTTGGCCATAATGACCATTGTTATGTTTGGAGGAAAAAGGGGGAGGCTTGCAAGTCGAAGAACACCATCCTAAACGTGAAGCACGGGAGTGGCAGCATCATTTTGTGGCGATGCTTTGCTGCAGGAGGGACTGGTGCACTTCACAAAATAGATGGCATCATGAGGCAGGAAAATGATGTGGATATACTGACGCAACATCTCAAGACATCAGTCTTGAAGTTAAAGCTTGGTCGCAAATGTGTCTTCCAAATGGACAATGACCCCAAGCATACTTCCACAGTTGTGGCAAAATGGCTTAAGGACAACAAAGTCAAGGTATTGGAGTGGCCATCACAAAGCCCTGACCTCAATCACATAGAAAATGTGTGGGCAGAACTGAAAAAGCGTGTGCGAGCAACGAGGCCTACAAACCTGACTCAGTTACACCAGCTCTGTCAGGAGGAATGGGCCAAAATTCACCCAATTTATTGTGGGAAGTTTGTGGAAGGCTCCCCAAAATGTTTGACCCAAGTTAAACAATTTAATGGCAATGCTACCAAATACTAATTGAGTGTATGTAAACTTCTGACCCAGTGGGAATGTGATGAAAGAAATAAAAGCTGAAATAAATCATTCTCTCTACTATTATTCTGACATTTCACATTCTTAAAATAACTGACCTAAAACAGGGAATTTTTACTAGGATTAAATGTCAGGAATTGTGAAAAACTGAGTTTAAATGTATTTAGCGAAGGTGTATGTAAACTTCCAACTTCAACTGTATGTATTCTAAGAATACTGAAGCACAACTTTTTAAGCTATGAATTTAAAGTACACTTTAAAAAGTACACAAAGCACAGTCAATCCTACTCATTGTAAAGGGGCTTTATTATAATTACATTAAGTACAGATAAAATCAAATACATTTAAAAAATACTATTCATACTTTCATTACATTTGTAATACACTTAAAGATAGAATCAGCGATATGACGTAGAGGCACAAAGTAAACAGCATAGCGCTTCAATGTCTGCAACAACTAAGAGCGTTCAAGTGTGGGGCTAAACTTCTCTGCAGGTTTGGTTCAGCATGAAGCAAATCCATTCACATGCGCAGTAGTCCTGCCTTCTCCAATGCTTTATCTACATTAGGCACCAGTTGTTTCTCGTAGTCCCAGACCCTCTTGTCTTCATGCAGCTCCTTCTTGGTCAGTCCTCCTCGTAGGGGAACTCTGACATGGATGATATGACACACGTTAGGAGGAACCTTCACTGTCTGCCCGAAGTTACGCAGCACAGAGTGGACCGACGTCTGCTCCACTGCCCTGGGGTCAGAGACACAGAAGGGTTGTTAGACAGAGTGGACCGATGTCTGCTCCATTGCCCTAGGGTTTTTAGACAGAGGTTGTATTCTATTCTAACCTGGCTCGTACATTCATCTTGTAGGGTTGGTAGATTCTAACCAGAGCCCTATACTACAAACTCTGAGCTCAACTCGAGATAACTACTCACACAAATGTGGCTCACCTTTTATCCAGGTACACTTCTATGGCAAAGTATCCTTAGGAACTAACCTGCTCCGAGGCAGGCTAACTCAGGGCTAACTACTTATCCTGAATGAAATGTCTGAGCCGGGAGTTCAGGACCAATGAGATCAGGTTCCCATCATCCCTTTGATTTGAAGAGGACCACTGATTAAATATTGTACTAACCAAATGTTTTTTTGTGTAAAAAAATTGTAGTATTAAAATAGCTATCACATTACACATTTAGTAATGACAGGATGCATTTGAAACATCACTCACAGTATGACTTTTGTATGACTTTATAAAATTATTTTATTTATTGTAGGGGAAAAAAGGTGCTTGTGCATTGATAAACACACCAAAGACGGCATGAACGATACGTAATTAAAGAAAGTGTAACGGTCGTCGTAGTAGGTGGACCAAAGCGCAGCGGGTTGAGTGCTCATTATATATATTTTTTAACACTTAACTATGAAAACAAACCGTACAAACGAACGTGATTACAGGCTAAACACAGCTATGCAATCACAACTTCCCACAAAATCCAAACAAAACACACCCCTCTATATAGGACCTTCAATCAGAGGCAACGAGGAACAGCTTCCTCCAATTGAAGGCCAAATCAATCAACTAAACATAGAACTAAAAAGACTAGATCATAGAAATATACTAACATAGAACATAGCCCAAAAACCCCAGAAAACACTAACCAAACACCCCTCTAAATAAACACACACCCCTACCCACATAAAACAAATACCCCCCTGCCACGTCCTGACCAAACTACAATAACAAGTAACCCCTTTACTGGTCAGAACGTGTCAGAAAGACGGCACTTCTAATAACCTTTTTCACTCCATAACCTGCAGAATTTGCAAGATAGCTTTAATTTCATGTTGATTTTGGAAAGAATTTAAATGTGGCACTGACTTGCCCATGGATTTATGTTTCAGCTTTGTCTCTGAAGAGTTTGGAGTTCGACTAGCCACGTGTGACATGCATGAGCAGTTATAAGTCTGCTAGAGTGAGCGGCAGGAGGACAAGCAATATCCACTGAAAATCCTGAGTATATCTAGTTAGCTTCTTAGTATACTACTCTGGGCCATACTATCATCTTGGAGGGGTGGTACGTTCTAACCTGGGCTGTACTATCATCTTCGAGGGGTGGTAAATTTTAACCTGGGCTGTACTATCATCTTGGAGGGGTGGTAGATTCTAACCTGGGCTTTACTATCATCTTGGAGGGGTGGTAGAGGGTATGGCCCAGGTTACAATCATCTTGGAGGGGTGGTAGTACGACCCAGGTTAGAACCTATCTTCTTGAAGAGGTGGTAGATTCTAACCTGGGCCGTACTATCATCTTGGAGGGGTTGTAGATTCTAACCTGGGCCGTACTATCATCTTGGAGGGGTTGTAGATTCTAACCTGGGCCGTACTATCATCTTGGAGGGGTTGTAGATTCTAACCTGGGCCGTACTATCATCTTGGAGGGGTGGTAAATTCTAACCTGGGCTGTACTATCATCTTGGAGGGGTTGTAGATTCTAACCTGGGCCGTACTATCATCTTGGAGGGGTTGTAGATTCTAACCTGGGCCGTACTATCATCTTGGAGGGGTTGTAGATTCTAACCTGGGCCGTACTATCATCTTGGAGGGGTTGTAGATTCTAACCTGGGCCGTACTATCATCTTGGAGGGGTTGTAGATTCTAACCTGGGCCGTACTATCATCTTGGAGGGGTTGTAGATTCTAACCTGGGCCGTACTATCATCTTGGAGGGGTTGTAGATTCTAACCTGGGCCGTACTATCATCTTGGAGGGGTTGTAGATTCTAACCTGGGCCGTACTATCATCTTGGAGGGGTTGTAGATTCTAACCTGGGCCGTACTATCATCTTGTAGGGATTGTAGATTCTAACCTGGGCCGTACTATCATCTTGGAGGGGTTGTAGATTCTAACCTGGGCCGTACTATCATCTTGGAGGGGTGGTAGATGCGATAGTCTGGCTCCTCTCTGTAGATGTGCTCCATGATGTTGATCCCTGGAACATCCCGCCAGCGGGGTCGTTCAAACCTTCCACTGGGCTCAAACTGGGACTTAGGGAAGATGTGGTTCTCTATGAGGAACACTTCGGCCTGGGGAGATGGAGGGTGGAGTGAGAGAAGGTGAAAGAGAGAGAGAATTAATTCAGATTATTTTCCTTCATATCTGATCTATTTTTCTCACTGTCCAATGTGTCTAATGTGAAAAGATCTGATGTGATTGGTCAACAAAATGATTAACAACCAAAAACACCAAAGATCAGAAAATGCTGTTTACAAATTGGGGAAAATATCACATTTCTATCAGACGTGCCCAATAATTGAGGAAAAAAATCTGCATTGGGATGCCTGTGTAAACACAGCCTAACATATGCATACTACACACGTAATGATCTACACAGTACTTCCCTGAGTCCTCCCCCTACCTTTGGGTTTTGCCTCTGAAGTACATCCATCATCTGGGGCAGGGTTTGATGCTGGTATGGAGCTATAAGCTCATCGATGTCATTCAGCAGTACATAGCGTGACTGATACATATGTCTGTAGACACAGTCATTTAGAGTGGTCAACTGGCCGTAGTAGTGGATGTCCCCTCCATGTTCACTGGGCTGCCACCCACGGGAAGGGTTCATGTGTTGGTCGATAGGCCAGGGCACCACCTGCATTCAATCAATCAGTCAGTTAATGAATCCTATCTATCCATCCATCCAATCAATTAATTCCTACCTCCACAAAGCCCTCCTGTGTGTAACTCTGTAGCAGTCTCTCCAGGTCTGGTCCACAGCTGGTGTTATACACCACAACATGCTGCACTCCCAATAACCTGCAACATAGCAATCAATCAATCAATCAATCAATCAATTAACCAATCAACCAATCAAGCAATCCATCAATCAAACAATCAAGCAATCCATCAATCAATGACCCAATCACTCAATCAATACTCACTTGTACATCTCTAGAGTCTGGGTGACCTGAAGCACGTTGTTATAATCACCAAATAAATTGGACCAACAGACAGTGAAGTTGAACTGAAACTCCTCTTCCTCCCTTTTCACAAGGTTCTGGATGCGGAGGAAGGTTTGGTTCTGAGCGAGCTTGGCGTCAGCTTGTGTGGCGAGGGTCACGTGTGACGGGTTGCAGTCGGGAAGATTCGGACAAAGGACGTCGGTTGTCACGAAGTGGAAACCTTCATCCCAATATAGAACAGTCACATATGTAAATCCACAAACTAATCAGCGAATCACCAAGCCCCTTATTTCATTGATTCAGGTGTTGATTCAGGTGTGTCAGTGCAGGACTAAAACCAAATAGTAAATAGCAGGTACCAAAGTGATCAGAGTGCATCTGGACTTCAGCCTTCGTTCCATTAGCCCAGTGACTCCCACAGTAGAACACACAGTACAGAGGCTGGACAGAGTCTCGTCTGAAGATACTGATGATGCGTACGGAGCTTCCCTCCAAACGATGTTCCTTGTAGGCCCCCACCATGAAGTGTTTGGTGTCGTTGACAGGCGTGATGGACTGGTCAGAGACGTGGTACGGATAGAGGTGCTGCTGGTTGCCTGGCTGTGACCTGAGGAATCATGGACAGATGTTGTATTTCTACAGCAGATGTGTGTGTCCCAGACAATGTTTTCCCTTTGGCACTTTTATTTCTTGATCGTACGGCAGAGGCTTCACGGTACCTGGGCAATGTGAAGATGAAGTAGACCATAACTGCCAGAGCAGAAGCTATCAGTAGAGGGAATGTACGCCTCTTCACCATCATAAGCCAGATCTAGGAAGGTAGTTTATAGAAGATGAAGATTGAGGTGACCTTTGAAGAGAAGTGAAAGTTAATAATGTAGTCGCACTTGCTCCCTGGCTGCGTTTACACAGGCAGCCCAATTCTGTTCTTTCTCACAAATTGGTCTTTTGACCAATCAGATCAGCTCTTTTGCACATAATTGGGCAAAAGTTCAGAATTGGGCTGCCTGTTTAAACGCAGCCTCTGATCCTTAGAGTGAAATTAAGACATTCATGACATGCAAAATACTGTATCTAATGACACTCAATGGGCCTCAAGTTCAACTTTCAACTTTCAGCATTATTTGTCCCAGAGAGGGCAATAGTGACTTTGCAGCAGGGGAGCACGTATGACATGAAAAACATATCAAATCCACATGGACCAGAATGGAAACAACAGCAAGGGACACAATGGAAATAAGTAATTGACTTTGTTGTATTAGCTCTGTCTAGATTTGTACTATCTGTATGTATTTGTTAAACTGTGAAATAAAATAAATCAACCACTGCTATGAGGGACAAATATTTTTTTTTAAGTCCGGTCTGGTCTGCTTAATGTCTCGCTTCCTCTTCTGTCTCTGTGCTTACCACACACACACACACACACACACACACACACACACACACACACACACACACACACACACACACACACACACACACACACACACACACACACACACACACACACACACACACACACACACACACACACACACACACACAGAGTCGACACACAGCTAAATGCCATCATGCGCATCACCCACAATCTGCAGTTAGAATGACTGCCAAGGTAGGAAAGATTGATAAATGAGATTAAACTGTCTAAACTGCATAACCATGTCATTAACAGGTGAAATGAATCCAACCACTTACAGATTGGATTAGTTAAGATTAGTTTTATTTAGGATCTGGTTCACTATGATCCACCCGCTTCCCTGGCTCCCTGTCCTGGCAAACATCACCCCCACACCAAATATAAGCCTCCCATCAAGAAAGACGATTTGGAAAGACCCACCCAACACAAATATCACCTAGATGGTAACTGTAATCAGGTATGTTATTAGCAAAAATATTGTAATCAGATTACAGATACTTTTGAAAATGTAGATGGTTACTTCTTGGATTACTTTTAAATTCAGAAAGGATGTTTGAGAACAAATACATGATGACACCTTTCAGTTTCTCATCAGGATCCTGGCAGCGCTGTTCTGGATGTAGTGGTGATGACAGTAGTTCTGACAACTTTACCAGGAGGAGGACTTGCCGATGTCAAACTCTTTCCATTAACCTATTATATGCTAAATGACACGTTGTTTGCTTAGCTAGCTAGGTAGCTCATGCCAAATGAATAGGTTACTATCACATATGTATGAAAATACTTGATCAATTGATGTTTACTGATCATGAAAAGCATGCAGTTACAGGCTGTATAACTCTGATGATAGAGCTAAATGTGGAATAATCAGAAATGTCTGCTTAGAAGCTGTACTGTAATTGGAAAAATACATTTCCACAATGGTGTGGGGAACATCTCATACGCGTGTTTCCTGCTCAATGTCACATCCCAAACCGGTGTATTTTGCAAAGAGGAAAAGCCTGTGTCACAGCGCACCATTGCTGGTAGAATCAGTTTGTAGAGTTTGGGACTATAATAAAAAACAAACAGTTATACAATGTATTTAACAATGTCTTGGAAACGGCAAGTAGCCTAGTTATTCATGTTTATTTCAAGCGAATATCGTATATATTTCCGGCACCGACATCAATCAATTTCAAGAAAGATCTGAATATACCTGCATGTAAGTCCAGGAAAAGGAGTGAATTATATCAACAAAAAGGTAGTGATGCGTAGATAAATTCACATCCAAGCACTGATATTTTTTCAAAGTTCAAATTGTTTAGTCGAATCCACGAAACGCAGCCAGACCATGGAAATGGTGTGAATATCACTGTCCACTATTTTATGCGGCAGTAGCCTCTCTCTCTCTCTCTCGCTCGCCCTCTTTTTTTCTCTGTCTCTCACTCACCTGTGGGTCACACAATGCCGAGAAATACGTTTAGTTTCCATAGGGAAATCTAGGGCATGACATCTCACATGGGCGTATGCCTGTCTCACAGCGCATCCTGGCTGGTAAATCCGGTTTGTATGGTTTGGGATGATAAGGTTCTATCTGCATTTTGGTGAAAATGTAGCTACTGACATTGCTTTGTTCTGTTCAATGTTCTCTAACTATATTAATACCACAATTCATGTTAATTTCAAAATATATAAATTACTGACACCATTCAAACCAATGAGTGTTCAGAACTTTAAAGCCAGTTCTCAGAATCATCTTTTTGCAGATATAACCTTATATTCTCAAGCTCTCGTAATAGTCTGTCTTTTAGTAGCCAAGGCTAATGTCAATTTATCAGGTGAACTTTAGAGAGTAATGCCAGTTTCAATGCTCCCCACTGATAGACAGCACACTCGTACGCACACACACAAGCTATCTCTACAGTTTGTTTGAATAGCTTTGGTAGTATTTTCACAAGTATGTGGTACACATTCTCACAACTCTTAAGGCAAAACTCAAAACTGGTCACACTTGTAATGCAGCCAGTCTTTCATTCAAAACCTGTCATTGTGTCTTCATTTGGATTGTAAACATCTCTCACCACACAACCATTGATTCAAAATATACGTTTATTGTGAAATGTAATGAGAACATTGGTTTAATCACCAGAACACAACATAACATCTTTTCAATGTAGTCGTTTTAATTACCAGTTAATCCAATAGCAAACAATGCAAGATACGCGTTTCAAATGGTCCTTAGAAGTGATGAAGGTAATATACTACTGTACTGTAAATTACAGTAGATGGCACAGGTTTCACATTAGGCAATTGTAACGGCTGTCTTCTGTAAAAATGGACCAAGGCGCAGCAGGTATGTGAATACTCATCTTTAATTAAAATAAAGGAGTAGAGCATCCACTTAATAATTCAAACAATATATAAGACAGGAACAGTTTTGCAGGCACACAACACGCAGTGCAAAAACAACTACCCACAAAACCAAGTGACAAACATACTCCTACATATATGACTCCCAATCAGGAACAACGATCCCCAGCTGTTCCTGATCAGGAGTCACAAGACCAACACAGAACAATCACACACACAAGACTGCCACGTCCTGACCCCAAAACTACAACAACAGCTCCATCTGCTGGTCAGGACGTGACAGTACCCCCCCCTCAAGGTGCAGACCCCGGAATGCACCTAACAACGAAAAAACACCAACAAACAAAATCCCCAACAAAACCCATAAACAATAACCCCTAAACAATAAGGGAGGGAAGGGAGGGTGGCTGCCGTCAACGACGGCACTGTGCTACACCCTCCCTCCCCAACCCACCTATCCTGGAGGTGGCTCCGGTGCAGGACGTGGACCCTGCTCCACCCTCGGCGTCGCCCACTTCGGTGGAGCCGATAGCTGCGCCAGGCAGACGGACCCCTCGGGCCGGGCCGGAGGACAGGAGGGCCCCTCGGGCCGGACCGGGGGGCAGGAGGGCCCCTCGGGCCGGGCCGGGGAGCAGGAGGGCCCCTCGGGCCGGGCAGCAGGAGGGCCCCTCGGGCCGGGCCGGGGAGCAGGAGGGCCCCTCGGGCCGGGACGGGGAGCAGGAGGGCCCCTCGGGCCGGGCCGGGGGAGCAGGAGGGCCCCTCGGGCCGGGGGAGCAGGAGGGCCCCTCGGGCCGGGCCGGAAGGCATGCGGGCCACTCGGGCCGGGCCGGAAGGCATGCGGGCCACTCGGGCCGGGCCGGAAGGCATGCGGGCCACTCGGGCCGGGCCGGAAGGCATGCGGGCCACTCGGGCCGGGCCGGAAGGCATGCGGGCCACTCGGGCCGGGCCGGAGGGCAGGAGGACCACTCGGGCTGATCCTGACAGGCCGGGCACCCTGGCAGATCAGGGCAGGCGGGCACCTCTGGCAGAACCGGGCAGTCCGGCCACTCCGGCAGAACAGGGCAGTCCGGCCACTCCGGCAGAACAGGGCAGTCCGGCCACTCCGGCAGAACAGGGCAGTCCGGCCACTCCGGCAGAACAGGGCAGTCCGGCCACTCCGGCAGAACAGGGCAGTCCGGCCACTCCGGCAGAACAGGGCAGTCCGGCCACTCCGGCAGAACAGGGCAGTCCGGCCACTCCGGCAGAACAGGGCAGTCCGGCCACTCCGGCAGAACAGGGCAGTCCGGCCACTCCGGCAGAACAGGGCAGTCCGGCCACTCCGGCAGAACAGGGCAGTCCGGCCACTCCGGCAGAACAGGGCAGTCCGGCCACTCCGGCAGAACAGGGCAGTCCGGCCACTCCGGCAGTTCAGCGCAGTCCGGGCAGCTCCGACGACTGTTGACTGGCGGGCAGCTCCGACGACTGTTGACTGGCGGGCAGCTCCGACGACTGTTGACTGGCGGGCAGCTCCGACGACTGTTGACTGGCGGGCAGCTCCGACGACTGTTGACTGGCGGGCAGCTCCGACGACTGTTGACTGGCGGGCAGCTCCGACGACTGTTGACTGGCGGGCAGCTCCGACGACTGTTGACTGGCGGGCAGCTCTGATGACGACTGTTGACTGGCGGGCAGCTCTGATGACGACTGTTGACTGGCGGGCAGCTCTGATGACGACTGTTGACTGGCGGGCAGCTCTGATGACGACTGTTGACTCCTGATGCGTGGGGCAGGTATTGGACGTACCAGCCTGGAGACACGCACCTCCATGCTAGTGTGTCTAGCGGGAAACACCGGACCGAAAGGGCGCACTGGCAGTCTTGAGTGCAGGGTTGGCATCACCCCTTCCGGCTCGATGCTCCCCTTGCCCTGGCACCTGCGGGGCGCTGGTACTGGGCGAAGTGGGCTGTGCGTCCGTATAGGCGAGATGGTGCGCACCTCAGCGTAACATGACGCCCTCCACCTCGTACGCACCTCCCTGTAGTCACGGGTAGCTGGCTTACGGCTCTTCCCTGGCCTGGCCAAACTACCCGTGTGCCCCCCCCAAAAAAAATCTTGGGGCTGCCTCTCGGGTTTCCTAGCCAACCGTGTTCCAGCGTAACGTTCCCGATGGTTCCTCTGTCCAGCTGCCTCCACTCTCCTGAGTGCCTCCACCTGTTCCCATGGGAGGCGATCCCTTCCGGCCAGGATCTCTTCCCAGGTGTAGGCTCCCTTGCCGTCCAGGACGTCCTCCCATGTCCATTGTTCCCTTTTTCTCTCCTGTGGCTTCCTCCTCTTCTGCTGCTTGGTCCTTTGGTGGTGGGTAGTTCTGTAACGGCTGTCTTCTGTAAAAATGGACCAAGGCGCAGCAGGTATGTGAATACTCATCTTTAATTAAAATAAAGGAGTAGAGCATCCACTTAATAATTCAAACAATATATAAGACAGGAACAGTTTTGCAGGCACACAACACGCAGTGCAAAAACAACTACCCACAAAACCAAGTGACAAACATACTCCTACATATATGACTCCCAATCAGGAACAACGATCCCCAGCTGTTCCTGATCAGGAGTCACAAGACCAACACAGAACAATCACACACACAAGACTGCCACGTCCTGACCCCAAAACTACAACAACAGCTCCATCTGCTGGTCAGGACGTGACAGCAATACACTTACTGTAGTATACAAACCAGTTTAAAATCTATAGGTTTACCAAACGGTTAAGTGATTAACCATTAAATTCAGTTGGATTAAGTGATGGTCAAATGAGAAGAGAATCATATGAAAGGTATTGTGAACATTGCATTGTGAAAGACTTTGTATGAAATGTATTTCTAGATGAAACACTGATTAGGTTTGGTCAAAAAGTTACTGTGTGATTTTGTGTGTTGTACTTCAATCGAAAATGTGCTTAAAGTTTTGAAAGAATAGCCTTTTTGATGATCTGTTTAGAGTTTTGTCGTAAGAGTTGTGAAAATGTACCACATACACTACATGAAAAAAAAGTATGTGGACACCTGCTCGTCCAACATCTTTAAAAAATCATGGGCATTAATATGGAGTTGGTCCCCCCCTTTGCTGCAAAAACAACCTCCATTCTTCTGGGAAGGCTTTCCACTAGATGTTGGAACATTGCTGCGGGAACTTGCTTTCATTCGGCCACAAGAGCATTAGTGAATTCGGTCACTGATGTTGGGCGATTATGCCTGGCTCGCAGTCGGCATTCCAATTCATCCCAAAGGTGTTCGATGGGGTTGAGGTCAGGGCTCGGTGCAGGCCAGTCAAGTTCTTCCACGCCGATCTCGACAAACCATTTCTGTATGGACTAAGCTTTGTGCACGAGGGCATTGTCATGCTGAAACAGGAAAGGGCCTTCCCCAAACTTTTGCCACAAAGTTGGAAGCACAGAATCGTCTAGAATGTCATTGTATGCTATAGCGTTAAGATTTTCCTTCACTGGAACTAAGGGGCCTAGCCCGAACCATGAAAAACAGCACCAGACCATTATTCCTCCTCTACCAAACTTTACAGTTGGCACTGCATTGGGGCAGGTAGCGTTCTCCTGGCATCCGCCAAACCCAGATTTGTCCGTCAGACTGCCAGATGGTGAAGCGTGATTCATCATGCCAGAGAACGCATTTCCACTGCTTTTGAGTCCAATGTCGTCGACCTTTACACCACTCCAGCTGACGGTTGGTATTGCGCATGGTGATCTTAGGCTTGTGTGCGGCTGCTCGGCCATGGAAACCCATTTCATGAAGCTCCCGACGAACAGTTATTGTGCTGACGTTGCTTCCAGAGGGAGTTAGGAACTTGGTAGTTAGTGTTGCAACTGAGGACAGACGCTACGTGCTTCGGCACTCGGCGGTCCCGTTCTGTGAGCTTGTGTGGCCTACCACTTTGGGCTGAGCCGTTGTTGCTCCTAGACGTTTCCACTTCACAATAACAGCACTTACAGTTGACCGGGGCAGCTCTAGCAGGGCTTGTTGGAAAGGGGGCATCCTATGACAGTGCCATTCTACTGCCAATGTTTGTCAATGGAGATTGCATGGCTGTGTGCTCGATTTTACACACTTGTCAGCAACGGGTGTGTCTGAAATAGCCAAATCCACTCATTTGAAGGGATGTCCACATACTTTTGTATATATAGTGTACTTGTGAAAATATTACCAAAGCACTAAAAAGAAAGCTGTAAACTCCCTTTCTCTCTCACTGGGAGAGAAACATTTAAAGAGCGGTGTAATAATGAGGAAACTACAGAGAGAAAACACACACACTCTGCAATAGTTAGTAAAGTTACATAAAGGCATGAATATGAAATGCCTTTTTAGCGCTTCACCGTCATTAAAAGTGTGTGTCTGCATGTGTGTCTGTATCAGTGTGAGAGAGAGAGATAGAGTGTGTGTGTGTGTGTGTGTGTGTGTGTGTGTGTGTGTGTGTGTGTGTGTGTGTGTGTGTGTGTGTGTGTGTTTGACAACCTTATCCCTTCAATCATTATCAGTGATAACTAAGACAGCGCAGTGAGATCCCTCACTCCTCAATAAAACACGAGACCCTATTTCTGACACGCACGCACGCACGCACGCACGCACACACACACACACACACACACACACACACACACACACACACACACACACACACACACACACACACACAGTCTTTGTATGGAGTAATTAATCATTATATTCAGAGAGAGGATCCAATCCATCCTCTCCTTGCACACACACACACGCACACACACACACATACGCACACACACACAGACACACACACACGCTGAATGGTCTGGACGTGAATGCTGCATCTATTAGCTCTGGTTGGGAGAGATGAGGCACCTACTTCATGTAACAGTATATTAATGGAATGGGATTAATTAGGATTATGGATTAACAGTATTAAAGATGCACTATGCAGTGATCGCTCTGCAATTTCCTGGTGGCTAAAATTGTAACAGTTCACTTATGTGACAAAACAAGGAAGTATAGTGTAGAGAATCATTGTACCATGGTAAACCGCTGTGAAATATATTTTCCATATATAAAAATATTGAGTTTTCAGCTGTTTGAAATTGGTGTACAAAACCAAAAGTAAAAACAGCGAAGCAAAGAAATTGAAAATCGCATAGAACAGATCTACTGCATCTTAGACTTGCTTTCAATGATAATGACAGATCTACAACACACATTTCTATGTGAATTTGGTTGGATCACCCAAAATGTTACATATTGCAGCTTTAAGTAAAATGGGCTTTGTAGGTTATATCAGACTCCTTCACCCATGCTGGAGGGTTGCTTTTGCTTGTTTTGGGTCTCAGCCACTCACTCAGAGGAATCTCATCAAACTGTACTGTGCATTCCCCACAGACTTTAATAAATTAACAGATTTCAATAATATATATAATATAACAATATATGCCATTTAGCAGATGTTTTTATCCAAAGTGACTTACAGTCATGCGTGATACAATAAATGCAATAGTAATTTTACTATTAACATTTTCATTTTAATAGGCTATTTAGATAGGCCTACACTATTCTCTCATCGACAGACGAGGAAACATCTAATAATAATTGATTCATCTTTTATGTGATTTTCATGATAGGAATCTCAGTGCTTAAAAAAACAAAAACAAACAAGCAATACAACATGAGAGGTCAGGTCAACATGTAAAGGTCAGGTCAACATGTAAAGGTCAGGTCAACATGTAGAGGTCAGGTCAACATGTAAAGGTCAGGTCAACATGTAAAGGTCAGGTCAACATGTAAAGGTCAGGTCAACATGTAGAGGTCAGGTCAACATGTAGAGGACAGGTCAACATGTAGAGGTCAGGTCAACATGTAAAGGTCAGGTCAACATGTAAAGGTCAGGTCAACATGTAAAGGTCAGGTCAACATGTAGAGGTCAGGTCAACATGTAGAGGACAGGTCAACATGTAGAGGTCAGGTCAACATGTAGAGGACAGGTCAACATGTAAAGGTCAGGTCAACATGTAAAGGTCAGGTCAACATGTAGAGGTCAGGTCAACATGTAGAGGACAGGTCAACATGTAAAGGTCAGGTCAACATGTAAAGGTCAGGTCAACATGTAGAGGTCAGGTCAACATGTAGAGGACAGGTCAACATGTAGAGGTCAGGTCAACATGTAGAGGACAGGTAAACATGTAGAGGACAGGTCAACATGTAGAGGACAGGTCAACATGTAGAGGACAGGTAAACATGTATAGGACAGGTCAACATGCAGAGGACAGGTCAACATGTAGAGGTCAGGTCAACATGTAGAGGACAGGTCAACATGTAAAGGACAGGTCAACATATAGAGGACAGGTCAACATGTAGAGGACAGGTCAACATGTAGAGGTCAGGTAAACATGTAGAGGACAGGTCAACATGTAGAGGACAGGTCAACATGTAGAGGTCAGGTCAACATGTAGAGGACAGGTCAACATGTAGAGGACAGGTCAACATGTAGAGGACAGGTCAACATGTAGAGGACAGGTCAACATGTAGAGGTCAGGTCAACATGTAGAGGACAGGTCAACATGTAGAGGACAGGTCAACATGTAAAGGGCAGGTCAACATGTAAAGGACAGGTCAACATGTAGAGGACAGGTCAACATGTAGAGGTCAGGTCTTCTGTCTGTCTCTCTATATCAATCTGTCTGTCTCTCTATATCAATCTGTCTGTCTATATCACTCTGTCCATCTCTCTATATCACTGTCTGTCTACATCATTCTGTCTGTCTCTCTAGATCAATTTGTCTGTCTATATAACTCTGTCTGTCTCTCTATATCACTGTCTCTCTATATCAATCTGTCTGTCTCTCTATATCAATCTCTCTGTCTATCACTCTGTCCATCTCTCTATATCACTCTGTCTGTCTCTCTATATCAATCTGTCTGTCTATATCACTCTGTATGTTTATATCACAGTCTGTCTATGTCACTCTGTCTGTCTACATCACTCTGTCCGTCTACATCACTCTGTCTGTCTACATCACTCTGTCCATCTCTATATCACTGTCTGTCTATATCACTGTCTGTCTATATCACTCTGTCTGTCTCTATATAACTGTCTGTCTATATCACTGTCTGTCTATATCACTCTGTCCATCTCTATATCACTGTCTGTCTATATCACTGTCTGTCTATATCACTCTGTCCATCTCTATATCACTGTCTGTCTATATCACTGTCTGTCTATATCACTCTGTCCATCTCTATATCACTGTCTGTCTATATCACTGTCTGTCTATATCACTGTCTGTCTATATCACTCTGTCTGTCTCTATATAACTGTCTGTCTATATCACTGTCTGTCTATATCACTCTGTCCATCTCTATATCACTGTCTGTCTATATCACTGTCTGTCTGTCTACATCACTCTGTCTGTCTACATCACTCTGTCTGTCTACATCACTCTGTCTGTCTACATCACTCTGTCCATCTCTATATCACTGTCTGTCTATATCACTGTCTGTCTATATCACTCTGTCTGTCTCTATATAACTGTCTGTCTATATCACTGTCTGTCTATATCACTCTGTCCATCTCTATATCACTGTCTGTCTATATCACTGTCTGTTTATATCACTGTCTGTCTATATCACTCTGTCCATCTCTCCATATCACTATCTGTCTATATCACTGTCTGTCTCTCTACATCACCGTCTGTGTCTATCACTCTGTCTGTCACTCTACATCAATCTGTCTGTCTATATCAATCTGTCTGTCTATCACTCTGTCCATCTCTCTATATCACTGTCCGTCTCTCTATATCACTGTCTGTCTCTCTATATCACTCTGTCTGTCTCTCCATAACAATCTGTCTGTCTCTCTATATCAATCTGTCCATCTCGCTATATCACTCTGTCTGTCTATATCACTCTGTCCATCTCTCTATATCACTGTCTGTCTCTGTATATCACTCTGTCCATCGCTCTATATCACTGTCTGTCTCTCTATATCACTGTCTGTCTATCTATGTCAATCTGTCTGTCTCTCTATATAACTGTCTGTCTCTCTATATCACTGTCCATCTCTCTATATCAATCTGTCCATCTCTCTATATCAATCTGTCCATCTCTCTATATCGCTCTGTTCATCTCACTATATCACTCTGTCCATCTCTCTATATCAATCTGTCCATCTCTCTATATCAATCTGTCCATCTCTCTATATCACTCTGTCCATCTCACTATATCACTCTGTCTGTCTCTCTATATCACTCTGTCCGTCTCTTTATATCAATCTGTCTGTCTCTGTATCAATCTGTCTGTCTCTCTATATCAATCTGTCTGTCTATATCAATCTGTCTGTCTCTCTATATTTATCTGTCCATCTCTCTATATCACTCTGTTCATCTCTCTATATCACTCTGTCCATCTCTCTATATCACTCTGTCCATCTCTCTATATCACTCTGTTCATCTCTCTATATCACTCTGTTCATCTCTCTATATCACTGTCTGTCTATATCACTCAGTCTGTCTCTCTATATCAATCTGTCTGTCTATATCACTGTCTGTCCATCTCTCTATATCACTCTGTCCATCTCTCTATATCACTCTGTCCATCTCTCTATATCACTCTGTCCATCTCTCTATATCACTCTGTCCATCTCTCTATATCACTCTGTCCATCTCTCTATATCACTCTGTTCATCTCTCTATATCACTCTGTCCGTCTCTCTATATCACTGTCTGTCTCTCTATATCACTGTCTGTCTATATCACTGTCTGTCCATCTCTCTATATCACTCTGTCCATCTCTCTATATCACTGTCTCTCTATATCCATCTGTCTATCTCTCTATATCACTCTGTCTGTCTCTCTATATCACTCTGTCTGTCTCTCTATATCAATCTGTCTGTCTATATAACTCCGTCTGTCTCTCTATATCACTCTGTCTGTCTGTCTATATCAATCTGTCTGTCTCTCTATATCAATCTGTCTGTCTACATCATTCTGTCTGTCTCTCTAGATCAATCTGTCTGTCTATATAACTCCGTCTGTCTCTCTATATCACTCTGTCTGTCTCTCTATATCAATCTGTCTGTCTCTCTATATCAATCTGTCTGTCTACATCATTCTGTCTGTCTCTCTAGATCAATCTGTCTGTCTATATAACTCTGTCTGTCTCTCTATATCACTGTCTCTCTATATCACTGTCTGTCTATATCCCTCTGTCCATCTCTCCATATCACTGTCTGTCTATATCACTGTCTGTCTATATAACTCTGTCTGTCTCTCTATATCAATCTGTCTGTCTATATCACCCTGTCTGTCTGTCTATATCACTCTGTCTGTCTCGCTATATCAATCTGTCTGTCTATATCACTCTGTCCATCTCTCTATATCACTGTCTGTCTACATCATTCTGTCTGTCTCTCTAGATCAATTTGTCTGTCTATATAACTCTGTCTGTCTCTCTATATCACTGTCTCTCTATATCAATCTGTCTGTCTCTCTATATCAATCTCTCTGTCTATCACTCTGTCCATCTCTCTATATCACTCTGTCTGTCTCTCTATATCAATCTGTCTGTCTATATCACCCTGTCTGTCTGTCTATATCAATCTGTCTGTCTCTCTATATCAATCTGTCTGTCTATATCACTCTGTCCATCTCTCTATATCACTGTCTGTCTACATCATTCTGTCTGTCTCTCTAGATCAATTTGTCTGTCTATATAACTCTGTCTGTCTCTCTATATCACTGTCTCTCTATATCAATCTGTCTGTCTCTCTATATCAATCTCTCTGTCTATCACTCTGTCCATCTCTCTATATCACTCTGTCTGTCTCTCTATATCAATCTGTCTGTCTATATCACTCTGTATGTTTATATCACAGTCTGTCTATGTCACTCTGTCTGTCTACATCACTCTGTCCGTCTACATCACTCTGTCTGTCTACATCACTCTGTCCATCTCTATATCACTGTCTGTCTATATCACTGTCTGTCTATATCACTCTGTCTGTCTCTATATAACTGTCTGTCTATATCACTGTCTGTCTATATCACTCTGTCCATCTCTATATCACTCTCTGTCTATATCACTGTCTGTCTATATCACTCTGTCCATCTCTATATCACTGTCTGTCTATATCACTGTCTGTCTATATCACTGTCTGTCTATATCACTGTCTGTCTATATCACTCTGTCTGTCTCTATATAACTGTCTGTCTATATCACTGTCTGTCTATATCACTCTGTCCATCTCTATATCACTGTCTGTCTATATCACTGTCTGTCTGTCTATATCACTCTGTCTGTCTACATCACTCTGTCTGTCTACATCACTCTGTCTGTCTACATCACTCTGTCCATCTCTATATCACTGTCTGTCTATATCACTGTCTGTCTATATCACTCTGTCTGTCTCTATATAACTGTCTGTCTATATCACTGTCTGTCTATATCACTCTGTCCATCTCTATATCACTGTCTGTCTATATCACTGTCTGTCTATATCACTGTCTGTCTATATCACTCTGTCCATCTCTCCATATCACTATCTGTCTATATCACTGTCTGTCTCTCTACATCACTGTCTGTGTCTATCACTCTGTCTGTCACTCTACATCAATCTGTCTGTCTATATCAATCTGTCTGTCTATCACTCTGTCCATCTCTCTATATCACTGTCCGTCTCTCTATATCACTGTCTGTCTCTCTATATCACTCTGTCTGTCTCTCCATAACAATCTGTCTGTCTCTCTATATCAATCTGTCCATCTCGCTATATCACTCTGTCTGTCTATATCACTCTGTCCATCTCTCTATATCACTGTCTGTCTCTGTATATCACTCTGTCCATCGCTCTATATCACTGTCTGTCTCTCTATATCACTGTCTGTCTATCTATGTCAATCTGTCTGTCTCTCTATATAACTGTCTGTCTCTCTATATCACTGTCCATCTCTCTATATCAATCTGTCCATCTCTCTATATCAATCTGTCCATCTCTCTATATCGCTCTGTCCATCTCACTATATCACTCTGTCCATCTCTCTATATCAATCTGTCCATCTCTCTATATCAATCTGTCCATCTCTCTATATCACTCTGTCCATCTCACTATATCACTCTGTCTGTCTCTCTATATCACTCTGTCCGTCTCTTTATATCAATCTGTCTGTCTCTGTATCAATCTGTCTGTCTCTCTATATCAATCTGTCTGTCTATATCAATCTGTCTGTCTCTCTATATTTATCTGTCCATCTCTCTATATCACTCTGTTCATCTCTCTATATCACTCTGTTCATCTCTCTATATCACTGTCTGTCTATATCACTCAGTCTGTCTCTCTATATCAATCTGTCTGTCTATATCACTGTCTGTCCATCTCTCTATATCACTCTGTCCATCTCTCTATATCACTCTGTCCATCTCTCTATATCACTCTGTCCATCTCTCTATATCACTCTGTCCATCTCTCTATATCACTCTGTCCATCTCTCTATATCACTCTGTTCATCTCTCTATATCACTCTGTCCGTCTCTCTATATCACTGTCTGTCTCTCTATATCACTGTCTGTCTATATCACTGTCTGTCCATCTCTCTATATCACTCTGTCCATCTCTCTATATCACTGTCTCTCTATATCAATCTGTCTATCTCTCTATATCACTCTGTCTGTCTCTCTATATCACTCTGTCTGTCTCTCTATATCAATCTGTCTGTCTATATCACTCTGTCTGTCTCTCTATATCACTCTGTCTGTCTGTCTATATCAATCTGTCTGTCTCTCTATATCAATCTGTCTGTCTACATCATTCTGTCTGTCTCTCTAGATCAATCTGTCTGTCTATATAACTCCGTCTGTCTCTCTATATCACTCTGTCTGTCTCTCTATATCAATCTGTCTGTCTCTCTAGATCAATCTGTCTGTCTATATAACTCTGTCCTGTCTGTCTCTCTATATCACTGCCTTTCTATTTCACTCTGTCTGTCTCTCTATATCACTGTCTGTCTATATCCCTCTGTCCATCTCTCCATATCACTGTCTGTCTATATCACTGTCTGTCTATATAACTCTGTCTGTCTCTCTATATCAATCTGTCTGTCTATATCACCCTGTCTGTCTGTCTATATCACTCTGTCTGTCTCGCTATATCAATCTGTCTGTCTATATCACTCTGTCTGTATAACTCTGCCTGTCTATCACTCTGTCCATCTCTCCATACCACCCTGTCTGTCTGTCTATATCAATCTGTCTGTCTATATCAATCTGTCTGTCTGTATCACTCTGTCTGTCTATCACTCTGTCCATCTCTCTATATCTCTGTCTGTCTATATCACTCTGTCCATCTCTCCATTTCACTGTCTGTCTATATCACTCTGTCCATCTCTCTATATCACTGTCTGTCTCTCTACATCACTCTGTCCATCTCTCCATACCACTCTGTCTGTCTGTCTATATCAATCTGTCTGTCTATATCAATCTGTCTGTCTGTATCACTCTGTCTGTCTATCACTCTGTCCATCTCTCTATATCACTGTCTGTCTATATCACTTTGTCTGTCTCTCTATATCACTGTCTGTCTCTCTATATCACTCTGTCTGTCTGTCTACATCATTCTGTCTGTCTCTCTAGATCAATCTGTCTGTCTATATAACTCTGTCTCTCTCTATATCACTCTGTCTGTCTCTCTATATCAATCTGTCTGTCTCTCTATATCAATCTGTCTGTCTACATCATTCTGTCTGTCTCTCTAGATCAATCTGTCTGTCTATATAACTCTGTCTGTCTCTCTATATCACTGCCTTTCTATGTCACTCTGTCTGTCTATATAACTCTGTCTGTCTCTCCATATCACTGTCTGTCTATATCACTGTCTGTCTATATCACTGTCTGTCTATATCACTGTCTGTCTATATCACTCCGTCTGTCTCTCTATATCAATCTGTCTGTCTATATAACTCTGTCTCTCTCTATATCACTCTGTCTGTCTATATCACTCTGTCCATCTCTCCATTTCACTGTCTGTCTATATCACTCTGTCCATCTCTCTATATCACTGTCTGTCTCTCTACATCACTCTGTCCGTCTCTCTATATCGCTGTCTGTCTCTCTATATCACTGTCTGTCTCTCTATATCACTGTCTGTCTCTCTATATCAATCTGTCTGTCTCTATCACTCTGTCCATCTCTCTATATCACTCTATCTGTCTCTCTATATCAACCTGTCTGTCTCTATCACTGTCCATCTCTCTATATCACTCTGTCTGTCTATATCAATCTGTCTGTCTCTCTATATCAATCTGTCTGTCTCTCTATATCAATCTGTCTGTCTCTCTATATCAATCTGTCTGTCTATATCACTGTCTGTCCATCTCTCTATATCACTGTCTGTCTCTCTATATCACTCTGTCTGTCTCTCTATATCACTCTGTCTGTCTCTCTATATCAATCTGTCTGTCTATATAACTCTGTCTGTCTCTCTATATCACTCTGTCTGTCTCTCTATATAAATCTGTCTGTCTACATCATTCTGTCTGTCTCTCTAGATCAATCTGTCTGTCTATATAACTCTGTCTGTCTCTCTATATCAATCTGTCTGTCTCTCTATATCAATATGTCTGTCTACATCATTCTGTCTGTCTCTCTAGATCAATCTGTCTGTCTATATAACTCTGTCTGTCTCTCTATATCACTGTCTGTCTACATCACTCTGTCTGTCTCTCTATATCACTGCCTTTCTATGTCACTCTGTCTGTCTATATAACTCTGTCTGTCTATATCACTGTCTGTCTATATCACACAGTCTGTCTATATCACTGTCTGTCTATATCACTGTCTGACTATATCACTGTCTGTCTATATCACACAGTCTGTCTATATCACTGTCTGTCTATATCACTGTCTGTCTATATCACAGTCTGTCTATGTCACTGTCTGTCTATATCACTGTCTGTCTATATCACACAGTCTGTCTATATCACTGTCTGTCTATATCACTGTCTGTCTATATCACTGTCTCTCTCTATATCAATCTGTCTGTCTATATCACTCTGTCTGTCTCTATATCACTGTCTGTCTATATCACTGTCTGTCTATATCACTGTCTGTCTATATCACTCTGTCTCTCTCTATATCACTGTCTGTCTATATCACTGTCTCTCTCTATATCAATCTGTCTGTCTATATCACTCTGTCTGTCTCTATATCACTGTCTGTCTATATCACTGTCTGTCTATATCACTGTCTGTCTATATCACACAGTCTGTCTATATCACTGTCTGTCTCTATATCACTGTCTGTCTATATCACACAGTCTGTCTATATCACACAGTCTGTCTATATCACTGTCTGTCTATATCACTGTCTGTCTATATCACACAGTCTGTCTATATCACTGTCTGTCTATATCACACAGTCTGTCTATATCACTGTCTGTCTATATCACTCTGTCTGTCTATATCACACTGTCTGTCTATATCACTGTCTGTCTATATCACACAGTCTGTCTATATCACTGTCTGTCTATATCACACAGTCTGTCTATATCACTGTCTGTCTATATCACACTGTCTGTCTATATCACTGTCTTTCTATATCACACAGTCTGTCTATATCACTGTCTGTCTATATCACACAGTCTGTCTATATCACTGTCTGTCTATATCACTGTCTGTCTATATCACTGTCTGTCTATATCACACAGTCTGTCTATATCACTGTCTGTCTATATCACTGTCTGACTATATCACTGTCTGTCTATATCACACAGTCTGTCTATATCACTGTCTGTCTATATCACTGTCTGACTATATCACTGTCTGTCTATATCACACAGTCTGTCTATATCACTGTCTGTCTTTATCACACAGTCTGTCTATATCACTGTCTGTCTCTCTTTATCACTGTCTGTCTATTTATATCAATCTGTCTGTCTCTCTATATAACTGTCTGTCTCTATATCACTTTCTGTCTCTCTATATCAATCTGTCTGTCTATATCACTCTGTCCATCTCTCTATATCACTCTGTCCATCTCTCTATATCACTCTGTCCATCTCTCTATATCACTCTGTCCATCTCTCTATATCACTGTCTGTCTCTCTATATCACTGTCTGTCTCTCTATATCACTCTGTCTGTCTCTCTACATCATTGTCTGTCTCTCTATATCAATCTGTCTGTCTCTCTATATCACTCTGTCTCTCTATATCAATCTGTCTGTCTCTATCACTCTGTCCATCTCTCTATATCACTCTGTCTCTCTCTATATCAACCTGTCTGTCTCTATCACTCTGTCCATCTCTCTATATCAATCTGTCTGTCTGTCTATATCAATCTGTGTCTCTATATCAATCTGTCTGTCTATATCAATCTGTCTGTCTCTCTATATCAATCTGTCTGTCTCTCTATATCAATCTGTCTGTCTATATCAATCTGTCTGTCTCTCTATATCAATCTGTCCATCTCTCTTTTTCACTCTGTCCATTTCTCTATTTCACTGTCTGTCTATATCACTCTGTCTGTCTCTCTATATCAATCTGTCTGTCTATATCACTGTCTGTCCATCTCTCTATATCACTCTGTCCATCTCTCTATATCACTGTCTATCTTTCTATATCACTCTGTCTGTCTCTCTACATCAATCTGTCTGTCCCTCTATATCACTGTCTGTCTATATCACTCTGTCATCTCTCTATATCACTGTATCTCTCTATATCACTCTGTCTGTCTCTCTATATCAATCTGTCTGTCTCTCTATATCAATCTGTCTGTCTACATCATTCTGTCTGTCTCGCTAGATCAATCTGTCTGTCTCTCTATATCACTCTGTCTGTCTCTCTATATCAATCTGTCTGTCTCTATGTCAATCTGTCTGTCTACATCACTCGATCTGTCTCTCTATATCACTGCCTTTCTATGTCACTCTGTCTGTCTCTCTATATCACTGTCTTGGATTGGATTTGCAAAAAGTCATCAACGCAAAGGCATTTTGTCTTTTTTTCACCCAACTTCTCACCTAAATCCAATGATATGGGGAAATGTTTTGTTGATTTCACATGATGTAAATCACAAGTAGATGTTGAACTGATGTCTGTGGCCGGTGGGTTGTTTGTATGTGTGTGCAGAGAGAATGAAGGAGAGGAAGACAGGCTTATAGGCTGAAATAGACTAAATGGAAAGGTATGAACCCATCCTTCGATATCTCCTCCCACCAACCACCTTAGACGTGCGTGTATGTGCGTTTGTGTTGCGATACCTCTAACTGTGGCTCTAACAGCAGATTGTTGGTCTCCCTGGCAGCCAGAGGAACAGCAGGCAGCAGAGACCTCAAAGACCAAATGAATTCACCACATGGCACCTCCCTACACTCACTGCCCCTAGGCTCCCCAGTCTAAGATGTTCTCCTCACAAATAGATTGTATAGATTTCCTACCATTATTACGGTAGATTTCACACTATTAGAGACTATCTATATCCTTCAATGTTTCACGTCCTAAGGCCTCTCTCTTTCTAGTCTCTGTTACGCTTTTTTATTCTCTCTCTCTATCTCCCTTTTTGTTTGTAAGGGTTTAACACTGCTTATAGACTTCATACCTCAATATACTGCCTTCATGCATCATTAGAGGACAGCGGAGCATGTGTGTGTATTTGTGTGTGAGTGTGTGTGTGACATACCACATCAAACAGCAATGAAAGAGCCTGCTCGAAATGTACTACTCTGGGCCAGTGTGTGTGTGTGTGTGTGTGTGTGTGTGTGTGTGTGTGTGTGTGTGTGTGTGTGTGTGTGTGTGTGTGTGTGTGTGTGTGTGTGTGTGTGAGGCACAGTGTAATTCAGGCCATGGTTTTAGAGTAGCACCCTTTATTGTATATATTATGTGGTCAGTGTAGAGAGGGCTAAACCAGATGCAGAATTGTCCTGGCCAAACTTCCTCCTGCAGAGTTACCCTCTCAACAAGCTGCGTTTCATCGCTAACATGAGTGTTTATGTTGGGCTGGAGCAAAAGCCTGCACCTACAGTAGGGCTATTACTAGCTTCCACAGCCACAAAGTCATAATTATGGTTAAACTCTGCCTATTTCAACAATGTCTCTTCTTAAAATTTGATTTTAAACCTAACAATAATCTTAATCCTAACAAGAACCACACTGTTAACCTTATGCCTTACCCTAACCAAAAAGCCAACAAAAAATCCCATATATTTTTTATATGCGGCCAATCTTGACTTTGTGGCTGTGGTAACCAGTGGAAACCACCCTGTATCTCTCCAGGAGGAGGATTGGCCATCTCTGCTATACACTGATATAATATGATCCCATACAGTAGCAAAGCTCCAACACACAAGAAACTAAGAATAAATATATTCACAATTTCCTCTAATATTTGTAGGAGATAAAAGCATAAAAGGTACCTCCTTTAAAAGATAATAATGGATATTTAATAGAAGTGTCTTTCCCATGTCGAAACGCTTTGTCCTGGTTTTCTGTTCTTTTCCCTACTTTAAATCCAATGAAGTGACTTGACTGCCGTTGTCCGATGAAAGTAATTAAGTCAGGATCCCCTTTAGGAGTTTATAGCTGTGTCTCATGGTTCTCTCGCATCCCAAAGGTCCTTATATTCCACCTGAGAACCTATTCAGGAAATGTCCTATTCAGGAAATGCAAATATACAAACACAAATAAACTCTTACAAATGCAAATATACTCCTCTGTCTCTTCACATGAGGAAGGCTACTTTTGACTATAATCCGGGAAATACTGTTTCAGCTTTTGATTGAATAGGGCCTTCAATTTCCCAGAGCAGCTCTGAGTCCCAGCCATTAGTATTCAAACCTCTGTTTAGATAAATAGATCTGTGTTCATAGAAAAATAAGCCTTGACCACTTGACCACCAGTCAAATACGTGTGTCAAATACATTCAAATACTGTACTTGAGCTGCCCTTGAGTTAGTTTGCCCAGTACCACTGTGGCACCAACGGAATAGCCCCATAAGTGTGTAAGCTAAATCCAAACTCATCTCAAGCACTTTTTTGAATGTATCGGACATGTGTATTAGACCCACGTCTGGCTGCTAGTTGCTAAGGCACTTGACTGTGTCATATCTCTCTCTCCCTCTTTCCACACCACAGGAGGCTGGTGAGAGGAGGACGGCTCATAATAATGGCTGGGACGGCGTGAATGGAATGGTACCCAACACGTTTGATACCATTCCATTATTCTGTTCCAGCCATTACAATGAGCCCGTCCTTCTCAATGAAGGTACCACCAGCATCCTGTGGTCCACAGTAACACTCCGACACAGCGACACTAATACCAGGGATGTAGTGTCCAGGGTAAACACACTTCATCACCTCTTCCGCATTCTTTTCATATGGAAAGTGTTCATGCTACATTAGACGGCGGCCAGACTGGGACTCTGCGTTTACACCCCTCCTCTCTTTACCACTTCATTCCTGACTCCTCCCTGTGTCTCAGTCTCTCTTTCACTCTCACTGTGTTTCATGGTGTAATTGGAGAGGCAGAGCAACTGAGTATCTCATCAGCAGGTCTTTAGAGAGCGAACATAAACACACACACCCACCACATTGTTTAACATAAACACACATACTCCCACCCACCACATTGCATGAACACACACACACACACACACGCACACACACACGCACGCACACGCGCACACACACGCACACACACGCACACACACGCACACACACACACACACACACCACATTGTCTTGCTTTGTGATGCTGGGAATAAAAAAAGCCTGATACTTAGTATTTAGTCAACGGTAGAAAAAAGAATTGCTAGTCTGAGGCACTGATCTAGGATCAGCTTATCCTTTACAAAGCCTCATCTAAGGGTAACTTCCTCCTAGTCCTAACAGCTCTCGCCACACACAGGTTTACCTCTGCATATCAACATGTTCAAGACATGACATATTACAGGAGTCATTTATTGTCATCGCCAGAGGTTCCATAGTAACATTAGAACATCTGTTAGAACTGATAAGATCTGTCCAGGACTTCCATGTAATCCGGCTTGGTACTGAGTCTCATTCTCAACTCTCGCGGAAACTCTGAGTTCTGGCTCTGATTACTACTACTTGGCCCCGCGCACGCTGTCATTGTAGTAACCACGAGTGATTGGCTGGCTCTAGTTTCCTCTTTGGGTTCGGGGGGCTGAGGGGGTTGTGGAGGGTGGGGATACCGGGGTGGTGGGGGACGTGTATGCCTGTCCGGCAGGTCTCGGAACTCTGGGACGGCGGCAGACATTCCAGAGATCCCAAACAGGCAGTCAACCAATCCCACCTTGGGGGTGGGGCCCTGGCTGTCTATGACCGTTGGGCAGAGGGTCCCGTTTCCGCGGAGATCTGAAAGAGGGGGTCCCACTGCCCCGGGAATGGTACTGATGGGGGGGGAGGACACCTCCATGTTCCACTCTCTCTCTCTCTCTGCCACCAAACGATAGTGTCCTTCGCTCTCTCTCTCCCCCGCCGAGTGGTATCTTCCCACGTTCCCTTTCTCTTTAGAAGCAGAGAACTGCTGCTGTTGTTGCCATTGCTGCTTCACCACTGAATCATCCTCATTCTTATAGACTGGGCTACTGCACATGTGTGTTGAGGGACTGAGGTTAGGGTTAGGGCCAGGGTCGGCAGGGAGGATGCTATCGTAGACGAGGCTATGCTGCAAGGCAGACAGAGGAGGAGGAGGGGTATTCGGTACTGGTAACCTGTGGTGCTGCTGCTCGGTGAATATCCCACATTCCATCTGGATCCCGGCCAGATCCACCTCTCCCTGCCGCCGGAACGGCAGCTTGTCCCGCCTCCTCAGGGCATAGGCGATCAGCGCTGCTGCCGCAAAGAACGCCGACACGAACAGCACCAGCAGGCTAAGCACCAACACCGACAGAGGGATGGAAGTCTTAGGGAGGGGACCCAGGGGGCCATGGCCTGGCACGGGGTAGCCCAGAGAGAAATCACCATCTGGGGCTGTGGAGCTGTTCCACTCCCCCTGGTTCTCCACCGTGGCCTGGTGGGTGTCCAGGTCTGGACAGAGGAGGTCCAGGGAAAGAGAGCGAAGGTCTGTACCTACAACAAAGATACACAATGAAAAGAAAGGCACTTTCTTTACGTCACTGAAGTACAACAAACCAAACAAATATAGGAACAACAGTGGAAGAGCCCCATGCATTCACCTACACTGCACACCTGTGTAGAGGAGCGGCAACTTCACACATCCATGCCAGACAGATACGCAAAGACCTCCCTTCACGGGCCACGTTCACAGCAAATTCCCATATATATATTATATATATATATATATATATATATATATATATACACAGACATATATATACACATATATATATATAAGTATTTTAGAATATCTAATGATGGAAAATACATTTGAATTGATTAAAAGTTCATTTTGTGCAATTGTATAGCTGAAAATGTCCCTGTCCCACTATTCAAACACCATTCAAGGGAAGTGGGACAGTACTATAAATCTGATTTCATAAAATATAATAACGGTTTACATGAGTAGTTATATTTTAAAACACCACCAATAACTATTCATTTTAACACCAAAAGGTAGATTGTTGAACAATAAAAACACATTCAGCAACAACCCAAAAGCATTAGTTGTGATTGGGTTGCAAAATGACCATAGTACAGTACCGTCCAACACACATGTACCACTACACCTGATGTCCCACTAATGTGGACATCTCCCTAAGCCGGTCTAGAAACTAGATTTGACTTAGTCATGCATTTTGATTTACACACTTATTTATATAATAGTTATAGGAGCCACCTCCCATATCTTATAGTCCCAGGATTCTGTAGTTCCATGGTGTGGTTATGTTTGTTATAGCTAGAGGACTTGTAAATACTGTAGCTATTGAAAAAGCTGTTACATGATATCAAATCAAATGTGTCATGTGCCTAATACAACCTTACCATGAAAAGCCCTTAACCAAAAATGGAGTTTTAAGAAAGTAGTAATACATTTTGTCATAGTAACACAATAAGTGTTACTAAACGAGGCTCTATACAGGGGGTACCGAGTCAATGTGCGGGGGTACAGGTTAGTTGAGGTAATTTGTACATGTAGGTAGGGGTAAAGTGACTATGCATAGATACTAAACAGTGAGTAGCAGCAGTGTAAAAAGAGGGGGGGGTTAATGCAAATAGTCCGGGTGGCTATTTGATTAGTTGTTAAGCAATCTTATGACTTGGGGGTAGAAGCTGTTATGGAGCCTTTTGGACCTGGACTTGGTGCTCTGTTACCGCTTGCCATGCAGTAGCAGAGAGAACAGTCTATGACTTGGGTGACTGGAGTCTTTGACAATTGTTTGGGCCTTCCTCTGACACCGCCTAGTATATAGGTCCTGGATGGCAGGAAGCTTGGCCCCAGTGATGTACTGGGCCGTACGCACTACCCTCTGTAGCGCTTTACGGTCAGATGACAAGCAGTTGCCATACCAGGCGGTGATGCAACCAGTAAGGATGCTCTCGATGGTGCAGATGTAGAACCTTTTGAGGATCTGGGGACCCATGCCAAATCTTTTCAGTCTCCTGAGGGGGAAAAGGAGTTGTCGCACCCTCTTCAAGACTGCCTTATACAGACTTCCGTAATATTAGACATCGCGCACCAGCTGTTTTTGACGGAGCTCATCCAGTTTATTCTCCAGTGATTGCACATTGGCCAATAGAACGGATGGTAGAGGCGAGTTACCCACTCGCCGATGAATTCTCACAAGGCACCCGGATCTGTGCCCCCTGTATCTCCGTCTTTTCTTCATGCGAATGATGGGGATTTGGACCTGATCCGGGAGCAAGAGTATATCCTTCGCGTCAGACTCAATAAAGAAAAAATCTTTGTCCAATTCGAGGTGAGTAATCGCTGTTCTGATATCCAGAAGCTTTTTTCGCTCAGTGACTTTCAACGTGGCACTGTCATAGGATGCCACCTTTCCAACAAGTCATCCCCGCTAGAGCTGCCCCGGTCAACTGTAAGTGCTGTTATTGTGAAGTGGAAACATCTAGGAGCAACAATGGCTCAGCCGCAAAGTGCTAGGCCACACAAGCTCACAGAACGGGACTGCTGAGTGCACGTAAAAATCATCTGTCCTCGTTTGCAACACTCACTCCCGAGTTCAACTGCCTCTGGAAGCAAAGTCAGCACAATAACTGTTCGTCGGGAGGGTCATGAAATGGGTTTTCATGGCCGAGTAGCCACACACAAGCCTAAGATCATCATGCGCGATGCCAAGCTTCAGATGGAGTGATGTAAAGCTTGCCTCCATTGGACTCTGGAGCAGTGGAAACGCATTCTCTGGAGTGATGAATCACGCTTCATCATCTGGACGAATCTGGTATTGGCGGAAGCCAGGAGAACGCTACCAGCCCGAATACATAGTGCCAACTGTTAAGTTTGGTGGAGGAGGAATAATGGTCTGGGGCTATTTTTCATTGTTTGGTGGAGGAGGAATAATGGTCTGGGGCTATTTTTCATTGTTTGGTGGAGGAGGAATAATGGTCTGGGGCTATTTTTCATTGTTTGGTAGAGGAGGAATAATGGTCTGGGGCTATTTTTCATTGTTTGGTGGAGGAGGAATAATGGTCTGGGGCTGTTTTTCATTGTTTGGTGGAGGAGGAATAATGGTCTGGGGCTATTTTTCATTGTTTGGTGGAGGAGGAATAATGGTCTGGGGCTGTTTTTCATTGTTTGGTGGAGGAGGAATAATGGTCTGGGGCTATTTTTCATTGTTGGAGGAGGAATAATGGTCTGGGGCTGTTTTTCATTGTTTGGTGGAGGAGGAATAATGGTCTGGGGCTGTTTTTCATTGTTTGGTGGAGGAGGAATAATGGTCTGGGGCTATTTTTCATTGTTTGGTGGAGGAGGAATAATGGTCTGGGGCTGTTTTTCATTGTTTGGTGGAGGAGGAATAATGGTCTGGGGCTATTTTTCATTGTTGGAGGAGGAATAATGGTCTGGGGCTGTTTTTCATTGTTTGGGCTAGGCCCCTTAGTTCCAGTGAAGGGAAATCTTAACGCTACAGCATACAATGACATTCTAGACAATTCTGTGCTTCTAACTATGTGGCAACAGTTTGGGCCCTGTGCACGAAGCGAGGTCCATGCAGAAATGGTTTGTCGAGATCGGTGTAGAAGAACTTGACTGACCTACACAGAGCCTTGAACTCAACCCCATCCAACACTTTTGGGATGAATTGGAACGCCAACTGCGAGCCAGGCCTAAACGCCCAACATCAGTGCCCGACCTTACTAATGCTCTTGTTGCTGAATGGAAGCAGCAGCAATGTCCGCCCTAGTGGAAAGCCTTCCCAGATGAGTGGAGGCTGTTATAGCAGCAAAGGGGGGGACAGACTCCATATTAATGCCCATGATTTTGGAATTTGACATTCGACGAGCAGGTGTCCACATACTTTTGGTCATATTGTGTATGTGACTGAAAATGTTGCTGTATTGTGTTGTATGGTGCAAGAAACCACAATGCAATGCATTATTATTCCCACACCATTATCACTACAGAGAGTCAGACAAGCCTATTGGCTTCTTAGCTTACGTTTAGCTTATTCAAGCCGGTCTCAAAATGCAACACTGCCCCTTTAAGATATAAAAAAGCTCTTTACCTGACTCGCTTTTCAACGTTGGCTAGATATGTACATGTTTTGTAGTCTTGTAGGAAGCAATCACTCCCCCATTGCTGACAAGAAATTAGCTAATAGCTCAGAAACGTGCATAGAATATGAACAAATGTGCACACGCGGCTACATGCATTGATCTCAAAACGAACACATCTTCTCGCGAACGCTCGTGTCTGTCAATGCAATAGAATCCTCCTCCGGTGCGCTCTATTTAAAACAAAATCACATACTAAGTCTTGTGTTTTTGGTATGCCTCATTGAAAGCGGCTAATATTATGTTGTTTCGATCACAATTCCCACAGTAGAAGGAAACGCTGATAGTGTAAACCACAGGTGTCAAACTAATTCCACGGAGGGCCGAATGTCTGAGGGCTTTCGCTCCTCCCTTGTACCTGATTGATGAATTAAGGTCACTGATTAGTAAGGAACTCCCCTCACCATCAGACACTACGCCCTCCATGGAAAGAGTTTGACACCCCTGGTGTAGACTCCTTTAACTGGGGAAACTAGTATAGATCAATCTAGTGCGTCTCTGCACAGACCTGTATTTCCTAGGCGCGGCAGTCAGTTTAGAGGGAACATTGCTTCTGAAATCCTTCGTTTTGGACTCTGTGTGCATGGAGAGTTCTCTGAAGACCGTTGGTTCCAGACAGATATGTAAGAGAGTTGTCCAGCTCGATCTCATCTTCCCAGATTTGAATGTGAGCATGCAATCTGCGTTTGTTACTTTTGTGTCTGTTATTATTGTCTGTCTTTCCCCTAAAAATTCCAGTCTCTTTTCATATAGTCTTTTTTTCCATTTAATCAAATACTATGGAAATACCCCACACCTTTTCCCTTCCTTTCATTTAGCATTATGCCAAACTCTTTATTATTCATTCATCCTTTACATTCAGCACATTATCCTGGTTATTTCCTAATAAATCTGTTGTTTATAAAGTATCTACTCTTCTCCATGAATGCATTGCCTTGTCATTTAACAGTACTCAATTGCCTTCAGATAGAATTATGTGATAAGTTGTATTTATTATCCCTTGTTGCTAAATGATAGTTTCTTGCTGACTCAGAACACACAAGTGGTGCCCGATTAATGAATTCACATAGACACTCCTTTACACCTGGGAGGTGTGTGAAGCGTCAAGGGGAGAGGAATGGTGAATGGTATGGTAATGTTAACTGTGCTAGAAAAATAAATAAAGAGTTGCACACTCTATATATACAGTATATAAACTCCCACTCATTTATTGGGTAAAACACCAATGTTTCGGCAGACGTTCGGTAGCCTTCAGATGTTGCTGTTTTACCCAATAAATGACTGTGAGTTTCTATGTATATAGCCCCTCTCTTTATTTATTTTCGTAGCTTACAGTTTATTCGCCGTTAGTCAGCACCTCTACACAAAATAATGTTCTCTGGGTGTGCGCCAGCTCATGCTTTTAATTAGAACGTTAACTGTGCTGCCATGAGCCTTAGACCCAGTACCTGTGGTCTCTTCTGGTGAGTGACAGACCACCTCCCCCACCACCACCACCGCACTCAGGCCCTCCAGCCAGCGCTTCAGAGGGGCCGCATCACACCTGCACTCCCATGGGTTCTGCTGCAGGTCCACCTGGGAGGAGATGATGAGAAAAGCTTTATTTCCATCTGTTTCCATAGAAATGTGATTGGTGCCGTACAAAATGAGGAACATCTGGACTAGTCCAGTTAGATTCTCTAGATTCCCCTTCACAGACAGACTGACAGACACACCTGTGCCCATACAGGATACACACACCTATACCAATACTACACACACCCTGTCTGCACACACACCTAACCCCCTACAAACCTCCCTCCCTTCCTCCTCATACCTGCACCAGTCCAGTGAGGTGCTCTAACACCCCCTCTACAGGCAGGCTGAGGAAGTGGTTGTTGCGGAGGTTGAGGCGAGAGAGGGAGATGCCCTGGAACACTCCGACAGGAAGTGACCTCAGCAGGTTGGCGTTGAGGAAGAGCAGCTGGAGAGACGGCATGGGGCTGAACGCTCCCGCATCCACCACACCGATCTCATTGAACTCAAAATACAGGTACCTACAAGGAGACATGATCATACAGGACCCAGGAACGTGTGTGTGTGTGTGTGTGTGAGTGAGTGTGTGTGGCAGTCAGTCCTACCTGAGGTTAAGTAGACCCAGGAACATGTGTGGGCTAAGCCTCTGCAGGTTGTTGCCGTTCAGGTAGAGACTCCTCAGGGTCGGCAGGCTGGAGAACGCTCCCTCCTGGGGAACCAGACAGAGAGAGAGGGGAGAGAGAGAGACAGAGAAAGAGAGACAGACAGACAGACAGAAAGAGAGAGACAGAAAGAGAGAGAGAGATAGACAAGGACAGAGAAATAGAAAGAGAGATAGACAGACAGACAGACAGACAGACAGACAGACAGACAGACAGACAGACAGACAGACAGACAGACAGACAGACAGACAGACAGACAGACAGACAGACAGACAGACAGACAGACAGACAGACAGACAGACAGAAAGAGAGAGACAGAAAGAGAGAGAGAGATAGACAAGGACAGAGAAATAGAAAGAGAGCGAGAGAGAAAGAGAAGGTAAATACAGGAGCTTCGTGTCCATATAGGCCTAATGTTTTGGTTTTTACGAATAATTAAATCATAGATATCAAACTTGGCCATAAGTGCTCCCCGTGTATGACACCTCAGGCTAAAGACAATCTGAACCCTAGGAGATCCTCTCTGGGTAACGACAACCTGAATAAAGGAGATCCTCTCTGGGTAACGACAACCTGAATAAAGGAGATCCTCTGGCTAATGACAACCTGAATAAAGGAGATCCTTTCTGGGTAACGACAACCTGAATAAAGGAGATCCTCTGGCTAATGACAACCTGAATAAAGGAGATCCTCTCTGGCTAACGACAACCTGAATAAAGGAGATCCTCTGGCTAACGACAACCTAAATAAAGGAGACCCTCTGGCTACTGACAACCTGAATAAAGGAGATCCTCTCTGGCTAACGACAACCTAAATAAAGGAGATCCTCTGGCTAACGACAACCTGAATAAAGGAGATCCTCTCTGGGTAACGACAACCTAAATAAAGGACACCCTCTGGCTAATGACAACCTGAATAAAGGAGATCCTATCTGGGTAACGACACCTGAATAAAGGAGATCCTCTGGCTAATGACAACCTGAATAAAGGAGATCCTCTCTGGCTAATGACAACCTGAATAAAGGAGATCCTCTGGCTAACGACAACCTAAATAAAGGAGATCCTCTGGCTAACGACAACCTGAATAAAGGAGATCCTCTCTGGCTAACGACAACCTAAATAAAGGAGATCCTCTCTGGCTAATGACAACCTGAATAAAGGAGATCCTCTCTGGCTAACGACAACCTAAATAAAGGAGACCCTCTGGCTAATGACAACCTGAATAAAGGAGATCCTCTCTGGCTAACGACAACCTAAATAAAGGAGATCCTCTGGCTAACGACAACCTGAATAAAGGAGATCCTCTGGCTAACGACAACCTGAATAAAGGAGATCCTCTCTGGGTAACGACAACCTAAATAAAGGAGATCCTCTCTGGCTAATGACAACCTGAATAAAGGAGATCCTCTCTGGCTAACGACAACCTAAATAAAGGAGATCCTCTGGCTAACGACAACCTAAATAAAGGAGATCCTCTCTGGCTAACGACAACCTGAATAAAGGAGATCCTCTCTGGCTAACGACAACCTAAATAAAGGAGATGCTCTGGCTAACGACAACCTAAATAAAGGAGATCCTCTGGCTAATGTCAACCTGAATAAAGGAGATCCTCTGGCTAACGACAACCTGAATAAAGGAGATCCTCTGGCTAACGACAACCTGAATAAAGGAGATCCTCTGGCTAACGACAACCTGAATAAAGGAGACCCTCTCTGGCTAACGACAACCTGAATAAAGGAGACCCTCTGGCTAACGACAACCTGAATAAAGGAGATCCTCTAGCTAATGTCAACCTGAATAAAGGAGATCCTCTGGCTAACGACAACCTGAATAAAGGAGACCCTCTGGCTAACGACAACCTGAATAAAGGAGACACTCTGGCTAACAACAACCTAAATAAAGGAGATCCTCTCTGGCTAACGACAACCTGAATAAAGGAGATCCTCTGGCTAATGTCAACCTGAATAAAGGAGATCCTCTGGCTAACGACAACCTGAATAAAGGAGACCCTCTGGCTAACGACAACCTGAATAAAGGAGACCCTCTGGCTAATGACAACCTGAATAAAGGAGACCCTCTGGCTAACGACAACCTGAATAAAGGAGACCCTCTGGCTAACGACAACCTGAATAAAGGAGATCCTCTGGGTAACGACAACCTGAATAAAGGAGATCCTCTCTGGCTAACGACAACCTAAATAAAGGAGATCCTCTCTGGCTAATGACAACCTGAATAAAGGAGATCCTCTCTGGCTAACGACAACCTAAATAAAGGAGACCCTCTGGCTAATGACAACCTGAATAAAGGAGATCCTCTCTGGCTAACGACAACCTAAATAAAGGAGATCCTCTGGCTAACGACAACCTGAATAAAGGAGATCCTCTGGCTAACGACAACCTGAATAAAGGAGATCCTCTCTGGGTAACGACAACCTAAATAAAGGAGATCCTCTCTGGCTAATGACAACCTGAATAAAGGAGATCCTCTCTGGCTAACGACAACCTAAATAAAGGAGATCCTCTGGCTAACGACAACCTAAATAAAGGAGATCCTCTCTGGCTAACGACAACCTGAATAAAGGAGATCCTCTCTGGCTAACGACAACCTAAATAAAGGAGATGCTCTGGCTAACGACAACCTAAATAAAGGAGATCCTCTGGCTAATGTCAACCTGAATAAAGGAGATCCTCTGGCTAACGACAACCTGAATAAAGGAGATCCTCTGGCTAACGACAACCTGAATAAAGGAGATCCTCTGGCTAACGACAACCTGAATAAAGGAGACCCTCTCTGGCTAACGACAACCTGAATAAAGGAGACCCTCTGGCTAACGACAACCTGAATAAAGGAGATCCTCTAGCTAATGTCAACCTGAATAAAGGAGATCCTCTGGCTAACGACAACCTGAATAAAGGAGACCCTCTGGCTAACGACAACCTGAATAAAGGAGACACTCTGGCTAACAACAACCTAAATAAAGGAGATCCTCTCTGGCTAACGACAACCTGAATAAAGGAGATCCTCTGGCTAATGTCAACCTGAATAAAGGAGATCCTCTGGCTAACGACAACCTGAATAAAGGAGACCCTCTGGCTAACGACAACCTGAATAAAGGAGACCCTCTGGCTAATGACAACCTGAATAAAGGAGACCCTCTGGCTAACGACAACCTGAATAAAGGAGACCCTCTGGCTAACGACAACCTGAATAAAGGAGATCCTCTGGGTAACGACAACCTGAATAAAGGAGATCCTCTCTGGGTAATGACAACCTGAATAAAGGAGATCCTCTCTGGCTAATGTCAACCTAAATAAAGGAGACCCTCTGGCTAACGACAACCTGAATAAAGGAGACCCTCTGGCTAATGACAACCTGAATAAAGGAGACCCTCTGGCTAATGACAACCTGAATAAAGGAGACCCTCTGGCTAACGACAACCTAAATAAAGGAGATCCTCTCTGGCTAACGACAACCTGAATAAAGGAGATCCTCTGGCTAATGTCAACCTGAATAAAGGAGATCCTCTGGCTAACGACAACCTGAATAAAGGAGACCCTCTGGCTAACGACAACCTGAATAAAGGAGACCCTCTGGCTAACGACAACCTGAATAAAGGAGACCCTCTGGCTAACGACAACCTGAATAAAGGAGATCCTCTCTGGCTAACGACAACCTGAATAAAGGAGATCCTCTGGCTAATGTCAACCTGAATAAAGGAGATCCTCTGGCTAACGACAACCTGAATAAAGGAGACCCTCTGGCTAACGACAACCTGAATAAAGGAGACCCTCTGGCTAACGACAACCTGAATAAAGGAGATCCTCTGGGTAACGACAACCTGAATAAAGGAGATCCTCTGGCTAACGACAACCTGAATAAAGGAGATCCTCTCTGGCTAACGACAACCTAAATAAAGGAGATGCTCTGGCTAATGACAACCTGAATAAAGGAGACCCTCTGGCTAACGACAACCTGAATAAAGGAGACCCTCTGGCTAACGACAACCTAAATAAAGGAGATCCTCTCTGGCTAACGACAACCTAAATAAAGGAGATCCTCTGGCTAACGACAACCTGAATAAAGGAGACCCTCTGGGTAACGACAACCTGAATAAAGGAGACCCTCTGGCTAACGACAACCTGAATAAAGGAGATCCTCTGGGTAACGACAACCTGAATAAAGGAGACCCTCTGGCTAACGACAACCTGAATAAAGGAGATCCTCTCTGGGTAACGACAACCTGAATAAAGGAGACCCTCTGGCTAATGACAACCTGAATAAAGGAGAACCTCTCTGGGTAACGACAACCTGAAAAAAGGAGATCCTCTCTGGGTAACGACAACCTGAATAAAGGAGATCCTCTGGCTAATGACAACCTGAATAAAGGAGATCCTCTGGCTAACGACAACCTGAATAAAGGAGACCCTCTGGCTAATGACAACCTGAATAAAGGAGATCCTCTGGCTAACGACAACCTAAATAAAGGAGATGCTCTGGTTAACGACAACCTGAATAAAGGAGATCCTCTCTGGGTAACGACAACCTGAATAAAGGAGACCCTCTGGCTAACGACAACCTGAATAAAGGAGATCCTCTGACTAATGACAACCTGAATAAAGGAGATCCTCTCTGGGTAACGACAACCTGAATAAAGGAGATCCTCTGGCTAATGACAACCTGAATAAAGGAGATCCTCTCTGGGTAACGACAACCTGAATAAAGGAGATCCTCTGGCTATCGACAACCTGAATAAAGGAGACCCTCTGGCTAATGACAACCTGAATAAAGGAGATGCTCTGGCTAACGACAACCTAAATAAAGGAGATCCTCTGGCTAATGTCAACCTGAATAAAGGAGATCCTCTGGCTAACGACAACCTGAATAAAGGAGATCCTCTGGCTAACGACAACCTGAATAAAGGAGATCCTCTGGCTAACGACAACCTGAATAAAGGAGACCCTCTCTGGCTAACGACAACCTGAATAAAGGAGACCCTCTGGCTAACGACAACCTGAATAAAGGAGATCCTCTGGCTAATGTCAACCTGAATAAAGGAGATCCTCTGGCTAACGACAACCTGAATAAAGGAGACCCTCTGGCTAACGACAACCTGAATAAAGGAGACACTCTGGCTAACAACAACCTAAATAAAGGAGATCCTCTCTGGCTAACGACAACCTGAATAAAGGAGATCCTCTGGCTAATGTCAACCTGAATAAAGGAGATCCTCTGGCTAACGACAACCTGAATAAAGGAGACCCTCTGGCTAACGACAACCTGAATAAAGGAGACCCTCTGGCTAATGACAACCTGAATAAAGGAGACCCTCTGGCTAACGACAACCTGAATAAAGGAGACCCTCTGGCTAACGACAACCTGAATAAAGGAGATCCTCTGGGTAACGACAACCTGAATAAAGGAGATCCTCTCTGGGTAATGACAACCTGAATAAAGGAGATCCTCTCTGGCTAATGTCAACCTAAATAAAGGAGACCCTCTGGCTAACGACAACCTGAATAAAGGAGACCCTCTGGCTAATGACAACCTGAATAAAGGAGACCCTCTGGCTAATGACAACCTGAATAAAGGAGCCCCTCTGGCTAACGACAACCTAAATAAAGGAGATCCTCTCTGGCTAACGACAACCTGAATAAAGGAGATCCTCTGGCTAATGTCAACCTGAATAAAGGAGATCCTCTGGCTAACGACAACCTGAATAAAGGAGACCCTCTGGCTAACGACAACCTGAATAAAGGAGACCCTCTGGCTAACGACAACCTGAATAAAGGAGACCCTCTGGCTAACGACAACCTGAATAAAGGAGATCCTCTCTGGCTAACGACAACCTGAATAAAGGAGATCCTCTGGCTAATGTCAACCTGAATAAAGGAGATCCTCTGGCTAACGACAACCTGAATAAAGGAGACCCTCTGGCTAACGACAACCTGAATAAAGGAGACCCTCTGGCTAACGACAACCTGAATAAAGGAGATCCTCTGGGTAACGACAACCTGAATAAAGGAGATCCTCTGGCTAACGACAACCTGAATAAAGGAGATCCTCTCTGGCTAACGACAACCTAAATAAAGGAGATGCTCTGGCTAATGACAACCTGAATAAAGGAGACCCTCTGGCTAACGACAACCTGAATAAAGGAGACCCTCTGGCTAACGACAACCTAAATAAAGGAGATCCTCTCTGGCTAACGACAACCTAAATAAAGGAGATCCTCTGGCTAACGACAACCTGAATAAAGGAGACCCTCTGGGTAACGACAACCTGAATAAAGGAGACCCTCTGGCTAACGACAACCTGAATAAAGGAGATCCTCTGGGTAACGACAACCTGAATAAAGGAGACCCTCTGGCTAACGACAACCTGAATAAAGGAGATCCTCTCTGGGTAACGACAACCTGAATAAAGGAGACCCTCTGGCTAATGACAACCTGAATAAAGGAGAACCTCTCTGGGTAACGACAACCTGAAAAAAGGAGATCCTCTCTGGGTAACGACAACCTGAATAAAGGAGATCCTCTGGCTAATGACAACCTGAATAAAGGAGATCCTCTGGCTAACGACAACCTGAATAAAGGAGACCCTCTGGCTAATGACAACCTGAATAAAGGAGATCCTCTGGCTAACGACAACCTAAATAAAGGAGATGCTCTGGTTAACGACAACCTGAATAAAGGAGATCCTCTCTGGGTAACGACAACCTGAATAAAGGAGACCCTCTGGCTAACGACAACCTGAATAAAGGAGATCCTCTGGCTAATGACAACCTGAATAAAGGAGATCCTCTCTGGGTAACGACAACCTGAATAAAGGAGATCCTCTGGCTAATGACAACCTGAATAAAGGAGATCCTCTCTGGGTAACGACAACCTGAATAAAGGAGACCCTCTGGCTATCGACAACCTGAATAAAGGAGACCCTCTGGCTAATGACAACCTGAATAAAGGAGATGCTCTGGCTAACGACAACCTAAATAAAGGAGATCCTCTGGCTAATGTCAACCTGAATAAAGGAGATCCTCTGGCTAACGACAACCTGAATAAAGGAGATCCTCTGGCTAACGACAACCTGAATAAAGGAGATCCTCTGGCTAACGACAACCTGAATAAAGGAGACCCTCTCTGGCTAACGACAACCTGAATAAAGGAGATCCTCTGGCTAATGACAACCTGAATAAAGGAGATCCTCTCTGGGTAACGACAACCTGAATAAAGGAGATCCTCTGGCTAATGACAACCTGAATAAAGGAGATCCTCTCTGGGTAACGACAACCTGAATAAAGGAGATCCTCTGGCTATCGACAACCTGAATAAAGGAGACCCTCTGGCTAATGACAACCTGAATAAAGGAGATGCTCTGGCTAACGACAACCTAAATAAAGGAGATCCTCTGGCTAATGTCAACCTGAATAAAGGAGATCCTCTGGCTAACGACAACCTGAATAAAGGAGATCCTCTGGCTAACGACAACCTGAATAAAGGAGATCCTCTGGCTAACGACAACCTGAATAAAGGAGACCCTCTCTGGCTAACGACAACCTGAATAAAGGAGACCCTCTGGCTAACGACAACCTGAATAAAGGAGATCCTCTGGCTAATGTCAACCTGAATAAAGGAGATCCTCTGGCTAACGACAACCTGAATAAAGGAGACCCTCTGGCTAACGACAACCTGAATAAAGGAGACACTCTGGCTAACAACAACCTAAATAAAGGAGATCCTCTCTGGCTAACGACAACCTGAATAAAGGAGATCCTCTGGCTAATGTCAACCTGAATAAAGGAGATCCTCTGGCTAACGACAACCTGAATAAAGGAGACCCTCTGGCTAACGACAACCTGAATAAAGGAGACCCTCTGGCTAATGACAACCTGAATAAAGGAGACCCTCTGGCTAACGACAACCTGAATAAAGGAGACCCTCTGGCTAACGACAACCTGAATAAAGGAGATCCTCTGGGTAACGACAACCTGAATAAAGGAGATCCTCTCTGGGTAATGACAACCTGAATAAAGGAGATCCTCTCTGGCTAATGTCAACCTAAATAAAGGAGACCCTCTGGCTAACGACAACCTGAATAAAGGAGACCCTCTGGCTAATGACAACCTGAATAAAGGAGACCCTCTGGCTAATGACAACCTGAATAAAGGAGACCCTCTGGCTAACGACAACCTAAATAAAGGAGATCCTCTCTGGCTAACGACAACCTGAATAAAGGAGATCCTCTGGCTAATGTCAACCTGAATAAAGGAGATCCTCTGGCTAACGACAACCTGAATAAAGGAGACCCTCTGGCTAACGACAACCTGAATAAAGGAGACCCTCTGGCTAACGACAACCTGAATAAAGGAGACCCTCTGGCTAACGACAACCTGAATAAAGGAGATCCTCTCTGGCTAACGACAACCTGAATAAAGGAGATCCTCTGGCTAATGTCAACCTGAATAAAGGAGATCCTCTGGCTAACGACAACCTGAATAAAGGAGACCCTCTGGCTAACGACAACCTGAATAAAGGAGACCCTCTGGCTAACGACAACCTGAATAAAGGAGATCCTCTGGGTAACGACAACCTGAATAAAGGAGATCCTCTGGCTAACGACAACCTGAATAAAGGAGATCCTCTCTGGCTAACGACAACCTAAATAAAGGAGATGCTCTGGCTAATGACAACCTGAATAAAGGAGACCCTCTGGCTAACGACAACCTGAATAAAGGAGACCCTCTGGCTAACGACAACCTAAATAAAGGAGATCCTCTCTGGCTAACGACAACCTAAATAAAGGAGATCCTCTGGCTAACGACAACCTGAATAAAGGAGACCCTCTGGGTAACGACAACCTGAATAAAGGAGACCCTCTGGCTAACGACAACCTGAATAAAGGAGATCCTCTGGGTAACGACAACCTGAATAAAGGAGACCCTCTGGCTAACGACAACCTGAATAAAGGAGATCCTCTCTGGGTAACGACAACCTGAATAAAGGAGACCCTCTGGCTAATGACAACCTGAATAAAGGAGAACCTCTCTGGGTAACGACAACCTGAAAAAAGGAGATCCTCTCTGGGTAACGACAACCTGAATAAAGGAGATCCTCTGGCTAATGACAACCTGAATAAAGGAGATCCTCTGGCTAACGACAACCTGAATAAAGGAGACCCTCTGGCTAATGACAACCTGAATAAAGGAGATCCTCTGGCTAACGACAACCTAAATAAAGGAGATGCTCTGGTTAACGACAACCTGAATAAAGGAGATCCTCTCTGGGTAACGACAACCTGAATAAAGGAGACCCTCTGGCTAACGACAACCTGAATAAAGGAGATCCTCTGGCTAATGACAACCTGAATAAAGGAGATCCTCTCTGGGTAACGACAACCTGAATAAAGGAGATCCTCTGGCTAATGACAACCTGAATAAAGGAGATCCTCTCTGGGTAACGACAACCTGAATAAAGGAGATCCTCTGGCTATCGACAACCTGAATAAAGGAGACCCTCTGGCTAATGACAACCTGAATAAAGGAGATGCTCTGGCTAACGACAACCTAAATAAAGGAGATCCTCTGGCTAATGTCAACCTGAATAAAGGAGATCCTCTGGCTAACGACAACCTGAATAAAGGAGATCCTCTGGCTAACGACAACCTGAATAAAGGAGATCCTCTGGCTAACGACAACCTGAATAAAGGAGACCCTCTCTGGCTAACGACAACCTGAATAAAGGAGATCCTCTGGCTAATGACAACCTGAATAAAGGAGATCCTCTCTGGGTAACGACAACCTGAATAAAGGAGATCCTCTGGCTAATGACAACCTGAATAAAGGAGATCCTCTCTGGGTAACGACAACCTGAATAAAGGAGATCCTCTGGCTATCGACAACCTGAATAAAGGAGACCCTCTGGCTAATGACAACCTGAATAAAGGAGATGCTCTGGCTAACGACAACCTAAATAAAGGAGATCCTCTGGCTAATGTCAACCTGAATAAAGGAGATCCTCTGGCTAACGACAACCTGAATAAAGGAGATCCTCTGGCTAACGACAACCTGAATAAAGGAGATCCTCTGGCTAACGACAACCTGAATAAAGGAGACCCTCTCTGGCTAACGACAACCTGAATAAAGGAGACCCTCTGGCTAACGACAACCTGAATAAAGGAGATCCTCTGGCTAATGTCAACCTGAATAAAGGAGATCCTCTGGCTAACGACAACCTGAATAAAGGAGACCCTCTGGCTAACGACAACCTGAATAAAGGAGACACTCTGGCTAACAACAACCTAAATAAAGGAGATCCTCTCTGGCTAACGACAACCTGAATAAAGGAGATCCTCTGGCTAATGTCAACCTGAATAAAGGAGATCCTCTGGCTAACGACAACCTGAATAAAGGAGACCCTCTGGCTAACGACAACCTGAATAAAGGAGACCCTCTGGCTAATGACAACCTGAATAAAGGAGACCCTCTGGCTAACGACAACCTGAATAAAGGAGACCCTCTGGCTAACGACAACCTGAATAAAGGAGATCCTCTGGGTAACGACAACCTGAATAAAGGAGATCCTCTCTGGGTAATGACAACCTGAATAAAGGAGATCCTCTCTGGCTAATGTCAACCTAAATAAAGGAGACCCTCTGGCTAACGACAACCTGAATAAAGGAGACCCTCTGGCTAATGACAACCTGAATAAAGGAGACCCTCTGGCTAATGACAACCTGAATAAAGGAGACCCTCTGGCTAACGACAACCTAAATAAAGGAGATCCTCTCTGGCTAACGACAACCTGAATAAAGGAGATCCTCTGGCTAATGTCAACCTGAATAAAGGAGATCCTCTGGCTAACGACAACCTGAATAAAGGAGACCCTCTGGCTAACGACAACCTGAATAAAGGAGACCCTCTGGCTAACGACAACCTGAATAAAGGAGACCCTCTGGCTAACGACAACCTGAATAAAGGAGATCCTCTCTGGCTAACGACAACCTGAATAAAGGAGATCCTCTGGCTAATGTCAACCTGAATAAAGGAGATCCTCTGGCTAACGACAACCTGAATAAAGGAGACCCTCTGGCTAACGACAACCTGAATAAAGGAGACCCTCTGGCTAACGACAACCTGAATAAAGGAGATCCTCTGGGTAACGACAACCTGAATAAAGGAGATCCTCTGGCTAACGACAACCTGAATAAAGGAGATCCTCTCTGGCTAACGACAACCTAAATAAAGGAGATGCTCTGGCTAATGACAACCTGAATAAAGGAGACCCTCTGGCTAATGACAACCTGAATAAAGGAGACCCTCTGGCTAACGACAACCTAAATAAAGGAGATCCTCTCTGGCTAACGACAACCTAAATAAAGGAGATCCTCTGGCTAACGACAACCTGAATAAAGGAGACCCTCTGGGTAACGACAACCTGAATAAAGGAGACCCTCTGGCTAACGACAACCTGAATAAAGGAGATCCTCTGGGTAACGACAACCTGAATAAAGGAGACCCTCTGGCTAATGACAACCTGAATAAAGGAGAACCTCTCTGGGTAACGACAACCTGAAAAAAGGAGATCCTCTCTGGGTAACGACAACCTGAATAAAGGAGATCCTCTGGCTAATGACAACCTGAATAAAGGAGATCCTCTGGCTAACGACAACCTGAATAAAGGAGACCCTCTGGCTAATGACAACCTGAATAAAGGAGATCCTCTGGCTAACGACAACCTAAATAAAGGAGATGCTCTGGTTAACGACAACCTGAATAAAGGAGATCCTCTCTGGGTAACGACAACCTGAATAAAGGAGACCCTCTGGCTAACGACAACCTGAATAAAGGAGATCCTCTGGCTAATGACAACCTGAATAAAGGAGATCCTCTCTGGGTAACGACAACCTGAATAAAGGAGATCCTCTGGCTAATGACAACCTGAATAAAGGAGATCCTCTCTGGGTAACGACAACCTGAATAAAGGAGATCCTCTGGCTATCGACAACCTGAATAAAGGAGACCCTCTGGCTAATGACAACCTGAATAAAGGAGATCCTCTGGCTAACGACAACCTGAATAAAGGAGACCCTCTGGCTAACGACAACCTGAATAAAGGAGATCCTCTGGCTAACGACAACCTGAATAAAGGAGACCCTCTGGCTAACGACAACCTGAATAAAGGAGATCCTCTGGCTAACGACAACCTGAATAAAGGAGACCCTCTGGCTAACGACAACCTGAATAAAGGAGACCCTCTGGCTAACGACAACCTGAATAAAGGAGACCCTCTGGCTAATGACAACCTGAATAAAGGAGATCCTCTCTGGCTAACGACAACCTGAATAAAGGAGATCCTCTGGCTAACGACAACCTGAATAAAGGAGATCCTCTGGCTAACGACAACCTGAATAAAGGAGACCCTCTGGCTAGTGAAAACCTGAATAAAGGAGATCCGGTTGTTTCCCAGGTGAAGTAGATCCAGACTGGAAAAATTCCAGAAATCTGACTTATAGATCCGCTGGATGAGGTTGCCGCTGAGGTACAGCTTCCGGCCGTTGAGGGGGCGTGGCGTGAGCTGGGACACGTTATGGAAGCCGCTCTCCTTACAGTTGACTGTCAACCCTAGGTCTGGAACAATTATACTGAATCAACTTTATTTGTACAGCTCTTTTCATACATTTCAGCCCAAAGTGTTTTGGATTGAGCACATATGCAAAGCTAGTCTCAGCAGTATGACATCATCAGACAATGGGGCGACTTCCTGTTTACAGACAACAACATAATTCAGATTTGTCACTGGTGCATAGTGCAATGATTGTCCCTGTTAGTTTGTGTCCCTTGTGTCTTGCCCACATTGTGAAGAGCACAATAGTAGCAGTCTTGGCAAATTCAAATCTTGTTGTTGTTTATATCTGTTAGCAGGAAGTCCCCCTGCTGTGTGTGATGATGTCATACTGCTGAGCCAAAGAAGTCCCATCCAAACTGTACCTGAGATGTGGAGGTTACAGGTGCACCCCAGAGGACATATGATGGGGATGGGGGGGCGAGTCTGGTACCCTGCGATGGGAGGGGGCTGGTTGGGGAGGAGGCTACGCTGGGTGGGGGGCGTCCTGGAGGGCCGGGGACGCTTAGTGGGCCGAGGGGACCTCTCTCTCCCCCTCCGCTCCGCCGATGATGAAGTCGACGAAGATGAGGTATGTGTGTTCTGATGGTGAACCATGGAGGACGGCTTGGTGGGTCTGGGCCTCCTAGGGTTGGGGTTTGCTTTTGGGTTAGAGGGCGGATGCTGAGGAGGCTGTACCCCTCCATGCTTCTCCCTCTCTCCCTCCTTCTCCCCTTCTCCCTCCACCTCTCCGGCACACAGTTCTTTGCGTGGTATCTCCCTCAGGTCTTTCCCATGCAGGTGGAAGGGGTATTCGCAGGTGATGTCCCCCACCACTGCAGTATAGGGGATGTGTCCCAGCCAGGTCTGCAGCTGGACAGCCTCACAGCCACAGATCCAGGGGTTCTCCTCCAGCTGGAGCTCCATCAGACTGCGGCCCACGTACTCCAGGGTCCCGGCGTAGGCCAGGCTCTTCAGACGGTTCCCCCGCAGGTCCAGGTGGGTCAGAGACACAGATCTGGGGGTGGAAGGGATCATTACGGCTGGGGTCAATTCCATTTCAATTCAGGAATGAAACTGAAATTCCAATTTCCACATTGCGAAAAATTGGAATTGGAATTGGTGATCATGTTATTGAAGAATAAGGAACATGATTGATACATGTTATAAATGTGATTCAAAACAACTTTTTCAGACAGTTACCTTGGTCAGAGTGAGAAACAGACCCCTGATGTGGACATAGTGCAGGGTTATTAAGCAGCTAGATACCTGAAGAGGTGAGGAGGCAGAGCAGGGATCAGGTTGTCGTTGAGGATGAGCACTCGTAATTTATGCAGGTAGCGTAGCGCCCCACTGTCGATGCGTTTGATGACATTGTAGTCGGCCTGTAGGTAGAAGGGATAGAGGTAAAGTCAAAGTGTTAAAATGTGCCATTTTAACACAAACAAGAACTCATCAGGCTCAGGAGATCACACATAACTTAATGATTATCGTTGTCACAGTAAGTATGGATGAGGACTAATCCCAGTGATTATTGACGAGGATTGACCACAGTGTTTATTGATGGTTCTGATGGGTAGTAATGATGTCAGGCCTACCTGCAGGTACTCCAGTGCCTCCAGGCCAGAGAAGGTGTCGTTGCGGAACACCTCCAGCTTGTTCTCGTGGAGGTAGAGGCGTCTCAGTGTCCCCAGACCATGAAACGCCCCGGGACGGATGTCCTGCAGCGCGTTGTTGCCTAGGTTTATCGCCACGGCATTGCTATGGTGCAGGAAGCCGTTGCTATAGAGACGCCTCAAGGAGTTCCTCTGCAGGTTGAGCTTGAAGGGGCGGAGCCAGGACTGGGACACCTGATTGGTTGATTGATTGATTGGTTGGTTGACTTTATTTAATCATATACAAATACACATATGCCAAAACAGGAACAGTACATTTAGTGCAGTAATGCAGTACAGTGCAAAACAGGGCTGTTTATTAATATACTACTGCAGTATGTATATTATAATATGAAGTACATTAGATGAAGGTAATGCAGTGCAGTCACCTGGCTGGCGTTAGTGAAGCCCCGCCCATCACAGTGCACGTGCAACACGCCCTCTTTGACCTCGCACGTGCACGGCTCGAAGCACGGTTCGTCCACCTCCTCCTCCGAGCTGTCCACCATAGGGGTGTGTGTGGAGGTGGGCGTCGGGGTGTGTGTGTGAGTGTGTGTCTGGGTCGGGGTCACACAACCCAGGACCACCACAGACAGCAGGGAGAGCCACAGCATCCTGCCTCCTCTGCCTTCAGCCCAGCCCAGGGCAGCGGCACACACCCACCCCTCACCGCACTGCATACAGAAACACACACATGGCTACTGTTAAATGGGATCCTCTCAGACCCAGCAGAGTGATGCTTATGCATGTCCCTTTGTTTATGAACTACTGGCACCGTCGCATTAACGTTACTGTTCCTGGTAGTACTCTGGTTTCACATCCTGGAACCAACACTTGGACTGGTACCAGAATTAACTTGGTTTTCACATGAGTGAAAATATCATTTTATATCGTTTTATCATATAGATATATGAGTTATAGTGCTATATTTAAGCACTAAGGCGCGAGGGGGTGTGGTATATGGCCAATATAACACGGCTAAGGGCTGTTCTTAGGCACAACGCAACGCCGAGTAAATATTGTTATAAACTGGGTGGTTCGAGCCCTGAATGCTGATTGGCTGACAGCCGTGGTATATCAGACCGTATACCAAAGGTATGACAAAACATGTATTTTTACTGCTCTAATTACGTTGGTAACCAGTTTATAATAGCAATAAAGCACCTCAGGGATTTGTGATATATGGCCAATATACCACGGCTAAAGGCTGTATCCAGGCACCCCGCGTTGCGTCATGCTTAAGAACAGCCCTTAGCTGGTATATTGCCATATACCACACCCCCTCTGACCTTATTGCTTAATTATAATATAATTCAAGTTTATAGTATATATTTATATAGGAGTTATAGCACGGTTCAGGATACATAACACTTTAGGTTCCATACCAGACAGTGATGTGGAAAACACCCATTACATTCATCAACAAGGAACTGACAACAGCAATCCAAGTCCATTATAATACATTAGGTTGATTACCATGATAATACAGCAGATCGCATGAGAGAGGATCTGAAGACCTCTTCGGGACATAAGAGGCTGCTTTAAAATCATAATGACAGTCAGAGTGATGCTGATGATGACAATAAAATAATATATTATAAACACAGGGCCGGATGGATGAGAGGAGAAGACTGCACTAGAAAACAAGAGATGCCATATGCTGTCTTTAACCAGGAAAATGACACCAGGAGAAGGTGAAATCAGGAGTCTCTCTTTGCCTGATTCATGTAACTTGGAGGCCACCATGCAGAAGGTAATGGGCTACTAATCAAAAAACAATAACAATCAAAAGCTACTAGCTAGTTAAATTGCTCCTGCATTTAGACAGACAGAGAGTCGTCCTCAGGCTCAATTGCTCCTGCATATAGATAGACAGAGAGCCGGCCGGCTGCTGGACGAGATTAGTTTAGAAGCAGCTAGCACACACTGAAGAAGGCCATGATAATGAAGGTTAAAAAAAAGAATAATTGATAATGCAATGATAACAATAACAGCAATTACAACAACGATAATGTAACAATAAGGATAATGTAATAAATGCAACGACAATGTTACAATAAGGATAATGCAACAAAGTGAAGTGGTAATGTAACAACAATGACCATGCAATAAAAATGTGATGATAATGTAACAATAAGGATAATGTAATAAAAGGTCATGATAAGGTAATGATTTGAATCAGTGGCTGGGAAAATACTGCAGTACGATAAACAGACAACCTGAGATGAGATGTCAGAGAGAGGTGATTATGGAATGAGAGGAAGAGGACAAGGGGGAGAAGAGGAGAAGGGGAGTGGAAAAGAAAGGGGAGAGGAGAGGATGATAGATATGAAAAGAAGAGTGGAGAGCAGGGAAGATAAGATGAGAGAAGGGGGAAGAGAAGAAAATAGAAGATTGGAGTGAGGGGGAAATGAGCAGAGGAAGAGAGGGAGCAGAAGAGAGAGAAAATAAGAGGAGAAAAGAAAAGAGAGGACTGAGGGTCTTATGAAAAGAGGAGAGGAGGAGCAGAATGTTGTGCTGAAGAGAGAGGATTGATTGCGTAACCATGAGAAACCGTGAGTCAGTCAGTCAAGGCTATATCGTGTCTCTCTTTCTCTCTCGCTCTCTCTCACACACAGACACGCACACACAGACACACACAGGAGAGCTCCAAGTGAAATAGCTCAAATCTATTGATATTGATTGTATCAAAAGCCTTCCTTTTCCCTGCACACAGTGTTCCCTGGCTGGAGAGAAATAGAAGGGGAGAGAGAGAGAGTATGTATGTGTGTGTCTGTGTGTGTGAGAGAAAGAGGTTTGTAGATTCAGTGGATAAATACATGCAGGTTTGTATTGAGTGGATAAATACATGTAGGTTTGTACTGAGCGGATAAATACATGCAGGTTTGTATTGAGTGGATAAATACATGTAGGTTTGTACTGAGCGGATAAATACATGCAAGTTTGTATTCAGTAGATAAATACATGCAGGTTTGTATTCAGTAGATAAATACATGCAGGTTTGTATTCAATGGATAAATACATGCAGGTTTGTATTCAGTGGATAAATACATGCCGGTTTGTATTCAATGGATAAATACATGCAGGTTTGTATTCAGTAGATAAATACATGCAGGTTTGTATTCAGTGGATAAATACATGCAGGTTTGTATTCAGTGGGTAAATACATGTGGTTTGTATTCAGTGGATAAATACATGCAGGTTTGTATTCAGTGGATAAATACATGCAGGTTTGTATTCAGTAGATACATACATGCAGGTTTGTATTGAGTGGATAAATACATGCAGGTTTGTATTCAGTGGATAAATATATGCAGGTTTGTATTGAGTGGATAAATACATGCAGGTTTGTATTCAGTGGATAAATACATGCAGGTTTGTATTGAGTGGATAAATACATGCAGGTTTGTATTGAGTGGATAAATACATGCAGGTTTGTATTCAGTGGATAAATATATGCAGGTTTGTATTGAGTGGATAAATACATGCAGGTTTGTATTGAGTGGATAAATACATGCAGGTTTGTATTGAGTGGATAAATACATGCAGGTTTGTATTCAGTGGATAAATATATGCAGGTTTGTATTCAGTGGATAAATACATGCAGGTTTGTATTGAGTGGATAAATACATGCAGGTTTGTATTGAGTGGATAAATACATGCAGGTTTGTATTGAGTGGATAAATACATGCAGGTTTGTATTCAGTGGATAAATACATGCAGGTTTGTATTGAGTGGATAAATACATGCAGGTTTGTATTGAGTGGATAAATACATGCAGGTTTGTATTCAGTGGATAAATACATGCAGGTTTGTATTGAGTGGATAAATACATGCAGGTTTGTATTCAGTGGATAAATACATGCAGGTTTGTATTGAGTGGATAAATACATGCAGGTTTGTATTGAGAGGATAAATACATGCAGGTTTGTATTCAGTGGATAAATACATGCAGGTTTGTATTGAGTGGACTCTAGTATCCTTTTCACACTATAATTATGACGTTAAACATATTGTGCTGGATCAATATTTAAATAGACACTACTGAAGTATTGCAATTTGGTCCTCATTGGATAATGATTGTCTGACCTACAAGACAACACTGTTTACTTGCTCTAGCCACTCGATTGGCTAATAACTCAGGCCCCTCTCTCTCTCCTGTCACCCTCTCTCATTTTTCATCTCTCTCTCACAGAAATCTATTCATCCATCCATCCACTCATCTATGCATCCAGAACAGGTGTGGTTAGACCTACTTTGCTTTTCTTTCGTGACTCTTCCTTCCTTGTTTCCTTCCTTCCTACCTACCTCCTCTTGTTCTCCATCCCCTGCACCCTGGCGCAAACCAACGAGCAATGACCGCGGCAGCTGCTTATTACAACACATATTCATGTCACATAATCCCAGCGTCTACCTTTCCTCACGAACCCACTGTCCAACCAGGGCCGATACAGAGCTTTCCCTGCCCGGCGCAACCCGGCCACTCTTCCCTAGAAACACAACGCACCATCCAAAACCAAGACTATGGAAATAGCTATATCCATACAGGAATGTCAATTAGTAACATTACTGGGCACAATTGAAATTATAGAATTAGTGCGTGTCCAAATAGTCATTAATATAACCTATTAAGGCACTAAATCCTTGGCACTAACGCAAACCATTTATATTCGCCTTTGTCTGCCACCCCCTTCCCCTCCCACTAGCGCTAAGAACCATACAGCGGCAGTGGATCTGCAGAGACGAGGTCTTTACTCACTCTGGTCCCGCGAAGAAATCCACGAACAGCCGATGGGAGACTTTATGCGTTGGCTGTCGACATGTCTGTTTGCTTTTCAGCTGCACTCTTCCTTCCCTCTCTCCTTTCCTCTCCTGGAGCGGTTGAGGCGGATGGGGGGAGCAGAGGGAACGTGACAGGACTGCAATGTGGATGAGAGAGAGAGTGTGAGAGAGAGATTGAGAGAGAGTGAGAGAGAGAGAGAGAGAGAGAGGAGAGAGAGAGAGAGAGAGAGAGAGAGAGAGAGAGAGAGAGAGAGAGAGAGAGAGAGAGAACCGTAGAAAAAGCGCACCGCTTTAGAATGCAGGTCTGTTCCCCTCTCCAGCGCTCAACAGTGCTGCCCGCGGGAACTCAGCTGCGGCGCGGGACTGCCACCGAACACGCGCATGATGCTGCGCGGATTGTATTAAGGATTACTTGTCTCTCCATCTTTGATAACCGGGTAGACTAATTCAAGTAAAGAAAATGAAGTAGCCAAAAGGACAATAAAATAAAGGTGGAATGAGTGGAGTGCAGTGAAGTGGGAAACTGGGGAAGTATTCGAAGAAGAAGCTAGTTTGGATTTAGTGCCATGCTTAATTCTATTTGACCGGGCGTGCGCATTTGGCGCTCTAATCAAGTCAACTGATTTGCCATATCTGTTTATTATTACACAGGCCTAAAGGAAACCAGAGTAGGCCTGTAGGGCTACAGGGTAGGTTCCTTCGCTAAGAAACAGTTTAGTACTAGAGCGGTGGATCCTGCATTCAATGTAAATGTAATCGATGTCCATTGGGCTATTTGTAAATAAGGGTTTATACGTAAAAACCGGTAGGTCTGTAAAAGTGACCAAATATTCTTCGTTTTGAATTATTCCTCAATCGAGGGCTGTTGACAGACGACACCATGCAGATGTTAGGTTACCTAACCTGTAGGCCTAGTGGGCTATCAACTGTATCTTCACATGCACAGATGTAAAGTACCCTACCCTGGCCTTCCGCTTTACCGACAATAATTCATCATCTCATTACTTTATTCATCTCTGCTCATGCCCTTAAGCACCGACAACGGATTTCTAGAGAACCGGTGTTTTAGTTACCATGGCGACCCGCGCCAGCCGGCATCCTTGCAGCATCCTTGCACACCTCGGTAGACTGACTTATCTTCTGCTGTTCTACTGTACTGTATACACAGAATCTACTGTATAGACCGGTTGTACACACACACACACACACACACACACACACACACACACACACACACACACACACACACACACACACACACACACACACACTAGTTAATAATAAAAAGTGGAATTGGGCTCGAACAATAATGTGCAGGAATACATGGAGAAAGATTGGCCATAATAGCCAACATAGATCAATGCTACCCCATGGTAGGCTAAGGCCTGAATGCGCTCTTTTCCGGAGCGATCCCCTGGAGGAGAGCCACCACCCTGCGCTTAAAGGGGTTGCCATGAATTTGACAGTAACTTCAAAGCAGCTCATTGGCAAGTAAGTTACTGTTTTTCATATTGCAGTACACCTACTGTAATCTAAATGCAGAATCAAAGCAAGAACTGTGGAATGACACAGTACAATACCGTAGAATTGACTGTATTATACAGTAACAAAGTAAATGCTACTGTAATCGTAATGAATGAGTGAATTAATTCAATTCATTGAGGGGAGATGGGGTTTCTAATTCACTGTAACGCCCTGGCCATAGAGAGGGGTTTTTTGTTCTTTATTTTGGTTAGGCCAGGGTGTTACATTGGGTGGGCGTTCTATGTTTTGTGTCTATGTGTTTGTATTTCTTTGTTTTGGGCGGTGTGTGTGGCTCCCAAATCAGGCACAGCTAATGTTCGTTGCTGTTGATTGGGAGTCACACATAAGTGCATGTTTTTCCGTTGGGGTTTTGTGGGTAATTGTTTCTGTTCAGTGTGTTAGCTGTCAGTACTGTTTAGCTGTTGGTTGTATCTTGTTTTGTAGTTATATAGTGTTCTTTCTGAATTAAATTATGAACACTAACTCCGCTGCACCTTGGTCTTCTTCCGACGACAGACGTTACATTCACAGTATTTTATTGTAATTACATGTAATTTTCGCAAGCAGGTTACAGCATGTCAATGAATATATGGTGTTTTTTATTACTTACACTTCTAGAGGCCTTATTAACAAAGGCTTCCAACTAAAAGTCCAAACAGACCAACATGACATGGCAGAATGCTCAACCATGAATGGTTTAAGACTTGCTGCCACTCCAATCTGTCCCCAATACATTTTAAATTGATAGGGCACTAATACCGCATACCAATTAAATTGGTACAGCACTCTCACTAACAGGTGCAACAAACATAGCCTCTGACAAGGCACGCCTCAAAATATGTTATTGAGCCAGAACAAAAATACCATGCACCCACTAGTGTTCCCAAAAAAATGTGCGCTCCAAAAATATGCAAATACAGCAATTATTTTTCTGGCCACAACATTTTCCCACTATGAACTATCATTTAGAGTTTGCTGCAGTTTAATGTTTCACAGTATTGTACTGTTGATAATGCCCAAAATGCCCATATAAATGACTGTTTTATTTTACAGTGTGGGTCTAACAGCACATCACAACATATACACACAGGCCTGGCCTACATACCATTATAACCATTTACAGTTCAATTTCACATTGATCTCAGCTTACATTAATGTGAATTACCTACAGGTAATGGAGTAGTACTTACATCTCTCTCTCTCTCTCTCTCTCTCTCTCTCTCTCTCTATATATATATATATATATATCTATATATATGTCTCTCTCTCACTCTCTCAATATGTCTCTCTCTCTCAATCTCTCTCTCCTGACAGAGATAAAAAAGGGGAATTTTTTCTCGTAGATGTTTATCAGAGAGAGAGAGGGAGAGACTGAGGCACTTCCAGTAATGTCAATGTGTGTGTTTGTTTGTGTGTGTGTGTGTGTGTGTGTGTGTGTGTTTGTTTGTGTGTGTGTGTGTTAGATGATGGCTATAGATTTCAGAGCTCTCAGGTGCATTAGTGTATGATAACAGTTTTCCCACAAAGCTATAATGCACAAACAATGGAAACACACACACGTACATTCACGCACACACACGTGTACGCATACACATGGTATAGGACCAGATACAGTGCCTTCGGAAAGTATACAGACCCCTTGACTTTTTTCACATGTTGTTACATTACAGCCTTTTTCTGAAATTGATTAAATACTTTTTCCCCCTTGTCAATCTACACACAATACCACATAATAACAAAGCAAAAACAGGTTTTTAGAAATATCTTATTTGCATAAGTGTTCAGACCCTTTGCTATGAGACTCGAAATTGAGCTCAGGTGCATCCTGTTTCCATTGATCATCCTTGATGTTTCTACAACTTGATTGGAGTCCACCATTGGCAAATTCAATTGATTGGGCGTGATTTGGAAAGGCACACACCTGTCTGTATAAGGTCCCACGGTTGACAGTGCATGTCAGAGCAAAAATCAAGCCATGAGGTTAAAAGAATTGTCCATAGAGCTCCAAGACAGGATTGTGTCGAGGCAGAGATCTGGGGAAGGGTACCAAAACATTTCTACAGCATTGAAGGTTCCCAACAACACAGTGGCCTCCATCATTCTTAAATGGAAAAAGTTTGGAACCACCAAGACTCTTCCTAGAGCTGGCCACCCGGCCAAACTGAGCAATCAGGGGAGAAGGGCCTTGGTCAGGGAGGTGACCAAGTACCTGATGTTCACTCTGACAGAGCTCCAGAGTGTAGATGGGAGAACCTTCCAGGAGGACAACCATCTCTGCAGCACTCCACCAATCAGGCCTTTATGGTAGAGTGGCCAGACGGAAGCCAATCCTCAGTAAAAGGCACATGACAGCCCATTTGGAGTTTGCCAAAAGGCACCTACAGGAGGATCAGACCATGACAAACAAGATTTTCTGGTCTGATGAAACCTAGATTGAACTCTTTGGCCTGAATGCCAAGCGTCACATCTGGAAGAAACCTGGCACCATCCCTACGGTGAAGCATGGTGGTGGCAGCATCATGCTGTGGGGATGTTTTTCAGTGGCAGGGGCTGGGAGACTGGTCAGGATTGAGGGAAATATGAACCGACCAAAGTACAGAGAGATCCTTGATGAAAACCTGCACCTTCCAACAGGTGAATCTAATCACACAGCCAAGACAACACAGGAGGGGCTTCGGGACAGGTCTCTGAATGTCCTTGAGTGGCCCAGCCAGAGCTCGGACTTGAACCCGATCGAACATCTCAGGAGAGACCAGAAAATAGCTGTGCAGCGACACTCCCCATCCAACCTGATAGAGCTTGAGAGGATCTGCAGAGAAGAATGGGAGAAACTCCCCAAATGCAGGTGTGCCAAGCTCGTAGCGTCATACCCAAGAAGACTCGAGGCTGTAATCGCTGCCAAAGGTGCGTCAACAAAGTACTGAGTAAGTACTGAATACTTATGTAAATGTTATCTTTCATATTTTTTATACATTTGAAAAAATTTCACAAAAACTGTTTTTTAATCATCATTATTGGCTATTGTGTGTAGAAGATTGATCAGGAAAAAACACAATTTAATACATTTTAGAATAAGGCTGTGACGTATAAACATTTTGTGGAAAGTCAAGGGGTCTGAATACTTTCCGAATGCACTGTATGTATTTATCCCCCTGGTGGTTAAGATTACAATTGGAGTACACAGTAATCGGGTCCTAAAATCTGTGGTTAGGGGCACATTGTAAGACAGAATCCATTAAAAAAACACTCAGTGTCCTAAAAACTGTAATCCACGGAGGACCCCCAAATTAAGAACAAAGTGCCCTTTACTGGTTTTAACAGCCGATCAGTCACCTTGCTGCCGGCTCTTAGCAAACTTTTTGAAAAAAATGTGTTTGACCAGATACAATGCTATTTCTCTGTGAAAAATTTAACAACAGACTTTCAGCATGCTTATTGTTATTTGTATTTATTATTGATCCCCATTAGCTGATGCCAAGGCAGCAGCTACTCTTCCTGGGGTCCAGCAAAAATTAAGGCAGTAGTATACATTTGTAAGGAACAGATGCTGGGAGACGAGAAGCAGGTACAGGGAGTGAATATTTAATAAATCATGGACATGAAACAAACCAGGACAGTGTCTGGACAGGGGAAAACAAAACGACAATACGACAATAATGCTGACAAAGGGAACAAACTAAGGAACAGACAGATATAGAGGGGGCAATCAACAAAGTGAAGGAGTCCAGGTGAGTCCAATGAGCGCTGATGCACGTAATGATGTGCAGCCTGGTGCTCTCAAGTGCCAGGGCAGGCGTGACAACATTATAATACAATTTTTAAATATTAAAATACATTTTACAATGGATTTCACAATACATTAAGTCTGTGCCCTCTGGCCACTACTCTACTACGTCACAGAGCACTCAACATGAGAAGGGCACTCAACATGTACTGCACTGACACAAATGACTGATGATTGGCTGAAATAAATTGTCGTGGCTTTACATCTACCATTTCATGGGTTGAGAGCTATCTATCCAATAGAACACAGAGGGGCTTCTTTAATGGAAGCTTCTCTAATGTAAAACATGTAAAGTGTGGTATTCCGCAAGGCAGCTGTCTTGTTCCTTTACTGTTTTCTATTTTTAGTAATGATCTACCACTGGCATTAAACAAAACCTGTGGGTTTTTATATGCTGATGATTCAACATTATATTGTCTGTGACCACAGCTAGTGAAATCACTGCAACCCTTAACGAAGAGTTAGACTATAATTTGTCATGGTCAAGGCATATTGATTCAATTGTTGTAAAGATGTTGAGAGGTATGTCTGTGATAAAGAGATGATCAGCATTTTTAACACCACAGCCAACCACAAGTTCTGCAAGCCCTCGTTTCATCTAATTTTGACTATTGCCCGGTGAGATGGTCAAATGCTGCAAAGAAGGACCTAGAAAAGCTGCAGCTGGCCAAGAACAGAGCAGCACGTTATGCCCTTCAATGTGAACAATATCCATGTTGGTCTCTTTTGGCTCAAAGCAGAGGAGAGATTTACTGCATCAATTCTTTTTTGTCATAGAGGTCAACTGAACAGAAACCTGATTTAAAAAAACAAATAAAGCAACTCCTCACAGCACAATACCTCTCCCCCATGTGACCTACTTTTTATGTGTATGTACTGACATGTATGTGTAACTGATAGACACACACACAGACACACACACAGACACACACACACACACTTTAGTTGTAGTTTTTAAAATATTTGTTTATAAATAAGTCTGTAATGTCTATGTTATTTTTTTTAATGCATGTCAATTCTGAAGTATTTTTGTATGTAATGTCTTTTTTGTTATGTGTCAGGCCCCAGTAAGACTAGCTGTCACCATTGGTGTCGCCTGTTGGGGATCCTAATAAAAATCATAAAGGGAGCCAACAGAGATGCTAATCAGATACCTCCGTCTATTCTCTGGGGGTAGAGCTTTGCACTGTGTGTGTGAGTGTACTTTATAGACTGTTGAAGGAGCCTCTAAAATAGGTAATCTATTTATACTCTGGTGTTAAGAGCTGTCCAGCGCTGAAATTGACTGCATTACTTCCCTCTCTTCCTCTTTCTTTCTTTCTTTCTTTCTTTCTTTCTTTCTTTCTTTCTTTCTTTCTTTCTTTCTTTCTTTCTTTCTTTCTTTCTTTCTTTCTTTCTTTCTTTCTTTCTTTCTTTCTTTCTTTCTAACCCTACTCTCCTCTTCCGTGGACTCTACCCAGCCAGAGACAAGACACTCTGCTCTGGCTTCTACTCAACTCTAGTCTCTTGCATTTGGTTCTGGAACACACACACACACACACACACACACACACACACACACACACACACACACACACACACACACACACACACACACACACACACACACACACACACCAGCTAATTAATTAAACCTCCTGCTTTAATTAGGGTTTTAATCAGTTGCCATGGGAACCTTGGCCCTTTAAAATCTAAAGTCAGACTAAGTACACACACACACACACACACACACACACACACACACACACACACACACACACACACACACACACACACACACACACACACACACACAGACAGACAGACAGACAGACAGACAGACAGACAGAGTTTACAAATATAATATAAATAAATAGCAGAGTAGACTGTATTTTTGTAAGTATTGTTGAATCTTCCCTGGCCTGGTCCTGCATTAAACAGACTGAAGTCTGTGGTTTCATTAGTCATTATCAGGATATCCAGAACATTATCATTAGTCCTCAGTCTGTTCAGGAGAATGAGAGTCTAATTTGTGTCTCTGCAAACGGCCCAAAAGCAAGGTCATGTCTTAAGCAGTCACACGTTACCGAGGTAAAGACAGTTTCAAGTTGGATATTTGACGGATATTCACGCTTTCAAACCTCAGTAGCTTTCAAACCACTTGAGCCACAGACTCCAAATAAGTGTCATAATGTTGGAAAAATTGCGCACAACATTGCACAGGTCTTATTTTCACGATTTGGACATTAATTCACCTTCCAAAGCTAATAAGCATGTGGAAATGTGAGCAGCATTTTGTATTCTAAGTTGAATTAGTTGGGGAGCATAAACAAAGTACAAACTTTTTTTACATTCAAATTTCAATAGCTCCTTGGTCATGTGACCTACTGACTTCAAACAAGGTTAAGAATGTCCACTGACCACCCTTCTATATTGCACACCCTTCTGTTGTCCATTTTCATCTCACAAGATTTTACATGAATTTTTCAAAATGTAAGGTTTCAATACCTCCTTGGTCGTGTGACCTAGTGACTTCAAACAAGGTTCAGAATGTCCACTGAGTGGGCCTACACATTGCACACCCTTTAGTTTGTCCATTTTCATCTTACACGTTTTTACATGAATTTTTCCAAATGTAAAATTTCAATAGCTCCTTGGTTATGTGACCTACTGACCTCAAACAAGGTTCAGAATGTCCACTGACTATACCTTCATATCGCTCACTCTGATGTTTGTCTACTTTCATCTCATGCTATTGGACTTAAATCTTTAAGCTTTGCAGGACTTCATTTTACATGCGTGTTAAAAAAAATGTTTAAGTCAACAAATGTTCCATCCTCGCAATAACTATCTTTCACATGGACAATGAATTGATCCGCAAATGGCTGTATGTTGTATGGATCAATGACAGGAGAGGTGTTTAAACAGAGGTGCTTAAAGGAAGGAGCACAGGTAGGCCTCATGAAAAACAATGTTTCATATGCTCTTTTTAATCACAGTAATAGGCAGTGATTTGTCAGTCACACTGAGCTTGATAACGTGAAAGAATCCTTTTCATAGCATCACTTTCATATACTGTACATTAAGACAAATCCTTCTACGTTGAGTATTAGAACGCAGTTTACAGAACCTGATAATGACTTGATATTTGAGTGCATTCACAACAAGCCACCTGCAGACAACTTTGAAAATACAATATTGCATTTGAGGGTTAATTTTTCTGATGAAAATAGTTATTTGATGCATGGCCTACTATTTCTAACTGGGAAAATAAATTCCTACGTCTTTTGTGAGTAAAATCCTTTTTCCAAAATTGATTTAGGTACATTTTTGTGAAGAGGTATGAGGGTTGTGATATGGGTCATTTAATAGTAAAATCATTTAAGGGATCAATACATTTCTATATTGCTTCCACAGTATCTGCATGAACCATCAGGCCAAGTGTTTTTGGTTGACCCTGCTGGACAGAAAGAGAAGGAGGAATCGAAACACGCTGCATTCAAATTCAGGTCTTAGTTATTCCATTGTACTGGATCCAATACATATTAGCATTTTACATACATTCATAACTGTAATACTTTTTTATGACATACTGTGAAAAACTCTCTTGGCTGCTGGCTCTGTCACTTTCAGACAAGCGCAGAGCAGACTTGAACCACAGGGGTTCTCTGTAAAGAGAGAGTAATCCAAAAGGCACAGACACACCCCTTGACTTTCAATTGGCAACGTTGACCTGTATGTATTCTCTCCTGATTGGCTCTGTGGTGCACAGTCTGACTAAAGTGCCAGAGGTATGAGGAGAGACAGCCTCCTTTGTATTTATGGGAATAAATATTTCCTAACACTTTGGACCCTATTCTTGGACAGTTAGAAGACGCAATGCATCAATGCAAAAAAAATGTATTACTAATTACTGTCCATGAGTAACCTCAACCTTGTGGGTCTATGGGTGTTTGGGCCAATAAAGTGCCAACTCAATTCTACCACTGACTAGTCTCTCATGCCCCTATGAACGGGGACACAGGGCAATAGTTTTTAATCTAAACCAGACCTTTTTTACTGGAGTACACTAACCCCTAATTGGGGCTATTTTCTTGACACATAGAAGCAGTTTACCAGATAAGAAGTCAAGAAGATCAAAAAGTAGATTGTTGTAAGGGTGTATTACGTCCTGTGCTGGCCACATTGTCATATCCATTCTGGATTCTGAGTGGTAAAATCATAGCTGAAAAATGCCTCTGTACGTGTTTACATTCTCCCCAAGACAGAACTGCCAAAGGGGGTGGAGTTGCAATCTACTGCAGAGACAGCCTGCAGAGTTCTGTCATGCTATCCAGGTCTGTGCCCAAACAGTTCAAGCTTCTACTTTTAAAAATCCACCTTTCCAGAAATAAGTCTCTAACTGTTTCCGCTTGTTACAGACCCCCCTCAGCCCCCAGCTGTGCCCTGGACACCATATGTGAATGAATTGCCCACCATTAATCTTCAGAGATTGTACTGTTAGGTGACCTAAACTGGGATATGCTTAACCCCCCGGCCGTCCTACAATCTAAGCAAGATGCCCTCAATCTCACACAAATTATCATGGAACCTACCAGGTACAACCCCAAATCCGTAAACTCGGGCACCCTTATAGATATCATCCTGACCATCCTGCCCTCTAAATACACCTCTGCTGTCTTCAACCAGGATCTCAGCGATCACTGCCTCATTGCCTGCGTCAGTAATGGGTCCACGGTCAAATGACCATCCCTCATCACAGTCAAACGCTCCCTAAAACACTTCAGCGAGCAGGCCTTTCTAATCGACCTGGCCCGGGTATCGTGGAAAGATATTGACCTCTGTCCATCAGTAGAGGATGCCTGGTTATTCTTTAAAAGTGCTTTCCTCACCATCTTAAATTAGCATGCCCCATTCAAAAAATGTAGAACCAGGAACAGATATAGCCCCTTGGTTCACCCAGACTTGACTGCCCTTGACCAACACAAAAACATCCTGTGGTGTACTGCATTAGCATCAAAAAGCCCCCGCGATATGCACATTTTCAGGGAAGTCAGGAACCAATATACATAGGCAGTTAGGAAAGCAAAGGATAGCTTTTTCAAGCAGAAATTTACATCCTGTAGCACAAACTCCAAAAAGATCTGGGCCACTGTAAAGTCCATGGAGAAAAAGATCACCTCCTCCCAGCTGCCCACTGCACTGAGGATAGGAAACACTGTCACCACCGATAAATCCACGATTATCGAGAATTTCAATAAGCATTTTTCAACGGCTGGCCATGCTTTCCACCTGGCTACCCCTACCCCGGTCAACAGCTCTGCACCTCCCACAGCAACTTGCCCAAGCCTCCCCCATTTCTCCTTCACCCAAACACAGATAGCTGATGTTCTGAAAGAGCTGCAAAATCTGGACCCCTACAAATCAGCTTGGCTAGACAATCTGGACCCTCTCTTTCTAAAATTATCTGCCGCAATTGTTGCAACCCCTATTACTAGCCTGTTCAACCTCTCTTTTGTATCGTCTGAGATCCCCAAAGATTGGAAAGCTGCCACGGTCATCCCCCTCTTCAAAGGGGGAGACACTCTAGACCCAAACTGTTACAGACCTATATCTATCCTACCCTGCCTTTCTAAGGTCTTCGAAAGCCAAGTTAACAAACAGATCACCGACCATTTCGAATCCCACCGTACCTTCTCCGCTATGCAATCTGGTTTCCGAGCTGGTCATGGGTGCACCTCAGCCACGCTCAAGGTCCTAAACGATATCATAATCGCCATCGACAAAAGACAATACTGTGCACCCGTATCCATCGACCTGGCCAAGGCTTTCGACTCTGTCAATCACCACATTCTTATCGGCAGACTCAACAGCCTTGGTTTCTCAAATGACTGCCTCGCCTGGTTCAACAACTACTTCTCAGATAGAGTTCAGTGTGTCAAATGGGAGGGCCTGTTGTCCGGACCTCTGCCAATCTCTATGGGGGTGCCATAGGGTTCAATTCTCGGGCCGACTCTTTTCTTTGTATACATCAATGATGTTGTTCTTGCTGCTGGTAATTCTCTGATCCACCTCTACGCAAACGACACCATTCTGTATATTTCTGGCCCTTCTTTGGACACTGTGTTAACTAACCTCCAGACAAGCTTCAATGCCATACAACTCTCCTTCCGTGGGCTCCAACTGCTCTTAAATGCAAGTAAAACTAAATGCATGCTCTTCAACCGATCGCTGCCCGCATCTGCCCACCCGCCTAGCATCACTACACTGGACTGTTCTGACTTAGAATATGTGGACAACTACAAACACCTAGGTGTCTGGTTAGACTGTAAACTCTCCTTCCAGACTCATATTAAGCATCTCCAATCCAAAATTGAATCTAGAATCGGCTTCCTATTTCACAACAAATCCTCTTTCCCTCATGCTGCCAAACATACCCTCGTAAAACTGATTATCCTATCGATCCTTGACTTCGGCAATGTCATTTACAAAATAGCCTCCAACACCCTACTCAGCAAATTGGATGCAGTCTATCACAGTGCCATCCGTTCCGTCACCAAAGCCCCATATACTACCCACCACTGCGACCTGTATGCTCTCGTTGGCTGGACCTCGCTTCATATTCATCGCCAAACCCACTGGCTCCAGGTCATCTATAAGTCCTTGCTTGTTAAAGCCCCGCCTTATCTCAGCTCACTGGTCACCATAGCAACACCCACCTGTAGCACGTGCTCCAGCAGGTATATTTCACTGGTCACCCCCAATGCCAATTCCTCCTTTGGCCACCTTTCCTTCCAGTTCTCTGCTGCCAATCACTGGAACAAATTGCAAAAATCACTGAAGCTGGAGACTCATATCTCCCTCATTATCTTTAAGCATCAGCTATCAGAGAAGCTTACAGATCATTGCACCTGTACGTAGCCCATCTGTAAATAGCCCATCCAACTACCTCATCCCTATAGTGTTATTTTTTTGTGTGTTTTTTTTTTGCTCCACAGTATCTCTATTGCACATTCATCTTCTGCACATCTCACTCCAGTGTTTATTTGCGAAATTGTAATTATTTTGCCACTATGGCCTATTTATTGCCTTACCTCCCTAATCTTACTTCACACACTGCATATAGACTTTTGTATTGTGTTATTGACTGTACGTTTGTTTATTCCATGTGTAACTCTGTGTTGTTGTTTGTGTCACACTGCTTTGCTTTATCTTGGCCAGGTCGCAGTTGTAAATGAGAACTTGTTCTCAACTGGCCTACCTGGTTAAATAAAGGTGGAATAAAAAATGTAAAAAATACTGTATGTGGGAATGTCATACGTCCGTCTTGTAGTGTTGGTACATGGAATATTCCTCAACTGCATATATCATAAATTGCTATTGCAAATAGAAGTATTATGTTCAACAACTGACATTTTCAGATCTTATTTTGACAAACACTTTGGTGCTTCCAATTCATTCTCTGTTGTCATAGATTTGGTGGACACTGTCATCTGTGATCTTTGTGATATGACTTTCTTTAAGCCCGTACTGATGAAACTGTCACTTCATATGTTTTTCTTAAAGTCTACAAACGCTCTACATTTATTCACTCTGTGATAGCGTTGGATCCTATATGTTACTTTATTATTGTCCTGTAAATGGTTCAGCGCCTATAATTTAGGCTGTGTGTAGAATGTGGCATAAAGGAAATGACCTCTACTAATAAATTACTACTAGATTATAGGGATAAGGAAAACAGCATACAAGTTTGGCTTGTGTATTCATTTGCCTATAACTAATCATAATTCCATTATGTTTACATAAAAAGGAGAATACTTCAAAATGAGAAGATCCTGCCATGGAAAAGACGACTGGGCGGACATAAAGTGGAAAGGAGGGGAAATAACTCACACCATGCAGCAGGTCACCTTCAGCTGTGGGGTCTTTGTAATGCAGGTTTGATAGTTAAATTTTCAATAATGAATGGTTAGCTGTTTTGTGACAATTAGGTCAAAAACTCTATTTTATTTTTTGTTGTAGACGGCCAAGGACGTTGCACAGAACTTCCCCAACATCCCCTCCCAAATTGATACAGGACCTTCACAAAAACACATGGAGCAACTGCGAAAAGAAATGGCTGAGGATATACTAAAAATGTCTGGTATGTAATGACATTTAATTCAAAGTAAATGTAAATTCTTTATTTTTATGTAGTTGTGTGGGACAACCATATGTTCAGTTCATGCCTATGATTTCAGAGTTCAACAAAGCCAACAACTGCTTCATGTGAGCCACTGATAAAGAACCTGGATGTGGCCCAAAGACTGACTGGGTTAGTAACTTTATTTAACATGTTTAGAATCTTTTGACAACAGTGACGGCATGTAAGACAATTTATGATATAACACAATGGATGGCTAATTCGTCATTCGTCATACCGCATTGATATTATTTACAACGTGTTACGCTTTGTTTTGTTTTGACTGAATGTTTTGCATGTTAACGGTGGTTCCATGTGTTGTAACTAGGAATGAAGACAAAAGAGTTCAACAGAGTAAAGAACACAAACAGGAAGTGCTGTCTTTGTTGTTGAAAATGTCTGCTATACCCCATCCACACTGAAGAGGCTCTGAAATGTACATCAACCAGGGATAAAGAGAAAGTTAACGCTGTGAAATGTTTCATACTTAATTGAAGTTAAGTGTCTGTTGACATGTTGGAAAAGATTAAAGGTCTACAATTTCTGTTTAATTTGTCAATATTACATTTTTATTCATTGATTTACTGACCACCATTACTGTGGTTACATGTTCAGTATATGTATTGACCAGCAAACCCACTGCAGCCTACCTCACTAGCTCACTCTCCATCCCTGCTTTGGACAATTAATAGCATGACTCTCGTACTTTACCCTTTTCCTTTATGGTTGATATTAACGACGAAAGGAGATATTATCTGTCTCTCTCCTATTGTGTACCACTACTGTTAAATACTGTGGAAAAATAAAAAACAGGGAAAATAAGTACTTAGAACTACCAATTATTGTAGATAAATATTGAAGAAAAGGGTAAACACAACACTGGACTGAACCCCCTAATTGTCAAACGAATAATAATGTACAACAATATACGTAGACGATACATGAATAGAGGTTATGCAATATGGGTGTATATACACTGCATGCTTCTTAGGTGTGTAATTGACATGACCAAGGAGCTATTGCAAATGTGAAACTAGGAAAAATGTACGTTACACCGCGTGATTTTACAGTACACAAACAAGAGTGTGCAATATAGAAGGGTAGTCAGCGGACATTAGGTCACATGACCAAGGAGCTAATGAAATTGTACATTTTGAATTCATGTAAAATCATGTGAGATGAAAATAGACAAACTAAAGGGTGTGCAATGTGTAGGCCCACTGAGTGGGCATTCTGAACCTTGTTTGAAGTCACTAGGTCACATGACCAAGGAGCTATTGAAATTCTACATTTTGAAAAATGTATGTAAAATCATGTGAGATGAAAATGGACAACATAAAGGGTGTGCAATGTGTGTCTATGCCACCGGGTAGCTACAACCAGTTTTGAAAGTGTTAGGAGTAATGGTAGAGCTATTGAAATTTGAAAAATGTGATTTGTCACTATGTTGACGGTCCCTAACTGCTGATGGTGGACGTAAGGAAAACTACAGGGGAATATCCAACCTGAAACTGTCTTTACCTCGGTTCGCACGTTGAACTGTAAGCCTACAGACCATCAACAGACAAACTCTATCAATATCTGCCTGTTGTCGCCTACCCCCTAGCGGCTTAACACTGCCACTGGAAGGTTTGGAATTTAGGAAGCAATTTAATAGAACGTATCAATTGTATTCTACTGTATCTGCATCACAATGTACAGTAGCCTATCTCAAGCCTTTCTATGGACAAGCCAACAAGCGACTGTAACTACCTCGATGCAATGAATGAGTACTGAAAAATATAAACTCATTATGGCCTGCTGTAACGCGGGACTGTGGTAAGTATAGGTCCTGCCAGACAACTTGTCGACCCTAACCATTTTGTTGTTGCTGCTAGTGCTACAGTATTTGTTAGTTACAATGTAACAAACAGTCTTGTGTTGCTGCTACAATGTAACCACAATGTGAAGAGTAGAGAAGTTCCCACGTACCGGGTATTTTTGCCCAATCACGATCGTTCAAAGTTCCCGTAATCACGCCCTTGGGTGTGTCTGCCTTGTTTCGGAGCAATCAAATGTTGCAATGTTGAAACGCTCTTCGTTTTCGACGAATCAAGCCGCTGCTTATGGCAAAAATAATCATCCTACCTTATGCAGGGGAAACACTAGGTTCCATCCCTGTGATATCAAGAAGCAAGGTATGGAAACATCGCCGGGACCAACGCTACTTCGTTAGCTGTCAAACTTGAAAAAACACAAGTGTCATTTCTAGGATATAGAACCAATTTGAAGTATACATTCCTGTAGTAGAAACGGGGGGTTGACATGTGTTGTGTGAGTCTCTAGCCTAGAAAAGTCTGAGGCGTTTTGATAGTGTTGTCGGTCGATCGATCATTGTGAAGTAGCCTGTAGCCTGCTCTCTCTGTGTTACTGTATCTTTCATCTTATGGACATTTTGTAACAGATGTCTCGCTTGCTACAGTTTGCTGCTAGCGGTACAAGTTGGCTGACTTGCGGTGCTGACTGAGCCCACATAAAGCCCGCAGAGAGGCGAGCCGGGGACGGTGTAGTGTAGGGCACTGGGGTTGATTTTTTAGCTGACACACAGCTGAATACGGGCGTTGGGTGAATAGATGTTATTGTTGCGCACCCCCCCCCCCCCCCCCCCCCCCCCCCCCCCCCGTCTGGCATGTTCATCATTTTTTTGACAGCTGATCAAACTAATACATAGATGTTTGCTTCACAGAGTCTTACTTTCAATCACTGTCATTTATTGCACTTCTTGACAGACATGTCATTAAAATACAATATTCGCTGGGTAGTCTAGCTTAAGCAATACTTTTAAATGAAATGAAGTCCACCCCATCACCATTGCTGTCCTTAGAGTGACACGCTGTGTCACGGTGTTGGCCAGTAGAGCAGGGCTATTCAGTTCCAGACCTGCAGGGCCCAAACCCCTTTGGTTGTCATCCTTCCCTGCTAATCAGATGACTGACTCAGACCTGGCACACAAGGTGAATGGACTCTCTGCCCAATCAGTGACATGAATGAACTTCCAAGTAGAGAAGAGTCCCTCCAGACCTGGAGTTGAATAACCTGTCTATTGGTTTCCCTGAGTTCTATTCACCGTGGCTCGCTGTTGTCACCCCACAGTGCCAAAGTGTCGTCGCTATTCAGAATGCCACAGACCAACAAGTCCAGAAGTACCTCGGCCAGTGGCTCTAGTACCGGACCGGACCGAGGGGAGGAAAGAGAAGAAGAAAGAGAGGAAGCTGAGCCAGAGCCAAAGGTCCAAGTCCAGGAAGCAGGGGATGGAGGAGGAGAGAACACTGGAGACGCAGAGATCATCAAGTCCCCTAGTGACCCCAAACAGTACAGGTAACATCAACCTTTACCTTACACACCAACGTTTGTGTGTGTGTGTGAGAAAGAGAGACTGTGTGAGATAGAGAGACTGTGTGAGAGAGAGAGATTGTGTTTCTTTCCGTCCGTCTGTCTGTCTGTCTGTCTGTCTGTCTGTCTGTCTGTCTGTCTGTCTGTCTGTCTGTCTGTCTGTCTGTCTGTCTGTCTGTCTGTCTGTCTGTCTGTCTGTCTGTCTGCGAGACTCTCGCACGCAGTAAAAAGTAAACAGCTGGAGGGCCAAACTGTGTGTGTGGTTGTGTCAGCATCTTAGAATAAGAAAATAGTGTTTACCTCTGTCTAACCCCTCCCACAGGTACGTCGAGCTGACCAATGGGCTTCGAGTTCTGCTAATTTCAGACTTCACTGGTCCCGCCTCCTCTGGAGATGACGAATCAGAGGAGGAGGAGGAGGAACTGGGGGAGGAGGAAGAAGACTCAGGAGAGGGAACAGAGGACGAGTCTGAAGAAGATGAAGATGACAAGGACAGTGACTTTGATGATGACGAGGATGGAGGGAAGAGGAAGAAGGGACACTCAGAGAAACAGGTGAGAGGGTGACCTGAAGAGGAGATATCAGCACATTAGCAGCAATAGTAATAAGGGTATTGATGATTGTGTGTTTGTGTGTGTTTGTGTGTGTGTGTCAGTCTGCTGCAGCGCTGTGTGTGGGTATTGGCAGCTTCAGTGACCCCAATGACCTCCCAGGCCTCGCCCACTTCCTGGAACACAGTGAGTATGATGACCCTTGAACCTTAAGGATGAGATTGTTTGTTTTGTTGTGATAAATCTGATTCAATGCTGTGTTTGTGACACAAGGGGATATAAATAGACTTTGCTCTCCTCCCTCTCTCCTCTCTCTCTCCTCTCCTCCCTCTCTCCTCTCCTCTCCTCCCTCTCTCCTCCTCTCCTCCTGTAGTGGTGTTCATGGGCAGTGAGAAGTACCCATCAGAGAATGGTTTTGATGCCTTCTTGAAGAAACATGGGGGCAGCGACAACGCCTCCACGGACTGTGAGAGAACCGTCTTCCAGTTTGACGTCCAGAGAAAGAAATTCAGAGAGGCTCTGGACAGGTCAGCAACACACCACCATTATAGTCTCTGTGCCTTGTCTCTTGATCCGGATTAGTCCATCTGACTCTGTACCTGTCTGTGATTGGCTCTCTCCAGATGGGCCCAGTTCTTCATCTGTCCTCTGATGATCCGAGACGCCATCGACAGGGAGGTGGAAGCTGTCGACTCCGGTGAGAGGCATTCTGGGAAGAATTTTTTGTTGTTGACCTTATTCAGACCTTATGCACTGGTTATGTAGTGACCTGCTCCCCCTTCTGTCTTTTATCAGAGTACCAACTGGCCAAGCCGTCTGACTCTCACAGGAAAGAGATGTTGTTTGGGAGTCTAGCGAAGCCAGGTCACCCCATGGGCAAGTTCTGCTGGGGTGAGGGCAGACACACACACACACACACACACACACACACACACACACACACACACACACACACACACACACACACACACACACACACACACACACACACACACACACACACACACACACACACACATGAACTACTCTGTGTACTGTGTTGTCATGTGTAAACGAGACAGATGTTGTGTTATTGTGGTATGTGACTGAGCTGTTGTCATGGTTTCCACCGGTGGTTGTCATGGTTTCCCCAGGTAACGCCCAGACTCTGAAGACAGAGCCCAGGAAAAAGAGGATCAATGTTTACAAGAGGCTCCGCTCCTTCTGGAAGAGACATTACTCTGCCCACTACATGACCCTGGCTGTGCAGTCTAAAGGTGACACACGCACGCACGCACGCACGCACGCACGCACACACACACACACACACACACACACACACACACACACACACACACACACACACACACCACACACACACACACACACATACACACACACACACACACAGCCGCTCAGTCACACATGTAACTCTGTTGTCCTCCTCGGTGTGTGTGTGTGTGTGTGTGTGTGTGTGTGTGTGTGTGTGTGTGTGTGTAGAGAAGCTAGACACTCTAGAGGAGTGGGTGAAGGAGATCTTCAGTGGAGTGCCCAACAAGTGAGTCTCAGCTGTAGATTAATCCCTCACCATTCATATTATAATATGGCCATTTAGCGAACACTTACTGAACCCTGTTCCTCAGTGCTCAGCCCAAGCCGGACTTCTCTGAGCTGCTGGATCCCTTTGATACTCCAGCCTTCAACAAGATGTACAGAGGTAGGAACACCTGCTCTGTTGAGCTGACCTGTACAGACTTCTCTCCTGATCTCCATTAGAGCCACACAGCTTCAGTTCAGCTCAATGAAAATAGGATTTTGAATGGGAATCAATTGTTGGTCCCCAAAAATATATGCTCACAAGTAAAGTAAGACATAGCTGTGTGTGTGTGTGTGTTTCAGTTGTTCCTGTGAGGAAGGTCCATGCTCTGACCATCACCTGGTCCCTGCCTCCTCAGGAGAAACACTACAGGTAAGAAACACAACAACAGATAATTCAGCTACGACAGATAATACAGCTATGACAGATAATACAGCTACGACAGATAATTCAGCTACGACAGATAATTCAGCTATGACAGATAATACAGCTACGACAGATAATTCAGCTATGACAGATAATACAGCTACGACAGATAATTCAGCTACGACAGATAATTCAGCTACGACAGATAATTCAGCTACGACAAATAATTCAGCTATGACAGATAATACAGCTACGACAGATAATTCAGCTATGACAGATAATACAGCTACGACAGATAATTCAGCTACGACAGATAATTCAGCTATGACAGATAATACAGCTACGACAGATAATTCAGCTATGACAGATAATACAGCTACGACAGATAATTCAGCTATGACAGATAATACAGCTACGACAGATAATTCAGCTACGACAGATAATTCAGCTACGACAGATAATACAGCTACGACAGATAATTCAGCTACGACAGATAATTCAGCTACGACAGATAATTCAGCTACGACAAATAATTCAGCTATGACAGATAATACAGCTACGACAGATAATTCAGCTATGACAGATAATACAGCTACGACAGATAATTCAGCTACGACAGATAATTCAGCTATGACAGATAATACAGCTACGACAGATAATTCAGCTATGACAGATAATACAGCTATGACAGATAATACAGCTATGACAGATAATACAGCTATGACAGATAATTCAGCTATGACAGATAATACAGCTACGACAGATAATTCAGCTATGACAGATAATACAGCTATGACAGATAATACAGCTATGACAGATAATACAGCTATGACAGATAATACAGCTATGACAGATAATACAGCTACGACAGATAATACAGCTACGACAGATAATTCAGCTATGACAGATAATTCAGCTACGACAGATAATACAGCTACGACAGATAATACAGCTACTACAGATAATTCAGCTATGACAGATAATACAGCTACTACAGACAATACAGCTATTAAAGATATTACAGATAATACAGCTACTCCAGATAATACTACTCCAGATAATACAACTACTCCAGATAATACAACTACTCCAGATAATACAACTACTCCAGATAATACAACTACTCCAGATTATACAGCTGCTCCAGATAATACAGCTGCTCCAGATAATACAGCTACTACAGATAATACAACTACTCCAGATAATACAGCTGCTCCAGATAATACAGCTGCTCCAGATAATACAACTGCTCCAGATAATACAGCTGCTCCAGATAATACAGCTATATAGGGAAAGGGAAAGGGGGATACCTACTCAGTTGTACAACTGAATATATTCAACTGAAATGTGTCTTCCACATTTAACCCAACCACTCTGAATCAGAGAGGTACGGGGGGCTGCCATAGTCAACATCCACGTCTTCGGCGCCCGGGGAACAGTCTTGTTCAGGGGCAGAATGACAGATTTTTACTTTGTCAGCTCGGGGATTTGATCACACAGATAATACAGCTGCTCCAGATAATACAGCTGCTACAGATAATACAGCTGCTACAGATAATACAGCTACTACAGAAAATACAGCTGCTACAGATAATACAGCTGCTACAGATAATACAGCTGCTACAGAAAATACAGCTACTCCAGATAATACAGCTGCTACAGATAATACAGCTACTACAGATAATACAGCTGCTCCAGATAATACAGCTGCTACAGATAATACAACTGCTCCAGATAATACAGGTATATAATACAGGTACTCCAGATAATACAGCTATTACAGGTAATACAGCTACTACATATAATGCGGCTATTACAGATAATACAGCTATTACAGATAATACAGCTACTACATATAATACAGCTACTACAGATAATACAGCTACTACAGATAATACAGCTATTACAGATAATACAGCTACTACATATAATACAGCTATTACAGATAATACAGCTATTACAGATAATACAGCTATTACAGATAATACAGCTATTACATATAATACAGCTATTACAGATAATACAGCTGCTACAGATAATACAGCTATTACAGATAATACAGCTATTACAGATAATACAGTTTTATAACACAGGAACTACAGGAGAGATACTACAGTTGATGATGCACCTCTCTCTCTGCCTCACTGTTTCTGCCTCTCTCCGCCCCCCCATCCCGTTCTCTCTCTACCTCTCTCTCTCTCTCTCTCAGGGTGAAGCCTCTCCACTACATCTCTTGGCTGATTGGTCACGAGGGCACAGGTAGCATCCTATCAATTCTCAGGAGGAAGTGAGTCAGAACTACGGCATGCAGGACTACATAACCCATAATGCACCGCTTTATAGCTATGTTTATGTGGTAACTGTGCTGAGGTGTGTGTGTGTGTGTGTGTGTGTGTGTGTGTGTGTGTGTGTGTGTGTGTGTGTGTGTGTGTGTGTGTGTGTGTGTGTGTGTGTAGGTGCTGGGCCATGGCTCTGTTTGGAGGGAACAGTGAAACAGGCTTTGACCAGAACTCTACCTACTCCATCTTCTCCATCTCCATCACACTCACTGACCAAGGATTCCAGAACTTCTACCAGGTTGGTACACACACACACACACACACATTCAAAATCCTATTTTCCCTAACCCTAATTATAACCCTAACCCTAGTTATAAACCTAAGCCTAAAATTGTATTTTTACAAGTGAGGACTGGCAAAATGTCCTCACTTCTCTGAATTTTAGTTGGCTTACAATTCTTGTGCGCACTTTTGGTACTCACAAGTATAGTAAAACGTGCATACACACACACTATTGGTACACAGTACACACATTATCTGTGTTTCTCTACAGGTGGCTCACCTGGTCTTCCAGTACCTCAAGATGATGCAGAGCCTGGGCCCCCAACAACGGTAGTGTCTCTGTGTGATTAGTGCTTCATTATAGGCATGTGAATTGCAGAATATCTGCTTTATTTATACAGTATATGAGTATCTATCTCTCTTTCTCCCTCTCTCTTTCTCCCTCTCTCTTTCTGCCTCTCTCTCTCTCCCTCTGGCTCTCTCTCTCTATGCCTATCTGTCTCTCTTTCTCTCTCTCTCTGCCTCTCTCTCTCCCCATCTCTCTCTCTCTATGCCTATCTGTCTCTCTGCCGCTCTCTCTCTGCCTCTCTCTCTGCCTCTCTCTCTGCCTCTCTCTCTCTGCCTCTCTCTCTCTCTCTCTCTGCCTCTCTCTCTCTCTCTCTCTCTCTCTCTCTCTCTCTGCCTCTCTCTCTCTCCCTCTGGCTCTCTCTCTCTCTGCCTCTCTCTCTCTCTCTCTCTCTCTCTCTGCCTCTCTCTCTCTCTCTCTCTCTCTCTCTCTCTCTAAGTTTTGTAGGATCTATGAAGAGATTCAAAAGATTGAAGCCAATGAGTTTCACTACCAGGAACAGGTAAATACTACTAGCATTCTCCTCCTATCTACAAGTACAGGAATGAATGCACCCAACCTACCGATGATCCCCTGTGTGTTTCAGACAGACCCTATAGAGTATGTGGAGGATATCTGTGAGAACATGCAGCTGTTTCCTAAAGAACACTTCCTCACCGGAGACCAGCTCATGTTCCAGTATTCACCTGAGGTACGGACTGTGTGTGTGTGTGTGTGTGTGTGTGTTTGTGTGTGTGTGTTTGTTTGTTTAGGTGATCGTTGCGGCCCTTTCCTTGCTTACTAAACTAATCGTGTGTGTGTGTGTGTGTGTGTGTGTGTGTGTGTGTGTGTGTGTGTGTGTGTGTGTGTGTGTGTGTGTGTGTGTGTGTGTGTGTGTGTAGGTGATCAGTGCGGCCCTGTCCTTGCTGACTCCAGACAGATCCAACCTGTTGCTGCTCTCTCCAGACCACGAAGGCCACTGTCCCCTCAGGGAGAAATGGTTTGGGACACATTACAGCGTAGAGGGTGAGATACATACATACATACATACATACATACCTACTACAGTGGCTTCAGAAAATATTCACATCACTTGACCTATTCCACGTTTTGTTGTGTTACAGCCTGAATTCAAAATGGATTAAATATATGTTTTTCTCTCACCCATCTACACACCATACCCATAATGACAAACTGAAAACATGTTTTTAGAAATGTATTGAAAATGAAGTACAGAAATATCTAGTTTACAGAGTTATTCACATCCCTGAGTCAATACATGTTAGAATCACCTTTGGCAGTGATTACAGCTGTGAGTCTTTCTGGGTAAGTCTCTAAGAGCTTTGTACACCTGGATTGTACAATATTTGCACATTATTCCTATTAAAATTCTTCAAGCTCTGTCAAGTTGGTTGTTGATCATTGCTAGACAGCCATTTCACATCTTGCCATAGATTTTCAAGACGATTTTAAGTCAAAACTGTAACTAGGCCATTCAGGAATATTCAATATCGTCTTGGTAAACAACTCTAGTGTAGATTTGTGTTTTAGGTTAATGTCCTGTTGAAAGGTGAATTTGTCTCCCAGTGTCTGTTGGAAAGCAGACTGAACCAGGTTTTCCTCTAGGATATTGCCGGTGCTTTGCTCTATTCCGTTTATTTTTATCCTAGTCATGCCGTTGACAAGCATACCGATAACATGATGCAGCCACCACCATGCTTGAAAATATGAAGAGTGGTACTCAGTGATGTGTTAGATTTGGACCAAACATAACACTTTGTATTCAGGACATAAAGTTTATTTCTTTGCCACATGTTTTGCAGTTTTACTTTAATGCCTTAATGGAAGCAGGATGCATGTTTTGGAATATATTTTTATTCTGTACAGGCTAGTGTTGTGGAGTAATAACTACAATGTTGTTGATACATTCTCAGTTTTCTCCTATCACAGCCATTAAACTCTGGTTTCCTTCCTCTCTGGCAACTGGGTTAGAAAGGACACTTGTATCTTTGTAGTGACTGGGTCTATTGATACACCATCCAAAGTGTAATTAATAACTTCACCATGCTCAAAGTGATATTCAATCTCTGTTTATTTTATTTTTATACCCATCTACCAATGGTACCCTTCTTTGCGAAGCATTGGAAAACCTCCCTGGTCTTTGTGGTTGAATCTGTGCTTGAAATGTACTGCTCAACCGAGGGACCTTACAGATAATTGTATGTGTGGGGTACAGAGATGAGGTAGTTATTAAAAAATCATGTTAAACACTATTATTGCACACGGAGTGAGTCCATGCAATTTATTCTGTGACTTGTTAAGCACATGTTTACTCCTGATCGTATTTAGGCTTTTAGGGGTCAAATACGTATTTATTCAAGACATTTCAGCTTTTCATTATTAATTAGTTTGTTACATTTAAAAAAAAACATTATTCCACTTTGACATTATGGGGCATTGTGTGTAGACCAGTGACACAACATCTAAATGTAATCCATTTTAAATTCAGGCTGTAACACAACAAAATGTGGAAAAAGTGAAGATGTATGTATACTTTCTGAAGGCACTGTATGTGTTTGCATTATTAGAGGACCAGATCATATCAACATGGTCCCAATATGTAGAGAAAGAGAGAGAGTGTCCTGATAGTTGTCTCTTCTCTGTCCAGATATCCAGCAGGAGTGGAGAGAGCGCTGGAACGGAGACTTTGAGCTCAGCTCTGACCTGCACCTCCCTGTCGAGAACAAGTTCATCGGTTAGTGTGTGTGTGTGTGTTTGTGTGTTGTGAACCTTCCTAATGTGTTTATATTTTGTGTCTTCCTTCCAGCGACTGATTTCAGCCTGAAGCAGTCTGACTGTCCTGATACTGAGCTGCCAGTCAGAGTAACTGCCAACGACCGAGGATGCCTCTGGTACAAGAAGGACAACAAGTTCAACATACCCAAAGGTGTGTGTTAGGGCTGTGGCGGTCATGGAATTTTGGATGATGGTAATTGGCCAGCCAAATAACGCGATTTCCGTAATAACCATTTGAATAGTATTTTTTTTTTTTTAATGGAATGGGCGTCCCCATTGAAGTCAATGATGGCATCATGGATGGACTGGCAATCATTGCGAGTGTACCCACAGGAGCAAAGCAGGAAGTGTACTCATCAATATGTGCCGTGATTTATTCATTCAACCACAGAGGAAGAGGCGAAGCGAGAGGGTTTACTCCGCCCAAATTCTATCCACGAAAATAAGACCAAGAAGTGAGGAATTTTTTTGTATGGAGGTCAATGAGAAAGTGTTGAATTTGGTCAACAACAAAAATCGAATTGCTATATTGCTACGTGAGGCTTATTTGATGAAATATATGTTTCGTAATGGTTAGGTTGTTACGAATGCTCTGGTATAAGTGGACGCACGTGGAATTTGGCCAGGTTTGAAAAAAACAACTTTATATCAGTTGTGCCTGTTGTTCACACACACACACGTATCTGCCCTCTCATTGGCTAGAATGGTCCCACCTGAATGCCTTTCATATTTGAGGACATATATTTCCATTGTTAGAGCGGTCACTCCACTATCTTGTCAATATAATTGAAAATCTTTGATTCAACTCAACTGACGTTAGAAAAAATGCATTTCATTACAAGAGCCACATCAGTGAACGTCATTTGAATGAACATTCTACATTACCATGGAAGTCATTACTTCACAATACCATGCAGCCGTCCCTAGTGTACCCATGAGTTTACCAGTCAAATTGCCAGGGTAAGAAATTCCAAGCATATAGATCCTATTAAATGATTATTCTAATTGATAATTCTATGGTTCCAAGCCCGTTCTTTTCGTGTGTGCTGCTGTTTCCTAGGCAACCGAAGACTTGTTTGCTACAACACCTTGCTTGTTTCAACTAGGAGCAACGACGTTTCATCACGCTGTTTAGAGTACATGTTACAGCAGAAACAGACTCCACTGCACAAATTCCAGGCCGTCCTCTTCGTACCCCAAAAACAAAAATGACGACGGTTATTTTATTTTCATAATGGTTTTCATCCATACAGTAATTGTGCCAGCCCTAGTGTGTGTCTGTGAAGTGTGTGTTTCAAAGTAACTACTTTATAACACACACACACAATCTGGCGTCAATGTCCACATGTTCTCTTAAAGGACAATTCCACCCAAAAACTTTTGGTATTTGTTTCATTAGTCCATTGTTGATATAGTCCATGTCAGCAGTTTATCATTTGCATCATACTGGCTTGAATTTCTGTATTTTGAATGTTATTTATCTTGAAAACATGATTGCTGACATGCAAAACATTTTGGGACTATATCAACAAAGGACTAGTGAAACAAATACCAAAATATTGTTTTTGAGTGGAGTTTTGCTTTAATGTCTATCTGGTACAGCCAGTAGAAAACTGTCCGCCACTCTGACCCTGGTTCCTCTCTAGGTTTCTTCATAGGTTCCTTTCTCCTAGGGTGTTTTTCCTGGCAACTGTTCTTCTGCTGATGTACAGTGAGGGGAAAAAGTATTTGATCCCCTGCCGATTTTGTACGTTTGCCCACTGACAAAGAAATTATCAGTCTATAATTTGAATGGTAGGTTTATTTGAACAGTGAGAGACAGAATAACAACAAAAAAATCCAGAAAAGCGCATGTCAAAAATGTTATAAATTGATTTGCATTTTAATGAGGGAAATAAGTATTTGACCCCTCTGCAAAACATGACTTAGTACTTGGTGGCAAAACCCTTGTTGGCAATCCCAGAGGTCAGACGTTTCTTGTAGTTGGCCACCAGGTTTGCACACATCTCAGGAGGGATTTTGTCCCACTCCTCTTTGCAGATATTTTCCAAGTCATTAAGATTTCGAGGTTGACGTTTGGCAACTCGAACCTTCAACTCCCTCCACAGATTTTCTATGGGATTAAGGTCTGCAGACTGGCTAGGCCACTCCAGGACCTTAATGTGCTTCTTCTTGAGCCACTCCTTTGTTGCCTTTGCCGTGTGTTTTGGGTCATTGTCATGGTGGAATACCCATCCACGACCCATTTTCAATGCCCTGGCTGAGGGAAGGAGTTTCTCACCCAAGATTTAACGGTACATGGCCCTGTCCATCATCCCTTTGATGCGGTGAAGTTGTCCTGTCCCCTTAGCAGAAAAACACCCCCAAGCATAATGTTTCCACCTCCATGTTTGACGGTAGGGATGGTGTTCTTGGGGTCATAGGCAGCATTCCTCCTCCAAACACGGCCAGTTGAGTTGATGCCAAAGAGCTCCATTTTGGTCTCATCTGACCACAACACTTTCACCCAGTTGTCCTCTGAATCATTCAGATGTTCATTGGCAAACTTCAGACGGCATGTATATGTGCTTTCTTGAGCAGGGGGACCTTGCGGGCGCTGCAGGATTTCAGTCCTTCACGGCGTAGTGTGTTACCAATTGTTTTCTTGGTGACTATGGTCCCAGCTGCCTTGAGATCATTGACAAGATCCTCCCATGTAGTTCTGGGCTGATTCCTCACCGTTCTCATGATCATTGCAACTCCACGAGGTGAGATCTTGCATGGAGCCCCAGGCCAAGGGAGATTGACAGTTCTTTTGTGTTTCTTCCATTTGCGAATAATCGCACCAACTGTTGTCACCTTCTCACCAAGCTGCTTGGCGATGGTCTTGTAGCCCATTCCAGCCTTGTGTAGGTCTACAATCTTGTTCCTGACATCCTTGGAGAGCTCTTTGGTCTTGGCCATGGTGGAGAGTTTGGAATCTGATCGATTGATTGCTTCTGTGGACAGGTGTCTTTTTTACAGGTAACAAGCTGTGGTTAGGAGCACTCCCTTTAAGAGTGTGCTCCTAATCTCAGCTCGTTACCTGTATAAAAGACACCTGGGAGCCAGAAATCTTTCTGATTGAGAGGGGGTCAAATACTTATTTCCCTCATTAAAATGCAAATCAATTTATAACATTTTTGACATGCGTTTTTCTGGATATTTTTGTTGTTATTCTGTCTCTCACTGTTCAAATAAACCTACCATTCAAATTATAGACTGATCATTTCTTTGTCAGTGGGCAAACGTACTAAATCAACAGGGGATCGAATACTGTTTTCGCTCACTGTATAAAGGGCTTTATAAAATACATTTGATTGAGTTACTACAACAGTGAACAATTAAAATGGTCAATAACTTTGCTATTTCATTGATCTGTCGTTTCTACTCTCTCTCCGTTGAAAGGACGTTTCCTCTCTCTCCTTTGCTGATCTGATGTTTCTTCTTTCTCTCCTTCAGCGTACATCCGCTTCCATCTTATCTCTCCGGTCATCCAGCAGTCAGCCAAGAAGTAAGTCCAGGGTTTAGTTAGCCATTAGCCAACAAGTGTTTCACGGGTAGAGATTGTGCTAAAATCGTTAGCCTCTCGAGAATGCAGCCATAGTTAGGAACTGTTTTACACCATTTTTTTATCCTGTTTCTCTCTGCTTATCTCCCTCTCTCCACCCGCCCCTTCCTCTCTCCACTCTCTCTCATCCCCAACCCTCCTTTCCCCCTCTCTCTGCTTATCTCCCTCTCTCCACTCTCTCTCATCCCCAACCCTCCTTTCCCCCTCTCTCTCTCCCTCCCTCCCACCCTTCTCTCTACCCGCCCCTTCCTCCCTCCCTCTCTCTCTCTCTCTCCTCTCTCTCTCTCTCTCTCACCCTGCCCCTCTGCTCTCTCTCTCCCCTCCCCCCCCTCTCTCTCTCCCCTCCCTAGCCTGGTGTTATTTGACCTGCTAGTGAACATACTGGGTCATAACCTAGCAGAACCAGCCTACGAGGCTGACGTGGCCCAGCTGGACTACAAGCTGTCAGTAGGAGAACACGGACTGGTTATCAAGGTCAAGGGCTTCAACCACAAACTGCCTGTGAGTTAGACCCAGACACACTGCACCGCACGCCGCGCCACACACTCCACACTCACACACTCCCTCCTCTGTAGCTCCTGTTCCATCTGATCCTGGACCATCTGGCTGACTTCTCTGCCTGTCAAGATGTCTTCAGTATGTTCTCTGAGCAGCTCAAAAAGACCTACTTCAACATCCTCATACGACCTGAGAAACTGGGCAAGTACGTCACGTGTGTGTGTGTGTGTGTGTGTGGGTCGATTTGTTGGCATGTGTCCCATCTCACCGTTGTCTTCTCTCTCTCTCTCACCAAACACACACTCTCAGGGACGTGCGTTTGTTGGTCCTGGAGCATGGTCGCTGGTCCATGGTAGAGAAGTACCAGGCGCTGGCAGACGGTGGTCTGACTGTAGAGGAACTGATGGAGTTCAGCAGAACCTTCAAGACCCAGCTCTATGCAGAGGGACTGGTGCAGGGGAACTTCACTAGCCAGGTGACTGGACCATGAAAACACACACACATTACACACCCTTTCCACAAAACCCTCTTACCCTCTTGTATGATTTCTGCTGTTTATTAAAGTGGGATCTGTTTTCTCTACAGGAGTCAATCCAGTTCCTGCAGTACATCACTGAGTAAGTTTACACACACACACACACACACACACACACACACACACACACACACACACACACACACACACACACACACAACTAACTATCTTTGCTGTCCTCTCGCTGTCCCTTGTCTGTCTGTCAGTAAGCTGCAGTTCTCCAAGCTGCCAGCAGAGGTCCCAGTGTTGTTCAGAGTGGTGGAGCTGCCTCTGAAACAGCACCTCTGTAAGGTCAAAGCACTGAACAAGGGAGACGCCAACTCAGAGGTCACAGTCTACTACCAGGTACACACACACACACACACACACACACACACACACACACACACACAGGTACAATTCATCTGTTCATGACTGATTGATTCGCCTCTGACATTCATTCATTCTCTTCTCTTCCTCTCCCCTTCTCCCTCTCTCTCTCTCCAGTCTGGTCTGAAAAACCTCAGAGAACACACACTGATGGAGCTGCTGGTGGTGAGTACACCAACAAGCGTTCATCATTTCATCCCCTAACCCTTCATCCCTTCTTCCTCCTATCCTCTGACCTCTGTGTTGTTGATATTGTTGTTATTGTTGTGGTTCCAGATGCACATGGAGGAGCCCTGCTTTGACTTCCTCAGGACAAAAGAGACTCTGGGGTCAGTGTCTGTTTTTCCCTCTTCTCTGTCTGTCTGGTGACTAAATAGACCATGGAACCTCTGGAAAGAGTAGGAGTGTTAACCCCAGTGTCCCAACCTTCCTGAGTGTCCCAACCTTCCTGAGTGTCCCGACCTTCCGGAGTGTCCCGACCTTCCGGAGTGTCCCAACCTTCCTGAGTGTCCCAACCTTCCTGAGTGTCCCAACCTTCCTCGGCGTCCCAGTGTCTAAACCTTCTCCAGCTTCCAATTGGCTCAGTCAACTTAAACCCCTCTCTCTCCCTCCGTCTCTCTCCCTCCGTCTCTCTCCTCCAGGTATCATGTTTATCCAACCTGCAGAAACACATCTGGAGTCCTGGGCTTCTCTGTCACGGTGGAAACACAGGCCACCAAGTTCAAGTGAGGTCCTCATACTGACCGTATGAACCAATGACATTGTGCACTGCAGTGACTTTGATGTGGTCTTCCCGAGACTAGAAGTACTATCTCTTCTCTCTCTCTCCATCTCTTCTCTCTCTCATCTCTTCTCTCCATCTCTCTTTCAGTACTGAGCTGGTAGAGTTGAAGATAGAGGAGTTTCTGTCTTCCTTTGGAGAGAAGTTGAGTGCTCTGACTGAGAGTGCCTTCAACACACAGGTGTGTGTGTCTGACTGACTATATATCTGAGTGTACTGGAGTTTACTTGTTAAGCTGAAGGTGTGTGTGTGTGTGTGTGTACAGGTGACTGCGCTGGTCAACCTAAAGGAGTGTGAGGACACACACCTGGGAGAGGAGGTGGACAGGAACTGGGCCGAGGTCGCTACACAGCAGTATGTCTTCAACAGGCTTCACAGAGAGGTGAGACACACACACACCGGACAATTCAGTTCTTCTGTTTTTGTGGTGTGTGCAGAATTTTGTAGTTGCTGCAGTAGTTGCTTTCTGTAGTTGCTGCAGACGTTTCATGTGCGACTGCGTGTGCGTACGTGTTTGTGTGTGTGAGTAGATTGAGGCCCTGAAGCAGATGACCAGAGCAGAGCTGGTATCCTGGTATCTGGAGCACCGCGGACACAACTGCAGAAAACTCAGTGTACATGTAAGTGTGTATGTGTGTGTGTATAGGTGAGCAGTGTGTGTGTGTGTGTGTGTGTGTGTGTGTGTATAGGTGAGCAGTGTTTGTGCGTGTATAGGTGAGCAGTGTGTATGTGTGTGTGTATAGGTGAGCAGTGTGTGTGTGTGTATAGGTGAGCAGTGTGTATGTGTGTGTGTATAGGTGAGCAGTGTGTATGTGTGTGTGTATAGGTGAGCAGTGTGTGTGTGTGTATAGGTGAGCAGTGTGTGCGTGCGCTCTAACATCGACCTCCCTCCCTAGGTGGTGGGTTTTGGGCCGGAGGAGGGCGACCCCCCAGGAGATGACAAGCAGAGTCGTCGTGGCAACGGAGAGCGGGATGAGGAAGAGAGCGGCAGTTCGTCCTACGGAGAAGTGTCCAAACTGACCTTCCTCCCCGCCTCGCCCAAGATGGCCGCCGCTACAGCCATCATGGACATTCCTTCATTTACCCAGAGCCTTACCCTCTTCCCATACCACAAGATCATCCAATAGACTACCAATATCTATTTTCACAATATTTCTTTCAAACTCTCTCTCCTTCATTGCCTGACCATAACATCATCTAATAAACTCTATGAGATACACTATCACTGTCTTTGGGGCTGACTCTCTCTATCACATATGTAACATAATAGATATTCACAATATATCACAACTTCTTGTTCATTACTATGTCTCATAAGGCTTTAAAACTGCACCTCTATAAGGTACTATGCATGTTTATAAGGCAATATAACCCTTCACAGTGCATTTAGTAGGGTTACAACACTTTCTATAAATACAGTATGTAGTCTGCATCTAGTGGAGAATGTTTTATGGGATGTCCTATCTCTGCATAGTGTATAGCTTATGTAGACTTGTTATAAGCGTTCATAACAGCTTATTGGCAGTCAATAACCAGCTCCCGGCAACATTCAGGTAAGGGTCAAACATGGACGAGTCCTGGCCTGTCATATTCAACATGTCTCTCACTGCAGTCACCCTCCTCTCTCACTGCAGTCACCCTCCTCTCACACTGCAGTCACCCTCCTCTCACACTGCAGTCACCCTCCTCTCACACAGCACACACGGAATCAAAGATGGTGTACACAGTTCCACTGGATTTTTATTCAGGCAAACAAACTATTTGCGGCATTTAGGGTTTTGGAATGGCACCGGTAAATCAGTTGGTGCAAGTGACTCATAGGATCAGGTGTGAGTACGCTGGTGTTCCTTTAAGCTTCTTGACTGACTGAACCTCTTCCCACGCTGAGAGCAGTGATACGGCCTCTCTCCTGTGTGAATACGCTGGTGTCTCTTAACAATCCCCGACTCACTGAACCTCTTCCCACAAAGACAGCAGTGATACGGCCTCTCTCATGTGTGAATACGCTGGTGTCTCTTTAATTTCCCTGACTCACTGAACCTCTTCCCACGCTGAGAGCAGTGATACGGCCTCTCTCCTGTGTGAATACGCTGGTGTCTCTTAACAATCCCCGACTCACTGAACCTCTTCCCACGCTGAGAGCAGTGATACGGCCTCTCTCCTGTGTGAATACGCTGGTGTCTCTTAACAATCCCCGACTCACTGAACCTCTTCCCACACTGAGAGCAGTGATACGGCCTCTCTCATGTGTGAATACGCTGGTGTCTCTTTAATTTCCCTGACTCACTGAACCTCTTCCCACGCTGAGAGCAGTGATACGGCCTCTCTCCTGTGTGAATACGCTGGTGTCTCTTAACAATCCCCGACTCACTGAACCTCTTCCCACACTGAGAGCAGTGATACGGCCTCTCTCATGTGTGAATACGCTGGTGTCTCTTAACAATCCCCGACTCACTGAACCTCTTCCCACGCTGAGAGCAGTGATACGGCCTCTCTCCTGTGTGAATACGCTGGTGTCTCTTTAATTTCCCTGACTCACTGAACCTCTTCCCACACTGTGAACAGTGATATGGCCTTTCTCCTGTGTGAGTACATTGGTGTACCTTTAAGTCTCCTGATCGATGGAAACTCTTCCCACACTGAGAGCAGTGGTGAGGTCATGGCTTCCCTGTGTCTCTGTGTTTCTGGGTGAGGAGTGTGATGGGGGTGCGATCTGGAGTTGTTGAACACCGCTGAGAGCCACTGGGTGGTGCTAGTGTCTCTGATCTAATCCCTCCACTCCTCGGCAGCCTGACTACTCTTCCCTGTGGCATCTCTTTATGTGCTTGTAGAGGTAGATCTGAGCCGTGAAGGAGAACGGACAACCAGAGCAGGAAAAGATCTGAGACTGGGACGACTCATTCACACCTGAAAGGAAAGGAGAGAGGGAGGGGAGGAGAGAAACAGAAGGGGTGTTCAGAGAGGTCAAAGAGAATAGCAAGCTGGATAGAGAACTGAAGGGGTGTTCAGAGAGGTCAAAGAGAATAGCAAGCTGGATAGAGAACTGAAGGGGTGTTCAGAGAGGACGAAGAGAATAGCAAGCTGGATAGAGAACTGAAGGGGTGTTCAGAGAGGTCCAAGAGAATAGCAAGCTGGATAGAGAACTGAAGGGGTGTTCAGAGAGGTCAAAGAGAATAGCAAGCTGGATAGAGAACTGAAGGGGTGTTCAGAGAGGTCAAAGAGAATAGCAAGCTGGATAGAGAACTGAAGGGGTGTTCAGAGAGGTCAAAGAGAAGAGCAAGCTGGATAGAGAACTGAAGGGGTGTTCAGAGAGGTCAAAGAGAATAGCAAGCTGGATAGAGAACTGAAGCAAATACTGAAAGAAAAAGAAAGACTAATGATATCATTATATTCCACTTCACTTGAATAGAGAGATGGAAAGAGAGGGGGAATTGAACAGGTAGTTCTAGAGCAGTGGTAGTCTCTAATATTTCTGGGGGAGACACATTTGTGAAACGCACTCACTGGGTGAGCTACCATAACCTACCCAAATTTATTCATATTTATGCTATTTGAAATACTATTAACAAGGACCATGAAGCTATTTGATTCACAATGTTTGGACACTTGGGGGTATCATTATCTCAATATTTGCACAAAATATGTCAAATCAGATAATGCCAAATTTCAGTCTGAAGGAAGCAGTGGTGGAAAGTACTTAAATAAAAATACTTTAAAGTACTACTTAAGTAGCTTTTTGGGGTATCTGTACTTTACTATTTAAGTTTTGGACAACTTTTACTTTTACTTGACTACATTCCTAAAGAAAATAATGTACTTTTTACTTACATTTTCCCTGACACCCAAAAGTACTAAACTCAGCAAAAAAAAGAAACGTCCTCTCACTGTCAACTGCGTTTATGTTCAGCAAACTTAACATGTGTAAATATTTGTATGAACATAACAAGATTCAACAACTGAGACATAAACTGAACAAGTTCCACAGACATGTGACTAACAGAAATGGAATAATGTGTCCCTGAACAAAGGGGGGGTCAAAATCAAAAGTAACAGTCAGTATCTGGTGTGGCCACCAGCTGCATTAAGTACTGCAGTGCATCTCCTCCTCATGGACTGCACCAGATTTGCCAGTTCTTGCTGTGAGATGTTACCCCACTCTTCCACCAAGGCACCTGCAAGTTCCCAGACATTTCTGGGGGGAATGGCCCTAGCCCTCACCCTCCGATCCAACAGGTCCCAGACGTGCTCAATGGGATTGAGATCCGGGCTCTTCGCTGGCCATGGCAGAACACTGACATTCCTGTCTTGCAGGAAATCACGCACAGAACGAGCAGTATGGCTGGTGGCATTGTCATGTTGGAGGGTCATGTTAGGATGAGCCTGCAGGAAAGGTACCACATGAGGGAGGAGGATGTCTTCCCTGTAACGCACAGCGTTGAGATTGCCTGCAATGACAACCAGCTCAGTCTGATGATGCTGTGACACACTGTCCCAGACCATGATGGACCCTCCACCTCCAAATCGATCCCGCCGCAGAGTACAGACCTCGGTGTAACGCTCATTCCTTTGACGATAAACGCGAATCCGACCATCACCCCTTTTGAGACAAAACTGTGACTCGTCAGTGAAGAGCACTTTTTGCCAGTCCTGTCTGGTCCAGCGACGGTGGGTTTGTGCCCATAGGCGACGTTGTTACCGGTGATGTCTGGTGAGGACCTGCCTTACAACAGGCCTACAGGCCCTCAGTCCAGCCTCTCTCAGCCTATTGCAGACAGTCTGAGCATTGAGTGAGGGATAGTGCATTCCTGGTGTAACTCGGGCAGTTGTTGTTGCCATCCTGTACCTGTCATGCAGGTGTGATGTTCGGATGTACTGATCCTGTGCAGGTGTTGTTACATGTGGTCTGCCACTGCGAGGACGATCAGCTGTCCGTCCTGTCTCCCTGTAGCGCTGTCTTAGGCCTCTCACAGTACGGACATTGCAATTTATTTCCCTTGCCACATCTGCAGTCCTCATGCCTCCTTGCAGCATGCCTAAGACACGTTTACGCAGATGAGCAGGGACCCTGGGCATCTTTCTTTTTTTTTTTTCAGAGTCAGTAGAAAGGCCTCTTTAGTGTCCTAAGTTTTCATAAATGTGACCTTAATTGTCTACTGTCTGTAAGCTGTTAGTGTCTTAACGACTGTTCCACAGACGCATGTTCATTAATTGTTTATGAATCATTGAACAAGCATGGGAAACAGTGTTAAAACCCTTTACAATGAAGATCTGTGAAGTTATTTGGATTTTTACCAATTATCTTTGAAAGACAGGGTCCTGAATAAGGGACGTTTCTTTTTTTGCTTAGCAGGACACGAAAATGGTCTAATTCACACACTTATCAAGAGAACATCCCTGGTCATCCCTAATGCCTCTGATTTGGCAGACTCACTAAACACAAATGCTTAGTTTGTAAATTACGTCTGAGTGTTGAAGTGTGCTCCTGGCTATCCGTAAATTAAAAAAACAAGAAAATCATGCCGTCTGGTTAGCTTAATAGCTTAAAGGAATTTTAAATGATTTATACTTGGACTTTTACATTTGATACTTAAGTATATTTTAGCGATTACATGTATTGTTGATACTTTAAGTACATTTTAAACCAAATACTTTTAGACTTTTACTCAAGTAGCATTTTACTGGGTGACTTTCACTTGAGCCATTTCCAACTAAGGTATCTTTACTTGTACTCAAGTATAACAATTGGGTACTTTTTCCACCACTGGAAGGAAGTATGTTTTGTGGTGATTGAAATGCATCACAAAGGTATTGGAGTTCAGGAAAACATTAGGGATGATCATCAAGCAATCTGTGTGTATGGTCTTCTGTGGAGAACACATTTATTTCCACTAGTCAATCTGTGCAGATACATTCACATCACTCTGCCTTCTAACAAGGCCTACACTGCCTGTGTGTGCCATAGATGGAAACAGACGATACGCGTTCCTGACAATCTTAGCTTTCAGGCATGGGGTCATAGTCGCTAATAGCGGCAACCGTTAAAAAGCAGGAGACATATTTGTAGGAAGAAAACTATTAGAACATGAGCTAGAAATCGCTGTTACCTCTGTTTGCCCCAGCCCCTATAGTGGATACAGAAGATTACTCATGTAACCACGGTTCTATGAAGTAAGCGGTGCATTCAGCTGACTGAGGGAAACACATTTGTTCAGATTATTGCACAATGACTGCCTGTTCTAGAGGGACGAGGAAAGGGAATAGGGAGAGAGGTAGAGAGAGAAAGCCCAAAAGTACCTCTAGCGGAGCTCTTTCTGTCCCAGAGGAAGTCGAAGATGATGCCCAGGTCTCTGGCGTATTCTTCTCCGTACCACACCAACAGCTCCTCTCCAACAGTTATAGGCTTACAGCAGCGGTACATAATCCCTCCTCTGTACTGGAAGGCCACCAGATTCTGCTCTTCTTCACTACGGGCACAGTTCACATACCTGACAGAGAGAGGAGGAGTGGTAAGAGAGAGGGAAGGTATTTGGTAGTTTATTAGGATCCCCATTAGCTGATGCGAAAGCAGCAGCTACTCTTCCAGGGGTTCACACAAAACATGAAACATGACATAATACAGAACATTAATAGACAAGAACAGCTCAAGGACAGAACTACACACTTTTATTTAAGTGGGACAGACTACTTAAATTAAATCAATTCAGGCCAACTCAACATCATCGAACAAGATGAAAACACAGAAGGATAGAAAGATGTAGAGACTGGGAGAGAATAAGATGGAGAGAGGGATGGATGGAGAGATAGAAGTTAGCCAGAAGTTAGATAGAAGTTAGCCAGTTCACTAGCTAACATTAGAATTCAGCTAACCACGGTTGGTGGTCATCAGCTATCCCTTAGCTCGAAAAGCTATCGCCAGTTTTGTACAACGCGACTCAGACCAGAGCATACCGGACCTATTTTCTCTCCATATCCCCAGATTCCTACCGCAAGCTCTGGACATTTACACCTAGATCTTGCAGCTAGCTAGCTGCTACCCGAGTGATTATTGGCTAACGTCGGTCCCGGAGCTAACATCAATTATTCCGGAGCTAGCCAGCTGAAGAGTTCCATCAGCCACTCCTGGGCTACAATCACCTATCCGGTCCCGTTTTACTGTCGATTACTTCATGACTGGGCTACCGACGTTATCTGCATGAGGGAGTTAGCCAACTGGCCCCTCCGTCGCGACGTAACCTGAACGCCCATCTGCGGCCAGCTAATCGTTCGCTGTCTTATCGGCTGCTATCTGAATAGGTCTATCGGCCAATTTTCTTGGCCCACTATAACTATAACTATTTTTGCCAATTGGATTGGTCCCCTCTACCACACGTAACCCCACTAATCTACCGATGGAAACGCACGAGGTGGCTAAAAACAGACCATCTTCTGCCAACTTGCTACCCATGGCCCGGCTAGCTGTCTGAATCGCCGTGACCGCAACTGACCTCACTACTCACTAGACCCTTTTGATCACCTGGCTAAGCATGCCTCTCCATAATGTCAATATGTCTTGTCCATTGCTGTTCTGGTTAGTGTTTATTGGCTTATTTCACTGTAGAGCCTCTAGCCCTGCTCATTATACCTTATCCAACCTCTCAGTTCCACCACTCACACATGCGATGACATCACCTGGTTTCAATGATGTTTCTAGAGACAATATCTCTCTCATCATCACTCAATGTCTAGGTTTACCTCCCCTGTATTCACATCCTACCATACCTTTGTCTGTACATTATACCTTGAAGATATTTTATCGCCCCCAGAAACCTGCTCCTTTTACTCTCTGTTCCGGACGTCCTAGACGACCAATTCTCATAGCTTTCAGCCGTACCCTTATTCTACTCCTCTGTTCCTCTGGTGATGTAGAGGTGAATCCAGGCCCTGCAGGGCCTAGCTCCACTCCTACTACCCAGGCGCTCTCTTTTAATGACTTCTGTAACCATAATAGCCTTGGTTTCATGCATGTTAACATTAGAAGCCTCCTCCCCAAGTTTGTTTTATTCACTGCTTCAGCACACTCTGGCAACCCGGATGTCCTAGCCGTGTCTGAATCCTGAATCATGAAGACCACCAAAAACTCTGAAATCTCCATCCCTAACTACAACATTTTCCGACAAGATAGAACTGCCAAAGGAGGCGGTGTTGCAATCTACTGCAGAGATAGCCTGCAGAGTTCTGTATTACTATCCAGGTCTGGACCCAAACAATTTGAACTTCTACTTTTAAAAATCCACCTCTCTAAAAACAAGTCTCTCACCGTTGCCGCCTGCTATAGACCACCCTCTGCCCCCAGCTGTGCTCTGGACACCATATGTGAACTGATTGCCCCCCATCTACCTTCAGAGCTCGTGCTGCTAGGTGACCTAAACTGGGACATGCTTAACCTCTTACATCTAGACGTTCCGCTAGCGGAACACCTGCTCCAATATCCAATGATAGACATGGCGCGAATTACAAATTCCTCAAAAAACCCAAAACTTCCATTTTTCAAACATATGACTATTTTACACCATTTTAAAGACAAGACTCTCCTTTATCTAACCACACTGTCCGATTTCAAAAAGGCTTTACAGCGAAAGCAAAACATTAGATTATGTCAGCAGAGTACCCAGCCAGAAATAATCAGACACCCATTTTTCAAGCTAGCATATAATGTCACATAAACCAAAACCACAGCTAAATGCAGCACTAACCTTTGATGATCTTCATCAGATGACAACCCTAGGACATTGTTATACAATACATGCATGTTTTGTTCAATCAAGTTCATATTTATATCCAAAAAACAGTTTTTTACATTAGCATGTGACGTTCAGAACTAGCATACCCCCCGCAAACTTCCGGTGAATTTACTAAATTACTCATGATAAACGTTAACCTGTTAGGGCTAGGGGGCAGTATTGACACGGCTGGATAAAAAACGTACCCGATTTAATCTGGTTACTACTCCTGCCCAGTAACTAGAATATGCATATACTTATTGGCTTTGGATAGAAAACACCCTAATGTTTCTAAAACTGTTTGAATGGTGTCTGTGAGTATAACAGAACTCATATGGCAGGCAAAAACCTGAGAAGATTTCATGCAGGAAGTGGCCTGTCTGACAAGGTGTCGTTCTTCTTGCCTCTGTTTATTGAAGACTGAGGATCTCTGCTATAACGTGACACTTCCTACGGCTCCCATAGGCTCTCAGAAGGCGGCAAAAAGCTGAATTGTGGCTTTGCAGGCTCTGGCTGAAAAAAAGTAGCGCGTTTGGGTAGTGGCTGGTTACAGTACTGTGAGACTCAGGCGCGTGCCCGCGTCGACCGAATGCTTTGTTTTCTTTCCTCTGTTTACCTAAATGCAGATTCCCGGTCGGAATATTATCGCTTTTTTACGAGAAAAATGGCATAAAAATTTATTTTAAACAGCGGTTGACATGCTTCGAAGTACGGTAATGGAATATTTAGAATTTTTTTGTCACGAATTGCGCCATGCTCGTGACCCTTATTTACACTTCGGATAGTGTCTTGAACGCACGAACAAAACGCCACTATTTGGATATAACGATGGATTATTTGGACCAAACCAACATTTGTTATTGAAGTAGCAGTCCTGGGAGTGCATTCTGACGAAGAACATCAAAGGTAATCAAACTTTTGTAATAGTAAATCTGACTTTGGTCAGGGCTAAACTTGGTGGGTGTCTAAATAGCTAGCCGTGATGGCTGGGCTATCTACTGAGAATATTGCAAAATGTGCTTTCACCGAAAAGCTATTTTAAAATCGGACACCTCGATTGCACAAAGGAGTTCTGTATCTATAATTCTTAAAATAATTGTTATGTTTTTTGTGAACGTTTATCGTGAGTAATTTACTAAATTCACCGGAGGTTTGCGGGGGGTATACTAGTTCTGAACGTCACATGCTAATGTAAAAAGCTGGTTTTTGATATAAATATGAACTTGATTGAACAAAACATGCATGTATTGTATAACATAATGTCCTAGGTGTGTCATCTGATGAAGATCATCAAAGGTTAGTGCTGCATTTAGCTGTCTTCTGGGTTTTTGTGACATTATATGCTAGCTTGAAAAATGGGTGTCTGATTATTTCTGGCTGGGTACTCTGCTGACATAATCTAATGTTTTGCTTTCGTTGTAAAGCCTTTTTGAAATCGGACAGTGTGGTTAGATTAATGAGAGTCTTGTCTTTAAAATGGTGTAAAATAGTCATATGTTTGAGAAATTGAAGTAAAAGCATTTCTAAGGTATTTGAAAATCGCGCCACAGGATTACACTGGCTGTTGCGTAGGTGGGACGATTTCGTCCCGCCTAGCCCAGAGAGGTTAACAAAATACAGAACAATTATTTGAAGAATTATAGATACAGAACTCCTTTGTGCAATCGAGGTGTCCGATTTTAAAATAGCTTTTCGGTGAAAGCACATTTTGCAATATTCTGAGTAGATAGCCCAGCCATCACGGCTAGCTATTTTGACACCCACCAAGTTTAGCCCTGACCAAACTCCGTTTTACTATTAGAAAAGTTTGATTACCTTTGGTGTTCTTCGTCAGAATGCACTCCCAGGACTGCTACTTCAATAACAAATGTTGGTTTGGTTCAAAATAATCCATAGTTATATCCAAATAGCGGCGTTTTGTTCGTGCGTTCAAGACACTATCCAAGGGTGACGAAGGGTTACGCGCCCGACGCGTTTCGTGACAAAAAAAAATCTAAATATTCCATTACCGTACTTCGAAGCATGTCAACCGCTGTTTAAAATCAATTTTTATGCCATTTTTCTCGTAAAAAAGCAATAATATTCCGACCGGGAAAGCGTGTTTACGTACAAAGAGAGAGAAAATAAAAGCATGGGATCCCCTCGTGCACGAGCCTCAGTCTCATAGTACTCTGACCGGCCACTATCCAAACGCGCTAATGTTTTTCAGCCAGGGCCTGCAAAGCCACGATTCAGCTTTTTGCCGCCTTCTGAGAGCCCATGGGAGCCGTAGGAAGTGTCACGTAACAGCAGAGATCCCCTGTATTGGATAGAGATAATCAAGAAGGCCAAGAAATGGTCAGACAGGGTACTTCCTGTACAGAATCTTCTCAGGTTTTGGCCTGCCAAATGAGTTCTGTTATACTCACAGACACCATTCAAACAGTTTTAGAAACTTTGGAGTGTTTTCTATCCAAAGCTAATAATTATATGCATATTCTCGTTTCTGGGCAGGAGTAATAATCAGATTAAATCGGGTACGTTTTTTATCCGGCCGTGAAAATACTGCCCCCTAGTCATAACAGGTTAACACCCCAGCCACCCTACAATCTAAGCTTGATGCCCTCAATCTCACACAAATTATGAATGAACCTACCAGGTACCACCCCAAAGCCGTAAACACGGGCACCCTCATAGATATCATCCTAACCAACTTGCCCTCTAAATACACCTCTGCTGTTTTCAACCAAGATCTCAGCGATCACTGCCTCATTGCCTGCATCCGTAATGGGTCAGCAGTCAAATGACCTCCACTCATCACTGTCAAACGCTCCCTGAAACACTTCAGCGAGCAGGCCTCTCTAATCGATCTGGCCCGGGTATCCTGGAAGGATATTGACCTCATCCCTTAAATAGAGGATGCCTGGTTATTTTTTTTAAATGCCTTCCTCACCATCTTAAATAAGCATGCCCCATTCAAGAAATTTAGAACCAGGAACAGATATAGCCCTTGGTTCTCTCCAGACCTGACTGCCCTTAACCAACACAAAAACATCCTGTGGCGTTCTGCATTAGCATCGAACAGCCCCCGTGATATGCAACTTTTCAGGGAAGTTAGAAACCAATATACACAGGCAGTTAGAAAAGCAAAGGCTAACTAATTCAATCGGAAATCTACTTCCTGCAACACAAACTCAAAAAAGTTCTAGGACACTGTAAAGTCCTTGGAGAATAAGAGCACCTCCTCCCAGCTGACCACTGCACTGAGGATAGGAAACTCTGTCACCAACGATAAATCCACTATAATTGAGAATTTCAATAAGCATTTTTCTATGGCTGGCCATGCTTTCCACCTGGCTACCCCTACCCCGGTCAACAGCACTGCACCCCCCACAGCACCTCGCCCAAGCCTTCCCCATTTCTCCTTCTCCCAAATCCAGTCAGCTGATGTTCTGAAAGAGCTGCAAAATCTGAAACCATTCTTTCTAAAATTATCTGCCGAAATTGTTGCAACCCCTATTACTAGCCTGTTCAACCTCTCTTTCGTGTCGTCTGAGATTCCCAAAGATTGGAAAGCAGCTGCGGTCATCCCCCTCTTCAAAGGGGGGGACACTCTTGACCCAAACTGCTACAGACCTATATCTATCCTACCCTGCCTTTGTAAAGTCTTCGAAAGCCAAGTCAACAAACAGATTACCGACCATTTCGAATCCCACCGCACCTTCTCCTCTATGCAATCTGGTTTCAGAGCTGGTCATGGGTGCACCTCAGCCACGCTCAAGGTCCTAAACGATATCTTAACCGCCATCAATAAGAAACAATACTGTGCAGCCGTATTCATTGACCTGGCCAAGGCTTTCGACACTGTCAATCACCACATCCTCATCAGCAGACTCAATAGCCTTGGTTTCTCAAATGACTGCCTCGCCTGGTTCATCAACTACTTCTCTGATAGAGATCAGTGTGTCAAATCGGAGGGCCTGTTGTCCGGACCTCTGGCAGTCTCTATGGAGGTGCCACAGGGTTCTATTCTTGGGCCGACTCTTTTCTCTGTATACATCAATGATGTCGCTCTTGCTGCTGGTGATTATCTGATCCACCTCTACGCAGACGACACCATTCTGTATACTTCTGGCCCTTCTTTGGACACTGTGTTAACTAACCTCCAGATGAGATTCAATGCCATACAACTCTCCTTCCGTGGCGTCCAACTGCTCTTAAATACAAGTAAAACTAAATGCATGCTCTTCAACCGATCGCTGCCTGCACCTGCCCGCCTGTCCAGCATCACTACTCTGGACGGTTCTGACTTAGAATATGTGGACAACTACAAATACCTAGGTGTCTGGTTAGACTGTAAACTCTCCTTCCAGACTCACATCAAACATCTCCAATCCAAAGTTAAATCTAGAATTGGCTTCCTATTTCGCAACAAAGCATCTTTCACTCATGCTGCCAAACATACCCTCGTAAAACTGACCATCCTACCGTTCCTCGACTTCGGCGACGTAATTTACAAAATAGCCTCCAATACCCTACTCAACAAGCTGGATGCAGTCTATCACAGTGCCATCCGTTTTGTCACCAAAGCCCCATATACTACCCACCACTGCGACCTGTACGCTCTCGTTGGCTGGCTCTTGCTTCATACTCGTCGCCAAACCCACTGGCTCCAGGTCATCTACAAGACCCTGCTAGGTAAAGTTCCCCCTTATCTCAGCTCACTGGTCACCATAGCAGCACCCACCTGTAGCATGCACTCCAGCAGGTATATCGCTCTGGTCACCCCCAAAGCCAATTCCTGCTTCGGCCGCCTCTCCTTCCAGTTCTCGGCTGCTAATGACTGGAACGAACTACAAAAATCTCTAAAACTGGAAACACTTATCTCCCTCACTAGCTTTAAGCACCAGCTGTCAGAGCAGCTCACAGATTACTGCACCTGTACATAGCCCATCTATAATTTAGCCCAAACAACTACCTCTTCCCCTACTGTATTTATTTATTTTGCTCCTTTGCACCCCATTATTTATATTTCTACTTTGCACTTTCTTCCACTGCAAATCTACCATTCCAGTGTTTTACTTGTTATATTGTATTTACTTCGCCACCATGGCCTTTTTTGCCTTTACCTCTCTTATCTCACCTCATTTGCTCACTTTGTATATAGACTTATTTTTCTACTATATTATTGACTGTAGGTTTGTTTTACTTCATGTGTAACTCTGTGTTGTTGTATGTGTCAAACTGCTTTGCTTTATCTTGGCCAGGTCGCAATTGTAAATGAGAACTTGTTCTCAACTTGCCTACCTGGTTAAATAAAGGTGAAATAAATAAAAATAAAATAGAGAGAGGGATAAAAGGCTGGAGAAAAGACACCTCATCCAGTTAGAGTGAGTGTCTCTCTTGGCATCAATGTACTCGTCACTGCATGCTTTTGTAGATCTGAGGACCAATTGCGTCTCAGCAGTTATTTCACTCAGCCAATCAGAACTTGGTGTTACGCTTTAATCAGACAGATAGTCAGAGACAGACACACCCACTCCTCTCACCACCCAGGAGTATCCACTCTCCCCGGCCAGCTCCTTGTCTGTGAGTTCTCCTTCATACGGTCCGTAGTGCGTCCCTTGGGGCACGGTGTGTCCGTGGTTGAAGACCACCAGCCCAGCTCCTGGGATGGCTGATGTCCTGACCTCCAGGCTGGGCGACAGGGTGAGTCTGGCCCTGTCTGGGGCCCCCAGGGGGGCAGGGGTGTCTGGGATGAAGTGGGCGGGACCGTGGAGCTCACATTCCTCGATGAAGAAAGACTTGCACTCCTCACAGACTGATAGAGATGAGAAACAGCAGATTCTCTACACAATATACAAACGCACCATTAGTTACAGGATTGTATCATGTATATGGGTCCTGAGATCCTCAAAAGGTTCTACAGCTGCAACATCGAGAGCATCCTGACTGGTTGCATCACTGCCTGGTACGGCAATTGCTCGGCCTCTGACCGCAAGGCACTACAGAGGGTAGTACCTATGGCACTACAGAGGGTAGTACCTACACCAGGCGGTGTCAGAGGAAGGCCCTAACAATTGTCAAAGACCCCAGCCACCCCAGTCATAGACTGTTCTCTCTACTACCGCATGGCAAGCGGTACCGGAGTGCCAAGTCTAGGACAAAAAGGCTTCTCAACAGTTTTTACCCCCAAGCCATAAGACTCCTGAACAGGTAATCAAATGGCTACCCGGACTATTTGCATTGTGTGCCCCCCCCCCAACCCTTCTTTTTACGCTGCTGCTACTCTCTGTTTATCATATATGCAAAGTCACTTTAACTATACATTCATGTACATACTACCTCAATTGGGCCGACCTACCAGTGCTCTCGCACATTGGCTAACCGGGCTATCTGCATTGTGTCCCACCACCCGCCAACCCCTTTTACGCTACTGCTACTCTCTGTTCATCATATATGCATAGTCACTTTAACCATATCTACATACTACCTCAATCAGCCTGACTAACCAGTGTCTGTATGTAGCCTCGCTACTTCTATAGCCTCGCTACTGTATATTGCCTGTTTTTTATTGTTGTTTTATTTCTTTACCTACCTATTGTTCACCTAATACCTTTTTTGCACTATTGGTTAGAGCCTGTAAGTAAGCATTTCACTGTAAGTTCTACACCTGTTGTATTCAGCGCACGTGACAAATACACTTTGATTTGATTTGATATGCTAGCCAGTAGATAAAACAAGACATTAGGGGCAATTTAACCAAATATCACAAAATTACTGCATCTATAAAGACCTTAAAAACAGGTTTATGAAGGTTTCACGTAGAGATACACTGTATTCTTCGTCTCTCAGCTCCTCTTCCTCAGTATAGCTGACTCTGGCTCTGCTGCGAAGGTTCACACCTCGAGTGTATCTCTTCACCTCTGACATCTGCTGTCTTAGCCACGCCCTCTTCATCTGCTCTGACACACACACTTGGTCCTATGAGGAGAGGAAATGGTTCCACAGAGTAGCAACAGTGGTGTGGCTCACACCTGAGTAGAGTTGTTGTTACTCAGAGACATGTATTATTACTGATCACTAAATACTTGCGAGGATATCTTCATGGAATTAGTCAACATGAATAAAATATCCTCTCTCCTTCGCTCTCTCCCTCCTCACTCACCCTGTGAGAGCTGCTGGGTGTGCTCTCTCCTTCACTCCCGCTTTCCTCCTCTTCCCCCACTGTTCCCCCATCTCTCCTTTGTTCTCCTCCTCTCCCCCACTGTTCCCCTCCATCTCTCCTTTGTTCTCCTCCTCTTCCCCCACTGTTCCCCTCCATCTCTCCTTTGTTCTCCTCCTCTCCCCCACTGTTCCCCTCCATCTCTCCTTTGTTCTCCTCCTCTTCCCCCACTGTTCCCCTCCATCTCTCCTTTGTTCTCCTCCTCTCCCCCACTGTTCCCCTCCATCTCTCCTTCGCTCTCCTCCTCTACCCCACTCTGATTCTATCTCTCCTTCGCTCTCTCTCTCTTTTTCTCCATCTCTCTCATCGTTCAGCGGCTCCTGTTTCTCCTCTTCTCCCTCTCTTTCCTTCTCTTTCTTTGTCTTCCGCTCCGTCTCGTCCCTACTCTCTCTCTCCTCTCCTTCTCTCTCTCCAGTCAGCTCATCCAGGTGAGGTTGTCCTGAAGGTTCTCTTCCCATTTTGTGACTGTCCCAGTCAGTCCACATCCAGGTGAAAATACGTGTCACCACTGGTCCTCTGCTCAGCTGTGGTCTGGCTGGGGTCAAGGGGTCAGACCTTGTGGTTTCCTGTGTAGCAGTGGGCGTGGCTGAGGCTGGGGTCACCTCTGAGCTAGTCGAGGTTTTAGGTGTGGCTGTGGTGTCAGAACGTTTGGTTCTGATTGGGGATGAGGTTAAGGTCTGTGTCTCAGTAGGGGTTAAGGTCTCTGTGTTGAGGGTTTTGGTTGAGGCTGAGGTAGCAGGTGAGAAATAGGACCCTGTAGTCACTGATGTTTTAGTTGTTCTGGACTGAGGGGGTTTAGAAGAGGTTTCTGTTGAGGTGTTCTGGACTGAGGGGGTTTAGAAGAGGTTTCTGTTGAAGGTGTTCTGGACTGAGGGGGTTTAGAAGTGGAGGCTGTAGAATGTGTTCTGGACTGAGGGGGTTTAGAAGTGGAGGCTGTAGGTGTTCTGGACTGAGGGGGTTTAGAAGTGGAGGCTGTAGAATGTGTTCTGGACTGAGGGGGGTTTAGAAGTGGAGGCTGTAGAAGGTGTTCTGGACTGAGGGAGTTTAGATGTGGAAGCTGTAGAAGGTGTTCTGGACTGAGGGAGTTTAGATGTGGAGGCTGTAGAAGGTGTTCTGGACTGAGGGGGTTTAGAAGTGGAGGCTGTAGAAGGTGTTCTGGACTGAGGGGGTTTAGAAGTGGAGGCTGTAGAAGGTCTTCTGGACTGAGGGAGTTTAGATGTGGAGGCTGTAGAAGGTGTTCTGGACTGAGGGGGTTTAGAAGTGGAGGCTGTAGAAGGTGTTCTGGACTGAGGGGGTTTAGAAGTGGAGGCTGTAGAAGGTGTTCTGGACTGAGGGGGTTTAGAAGTGGAGGCTGTAGAATGTGTTCTGGACTGAGGGGGTTTAGAAGTGGAGGCTGTAGAATGTGTTCTGGACTGAGGGGGTTTAGAAGTGGTTTCTGTAGGTGTTCTGGAATTCTTCGCCCTTCTCCTTTGAGTTTTACCCTGGTGTTGTCTCTCCAGGTGAGGGGTCCATTCTTCCTCTTCCTCCACTGTGTCACTAGGTCCTTGTGGGGGCGGTCTGCGCTCTCTCTCCCTCCCCTCCCGGCCACGCCTCATAAACACAGGGACCAGCGGCTGCAGACCTGGGGTGTATTCAGAGAGGTAGCACAATCCGAACTTTCCACACAGAAATATAATGAATAGAGAGGTCACGATTCCCTGATCAACCTGACAGACAATTGTATCTGTTCTACACAACACATTTCTATCTGAGGCTAATGTCCTGAAACAGGCCCCTGAGGAACAACAGAGAGCATTATCCTTCATCACAATAGTCATGGCCTCATAGGGATATATAGTACCTATAGCCAGCATGGCTAAGTGGTTCCTCTTCATGTTTCTGTAGCGCTTTTTCTCCCATTCCGCCAAACTGGCCTATTTGCTCTGGGAAAAATACACCTTCATCTCCTCACAGTCATCCTAAGAGTTAGCACAAGACAGGTGTGCACACAGACACATAATAGCATCGGCCTAATTAACTTAATAAGCACCAAGACATCTGAAAACAAATTGACGTTGGTGCTATATGCTAAAGTTAGGCCTACTGTTGTCCATTTTGAACCTCACGTCGTCGCTAGAACTCATCTCTCCACTGGTGTAGCACGTGTTCGCCTTTCCGTCCTCCGCTGCCTAATAAAGTCAAAACAAATGCAAGTTGAAGCTGCAATTTTACCCTTTGCACTGAATTCCTAAAATCATGGAAAACACAAAGCATACATAGGCCTACTACTGTTGGTCTACCTCCCCAGCCCAAGCAAGCATTTTGGATGTGTTTCTCCCCAACGTCCTGAGGAATACAGCCCACATTTCTGTGGATACGCCCTCGGACTAGAGACCTCGTGCACGCAGTTAGACATTTCGAATTGAAAGTTATCGTTGACTGTCTTTCTAACACTGTAATAAAATACCTTACTAGCCTAATATGTTTGGGTCGTGGGTGCCAAGGGATGGTAGTCCAACAGAAGTTTTCTTAATATTTACTTTTCAGGTCAGTGACGTAAGCCTAGATTATGATTTAACGTTTTCATAACGGGCTCTAACCCCCATCCTCTTGGTGTAGGATAGATGTGGTTGTCCAAGGAAGCTGATCTGAGGCCAGTTTGAAGTTAGAATGAGCGGTTTAAAGTTAAAATGAGAGGTTTGGTAATCTGATCCTACATCAGCAGAATCCACCCAGGGCGCCGTTACATACCCAAAACATATCGCATATCGCAGGCTGTTGCGTTTTCTCGGAGGGAGTAGCATTACGCGTAACAGTAGCCATTCTCCCCAACCCCCCAGTCTCAGGGGTGTGATGGATAAAGCCTCGCCGACCACAGACAATCTCTGCCCGTATCGATGTCTCTGTGTCCCTACGGACACCATCTGGGACATGCCATGAGATGTCAGCTGGGTTATTTCTCACGCCGTCTCAATACAGGTGAAAGTGTGGAAACAAGGGATAATGAAAAAGTAGGATAACACGAGAGTTCGGTTATAGAGCGGATTGACTGCAAGCTGCTGGAGCGAACAGGGCAAAGGATTTGTGCTATCGAAGTAAAGCATCGGGCAACGGTGTAATACAGTAGGCTAGTTAGTGCACCATTGACCATAACACCATCACACCGAAAGTGTTTTAGGGAATATCCCAATCACAGGTTTGTGAAATACCAGGATACGGGTTTATCTGACAGGTACGTTTTTTAAATATATATATATATATAATAATTGGTCCTGTGTTTCCCGCGGTGTGTGATTACATTAACTATCACTATTACTAGTTATTAACGCCTTTCCTATAATGTCACTGTAGCTGCTGTTATGTTTAAGAATACCCTGGCATCACTGACCCAGCTGTCTCAGTTATGTCCTTAGATGAGTACCAGAAGTGCTATCACTTTAAAAGTAGTGTAGCTCTAGATCCAGGGAACTATTACATCTACATAACGGCATTGTTTGTGGGGTACGATTCATGTGATAGGAAGGGAAGAACGCACAGAAACACTGTTTGGAACGCGTCCTTAATTCAAAGGCAAAGTTGCAAGACTGTTGAAGACCAGTAGTGTTCCAGTATGTCTGTGCTCATGTCTCAACATTGACCTGTGCTGTGCTGATGATGTCATGTCTCTCTTCCCAGGGGACTGTGAGGTGCCGGTCCACTCCTGACCTACAGGATGCCATCCTCCTGGTGCTGATCTACACAGGTGGGATCTGTGTGTGTGTGTGTGTGTGTGTGTGTGTGTGTGTGTGTGTGTGTGTGTGTGTGTGTGTGTGTGTCCGTGTCCGTGTGTGTAATGTTGAAAACAGTTCAAAAGCAGTGTACATACTTCCAGTGACTTTCAGGTCCAGGTTGCAAAAAAAAGGCATGAATAGATACCCAGTGTTGAATATATACCCAGTGTTGAATAGATACCCAGTGTTGAATAGATACCCAGTGTTGAATAGATACCCAGTGTTGAATAGATACCCAGTGTTGAATAGATACCCAGTGTTGAATAGATACCCAGTGTTGAATAGATACCCAGTGTTGAATAGATACCCAGTGTTGAATAGATACCCAGTGTTGAACAGATACCCAGTGTTGAATAGATCGACTTCTGTTTAGTGCAACTTTTCAACCCAAAGATCTCCGTCAGGTAGACAACATAAACAGTAGAACACCATGACTCTGCAGCGGATGTTTTTGGATTATGACAAGGTAAGATGTACTGAGATAGTTCAGGTATTTCTCAGTTGTATTCGTATCACTAAATTGTTGCATATAGCACCTTTAACTCAATAAAGTATAAACTCCAAACACTGGGACATATAGTTACAGTCTATTGGCAGCCATAGAAGACCCCTGTGTCACTGAATTCCCTGTAGACTTTTCTCTCTCCTCTGCCTCTTCCTCTTCTGCCATTGTTCATTTCTGCAAGTGGTGCAGCTGTCCTAGACACACACACATACTGACACACACGCTCACACAGAGATTAGGAATGAGTGTGTATCTCTATTTACACGAGAGAAGAGTGCTTTCAGAAGTGGAGAGAAGAGAGTGAGAGAGGAGAGAGTGAGAGTCTCGCCTTGACTACCTGGCTAAATTGTCCCCTGATGGAAAAATATTGTTGCAGGAATGATTTTTGAATAATTGAACGCCCAGGGCTTTAAAATTGCAGGCTTTCCGAGATTTATTCCTGTGAAAAGTTAGAAGCCACAGACACACACACACACACACACACACACACACACACACACACACACACACACACACTCACACCACAACGAAATATTAATATAATTATATTTAAAAGAAGATATATCGAGGATCTACTACGATATTGCAAGTCTCCTCTTTTCTCCTCTCCTCTTTTCTCTTCTCCTCTCTTCTCCTCTCTTCTCTTCTCTTCTTCTCTTTTCTCTTCTCCTCTCTTCTCTTCTCCTCTCTTCTCTTCTCTTCTCCTCTTTTCTCTTCTCCTCTCTTCTCTTCTCTCTTCTCATATCCTCTCATATCCTCTCCTCTCCTCTTTTCTCCTCTCCTCTTTTCTCCTCTCCTCTTTTCTCTTCTCCTCTTTTCTCTTCTCTCCTCTCCTCTCCTCTCCTCTCCTCTCCTCTCCTCTCCTCTCCTCTCCTCTCCTCTCCTCTCCTCTCCTCTCCTGAATTCCCTGTAGACTATTTTACGTAGGTAATATAGTGATCCTGTTTTTCTCCTCTCCTCCATTTTCTCTCTTTCCTCCTGGTTATTAGTTAATGGAATTTTTTGCAGATCCTTCCTGGGACCACAGGTTCCTTTAAGGTCATACAGTACAGGGGTGTGTGTGTGTGTGTGTGTGTGTGTGTGTGTGTGTGTGTGTGTGTGTGTGTGTGTGTGTGTGTGTGTGTGTGTGTGTGTGTGTGTTCACAGTCAAATCCCACAGCACTTTCTGACACAGTGTGTGCTGTGATGGTCAGAAAAGATAGAGGGGTGAATCTTCAACCCTATATTTTACTCTGGGCTTAACTCTCTCCCTCTTCCTTTCCTCCCTCTGTCTCTCTTGCCATTGTAATCAGCCCCTGTTGTGTGATGAACTGCTTGGACATGGTCCACAGAGAGAGAAGGAGGTGAGGAGAAGAGAGGGAGTAGAGAGAGGTAGGAGGTTGGGAGAAGGAGAGAGAGATGGGAAGAGAGAAAGGCAGAGAGAGAAAGAGAGATGGAGATTTCACATTGCTTTTAACGGCATTAACCTGCCCATGCTGTATATAATTTAGAGCAATGGTGACATAGAGGAGGAGCTGTCTGATGGACACAGATTCACGCACGCACACAGATTTGTAGAATGCCCCTTCCCTCTCCGTCTCTCTCTCTGTTTCTCTCTCTCTCTCTCTGACTCTCTGTCTCTGTCTCTGTCTCTGTCTCTCTCTCTGTCTCTCTGTCTCTCTCGCTCGCCTGCTGATAGGAGACTGATGTAGATATAATGGATGAAGAGATCCATGTTTTATCTTCTAACTCATCTTTCTGCAGGAGATCCAACCAGAAGGGGTTTTGAGGCCGACACCCCCAAGACCTCGCAGGACCCCGCCCCCTTCTCTGCCTCCTCCCCCTCTCCACCTCTACCTGTCTCCTGATGTGAGTTCTGGGCCTGTATCCACAAAAAAGCGTCTCGGAGGAGTGCTGATCTAGGATCAGTTTAGCGTTTTATTTCATGATGAATAAGATTGTATGGACAGATCCTAGATCAGCTATCCTATCCTGAAGCACATGGTAGACATGGGCCCTGGCCTTAGTTCAATTATATCATGGTTCTATCCCAACCAAACTAATTTAGGTCCTTTGATTGTCTTTGTCCTTGCAGGTATAGAACCCATTGCTGAACGTAAGTATTACACTCCTTGAATGTGCTGTGAAGTTGTAGTAAAGAACATAGAGTTTAACTAACTACTGTAGTTCCCCCCTACCTACCTCTCTATCTCTCTCTCTCTCTCTCTCTTTCCTCTCTCTCTCTCTCTCTCTCTCTCTCTCTCTCTCTCTCTCTGTCTCTCTCTCTCTCTCTCTCTCGCTCTCTCTGTCTCTCTCTCTCTCTGTGTCTCTCTCTGTGTCTCTCTCTCTGTCTCTCTCTCTCTCTCTCTCTCTCCCCTTCTCTCTTTCTCCAGGGTTTGATGGAGAGTTCTAACCAGTTTAATGTCAGCAGGAACAGTAGTAATAAGTGGAGGACTTCTCGCCACAGTCATCCTGCTCTGTATTGTAGCAGTGCTGTGCTACTGCAGGCTCCAGGTAACCTGTGTGTGTGTGTGTGTGTGTGTGTGTGTGTGTGTGTGTGTGTGTGTGTGTGTGTGTGTGTGTGTGTGTGTGTGTGTGTGTGTGTGTGTGTGTGTGTGTGTGTGTGTGTGTGTGTGTGTGTGTGTGTGTGTGTGTGTGCCCGTGTGTGTGTGTTTTACCTGCACAGTCTTTCATGAACAATAACTGATTCCAACAAAACTCCCCCCCTTCACTAATTCCAGTACTACTGCTGTAAGAAAAATGAGTCGGAGGTGGACTTGGCTTCCGTGGTTGGAGGAGGTGACAGAACGGGAGGAGGAGATGGAGAAGGGGATGCTCAAGGGGTGGTTCAGGCTCACTTTGCCTGCAAATCGTGCAGCGCCCCTGGGATGGACAGCCTGGCTGTCACCCCTCTCTGCCTGGAGCCCCTGGAGGTTAGAGTACAGCACTACCACAAACCCGAGACCTAAACCTAGAGCTACAGTAGGCAGTTGAATTTGAAGGACTCATTCTATTTCAATCATTCTATTTCTATGGTGATTGTGTGTGTTTCAGGTGGGCCCTCCCCCCAGCTACTGCCCCACCTGCTCCCCCTTCTGGCTACGCCCGGGACTTAGTGACGAGCTGCACAATGGAACCGAGCGGCTGGGATTCCATACGTATCACTATGACAACCCCGGAGAGTGTCAATCACTGCCCCTGTCAGACACGCCGCAGGCCCCGTTCTTTTTGACCCAGCCCTGCCAATCCCCTTTGAGCTACTATAGCCCCGTTGACACCTACCCTAACACACCCTGCAGTAACAGACGCCCCTACAGCACACCGGTTTGACACACATGGACACACACATCACACACACACTGACGTCACACACGCACTCATACAAACACTCCTTCTCCCAGGGGAAAGAGACCCAGAGACATCCAGAGTACCACCCATCCAAGGGAGAGAGCCACACATTGAACCTACAGACGGAGCCTCCTGATCGGGACAGAACCACAGACAGACCCTTGTCTGGTGCGGCGGTGTGGAGGTCTGGTCATCTGGTAAACCTATACAGTGGAGGAGATGTTGGGTTTGACTATGGGAGATTACTACAGATGATGGGAGAAGATAGACTGAAACAGCAACACACTGGTGTCTCTCTCTCTCCTCTGCCTGAAACCTGATCATGTGAACTAGGTGACTGACGAGGGCTATATGTGTTTTCATTGTAGGTTTGCTTTACGTCTGGAGTGTCTAATTACATTACATTCAACGACTAAAGCTCAAAGAAGTATTTTTGTCTTCCAGAGTTTAAAGGAGCAGTATGTCCGTTGTTGACCCCTCTGACCCTTAGGAAAAAAAACACATGTCAAATTTGCAGTTTTACATGTGATTAAAAAAAAGAATATTATTGTAAGGGGATATCCGGATGCATTATATATAATCCTGGCTAAGACAATACAAACACACACAAACATTTTAGCCAACGAGGGCATCTGTTTGTCTAATTCTATGATGTTTGACTTAGCCCTTACCCTTCAGTCCTTCAAAACAGAGATGCTGTACACTTACTAGAAGCTGTTCATTATGACACTGTTGATAATATAGACTAGTATTGATAAAAGAGATGTTGTACTCTTTTCACACAATGCACTTTCCGCTTTTCTCAGAGGGTGCGCCCCAAATGGCACTGTATTCCCTAACCAGTGCACTACTTTTGACCAGGGTCCATATGGGTCTGGTCAAAAGTAGTGCCCTATCTAGGGAATAGGGTGCCATATGGGACAAAGCCATGGTCTTCACATCTTGGTCTTCCTCACTTCTCGTCCTTTTGTGATTCTTTGTTAGAGAGTTGATGGGAAAATGGACATCGATCTGTTCACGTGTTGATTTACTGGAAAAAAACACTCAAAGTTGGTGTTCACTGCTATGTAGTCACACTCACACAAAGACACTGCTGCCTGTAGTCTGGCAATGAAGATAACTTTAATATTGAATTCACTAATTCTATACTATATATTTTTTTTCTATTAAAGGTGGACTATTTCTATTAAAAATGACATCATCATACACAGCAGGGCAACTTCCTGATTACAGACAATTTGCACTGTTCGTTGAGACATGCCCATATTGGGAAAAGCCAGTGACAGATTGGAATTTTGTTGTTGATGATGTCTCTAAACAGGAAGTTGACCCGCGGTGTACGATGATGTCATGTAGCTGAGTCTCCTTTTCAAATGAACTCTGAAGATAAATTCCACGTTTAACGCACAGTGTTCCTTTTTGAAGATAAATCAATGTGTATATCTGCCTGGACTCGTCTGTGTTTCTTCACTAACAATGAATCCAATAATATATACCATTTAGCAGACACTTTTATACAGTCGTTTGGTGCATTCATTTATGGTTTTATTACGTATGGGTGGTCCCAGGAATCAAACCAACTCCTCTGCCATTGCAAGGACCATGCTCTACCAACCGCAAATTAAAAGCAGACTCAGAAATATGACGAATACATATAAATAAGGAACAACACAATGTCAATCTAGATGCTAGTGTTATGATGCTAGTGTCTAGATGCAAGTGTTATGATGCTAGTGTCTAGATGCTAGTGTTATGATGCTTTGACACAACCTGGTTGTCCTGTGGGCCTGAGTTGTGTGAACAAGACTTGGCAGATGGAATAACATAGACAGCACTGCAACCTGGAGTCAGATGAGGCCGTTTTAAAACAGTAATATTAGAACAAATAGTAGGAATAAAGGACCATAAATGGTCACATATAAGTAAAGACAGTGTGTTTGTCGTTGTTTCCCTTGGGTTGTGTTCAGATGTATTGTAAGTATTACTGTAGTGGCAGGACCAGTTTAAACTCCTGACAAACCCCTTTCAGCCCTGGCCTTCTGGAGATGATAGCACTGTGAGGAGAGGCACACACACCACGCACGCACACACACACGCACACACACACACACTCCACGCACACAAACACACACACCCCACGCGCACACACACACACACACACCCCACGCACACACACACACACCGCACACACACACTAAACACTCCAGGGTAAATATCCTAAATACCAGGCATAGAACAGTTAGAACATTTCACAGTTGAAGGACAAGGCTGATCCAGAGGTGAAAAGGAGCTCAGGCATCATCTCAGACTACAAACAGGTACAACACACACACACGCACGCACACACACACACACACACACACACACACACACACACACACACACACACACACACACACACACACACACACACACACACAATCCTAATGCTATGTTGTTTCCTCTGTCTGTCAGATCTGTTCCCAGCTGACCAGTCGGGTGGAGAGGCTGCAGGCAGCACACAGAGAGGACCTGGACAAACTCAGGGTGAGGATGAATATGGCACCGTCTGATGATGTCACAGTTTGACAATCACACAGTTTGATGATATCATTTGTTCTGAATGGATATCACCCCTCACTCTGCATGTTCATAATAAAACATTTTTGAACTCTCTCGTCAAACCCTTCCCACCCCTCTCCTCCCTCTCTCAGAATGCTGTGCTGGCGTGTTCTCGCTGCCGACAGGCTCTAGATTCTCCTGTTATGGAAGGCTTCTGTTCCACAGCTCCGTACCAGAGAAGTATCAGCACCAGAGAACCAGGCCAGCAGAGACCAGGAAAAAGAACCAGACCAGCAGATGACTGGTACCAGAGAACAAAACCAGGAGAAGGTGTGTCTGTGGCCAGGTCACAGAGCTGGAGAAGGAGCTGGCCCAGACTAAACTACAGATGGTGGAGGCCAAGTGCAAGATCCAGGTCAGCTCATAGCACACTACACACTTCATAGTGCACACTACACACTTCATAATGCACACTACACACTTGTTTTGTGGACAGTACACACTCCATAGTGATATATGATGTGTTGTGTTGTCCCCTGTGTAGGAGCTGGAACACCAGAAGGGTGTGCTGCAACGTGATCTCCAGACAGCTAGGAACAGCTGGCTCAGTAATACTGTGAGCTCCATACGGTCAGCCGGAGGGGGCCTGCAGAGCAGCAGCCTACCCAGTGGGAGAGCCTCGGTAATGGGGCGTTCTCTCCATGGCCACCCCCTCTCAGCCTGGAGCTCCAGGAGACTGTCATGGGCCCCCAGGATGGACCGGGGGGGAGATGTCTGACAGGGAGATGGAAGGTAGGGGGAGAGACAGCAAGAGGACATAATGAGAGTATAGATAATATGTATTGGAATGATTATAGTGTACATGTCTATTGGTGACTGTTTGTTTCTGCATTTTAGTCCCTATATTGGTTTTATTTGTTATTGTCATTTTTATTTTCAATCTTTTCTTATTTATACAGGAATTGTATGTTTTATGTATTGCTTTGGCTGCATTGTGTTGTCCCTAAAGCGTGTGAATAACTGAATCCTCTTAAAACAAAACTCCAAACTAGTAATACTTGTATGGCACCCAGTCCTTCATTCAAAACCTTTCATTGTGCATTCATTTTTTGATTTGATTTGTTACATACAGTACATCTCTGATCTTGTCAATATCAGATTTTTCTTTTTACTTACAGTGAAGTAAAATCAATAGTCATCATTGCAGTACATTCAAGTATATATCCATACTTTTTATGTTTATACTTTACAGACATTTTCATTAAGTAGTTCTCAAAATCTGTAGCAGACAAACCAGTTCACATGTAAAGTCAGCCAGGTCACCCGGTATACAAGTCAGTATTCGACGTCCATCCTTATCTGAGGATGTCCGGAGATGATGTGGAAATCGGCCACTAGGAGCAACGGTGGACGCTGTTACCTTCAATTAGGTTGTGATTTTCAGAAGTATCTGCCTCTGATTCCACATTTTGGAAGTTTTAATCCAGCGATAGAAAGTTGTTTTTGAGATCGTTGTTTTATTAAGCCTATCCCAAACCTTAACCCTTACCTTAACCATTTGGAGTTAATGCCTAAACTGTACCTTAAACACTTTGAAATGTGAAGTTTGAGAAACATGGATGTACGTCTAATTCTGACGTGAGACTGTGAGATCTAGTTGTGTAATGTATAGGTTTACCAAACATATAAGTGATCATCAATTTAGAGCAGTCTGATTAAGTAATAGTAAATAGTCTTTTAACAAAAGAGAACAGAAACATATCAAAAGTGAGCATCGTATTGTGCACGGCAGTTACGTTATATGAACATGTATTTCTAGATGAAACACTGATTAAGTTTGGTGAAAATGTGACTGTATGATTTTGATTGTGAAATACTTAGTCAATTGAAAATGTGCTTCAAGTTTTGAAACAACTTCCTTGTTGGTGATCTGTTTTGAGTTTTGTACTAAGAGTAGTGAAAATGTACCATATAGCCTACTTGTTAAAATTGCACTGAAGCAATACAAAAAACTGTAAATCATGGACTTTATTAATCACAGTGAATTTCTTTGTACTTAGTCCAAATAGAGGAGACAGCAGAGAGCACAGATGAAGGGAACAAGTTGGGTAGTGTCTTAAATGACACCCTATTCCCTATAAAGTGCAATACTTTTGACTGAAGCAACATAGGACTGACACATAGGACTCTGGCCAAAATAGTGCATTATAGGGAATAGATTGTTATTTGGGATACAACCTTTATGTTAGACAACAAACCCTCCATTACACACCAGGGTCACGTTCAGGACAGGAGAGGGCAACATGCTGAAAGTAAAGCTGACATGATTCCTATTTACTTTACATGTCAGATAAGAGGCATGTCTGTTCAACATACAATATTTCTGTCTGAACGTTCCACGATCTGAATGTGATCCACAGAATGAGGAAAAAGCTTCTGTTCTCTCTCTCCTATTTCTCTCTGCTCCCCTCCCTACACTGTTTATCCTTTTCTCTTCTCACAAACACTTGAGGACATAGAAGTTGCAGGTCGTCCCACGCGGACACCCGCACAGCGTTCCGACACGCGCACCCTTGCGAACAGCGCACTGCTCGCCCGCGTCACACTGGAAACAAACAGTCTGATTATTAATTGAGTGATGATGACGGTGGCGTCTGTCTCCAGACTATGGGATTCTGAAACATCTACACCGGTTTCCCAGAACCAGATTAATCCTAGCAACCCCTGAACTATATCTTTTTTAAACACGGTCAATTGAGAACCTTTATCGAAAGTCCCGTTTTAACCATTTGAAACACGCAATATAAGGCTAGACTCAATGAAGAAGTAAAATGCACGATACAGACAGGCTAACTACTTAAAAAGTGTTTATACTAGGACTTTAGCCACTTTAAAATGGTCGATCTTACCGACGGCAGCCAGCCGAGCTTCTTTTCTGATAACGGCATCTGTTTGTTCTTCAGTTTCTCCAGAACTTCTTGCAAAGCTTCAATCTACACGACAAGAGAAAAACAAAAACGATAGACTTCTATAGATATAGCTAGAAAACAAGTACAAAGATGGGGATGAATCGACTAAACTAACACATTGCCAAACGAAACAACTTCACAAACATAAAACTATTTAAACTTACCAGATCCTTCTCTTCTTGTGATTTGTGTGGGAACTCTAGAGCGCGAGTCTCAAACTCCAACGAGGTGTCGCCGTCAGCGAGACAGAGACATGCGCAGCAGGAGGCGGCGAGGAAAAGCAGTAGAATGCTGGCCATGGTGCTGAAACAACCAGAAGGGATGGAGATACAGCGGGGCCTCTGCAGGTGGTTAGCAGGGGCTTGGTGAACACTGGGCGGGTGAAGTGGGCTATGATTCGGGGTGATAGACGCGAGGGCTTGATTTTATAGCGTTTGCTGACGTCATACAGCTACAGTAATATGTATGACCACTGACATGAGCGGAGCGACAGACGTAACCACTGACCGGAGAGGGTCATATGCACGCACATACACGCGCCAGAGGATGTTGTGATGGAGAGGCGTTGTCTGATAGAACACCTCTGTTCACCTCTTTCCAATAATCCCAGGTCAAAGCCCCTGGCTGTTGAGACCAATCTTTAATCAGCATCCAATTTCCTCTTGGGTGTGTGTGTATGCCTAACCTCTCATTTGCTCATTTGGTCCAGGAGAACTGTGTACACAGTGAGCAGGCCTGAGACTCTACATCACAGGCTAATCTCACCAGACCACTTAAATAACCCACCTCTCTCTATCTCTCTCTCACACACACACACACACACAAACACACACACACACACACACACACACACACACACACACACACACACACACACACACACACACACACACACACACACACACACACACACACACACACACACACAAAAAAAAAAAAAAAAAAACTATTTCCAAGCAAGAATTCTGCTTAGGAGTGGTTTTTGTGGGGAGGGGAAAACTGAAAACCAGCTCTTATTGGCTGAGGTTTGGAACTCTCTTTGTCTATTCATCAATTTACCGCATTGTGATGTCACCATGGAAAGGTGGAACTCCCGTCCCATGCAAACCTGCTGATTAGAAGGTCCCGTGTAGATTATCATTTCAACCAGCAACTATCAGGAATTAACACTGATTTGACAAAATCACACTTTTAGAGTGTTCGTTTCATCACCTGTTGTTGTACAATACAGGAGCGCAACTTTGGTTTTAGAATAATAATAATAATAATATATATATATATATTTTTATCCAGTCAGACAAACACTCCAAACAGCCTACCCGACCGCTCGGAGGCTTCCGCACGGTCCTAAAGCACACCGTTGCCTCGTTTTGTATCATATTCCAATTCTAAAACTGGGGGGGGGGGACAAAAAAACGTAATTTCAGAATGTGGCCGGGACATGTCCTCCCCATCCCCAGTGAAAGTTGCACCCCTAGTACAATATGATATAAAACACAGGAAAAACAGAATGTTGACTGCACTGGGCCTTTAAAGTGAACCTATTGATCCAGTGCAACCCTGCTGAACCAAAGTAGTCAACACTAGAAAATAAAGATTAGTCGGATATGAAGACAGCTATGTGTGGGCATGTCTACTTGTGTGTGTGTTCTATTTGTCTGAACAGGAAGCTTTTCAGATATCAGTGTCTGTTAATATCGTTGGAACGAATCTAATATTTACAACAATATTTGGACAAAACACTTGAAACTATTTTCTTGTTGTTGTAAAAACTGCTTATAGGTCTCTTTTTTGTTTGTTTAAAAGATCCTTTACGTGAGAGACACCACTGGCACTGTCCTCAATGGTACTCCCACCGTCTTTCACTGTCCTCAATGGTACTCCCACCGTCTTTCACTGTCCTCAATGGTACTCCCACCGTCTTTCACTGTCCTCAATGGTACTCCCACCGTCTTTCACTGTCCTCAATGGTACTCCCACCGTCTTTCACTGTCCTCAATGGTACTCCCACCGTCTTTCACTGTCCTCAATGGTACTCCCACCGTCTTTGGTCTTTGTCATGGTGGCTAGCAGCGTATGTTAGGCTGTTACTCCTCGCAGTTCTTTTGGGTTGTTGTCCTGTTGCATCACCTAACTTCTGTTGAGCTTCAATTGGCGGACAGATAGCCTTACATTCTCCTGCAAAATGTCTTGATAAACTTGGGAATTCATTTCTCCGTCGATGATAGCAAGCTGTCCAGGCCCTGAGGCAGCAAAGCTGCCCCAAACCATGATGCTCCCTCCACTATAGTTTACAGTTGGGATGAGGTTTTGATGTTGGTGTGCTGTGCCTTTTTTTTCTCCACACATAGTGTTGTGTGTTCCTTCCAAACACCACAACTTAAGTTTCATCTGTCCACAGAATATTTTGCCAGTAGCGCTGTGGAACATCCAGATGCTCTTTTGCGAACTTCAGACACGCAGCAATGTTTTTTTGGACAGCAGTGGCTTCTTCCATGGTGTCCTCCCATGAACACCATTCTTGTTGAGTGTTTTACGTATTGTAGACTCGCCAAAAGAGATGTTAGCTTGTTCCAGAGATTTCTGTAAGTTTTTAGCTGACACTCTAGGACTCTTCTTAACCTCATTGAGCATTCTGCGCTGTGTTCTTGCTGTCATCTTTGTAGGATGGCCACTCCTATGGAGAGTAGCAACAGTGCTGAAATTTCTCCATGTATAGACAATTTGTCTTACCGTGGACTGACTTTTAGAGATACTTTTGTAACCATTCCCAGCTTCATGCAAGGCAACAATTCTTAATCTTAGGCCTTCTGAGATCTCTTTTGTTCGAGGAATGATTCACATCAGGCAATGCTTATTGTGAATAGCAACCTTACATTTTGTGAGTGTTTTTTATGAGGCAGGGCAGCTCTAACCAAAATCTCCAATCTCGTCCCATTGATTGGACTCCAGGTTAGTTGACTCCTGACTCCAATTAGCTTTTGGAGAAGTCATTAGCCTAAGGGTTCACATACTTTTCCCAAACTACACTGTGAATGTTTAAATTATGTATTCAATATAGACAAGAAAAATATAATAATTTGTGTGTTATTAGTTTAAGCACACTGTGTTTGTCTATTGTTGTGACTTAAATGAAGATCAGATCACATTTTATGTAAAATGTATGCAGAAATCCAGGTAATTCCAAAGGGTTCACATACTTTTTCTTGCCACTGAATTTAGAATTAAAGTCACACTTAACCAGCATGGCTACCACAGCATTCTGCAGTTATACGCCATCCCATCTGGTTTGCGCTTAGTGGGACTATCATTTGTTTTTCCAACAGGACAATGACCCAAAACACACCTCCAGGCTGTGTAAGGGCTATTTGACCAAGAAGGAGAGTGATGGAATGCTGCTCCAGATGACCTGGCCTCCACAATCACCCGACCTCAACCCAATTGAGATGGTTTGGGATGAGTTGGACCTCAGAGTGAAGGAAAAGCAGCCAACAAGTGCTCAGCATATGTGGGAACTCCTTCAAGACTGTTGGAAAAGCATTCCAGGTGAAGCCGGTTGAGAGAATGCCAAGAGTGTGCAAAGCTGTCATCAAGGCAAAGCGTAGCTACTTTGAAGAATCTAAAATATATTTTCATTTGTTTAACACTTTTTGGGTTACTACATGATTCTATATGTATTATTTCATAGTTTTGATGTCTTCATTATTATTTTACAATGTAGAAAATAGTAAACATTTGACTGGTACTGTATGTATTTTTTCCTGCTCTTGGGATATAATTACTGGTTGGATGACCTTATTATGTATATATATTAGATTTTTGAAAAATATTTTGTACTTTTTTAGAACTCTTTATGCGATGCACACTGCAGAGAACACCGGAAGAAGAATTATCACTGAATTATCACAGTGAATTATTGTAATGTTTGTTTATGTGTCAATCAATCCCATAAGGGATTGGTTGCCAACTGGCGATTTGACACAAAATAAATTGTTATTAATTTAATTAATATTTTCATTCATTGACACCCCTTCAAATTAATGGATTCAGTTATGCCAGCAACACCTGTTGCTGACAGGTGTATAAAATCGAGCACACAGCCATGCAATCTCCATAGACAAACATTGGCAGTAGAATGGCCTTACTGAAGAGCTCAGTGACTTTCAACGTGGCTCCATCACTGGATTCCACATTCCCCACAAGTCAGTTCATACAATTTCTGCCCTGCTAGAGCTGCCCTGGTCAACTGTAAGTTCTGTTATTGTGAAGTGGAAACGTCTAGGAGCAACAACAGCTCAGCCGCGAAGTGGCAGACCACACAAGCTCACAGAACGGGGGAAGCAAGTCTCTGTAGCAATGTTCAAAATTCTAGTGGAAAACCTTCCCAGAACAATGGAGACTGTTATAGCAGAAAAGGGGAGACCAACTCCAGCATTATCATGCTGAAACATGAGGTGATGGTGTGACAATGGGCCTCGGGATCTCATCATGGTATCTCTGTGCATTCAAATTGCCATCGATAAAGTGCAATTGTGTTCATTGTCTGTAGCTTATGCTTGCCCGTACCACAACCCCACCTCCACCATGAAGCACTCTGTTCACAACGTTTACATCAGAAAACCGCTCGCCCACACAACGCCATACTGTACATGTGGTCTGAAATCAATCAAATTCTCTAAAGCGATGTTGTGGAGGCGGCCTATGGTAGAGAAATGAGCATTACATTCTCTGGCAACAGCTCTAGTGGACATTCCTGCAGTCAGCATGCCAAATGCAAGCTCCCTCAAAATTTGAGACATCTGTGGCATTGTGTTGTGTGACAAAACTGCACATTTTAGAGTGGCCTTTTATTGTCCAGAGCACAAGGTGCAATTGTGTATTGATCATGCTGTTTAATCAGCTTCTTGATATGCCACACCTGTCAGGTGGATGGATTATCTTGGCTAAGGAAAAATGCTCAATAACATGGATGTAAACAAATTTGTGACAAAAAATTGTTGGCGTATGGAACATTTCGAGGATCTTTTATTTCAGCTCATGAAACATGTGACCAACACTTTACATGTTGTGTTTATATTTCTGTATTGGTTTACTAAAAGGTAATCAAGTACCATTCTATTCTATTTTTGGTTTAGTTTATTGGTGTTTCAGCATTAGTACAGGCTATTACAAAGAGTTGTCATTAAAAACCCTCAATTACTTTGCTGTTACAATAAAAAACATAAATGTTAAATCAATACAACAATTTGAAAGTACTAAAGAAAGGCTATGCTAAAATGTTACATTCTATTTGATTCCATTCTATCCAAAGGCAGCTTCCATGGATAATCAACTTCAGCAACTGCTGCAACCGCCAGGGACCCACCGTACTTGTGGCCTACAACAAGGCTGGATTTGTTTTCGGAGGTTACATCAGTAAGGACTACGCCCAGACTGGACAGGTGATCAATGATGATAAGGCCTTTCTCTACAGCATCACTGACCAGAGAGAAAAGCCACTACGTCTGTCAAATCAATCAATCAAATGTATTTATAAAGCCCTTTGTACATCAGCCGATGTCAGTGTTATACAGAAACCCAGCCTAAAACCCCAAACGCAAGCAATGCAGATTTAGAAGCACGGTGGCTAGGAAAAACTCCCTAGAAATGCAGGAACCTAGGAAGAAATCTAAAGAGGAGCCAGTCCTCTTCTGGCTGTGCCGAGTGGAGATTATAACAACATGTTCCAACGTTCATAGATGAACAGCAGGGTCAAATAATAATAATCACAGTGGTTGTAGAAGGTGCAACAGGTCAGCACCTCAGGAGAAAATGTCAGTTGGCTTTTCAAAGCCGAGCATTCAGAGTTAGAGACAGCAGGTGCGGTCTACAGAGTGGAGGGTGAGTTACAGTCACTTAGGACAAATCTCACATGGTACCATATTCCTTTTATGGTGGACTACTTTTTCTACTTTTTTAATGTAATGAACAGGATTAGACTAACAGACCTTTGAAGATACCCTGGAACAATGTATGCCCATTGATACAGTGCAAATTAACCCCATTTCTATCCATACAGACTAGGAGGTCGTCTGGCAAAGCCCTGGAGAAACGCACTTTGGACATCTGAGCAAGTATTACAGTCTTTGAACCTAACCTAACCTAAACTGCACACCATTTACCAAAAATACAGCAATTCAGTTATTATAAAAAATTGTAGGAATAGAGAACAATTGAAGGAAAACAGGTGACTGAGCCCCAGCCGAGGGAAGAAGTATAACTGCCAACATCAGAGTCCGAAGGGATACATTCTAATAACAAGTATATCATATAAGCATATTATGCAGATAAGACATCTTAATTATCTATGTTACCCAACTAATTCTGATTCTTCCGCCACAGCCCCTTTGGCAGCGATTACAGCCTTGATTATTCTTAGGTATGATGCTACAAGCTTGGCACACCTGTATCTGGGGAGTTTCTCCCATTCTTCTCTGCAGATCCTCAAGATCGGTCAGGTTGGATGGGGAGAGCTGCTGCACAGCTATTTTCAGGTCTCTTCAGAGATGTTTGATCGGGTTCGAGACCGGGCTCTGGCTGGGCCACTCAAGGACATTCAGAGACTTGTCCCGAAGCCACTCCTGCATTGTCTTGGCTGTGTGCCTAGGGTCGTTGTCCTGTTGGAAGGTTGAACCTTCGCTCCAGTCTGAGGTCCTGAGCACTCTGGAGCAGGTTTTCATCAAGGATCTCTCTGTACTTTGCTCCGTTCATCTTTGCCTCGATCCTGACTAGTATTCCAGTCCCTGCCACTGAAAAACATCCCCACAGCATGATGCTGCCACCACCATGCTTCACCGTAGGGATGGTGCCAGGTTTCTTCCAGACGTGACGTTTGGCATTCAGGCCAAAGAGTTTCATCAGACCAGAGAATCTAGTTTCTCATGGTCTGAGAGTCTGTTGGTGCCTTTTGGAAAACTCCAAGTGGGCTGTCATGTGCCTTTTACTGAGGACTGGCTCTGCCTCGACATTATCCTGTCTCGGAGCTCTACCGATAATTCCTGCGACCTCATGGCTTGGTTTTTGCTCTGGCATGCACTGTCAACTGTGGGACCTTACATAGACAGGTGTGTGCCTTTCCAAATCATGTCCAATCAATTGAATTTACCACAGGTGGATTCCAATCAAGTTGTAGAAACATCTTAAGGATGATCAATGGAAACAGGATGCACCTGAGCTCAATTGAGTCTCATAGCAAAGGGTCTGAATACTTATGTAAATAAGGTATTTCATTTTTTTTTTTATTATACACTTTTTTAACTATACAATTTTCTAAAAACCTGTTTTCACTTTGTCATTATGGGGTATTGTGTGTAGATTGCTGAGGATTGTTATTATTATTGTTTTATCCATTTCAGAATAATGCTGTAATGTAACAAAATGTGTAAAAAGTCAAGGGGTGTGAATAGTTTCCGAAGGCACTGTATATCCTATTCAGACCCTCCTATGTCAGTGTGAAACATTACATGAAATGCATTGCTCTCATATGCAATCCTCCTGAGAGTTATTATTTCCCACTGCATGTTGATCACAGGCATTCCCCAGCTCGTACTGCTGACCAAAGTGGACGAGGCCTCCGGCTGGTACTGCTGACCAAAGTGGACGAGGCCTCCGGCTGGTACTGCTGACCAAAGTGGACGAGGCCTCCGGCTGGTACTGCTGACCAAAGTGGACGAGGCCTCCGGCTGTTACTGCTGACCAAAGTGGACGAGGCCTCCAGCTGGTACTGCTGACCAAAGTGGATGAGGCCTCCAGCTGGTACTGCTGACCAAAGTGGATGAGGCCTCCGGCTGGTACTGCTGACCAAAGTGGACGAGGCCTCCGGCTGGTACTGCTGACCAAAGTGGACGAGGCCTCCGGCTGTTACTGCTGACCAAAGTGGACGAGGCCTCCAGCTGGTACTGCTGACCAAAGTGGATGAGGCCTCCAGCTGGTACTGCTGACCAAAGTGGACGAGGCATCCAGCTGGTACTGCTGACCAAAGTGGATGAGGCCTCCAGCTGCTACTGCTGACCAAAGTGGATGAGGCCTCCAGCTGCTACTGCTGACCAAAGTGGATGAGGCCTGCCGCCTGGTGGCAGAGGAGCTGCAGAGTGTTTACCTCAGCCACTACATAAAGAGGAAGGTGAGATGTTTACTAATTGCATGTAACTGCATGGCTGTTAAAGATCAACACAAAGTGCTAATTGGCTAAGTTAAAGGTATAGTTCCCACAAATTACAAAATTACATCGGTTTCCTTACCCTGTAAGCAGTCTATGGACAAGGTATGACCTCAATCCATGCTTCGGTTTAGTTTCCATGGCATGGTTTCCAAATGCATCTGTGGCACAGAACTCATTTAGCATTTGTGGCACAAATCCCATTCAAGTCATGGGACCTATATTAGTGTTTTCCGCGCATCATGCTCAAATCATCTATACGTAACTTTGTTGAGCTTCACAATCAATTTGAGATACTTTCGGATGATTTGGACATGTTGAGCGTAACGTCCTAATAATAACGGTCCAATGACTTGAATGGGATTTGTGCGACAAATGCTAAAATGTTACCATTTAGAAACCGTGCCAGGGAAATAAAACCAATGCATCAATTGTTGTCATACCTTGTACATAGACTGCTAACAGGGTAAGGAAACCAACGTAGAATTTTGTAATTTGGGTGAACTATCCCTTTAAGTAATTGCTAAATGTGTTTGTGTGTTTTTCAGACCCACGAGTTAAGTGCGTCGCTGGGTATTCATGTGTCTTGTATTCTGCCAGTGAACAACTACAGCCAGGAGTGTGAGCAGGATCAGAACACTGATATCCTGCCCGCCCAGTCTGAACCAGATGTTGAACTATGCTGACAGCTTCTTCAAAAACCAGCTGGAGGAGCAGGAAGAGCTGCATGCATCTAAACCCCGGCCCCGCCCCAAACCTGAGCCAACAGAGACAAGTACTGTTACATGCTCACAATAATGCGATTATTGTGGATAGCCAGATTAATATAATAGTTCGATTAAAATGTTTACTTGCTTTGCTTAGAATAACCATTTCCCTAATAATCCTGTTTGCATGGACACATCTGAAATCAGGCTAACTGATGGCACACGGATAAATGCAGAAAATCGGCTATCAAAATAAACGTTCTACCGCAGCAACCATTATATTTTTGGGTAGAATATTTGATTCGGAGTTCAGACATATACAGTTTGTATGTGAAAACTCCTTAGAAAGACGCATACATTGTTGTTCCGAACACACGTCAGTCGCGCTAGAGGGAGGCTCGCTCGGCTCGTGCTAGAACATGCACTGATGAAATACACCACTGGAACCCCAATTAGGGGTTTACATGTCCTAATAATTAGAACGACTGCTCAGAAAACCAGGTGTTTTAATCCGCGTATGCTTACTTCAATTTCGACTTTACACCGATTTAACATAAACAGAGTAAGGTGTTTGAATGACTATTGCATAATCTGCCTACTGCCATAGTCAGTTTAATATACAATTATTAGTGTGGATGTAAACATACTCAAAGAACATTGTTTGAGTTACCTATATTTTCTGGGTAAGATGTAGTAATGTAACCACATATAGGTTTCCTGCATCTATATGTTGTTGGTCTGTGTCTATCTTCTCTGCAAACCCTTACTTTAACCTAGCATGTTAATAAGGTCCGGATGGATTGAGGTATCTCACCAGTACTCCTCCAGGTTTTAGTCCACCAGAGGTGGGGCTCCCCATCTATAGTCCCGTTCCCCAGCTTCTAATATACTACTGTTGTGGAAATTCAACACAGGGACACTCAAAGTCAATATTACATGAATCGTTGTTTATTAACAGCAAGCTGGGGAGGTTAAAGTCAAACTTAGATGCATAAAGTACCGGTCTGAAGTAAGCTCCCCCAGGGCAGTCCTGTTAGTTCTCTTATATACTGGTTACAGACACATTACATAGGCATGGTTCATAGGGCTGGTTCCGGCATGTGTCTGGCTATCTTAACTTCTAAAACATATTCTGGGTGTTCTGCCAGATGGTCCTAAGGAGGGGCTCATTTCACCCGCTCTCATATCTTTACCAAGCACAGGCAGGAACCAAGGATTATTTATGACACTAAGACAAGATGAACATTTTGAAGGCTGTCTCGCACAATATAACATTTCCCATCACACTACTTTCATTATTCAAGACATTATCAACATTGTTGTTACTGATTCATGTTTTTACCATACTCCCTTAATATTTCATTAAAAGGATTCACTTTTCTGCTTTTACTCAATTATTGTTGTGAAATTGTTTGCTGTTTGTACCAGACTGCATCTCCACATGTCTCTTATGCTGGATGTCTCTCTCTGTCTTTCTGAAAGGTTGGACAACTGTAGAGCAAGTCTGAGTGAGTCAGGCCCTAGATATCCAACAGATATTTATTCAGCAATTAGTTTTGTTAAATGAAAATACTGTATTGAACAAAGTACAATGAGCAGTATACAGTTGTATGTCTTATCTGACCAATAGCAGTACAGAGTCTGCAGACAACACTACATACACATATTGTATCTAATTACAATATACACTGAGTGGACAAAACATTAAGAACAGCTCTTTCCATGACAGACTGACCAGGTGAATCCAGGTGAAAGCTATGATCCCTCAATGATGTTCCTTATTAAATCCACTTCAATCTGTGTAGATGAAGAGGAGGACACAGGTTAAAGACGGATTGTTAAGCCTTGAGACAATTGAGACATGGATTGTGTGTGTGTGCCATTCACAGGGTGAATGGGAAAGAGAAAAGATTGAAACGCCTTTGAACGGGGTATGGTAGTAGGTGCCAGGCACACCGGTTTGTGTCAAGAACTGAAACGCTGCTGGGTTTTTCAAGTTCAACAGTTTCCCGTGTGTGTCCACCACCTAAAGAACATCAACATTAGGAAGATGTTCCTAATGTTTGATATACTCAGTTGAAATTGTAACTGGGCAAAGTCAGAATGGAATAGCCTCGGAGAATTAAGACAAAAAGGTTTATAAAGCGATAACTAAAAGTTGCCATTTAAACACATCTAGGATCAGTGTATTCCCCAGAATCCTATCCTTAACTATTAGAAGGTAAAATCCCAAACGGACTTCAGATCAGTATCACACCTAATACCCTAGCCACTCAGACTTCTGTTCCACAGCCTGATAGATGTCATCAAAGTAGTTGTTAGAGTAGCGAAGCATCTGGACCACGGCAGTGAGCAGGAGGATGTCTGTGTGGATGTCCAGCTCAAGCTCCCGACTGTAGTTCTTCACTGGCAGGACACAGGACTGGGAAACACCCAGACACACACTCACCTCACGGGTCTGAAACAAACACGCACACGGTTGTAGTTAAATAAACATGGTGTATTATGTGAGAATAGGGTTCCAGACTCAGCCATGCACTCACCATCCTCTCTATGTAGTGGCTGAGGTAGATGTTGGTCAGGTCTTCTCTCACTAGAGGACAGGCCTCATCCACCTTGGTAAGCAGGACCAGCTGGGGAACACCTAGTGACACAACACACATGAACACACACATACACAGACATGTAAACCCACGCGCACACTCACTTCCTTCCTTACCCAGCTTGTTGATCCCCTTGCGGATGGCGGCGAGCTTGTCCACCATCTTGGCAGAGAGCAGAGTGACCTTGCAGGCGTCCAGTACGTAGACCACACAGTGGATCGTGTCCTTCAGGCTGGGCGACTTACAGAACCCGACACCATCCGTCTGGACAGACATGGACGGGTTGAACTGGGGGAGAGAAACAGGACTTCAGCCCCTAAGATAAATATACTACTACTGCTACTGTACTTTCAACCACATGCTTTCCCTACCATGAGGCTGGTGCTACTTTAACTCAGAGGACAGGCTCATTGTAATGGCTGGAATGATTGGTATCAAACACATGAAATCCTCCTGTTGATACATTTCTATTCATTCTGTCTTCCTCCAACAGCCTCCACTGCTACCATTTGCCAGTTTTACTCACCTGGTACCGGTCTTGTACGTGGCCCTTCATGATACTGTTGATGTCGTCTATATCCAGCCCTGCGCTGGGTCCTTCCTCCAGGCCCATGGTGTCACACAGGACCAGAGGGAGAGCCTTCCCACCCTGCTCTGCCTTGATGCTGTAGGTACGGAACTACAGAGAGAGAGAGATTTGGAATGTTAAGTCCAGTACAATAGGGATGTTCCATAAGCCTTGTATAATTTCAGACAGTAGTTTTGAAAGTAGTGCTCATGGGCCAAAACGGGATCCAGGGGGGGGTAGATGGTATGTTTTAAAATGTAAAATATATATTTTTTATAATAAAGTTCTACCTGATGACATAAAAAAAATATGTCAATAAAACTTAAACAGCGGTTTTCAAACAACTATGAGAATTGTGGTGACGTGGGGAGCAAGAAAATACCCTCCCTCTGGCTAGAAACTCACTGCAGGTTTAGAAAAGTACAGTTTTCTTGACCTTTAATCCTACCCCGTGATGTCACAGAGAAGTATTTTTTAAGACATTTCTTTTTATATTTTTAAATCACAGATCATAGAAACAATTTCCCCATAAGTAGACACTGATATGGTGCTGGAGATAATAAATATGAGGTGAAAAGTGGCAGAATTGTCCTTTAAGATCCCGGACTGCATCTTTAAGACACAACCACACACACACTCATGCGGGTATACAAACACTACCTGTGTGGTGAGGCTGGTGCCTGCGCTGCCGGTGTTAGCCTGCCCGGTAACATGTCCTTTGAAGACAGAGTTGATGGAGTTGAAGAAGCTGGACTTGCCAGCCCCGACCGGACCCACCAGCAGAACTCTGGCCTGGACCACAGACTTTACCTCAGGCTTATAGTTCTTGATATAGTCCATCAGGCGGTCCTTGGTGCTGTTAATGATAGAGATGGATGGAGAAAGGAAGAGAGAGATGGGTGACAGACGAATGATTGATTTAAGTATATTCATTGGAAGAGCAGAAGTGGTACTAGATGCATCAGTAGTTGCATAGTATTATGATTTTTGAACTGCTTTTGAGATTTAACAGACAGGATACCTATATCCTTCCCAGTCAATTTTCCTCCAAGGAGTCTTCAGACGGCCCCCACAGTCTGCCAGAAATTGAGACAAAAAAAAAACCCAACTGATTTAATCAATACACTAATTGCTTCAACAACCTCTCCCGCAATGTGAGCAAGACAAAGGAGATGATCGAGGACTACAGGAAAAGGAGGGCCGAACAGGCCCCCATTAACATCGACGGGGCTGTAGTGGAGCGGGTCGCGAGTTTCAAGTTCCTTGGTGTCCACATCACCAACAACTATCCTGGTCTAAACACACCAAGACAGTCATGAAGAGGGCACGACAACACCTTTTCCTCCTCAGGAGACTGAAAAGATTTGGCATGGGTCCCCAGATCCTCAAGAAGTTATACAGCGGCACCATTGAGAGCATCCTGACCGGTTGCATCACCGCCTGGTATGCAACTGCTCGGCATCCGAACGTAAGGCGCTACAGAGGGTAGTATGAACGGCCCAGTACATCACTGGGTCCAAGCTTCCTGCCATCCAGGACCTATTTAATAGGCGGTGTCAGAGGAAGGATAAAAAAAATTGTCAAAGATCCCAGTCACCCATTTCATAGACTGTTCTCTCTGCTACCGCATGGCAAGCAGTATCGGAGCACCAAGTCTAGGTCCAAAAGGCTCCATAACAGCTTCTACCCCCAAGCCATAAGGCTGCTGAACAATTAATCAAATGGCCACCCGGACTATTCACTTTACCCCTACCTACATGTACAAATTACTTCGACTAACATGTACCCCCAAACATTGACTCGGGAACAGGTACCCCCTGTATATAGCCTTGTTATTGTTATGTGTAATGTCTGCTTCCAGCCCACACCATCAAACACCTAGATCCCCTGAACGCAGCTCACTCTCCAGATCCCAATCACCTGAATTCTAATCACCTGTTCACACACCTGTATGCCATTATCACATGTGACACACATCCTTCAGAGCTCTGGTTATCCTCGTGATTTATTCCTCCCGTGTATGATAGTTTTTGCCTGCCTCACTATGACGCCTTTTTGCCTATTCCCTGCCTGTACTTTAGCCTATTGGATTTCCTGTTATCTACCTACTGCCTGATCTCCCGGACTACGTTACTAGCCTTTTCCCTGCCTGTACTGTTGCCTTTTTGGACCCCCTGTGTATGACCTTCTGCCTGCCCCTGGACCCAACTACCTGCCTCCTGTGTATGACCTTCTGCCTGCCCCTGGACCCAGCTACCTGCCTCCTCCTGTGTATGACCTTCTGCCTGCCCCTGGACCCAACTACCTGCCTCCTCCTGTGGTCCTTCACAAATAAACACCTGCTGCGCTTGAAACCAGCTGAAATGCTTACTTACAAGCCCTTAACCAACAGTGCAGTTCAAGAAAGAGTTAAGAAAATATTTATTAAATAAAGTTAAAAAAAATGTAATAAAAAGCAACACATAATGTAATGAACACACATTACATTATGTGTTGCTTTTTATTACATTTTTTTTACTTTATTTAATAAATATTTTCTTAACTCTTTCTTGAACTGCACTGTTGGTTAAGGGCTTGTAAGTAAGCATTTCACTGTAAGGTCTACACCTGTTGTATTCGGTGCATGTTACAAATAACATTTGATTTGATTATATTCACATTGCCTTCTGACTGGTTTTAATATTTTGCCATATTGGTTACATGTATCCAATCGTTTCAGTAGTGCCTAGGGAGTAGGGGCTATAAAGGACCACTCACCTTCCACTCTGTACACCTCACACTCTGTCAGCTGCAGGTCATTGCCATGCATCTCTTCCCCTTCAAAGGCGTAGCTGTTCCCTGCAACAACTTGAACTGTAGCGGTGTTATTATTAAGAAACCACAAGACGCCAACATTAAGACCATACTTTCCATCTGTGAAACCGTACTGGCCATTGGTACTGGACACACGCAGTGGATTTTCTCTCTGGTCGGTGATGCTGTAGAGAAAGGCCTTATCATCGTTGATGGCCTGGGTAGTCTGGGCGTAGTCCTTACTGATGTAACCTCCGAAAACAAACCCAGACTTGTTGTAGGCCACAAGTACGGTGGGTCCCTGGCCATCACAGCGGTTGTGGAAGGCTGAATGTATGTAGCTGTGGACGCTGGCTTTGAGCAGAACAAAATATAATAGAAAAGTACTTTATTACCTTTTACTGAAGCAATTGTTCTGTTCTGCCTGCATTGCAGGTATCTGGCCTGATAAAATGAATCTCATTTAAAAAAAAAAGATGCCATTAAAATGAAGTCCATTGTTCCGACAAACCTTTGTAGAGCTGGTGGAGTCTGACATGGCCGAACAGAGACAGCAGCTTTCTCTCCTGTTCTACTGACAGACTGGACTTCACAACACTCATGACGTCGCCAAGGACCTGCGGTAGAAAGACCAGCAATAAATAGTAACAGAAACACATGATCATACTGATTAACCTCACCTCACTATACAGACACACGCCGAGGAAAGAGCGAAAGGAATGTAGATTAGACAGACTCATATTTTCATAGATTAGACAGACTCATATTTTCATATTTGTATTGCTCTTAAATCTTTTTAATGAATTTTAATCTTATTAACACTTTGTTCTAGCTAGCTATTTGTGTAGGTAGCTATCAAGTAAACACAATGATGTGTTAGAATTATTTATTTTGAAGCGCTTTCTTTAGATTGTTATGATGATGTAGGTGATCTTACCGTTTGTAACTGATGCTCGTGTTAGAAATATAACTCTTCTAATGCAGTGGGCTACTGGGCTTCAATCATTCACAACAAGTATAATCAACCACAAAATTCAGGTCGCGCAGTATAAAACAGAGACGTTTCAAGCTTTCCTTTTCTTAAAACCGAAACTTCGGCTGCTTTGAGTCACTCAACTTCCCTTTCTTTTTGTTTGCAAAACAGGAAAGGACCGCTAGTGCGCTTGTTCGTGCTCTGCTGGCACGCCGGTCGTCGGGGTTAGATTTCTTTTAGTAGCATATCTCGATGTGCAGCCCGAAAGAGGGAGCACAGCCTGTAGCCGTCCCTCCACAAGTCATGTCAGGAAATCCAGGGCTTCTACAGTAGGATAGAAGACTGGGAATTGCTCATGGCTTAGAAATAAAACATAATGGTATTTCATTGACAATCAGCTGTAGTTCTATTTTAGGCTAGAGAAGCTTCTATGGTCACTTTAAAATTACCTGTACAATTCTTAGGTGTGGATGGATGTGTGTGTGTGTGTGTGTGTGTGTGTGTGTGTGTGTGTGTAAGAAGAGAAGCAGTAGGTCAGAACAACACAGGTGTTATTATATTTTTATTAATGTTGTCTACTTTTTCAATATCATCTTTTTTTTAACAGCAATATCCACAAAAATATGAACAGTAAAGTCTTAACAGTAAAGTATTTAACTGTAAAATATGAACAGTAAAGTCTTAACAGTAAAGTATTTAACTGTAAAATATGAACAGTAAAGTCTTAACAGTAAAGTATTTAACTGTAAAATATGAACAAGTGTGCAAGAAAACATGAGTTATGGCACATCAGAGCGACCAGATACAAAAAAATAGATATTATATTTCCTTCATAATCTATAACTGATCATTCACAATTAATCAAGGCAAAAAGATACGGTAGTGCTTTACGTCACAGTCCTGTCCCAGCTGGAATTAACACATTGTGGTAACAATGGGGACTTTCAACCTGGTACCAAATAGTCCTCGCTTGCAATGAAACAAATGTTTTTACCGTGTTATTTCTAAGCAAATACCAAGTTAAAGGGGACCGCAAAACAAAGCGTTACCAGAGATACATACTGTATATGCATACACAGGAGATAAAAAAAACACAATGATGAGTCCAGGTAAAACTGACCCGAGGTCAGTGTCTAGGGACAGAAATTCGTTTTAGGGTTCTAGCGTTCTGCACTGGGTAAGATCTAGGATCAGATTCCATTCCCCAAATCCTGACCTAATCTTTAGGGGGAGAACACTTTAAACTGACCTAGATCAGCTATAGTGAATGATGTGGGAATGGGAGCACCACAAGACTTCCATTGTGGAGCTTTGTGTCTTCTTTTAAGACTGTTCACTCAAATACTCTCAACTATTCTCAAGTCTAGGGCTAGAATGTTGTTCCTGACCAATGTGACCTGACCAGGTAAAACTCCTGGTCCTAACCAGCATACAACACAATACACCACAACAAGGCAAACCATCAATCAACCAATCAATCAAACAACCAATCAATCAAACAACCAATCAATCAATCAATCAATCAATCAAACAACCAATCAATCAATCAACCAATCAATCAAACAACCAATCAATCAAACAACCAATCAATCAATCAACCAATCAATCAAACAACCAATCAATCAATCAACCAATCACTCAATCAACCAATCAATCAAACAACCAATCAATCAAACAACCAATCAATCAAACAACCAATCAATCAAAATAACCGTCCGTGGAATGAATGAATTAAGAAATAACAATATTCTCCCTCAGATAATCACTTTTAAAAGACATTAGGAAACTGTCTGTCTGTCTGTCTGTCTGTCTGTCTGTCTGTCTGTCTGTCTGTCTGTCTGTCTGTCTGTCTGTCTCTCTCTCTGTATGTCTCTCTCTCTCTCTCTCTGTGTGTGAGAGAGAGAGACAGTGTTTTAATGGTTCAAGTTTGTTTCTCACAGTGCTTAGCCTGTGTATAAGAAGCTATGCTATGAGTACGGCCACTTCACTGCTTTGTAGATGTGGTTGGCTCCCCATTTAGTCACTAGGGGATTGTGTGTGTGTGTGTGTGTGTGTGTGTGTGTGTGTGTGTGTGTGTGTGTGTGTGTGTGTGTGTGTGTGTGTGTGTGTGTGTGTGTGTGTGTGTGTGTGTGTGTGTGTGTGTGTGTGTGTGTGTGTGTGTGTGTGTGTGTGTGTGTGTGTGTGTGTGTGAACCTGCCTCAAGCTGAATGAGGAAACAGAATAAATTCTATCAGAAGGGAAATATTTACGCAAAAATTGAACGTCCACAGAAAAGATTCTGCAACAGGCTGACATTCAATTAAAGCGCATTTTGTTTTTTTTGGTGGAAAAAGTTTAATGCACTTTGATTGAATTCTGGCCTAGGTTTTATCTTACAAACACTGTACAGTTGGATAATAATACTCGACTGACCTGCTTCCATTTAGAAAGAAACTCAAACCAAACCCAAAACAGCTACTCTCAAAACGTATCACTTCTGCACATGGCTTAAAGAAAGTTTATACACTTTTGTTTTTATTTTCTCTAGTGTCTTTTACATTTTTTACAATCAAGTTTGGTTTGGGAGTAGAGGAATAGGACTGTGGAGGTGGGGACACGGGACACCACTTTGTAATTTGCTCCTGTTCCTCAATAGAACACACGATGAGCCAATAAGCAAAGCCCATGATGTGATGCTTGCTCTCATTGGCAGAACTAGTGATGTATCTAACCACTGATATAGGATCAGATATTTGTACACCCCCCTTATGGTTCAAGTTAAGATTGGGGATGATAATCTGATCCTAGATCTGTGGTTAAGGTAAACTTTTGCCTCAAGTGTAAGTTAAGGAGTGAATGGAAACCTACAGTATCTGCTAAGTGTATGGCAATAAATTGACAAAATATTGAAACGATAATTAATTAAAAAACATATATATATACTTCTGGGGTTAAAAACTTGAACACAGTTAGCCTCTCAGTACTCGTCAGTACTCAAGAAAGAAGTTTCATTAGGCTGAGTTTACACAGGCAGCAAAATTCTGATCTTTAGCCTTATTATTGGAAAAAGAGCTGATTTGATTGGTCAAAAGACCAATTAGTGGACAAAGATCTGAATTAGGCTGCCTGTGTAAACGCAGCCTTTTAGACACAGATCTAGCATCATAATACCCTCTCTAAATCCTAACCTTTACCATTAGAGGGAAAACACAAGACTGATCTTAGATCAGTATATAGGGGCAACTTAATCCACAAATCGACACAGCTGGAGTTTTGGCCTATAGAAAACCCACTGACCAAGAACTCAAAACCAAAGCAGTAACACTGTTGATCGATAACCGTCGCTAGAGTGGGAGTGTATGTAGCCTATGCTTTAGCTCAGTGGGCTAACACAGTCTTGTGGCAT